>NW_026776473.1:0-600000 GCF_030936135.1 Gavia stellata
TGTTATTGCATTAGGATTGAATCACAATGGAACCATACTCTATCCATTTGAGCATAGAGTATGGGCCCAAGAAGTGGGACAGAAATGGCAAACTGTGGATTTGGATTCTTGTATTGTACGAGAACATCAAGGGTTCATCTGTGAAGGTAATGCAATCAGAGGTCAGGATATCTGTTTAGATACTGAACAAAATCATTTTGAGACTCGCCCTGATGAAAACCCTGAAACACTGCTTATATATATATATATTGGTAAGGGCTGTGTATGTTTGAGAACAGCTTGTGATTTTATATCCGTAGATGATGTAGTTATACATACTAGGAATCACTCCAATTTTTGTGTTTGTAATTTCACTGAAATCACGGGATGTGATTTTTCTTACTTGGCTCCAGTCACCTCTCACCAGCTCTTGCAATCTAATTATACATTAATTGAGGAACTGTTGCCTGCACCCATTGGAATGAATCTCACTTTAGTGAAACAATTGCTACAACATCAGGATTTAATCAAAATTTTGAAAAAGGTCAAGGAAAACAGACAAAGAACTTGAATAACTGTCCATCACAATGTGGAAGAAATACACTGTGTATTAGAGAGGGTGGAAAAGGTGCGGAACATAAATGGTGGGACACTCTTTTCGGATGGTCACCTACTGCTACAGGCATCCTAAATAAGTTATGCCACCCCATCGTTATTCGCCTGATACTGATTTTGATCAGTCTTGTTTTCTCAGGAATACTACATATCATACATTGGAGGATGATGAATCGATTAACTCGTTTGGCATCTATACTTGATGCACATAATCTGCTTAACTGATTAAAATGAAAGTATTGAAATAATTTTCAAAACTTTCAACGGGGGGAACTGTTGTAAATACTCTGATTTTTTTAAAAAAGAATCAAGAATTAATCATATAGAAAGGTTAAATTTGATTAATAAATAAAATAATAAAATACAAATGCATACATTAGGATTGTTCCGTTAGAAACAATAACCATAGGAACCTCACCAGGGAGTCACTGTTCCATACTAAGGAACTAACAGTAACGAGATGGAACGATGAAGAATTGAATAGAAAAGTTTCGTTTGAGTCCCGTGACAATGTGACCTGATATGCACCAATGATGCTGCTTGGAAAATTCCTTACCTTTCCCATCTTGATTCAAATATCAAGAATGCCAATCAATAGATATTAACAGAAATAACCATTGATTATTTTAAGGATGGATATTGATAGAATAGTATAATCCAGAGAGCGATTAATAAAAAATAAATTATATATATTTTGTATGAAGGTAACTAGGCATGATTTATCTGTGATTTCATCATAAACTAATTGTCGAACAATGTAGCATTGTGAATAGGTAGGATTTGCTTGTCAAGAGAATGGTAAGTTGTAGGCCTGGTCAGTAAACCGAGGAAAACTTAAGAAGATTCCAAGAATGGGATTTTGCAACCAACCTGAGCATGCGCAAAGATGGGGTTCAACTAAAGGACACCATGAGGAAGACTATGGACGACCACCAGAGGACGTCAGACGACCACCTCTGTACCAGGAGGCCCATGCCTCACGAGCATTTACTTATATTAATGAGTTCTCGGAAATCGTATGAATATGTTAATTGTTTCTTGGAAATATGATGAATATGTATACTTTGATTGTATATAACTTTTGTAGCAGAGAAACTAGGCATGCACACTAGGTGGAGTGATCCCCTGGGCGTCCAGCACTGCAATAAAGAAGTGCCTGCTCACCTACATGCACAGAAGGTAAGACTTTTTTTTTTTTTTTTTAAAGACCAGCATACCTCTGCTGCTCCTGAGGCAAAGGAGACTGTCAGAAAACAGATGCCAAAACACAGCGCAATGACCGGAATAGGAACAGGAGGAACTCGAAATGACAGGAAGCAGAATGTGCAAGACAATCTCAAACGGCGGAAGGTACTCAAGTTAGTAAGTTCCTCAGAAACTTGTTGTCTAGGTGCAGAAAAAGTAAAAAAGATCTATCCTGGAAAAGAGAAGAGCCCTGTACGTACAGCACAATATTCTGTTATTCTGTCTTTAGATACGAATCAAAGGGATATATTTGTAGAAGATCAAAGAGGAGTACTATCTTGTTCTTGTCTGTTTGCCATTTGCATGAAGGGATACTGGGGTTTGGACACGGAATTTTCCCTGCTAACAAGACCTTTACTGAATTTCTCCATCCTTCTGGCAGATCCAGGTAGCTGTTTCAGGAACACAGCGGCAGAGGGAGGGGGAAGAGGAAAAGGAGAGGAATGATTTTTAAAGGGTAACCACATCGTAGCTGTCAAGTTTTTAAAAGGTAATGTGCATGGTGACTGCATAAGCTGTGCCAAATGCGAGGCGATAGGAAAAAATACCCTCACTCACTCCCCAGATTTGCTCCCAACCTTGACTGTATACCTTTTATGACTCATGATGCCCCAAATATGTCTCAATTTCTGATGATTTTTTTGGGGCAGGATCTTAGAGACATGGAGCTCTGCAAAAGAGTTGTTGCTCATAAGGCATTTTATAAACCCAGTAAAACAGCATGGGAAAGACCCCAACAATAGTAGGTGATATATTATGCTTCTTTTCCTCTTGATGACGTTTGAAAAATCCACATATCACTTTTCTCACTGAACATAGCTGAAGCCAATACTGTCAAGAGCAGGAGCGGGGAGTAGGGGAAGGACAGAGACAGAGAGAGAAAGTCTGATCAGTGTGTGCTGGTCCACAACAGAAGAAGGAACCAACTACTAAATAGATCTCCTAATTTCCAGAAGGATTAGGTCTTACTGGAAAAAACCTCACAAATGGGTGAAACATTGCCACCAAACCAGAATTCTCCTCTTTGATTCACAATGAGCACAGGAGGTTGTGAAGAAAGCAGTGAAACACAGAAAGTGCTGTCGATTGACTTTAAAAACCCTCCCACAAATGGGACAACAACAGTACTTTACAAGCTTTATCATAGTAGTAATTTTTGAAGAGGGTACTGAACAGCATGGGACAAAAGAAGGATGGGAAAGGACAGTCCAGTTAGGAGACATGTTCTCCTTCGTCTCTCAGACCCCCAGATACGAGGCTAGCAAGACATGTGACAAACACTGAAAGTAACCTGAAAAAGGCAGATTTTAAAAAGCGTTAAACTGAAAAGATGAAAACAAAAGAAAACCAAACCGAAAAACCAAAACCACACTCCCCAAACCAGAGCAATTGCACACGATGGAGGTGCTCCAACCGCGTACAGAGAAATCTAAGCTACTCATCTCAACACAATTTATGAAACATTTTCATAATCAAGCAATAAGGAAATTCCTTCCACGAACGGTGAAGACAGTCTAAGCTCTCAGTAACTATGGTATTGGCAGATTCACGTCACACCAAGCCAACTCATGCCAAAACAAACAAACAAATCTGTTGTAAATACTCTGATTTTTTAAAATAATCAAATATAATCATACAGAAAGGTTAAATATGATTAATAAATAAAATAATAAAATACAAATGCATATGTTAGGATTTTTCAGTTAGAAACAATAACCATAGGAACCTCACCAGGGAGTTGCCGTTCCATACTAAGGAACTAACAGTAACGAGATGGAACGATGAAGAATTGAATAGAAAAGTTTCGTTTGAGTCCCGTGACAATGTGACCTGGTAGGCACCAGTGATGCTGCTTGGAAAATTCCTTACCTTTCCCATCTTGATTTGAATATCAAGAATGCCAATCAATAGATATTAACAGAAATAACCATTGATTATTTTAAGGATGGATATTGATAGAATAGTATAATCCAGAGAGCGATTAATAAAAAATAAATTATATATATTCTGTATGAAGGTAACTAGGCATGATTTATCTGTGATTTAATCATAAACTAACTGTTGAACAATGTAGCATTGTGAATCGATAGGGTTTGCTTGTCAAGAGAATGGTAAGTTATAGGCTTGGTCAGTAAACCGAGGAAAACTTAAGAAGATTCCAAGAATGGGATTTTGCAACCAACCTGAGCATGCGCAAAGATGGGGTTCAACTAAAGGACACCATGAGGAAGACTATGGACGACCACCAGAGGACGTCAGACGACCACCAGAGGACGTCAGACGACCACCTCTGTACCTGAAGGCGCATGCGTCACGAGCATTTACATATATTAATGATTTCTCAGAAATCGTATGAATGTTAATTGTTTCTTGGAAATATGATGAATATGTATACTTTGATTGTATATAACTTCTAGCGGTGAAACTAAGCACCCACACAGGTGGAGCGATCCCCTGTGCGTCCAGCGCTGCAATAAAGAAGTGTCTGCTCACCTACATGCATTGTGTAGGTGAGTTTTTATAGTACAGATTTGTAACATGTTTAACAGTCAGGTAACCCAAATGCATGTTAAATATACAAGTTTTGCCCTTGTTCTGGATCTGTCTGGGAGATAATTCTCAGGAGGTCATAAACGGTATGTTCTGCTGTGCTTTAAAATAACCTGTGGCCAGAAATGTCTTCCTTAGTGCCTGCACAGAGCAACAACCTCCAGTAGCGAGGGCATGCTGACCCTCGGGCAGCTTCAAAGCAACAAATACTTGTAAATAGGTTAAAAATAGAGTTCCCTGGTAGCAGCGTGCTTGTCTAAGTCCACCGCACTCTCCACATTACTCAGCACTCAGTCAGAAGTTTTTGTGGGTACGGGTGGATGAAATCAATATACTCTAGAGGCAGGTGCTAAAACTGGCCAGGCAGTTTATCTAAATAAATCAAAATTTACCTTTGAAAGGAGTGGCATGCCTTTAGATGTGGGGGGGTGTATCGCTTTTTCCTTCTTTGGTCTGAGCACAGCACAGTGAGAGGTGTTTCCACCTGGGGGAGGGAAGCTCATCCAACAGCCATCACCAGCCTCAGGGCTTGTGGTCCTTGATGGAGGCCTAAGTGCTTGGGATAGCTTTAGTTGCGTGATGCTTCTCATTCTGCTCCCAGCTTTTCCCATTAACGTTTGCTCTTTGGTGAATTTGTCTGTGCAGTGTTTAGTAAACAGTCTCCATTCACAGCTCTGAGTGCCCTTTTTTTTTTTTAAAGGCAGGTAAACTACCTGTGCCTTTCTTTGAAACCCCATGAATAGCTCTGGAGTTTACCTTGGGGGCAGAGAAAACAGGGACCCTTTACAGTAGAGAATTTAACAGGGGAAGCACTTCAATGATATGCTGCTTGTGAGGAGGAAAGTACCTGCTTCAACTTCTTTTGGTAGCTTCCGCATTGTTTAGCAGTAACTACTTAAAAGACTGATTACTTCAGGGAAAGAAGAAGAAATCACTTGTGATTTCTGTGTCTGACTGAAAGAACTAACCTGAACATACAGAAAACTGATGTGAAGAGCCATTTTTGGTCATTATTGGGTAAGGGCCTGTGGGTGCTCTGCTGCATGCAGGTGTAAAGGGTGTTCAGGATTTTTGGCACCTGAATGGAAGAAGAGGAGAAAGAAGGGCTCGGTGCATCCTTTACCCCCTCCTGCGGGGCCCAGACACAGTCATTCAGCAGATGAGCAGTGCCTGCTCCCGTGACACAGAGTCCAGACCTAGCTTGAAACCTCACCCCTTCCACCCTGCCTGATCCTGGCTCACGTCTGGAGCCGAGCGTGCTCTTAGCAATTGTGCGCGCACACGCACACACAGACATGCATGCACTCACACGCGCAGACTCAGTCATGGCATGTCCCTGGGCACCGTATGAGCAGCTGCGTGCCATTGTGCACACAGAGGACACGGACACATTTCACACCCAACGCTTGACTAACTCTCCCCACGTGTCTGTAGCGATGCAAGAGCAAAACCAAACACGCTCTTTGAGACCCTGAAGATGCCTTGCAGGGCCTCTGCAAGGGCTCGTGACTCCTTCCAGAGGAACCCAGTTCTCCGGGGACACTTCTCCTTGCCTCTACCCTCCTTTCCCAAAGCGACAACCCCTTCCCCACACAGAGGACCTTCCCCTGAAGGAAGGAGTGTTTGCTTGAGCCTTTCACAGCTAGAAGCCGTGGCCATGATAAGGACAAATAGGCAGCCAGGTCCCTCATCCGTGGAAGATCCCAGCTTCTCCCACAGCTGCCTACCTCTGGCCCGGGGTGCAGACAGAACCTGCTCTGCGCCTGGGGAAGCAGCAAGGGGTGACCCCACAGCCCACGGATGCGGCACTCCCGCTGCCCAGAGCGGCCGCGGGCTCTGCAGGGACGGCACAGGGACACCCTGCCCTGGCTGTAATGGCAGTGGCTTAACGGCTGGGTGAGCTTTAGCTCAGCTGGGCGCGATCCTGTGGGCTGCTACCCGTGGCTGCTGTCACTGCGACCGACCTTTGTCAGCGGTGGACAGCCACGGAGTTAGTCTGGGCTGAGCGAGCTGCTGCTGGCCCTGGAGCCCAAATGGAGCGCAGGAGAGCAGGAACGGAGGAGGAGAACAGGAGCCTTGAAAGGGCAGGCACAGCACGAGGCCAGAGGCTCCCAGGCTACAAACAGGCAGCAACTGGTGGCTAAAGGAAGGGTACCTCGCAGGCTGGGAAACACCACAGTCGGGGAAAGCAATGAGAGCAATGAACAAGTATGCAACCTATGGAAAACCTGGTGTGCCCAGCAAAGCTCAGAGTAGGGGGAATTGGGGAGAAGTGAGGAAAGAGCAAAGTGAAGCAGGTCCCAGGGCAGGGAGGACTGACAGTGACCCCGGAGGAAGGGGAGGAACGGCAAGGTCGGTGCCTCCCAGTGCGTCACTCGTGGGAAGGACCTGGACAACGGAAGACTTTGGACAAGACGGGCCCACATCCCTGTCACCAGCTGGAGCAGACCCCAGCAGCAGTTGCCAATGCACGACTCGGAGCATCGGCAGCCCCTCGGCTCGGCACACAGGCAGTGTTTCTTGAGCCCATGCCAACTGCACAGGGTGTCGTGCAACAGCCAACAGAAGAAAAGACAAAGTCAAATCGGAAAAAGGTCTCCTTTGCCTCCTGGACTATTTCCTTCCTGCATTGCACCAGGAAGATGGAACACCCACTTCCATACTGCCTTCACACACGCAGGTCTGACATGCAGCAAGCTGTCCAGGACAGCACTCAGAAAGTCTGTAGCCTGTGCTGGAAGGATGCATTTGCAAACAGCCTGGAGAGAAGTCAGGAACAGGAGAGACCGCGTCACAGCTCTGCTCCAGCAATTCGGCAAGGAAAGGAAACTTGACGGGACTGTTAGTCAGGCAATCGTAGAGGGGGCAATCACTTTTTCCTCCTGCTGTGCATACAGTGCTGTTTACATCTGACACAGCTAACCGATTTGGAAGTGTCTCCCCCCACGTCGTTGGCTCATATACCAAATTTGTATTCTGACAAGAGCACTCACACATGTGCGAACGCACATACACACATCACGGTATCTGCTCCAGTGTGTCTAAAGCACAGTCTTGTCTCAAAGCCTCCTGCTACTTGCTAACAACAGCCATCCTGGACAGCTTGCTCTGGAGACAGCGAGAGACTCTGGAGGGGAGCAGGGAGACGTGCAGGAGCCCAGGAGCTGGGCCCCCACCCCGGTCTTTTGGGGCCAGTTACCTTTGCTATTTTGGTACAGGTCTCCACCACAGTCTCCGTGTCTGGGCTGTTCAGCTCCTCACCAAAGCACCTGATCTCATCTGCCTGAGGCACCACCTCCATGGTCTTGGCTGGAGCAAACACCAGGAAAAAAGACGAGTTACATCTACAGAAACCCAACCGCTGACCCCAGATACTGCAAAGGAGAACCCAAGGGATGGCAGTGAAGGCCACAGGGAAACCCAGGGCCCTCCTGAACTCGGTGCAGCAGGAATTCCCTGCTGACAAATCCTGGGCTGGAAAGAGCCCTCCTCCTCCTGGAACCATTTGCTGGGGCTTCAGGGTTTCAGCAGCCTCTGCTCCTAGCAGCTCCATCCCCCAGGAGCCCCCAAACCCAGCACCCAGTTGGGCAGGGCTCCCTTCTGGGGGACACAGATGGTGGGAAGGGGGCACCAGGGCATGCAGGGGGGCTTTACTCACCATAAGCTCACGTTGCTCCTTGCAAGCTCCCAGCACATGGACGCAAACCTGCAGGGCTCTCTCCCGCTCCCATTCTTTGGCTGAGGTGAGCCAGCCCTTCAGGACCTGAGGCAGGGTGCATCTCTCTCGCAACAGGCATCTTTCTCTCCCTGAGGTCCCTCTCCAACTCCCTCCTTCTCTGGCCCCTTCCCAGCACGGCCCCCAGCCCCACTAAGCACTGGCACTGCAGCCTCCACCACCTCGCTCTCTCCAGCCGCCTCTGCCCTGAGCCCACTGTTGCTTCCCTGCCGGCACCTCCCCACTCCAGCCTTCCCCCAGGCTGCTCTCACCCAGCTCAGGGCTGGCTCTTGGCTTTGCCTAAATCAGGGCCCACTTCCCTGCCTGGCCTGCGCTCCCGTCCCCCAGCTCAGCCCCTTGCTCCAGCCAGACGCACAGCCTCAGAGCGAGGAGCCAAAGCCCCACTTGCCCGTAGGAAAGGTATCCACCTCCTAACACCCTCTAATGCCTCCACTCTCTGTCCCCACGACACTTTCCCTGTTGCACCATGGCCACTCACATGGACCACGTCATCAAAGCAGGCAGAGGTCTCCTCTGCCTCCAGAAGACTTTCTAGGAGATGGCCCAGATCTTCCATGCATCTCATGTGCAGAAGCTGAAAGCAGGAAAGCAGAGCTGGGGGGCTGCCGGGGCGCACTGAGGTGGGACCCTGACCCAGGGGTGGGCAGGCACTGGCTGGTGGGTACCTGCGTGTTCACAGCTGCCCTCACTGTCTTCCTGACCTTGTTCATCCAGTCCTCGGAAGGACAGGACAAGACAGTCTGGCAGCACACTGACAGCAGCTTGCGATTTTCCTCCCTGCTCAGAAGTGGCCTCAGCTTGCTGGCCAGAGGAAAAAAGAAAACAGAAAGAGGATTTACTAGCCCTCTCCAGAGTGGCTTAGACCACAGCTGGGTTCCTCCTAATCGAGGGCCCCAAATCCAACACCCCCAGCCCATGCCAGCGAGCACTGCCTTCAGCACCAGCAATTCCTGCCTCCTCCCAGGCAGCAGGCAAACCCCCGCCCCCAGGTTAAGGAACCCTGGGGGCTCCCTTCCTGGGGGAGACACCCGACATGGGGGACACCCTCCCACTCCACAGCCCCAGCAGCTCCCGGCTCCATGCTCAAGGCCACTGGGGCTGCCCCAGACAGCTGGGATGGGGCACACTAGAAGTCCCCAGAGCCTGGGGAACAGACCTCACCTCAACTCCTCCAGGGCCTGGAACACTCCATACACCAGGGAGTCCCAGGGCTCCCCCTTGATCCAGTCCTGCAAGTCCCAGAGAGAGAAGCACAGAGTTGGCCGGGGCATGGGACAGCCCTCCCGCCTCCCCTGGGGACAGGCTCTGCTGCCAGGCCTGGGCAGACACTGCCCCATCACCCCCACGCATCCCCAAAGGCACCGCAGGAGGGACCCTGCTCCCCAGCCACAGCCACCCAGCACCAGCACTCAAGGGCCCCACCAGCTCCGGACACAGCTCCAGAGCTCGCACGAAGCCCACAGACCATCGTGCCTCTGGGGAAACCAGTCTGATGGCGCAGCCCAAAACTCCCCCGTGCGACTGCCCCACCTACGGGTACTCACCAGCAAGGTCCACATCGCCTTCCGCTTTAAGGAGAGCTCAAAGCTGCCACAGTCGCCCACAGCCTGGATGGCACAGCTGACCTCGGTGATGCTCTGCACCAGGGCGAGCTTGAGCTGCATGTCCTGAGGCCAAAGAGAGAAAAGCACCCCTTCAACTCTTTGAAGGGCTGAGAGGTGGAAGAGGAGCATGGGCAGGGGAAACCCATGGGGGGCTGAATCTGGACGTTGAGGACAAACCCTTCCTTGGGAGGTCTTTAGAAAGAGACCGTCCACCTCGGTGCACCCCAGCCCCAAGGGGATGAAGCTGGGACACCCAGGCATTCCTGCCCTGTGTGCCCCATGCTCCTACCCTCTGTTTAGCTCTGGAGAGCCGCAGGATGTTGCCCAGGTCTGGATCCAGCCGCACCTAGCCTCCTCTCTCAGAAGTTTAGAAAGCAAGGGGGTCCTCTCTGAACCTCATGAAATGAAATATGATGAATATGTATACTTTAGTTGAATATAACTTTTGTAGCAGAGAAACTAGGCACGCACACTAGGTGGAGTGATCCCCTGGGCGTCCAGCGCTGCAATAAAGAAGTGCCTGCTCACCTATGTACATCGTGTAGATGAGTTTTTATATTACAGATTTGTAACAAATCCAAAACAAAAAACACCACATGAAAAACAAACCAAGACATTCCCAAGCAGCCCAGTCTTCTATGTTCCCCTCACTGCACTTCTATGAAACATCTCACAAATCAAAGAAAGTTAGCAGAATAATGCTCTTCATCTAGTACAGAACGTTTCTTTAACTTTTTTAACAGTATATGAAGATGTCCAAGATTTCAAAGCATTACTTTTCGAACTACACAGTGCCTAAAGAGCACAGAAATAAGAAAACTCTCTTTCTAGAGTAATTTCTACACTGCAATGCTAGGAACCAAATTTTTTAGCAGTGCAGTAAAAGAAAATGTCAAAAACGTATCAGTCTGTAAGCGATGCCAAATGCCATTGAAAACACTTATGACCCCACTTTCTGTTACTGCTATTCAGTGTATATTCATTCTGTCACATAATTACCATCTGGAGAATTCAGAGACTTACATTTATGTAATTTTATAGTCTTTCATGGGACTATTTAAAGGAACTACCAGACAAAAATACAAAGAGACTGTCTCTTCTATTTTTAATCACTTTCAAAAAAATTAACAAGTTATGCTTTGCAAGGCAGTTAAATAAACAAATTAGAATGAATGCCTAATATTGAGCCCCTTCTATACAAATGATTCAACTAAACATGAATATGGGTTAAATACTTTCAATACTGCACATACTAAGAATTCCTTCCTACATTACAGAAACCCACATCTAGACTCATCCTTATACTGACTGAATGGCTTTTACACAGATGAAAACACCAGTACAACAACAGGGCACAACATGAGCTTTGAAAAAGGAAAACAAAGACAAAACTAACACTGACAAAGAAAGGTATAAGATGAAAAATACCAGGTTAGATCTTGCAGTGTAGTATTTTTCTTCTGAATCGTCCAAAAATCACTACTGCCAGGCTGTTTGTTAGACAGAGATCAAGACACTCAAATTATTTACATTGTGACTGAAAGCCACGTAGACACAAAGGGAAAGTTTCTTGCTAAAAAAAAAGTTGTTAGTTGAAACTCAAACCATATTAAGCCAGTTCTGGGCATGGAGGTAAAACACAGCGAAGGGTACGGTCACATTACCAGACACTACCGAGTCACACCAAAAGAATGGATTATTGTTCACCACCTGAGCTGTGGCAATGAGCGACAAACTGCCTCAGTTAGAGGCGAGTATGTGCCAGTTCCACATCTCTGTGCACCACCACCAGTAACTCCTCATGCTGCAGCGGTCCAGTCCTTTGCCTTATAAACATCAAATTTAAGCATGCTTTAGTGAGACAGAAGCAAAAGGGTCAGAAGAACTGCTGTAAGGAAAAGGGATCCACACTGTTAGTGCTGGAGGAACAGACAGGCACCTCTTGCTCCTGCCTGCATTTAAAAGAGCGTGTAGGTTGTTACAAACTTCTCCCTCAGGCTGCTTTGTGCTAAGGCTCTTTGCTGGAACAGCCATTCTGTGAACAGATCTCTAGTTCGCATTTGACATGCCAATTTAAATTGTCCATCGGTTCTATATCTAATGACAAAATACAGATTTTCTTTGGTCTCTAGACCCCGACATCATCATTTTCAAAATCATAACTCTGTTTTATCTGGAAAGGACAGATCAGGACTGCATGCTTCATTCTGATACGAGCAGTGGACCAGTTAATTGCCCTCTTCAGAAAGATCCAAACAAGCAATCAGGGATCTTCCCTACAGGCAGGGAGATGAGGCAAGTTCTTTGGACAGGTTTCAAATACCCAAATTCCAACAGGAGCAGACAATACTAAGAGATTTCCTTATCAGCAGAATTAATCTGCATCGTTCAAGTCCCTTCTTGGAGCAGCAAGGGCTTCTGCCATTCCAAAGTGCAAAGGCCCTGATTGCTAACCCACAAGGTAGGAAAAGGCTCTGCTCCTCCCTCCCAACAACACCGGATGAAGAAGTGCTCTCCAAAGTGGTGCTTTAGTCCCTGCAGAAAATCCCTCTCCCCGGTTTAGCAACTCAGGTTCCTAAGGTGCAAGGAAAACACGTCTCTGCCCCATGAAGTTGTCCGCTAACTGGTTTGGTTTGGTCAGTAACTGATAAAGTAAGAAAGAAATGGAAAAAGTATTTTTAAAACTTCAGCTTCTCCCTTAACATCTCTTTGCAATTATGAGTCTGTGTCTGTAGAAATAAATGAAATTCTTAAGGAGCCAAGCATTATAATTTGAACTATACGATGCTACCAATTGTATTTTCTTTATAATCCAGACAATGCAACAGGGGAGCAAAGCCAGGATAACTTGGAATCAGTTCAAAAATCTTTTGGAGTTTACGGTGATGAGTTTACAGTGAAACACTGACTTCATTACCATGTTTAACAAACACTTGTATAACCAGGGCTCCGAAATGATGTTGTTATGCAGTCATGTCAAGGTCTAAATAACATATCTGAAACAACTGCCTAAGTCCTACGTGAGATGTGGTAAGCTATTCTCCCCTGTCTCCAACGGGCACTAGAACCTGCAGACTACCTGTCCAGCCGATCACGTACAAACTCATACACCCAGAGCCAGCTGACCCACTACCAAAGGACAAGGCACTGGGAAGGAGATTTTAGTACAACGACAGAGCAGTACAAGGAAACCTACACCAGAAATCCCACTCACGTGTAGTTTGTAGCCTTCAGAAGAGGAATTACATTCCCAGCTACACACCCTTCCCAAAACCAACTCAGCAAAGCCAGTGTCCCTCCCACCTATGCACTAAGCCAACTTTTTCACCTCAACACCTGCCTTAGAAAAACAAAGAGAACACAGAAGTCTGCAGTAAGGAAGCAAAGGAGTGTCTTTTTTATCCAGGAATGTGAAGAAACTGCCCAAGTGCACAAGTGTGGAAAGCAACAGTCTCCACAGAAGAGAGGAAGCTGCTGCAATCGCGTGCGTGAGGCAGCACAGACACCTTTTCCCTCACTGCTTGAGTTCTCACACCCCTTGCACTGACAGGTCCGTAGGATGAAAACATTGGCAACACACCTTCACAGAATACATCAACTGCCAGACTCGGCGTGGCTCAAGTGTCAATACAAGCACAAGGGAGAGAAACATTTGAATATGCACAGGCATTCTACAATTAAAAAAATAACTCTATAAATAAAGGGAATTATATACTTGGCAATGAGGTATAAAGCATAGGGGAAACCCACAAGACCAAGGGCTGTTGCTTAGCACATACATCACACCTGGCAGAGCCCACAAATAAGGGGTCTTGCTGCATATAGTGCAATGGCACCAAAAGATCCAGGACCAATATGCTACTTGTCAGAAAAATTCACTACCAACTTCAGTAGCACTAAGGAGGTATGCTACACATCTTGGATTTCTCCTCCTCCACAGACATTTTCAGGGAATAATGTGCAGAGCATAGCCCATGCTTGTAACTCACAAACTCACGATGTGGCTCTGTCTCCTCCCTCAACGGTGGACCAAATTTTACTTGACCAACTACAGAGGAGAAATGAAAACAAGAATCTAAGTTGGACTGTAATTATGTTACCGAAAATCGTAACCAAGAAAACTCTCCAAACCAAATGATAGTTTAGAAAGCCAACATTGGTTTATTGCAGCGCTGGGTGCATGGGGGATCTTTCCTCCTAGCATGCACACCCAGTTGAAATCATGACAGGTATTTAAACAGTTAACAAAGTTAGTTACACCTACTGGTCCCACCCTTTAGCTAACTATTGGTTAGGATCTTTCTTACTTCATCTTAAAAATACAGTTCTCTTTTAATTCACTACGCATGCCCAGAGAGTAGGGGGCTTATTTGGGTTGGGGGCTTTTCTAGCTAGGAGGTGTGGTTTTTAACATTATAATGAGGTAGGTCAGCCTTAGGGCACCCATTTGGGGCATTTCACTGACTTGGCTGTTTGGCCAAGTCTCAAGTTTGCATATCGGCCATTATCAGGAGACCCAGAGGCTATATCAGGTGCTAGATCTACTTTTGTCTCCAGGTAGACAACATTAACATAACCCAATGGAGCTAATCACCACACCCAGCCTGTTTCCGGGAAACTAATGCATATTTCAGTTTGTGTGATGCAGTATCATCTTAACTCATCTGCACAAAGTTTGCACAACTAAAGCTCCAAGGATTGCTCTGATTTAATTCAAGCAAAAGAATGACCACAGTTTGGGGGATGGAGTCTGCTTTTAATGGCCAGCGATCAACCACCTCCTTTCCTGATTTCTAAAGGACTGTTTCAGTTCAAAAGCAAAAACCACAACAAGAGACTAAATTAAGGCAGAAAAATCTTCCTCTGCCATTCTGCTACCTAGCACAATCTGGCATCACTCCGAATATCCCTGCTGCAGTGGCGTATGAAGCGATACCAACCAGCTCTCAGAAGAGCTCAGGTTGCGTCCTGTTCAGTTAAGATGAAGCAATAGTGGCATTTGCTGAAGTGCTGACAAAAGGGGCATTCAAATGCTTTACACTAATGTTTCTTTTGCATAGTCATCTAGAAACTATATCCGTAAGTGAAACAGCATAAGTTTTTCTTTTCCTGAATATCACTAAAACTGTTTCTATATACGTCAGCTATGCAGAATACGAGTTGAAATAAGTGAATATCAATGATTATTTTAAGAATAGTTAATGTTGTCATATGCTTACAGTTTATTTCAGAGCATGTCTTTTCTTCTCTCCCATTTCTACTTGTCAAATGAATCCTCTGAGGCACTACCAGAGGCTAGAAGTGAACAATAAAATACTTCAATACCAAAATATATTCACTTTAAACCCAGTATTGTGTACCTGGTTTTTAGCAGGTTTCTTTAGCATAATAGCAACAAAGACAGACAGAAATCAAGCGGAAGCTAAAAATAAAGATTGCATGTATGTGATTGTACATGAAAGTTAGAATCATTTGGAGACATTTTATCTGTAGAGTGTCTTTAACTTCAAGACAAGGGTTTTTAAAACACTGGATTTGAGCAAGTAAAGACAATGCTGGCCAGCATTTGTCTTTGCTCAGGTAACATTTCCTTTTTGGCCTCTCAGTTTAACGGTATTGATAGTTGGAAAGTCTTCACTAACATACAGTTAAGTATGAAGACAGGATGCAGTAACAGAATATCTGTTTTCTCTTGTTTATGCAACACTTCAGTCCTGCACCGCTTATCATCTTACATAAGCGTGCTGTTTCTTCCCAGCTGTTAAAGCAGAAAGTCAGAAACTTTGTCTTTGACAAAACCGTAGGTGAAATGGAGTTTCAGAGTATTCCAAGAGAGAAAACAGAATCTGCAAGAAACACATACCAAACCGCTTGACAAAAACAACTACAGGATCGTTCTCTCCTTCTCATAAGAAAGCAAATGAGGAACAAAAGAACAAGTTCTACAGAGGTAGAACATGATTTTTACGAATGCTTGTTTTGCAGATGAATGGAAACATAATTCCACAAAGAAACAGAAAGCAGAATGCACGACAGAACTCGGGACTGGAGAATAAGTCCACACATACTGCTGCAAAATTGTTGAAGGACAACCGCAAACAAAATTTTAAAGTGTTTTCATCTCTTTCTCTTTGAGCATTTCTCCCCCAAATATAATGAGTTTTGCTAAGGGCCTGTACATGTGACAGAGCAGCACAACCAAAAGTAAAAGCAACCCTTGAGCCTGTTCCCAGATCACAAAACATTCTGTGGCTCAAGAAATCATAAGCATTTAGTTTTGTCGGCAAATGAAAACTTAATCTGATTCTGTGATTAAAACGTATTCCTACCTCAGGATCATCGTCATCAAAATCACGGTAAGTGGAATGCTCAGAATTATTCATTTTATCCAAAAGTTCAATAGCAAGACTTGGATTTAATGGCTGGGTAACAAAAAGGATGCTGAAAGACAGAAGGAAAAACACAGATTAAAATTCCAACCACTCATATTAAGCATATTTTAATTTTAGAACTTAAAAAAAATCCCATACATAAATTTATACCTGTAGTAACTTTTCAGCTGTCGGTCTTTTTTTAGGATTTTTTCCTAAGTACCATTTTCACAGAATGATGGAAACTATTGGACCTGTAAAAGGAAGTGGTAAACATGAGAATCAATTGCCCAGTGAACTACATGATCATTATCTACTGAAACAGAAAAGTACTCGCCATTTCATTTTGTCCTTTAATTCAGGAGGCTGGAAGTTCTTTTCCATCATTAGCAAAAGCGCTCTAAAAAAACCAACAGTATTTCTGTGGTTTACATGGCAGGACATACCTGACATGAATGTTGAATACATTGTTTAGTTGGCAGGAAGAAGTCCATCCGTTTAAGAGATGCTTACCAGGACAACATGGTGCATTTATGCACCAAAAGGAGTTGTCACAATTTCTATCACGTTCATCCAGAACACTTACAACCCAATACCCTTGCAGTACCCCCAAACACCACAAGCACCCATGTAGCCACTACTCCAGATGGATGATTTGGGGAGCTGTACTTACACACCACGCTTTAACCTCTTGCTAACCTCACTGCATGTAGGTCAAACATTGGAGAATGAAGCTCAGCAAGCTCTACAGCAGTTATTCCAGCTGCCCACAGATCACAGAGGTGGTTATAGACACCTTTTCTTCCTACTGCAGCAACTTCTGGCGCCATCCTAAAGGGTAAAAGACATTTGTAGATAAAATTCTCGCCACAAATCAAACATTCTTCTGTACGCAGCAGTTTACTACTCTTTTTCCTAAACCTCTCAACCTGTACGCTCACAGCATATACACTTACACAGGTGGATATATACACATGCCTGCACGTGTGCGCGCGCACGTGTGTAAAAAGTTACGTAATGTATACATGAAGCTCTCCTTAATCACTTTCTAGTAACTAACAGGCAGTTTCCAAAACAGCTATTTAGCAGGAAGTGGATGAAACCAATCTGCCTCAGGCTGTTCTGCAGGCACACAACAAACTACCACTCCACAACCAAAGAGCCTAAGGGGTAATTATTCAGCTACAGTAAAACCCAAATAATATCCAAATTCACACACTGCCCCAGAAAGTGATCAACTGACCTTGAAGAGAAGAATTCTAACCAAAAAGAAGTCACAAAATGTCAGCTATCTTGTATCCTGAAGGCACGAGACCGAAGACTCATTGTCACCTCCACACAGAGCACTCCTTGTTCGTAAAGTCTGCCTCGCTGTCATGGCAGAAGACCTCATTTAATTTAACAAAGTACCTTCACATCCTCAGGTGGCAAAAATTAACAGACATAACTGACACATAATTAGGAATACCTACAGAAAACGATTCACTAGGCATTGTCACATGTTTTCAACGGCCAATATGACCACTACAGCTTTTCCATGCTGGCCCTTCTGGTATTTATTTCAGTGCTCTGGAAGGCACTACGCACATGGTAGCTACCGAAAAGCTTTACTCAGCGCTACCAGATGGTTTCTAGTTAAACTCAGCAGCAGAAAGACAAACAGGGGAGAGGCCCCAGTCCTGAGTGCAAAGGGAGCAGAGAACAACCCAAAAGCTATCGGGGGCAATCCTGGAAGCAGCGACAGGCCGTCTGGCAGACAAACACCGTGACCTCTGCATCGGGGTCCCGCAGATCAGCCCGCCACCCAAACCGCTTCATGAGCGCTATGCCAACGGCTCTTCCCATCGCCTGCAAGGGGGAAGAACAGTCACAGGCAGTAAAAAGAGCAGAATTAACAAAACTACAGATCACAGCCTTGACTGCACAGTCCTTATAAATACCTGGGGAGAGAAAGAGTCTCTCTTTATCCCGAGGAGAACCACTCGTACAAAGACTAGAAGAGGTACAACAGGGCACAGCGAGTGAGCAAGGGGCAGAGCAAAGGAGACATCACAGGCACAGCAGAGCTCTTAGCACCCACGCACCCACCCACCCCACCAGCAGAGACCCAGGCACCCCTCTGATTACCAGCTCTGCAGAACCAAGATTGAATCGTGCAGGGGCTGAATTCTGCACAAGAACGCAGCAGCTCTAGAAAACCGGACCACCCCCGAGAGTCATTCCCAGGGACGGAGGACCAGCCCACCATGCCATCCTCCCCAGGAAGCACTTGGTCCAGGATTGGAGCTGTGGGACACTTTCCAGGCTTGAAAGACAGACATGAACATGAACCACTTTGATTCAGCTCAGAATAAAAGCCACAAGTTTACAAAGGAAACATCTCCTTGCTGGTCATCAACCTGCCCTCAATCCTGCAAAGTCTCCGACACACGCCTGAACTTACACCCATGGGTAGTCCTCTTGACCCGGCGACAGCATGACAGGGACGAGGAATACACAGGCCAATTCACTTAAAAACTTTGAAGCTGGTCAAGGAGGGAGAGGAGGGGCAAGGTATTTCTACTTCTCATTTAGAATCATGGTTAAATTTGATCCTCAAAGCTGAAGGCCGTCTGTGATCTCCCAAATACAATCCCAGCAGCACACAGATGTCAGTCTGTCTTACCTGAAATTCTTATTCCAACACCGACAGAGGATGTGACCTGAGCAGCTGAGGTTTACAAGAAGTCTGTGCACTCAACAGTGAAGTGACACAGGATATACGTCTGGATCCACGTCGCCTGAAAGAAAATGACTCGCCGCTAAAAGGCACACAGGAGGTCCAGAACTGGACTTCAGTTTCAGGGGGGAGTGGGGTTTTTTTTGGGGGTGGTGGTGTTACACAAAGACGTACCTGTCCAGTGCCAGTGCCAGCAGAACACAAGCTGGCGAGATCTCTGTTTCAAACGTTTTTGAAGCCGTTTTCAGCACTAAACAAGCATCGCAAACACACGTCGGTGAAGGATCCACAGCCGTCAGCAACTAAATGAAGTAAATCAGACACGAATTTCATACCTGGACTTGAAGTGGGGCTTCTGGCCCCCGCGCACCCACCCCGCGAGCAAACCCGAGGGGCGGCCCGAGGGAAGGAGGCAGGGCCCCCCTTCTCTCCAGCACCTCCAGCCGGGGCTTCTTCCGCAGCCGCTCCCCAGCCCCGCGTCTGCTCCGCCCGCCCGCCCGCCCCGCTCCGTGCCGGAGAAGACCTTTCCCCGACGCCGTCCACCCGGGGAAGAAGCGGAGCCGAACCCCCGCGGGAAGGCGTTCCGGGCGAGCGCTGCCCGCAGCCCCGCAGCCCCTCAGGCCCGCTCGCCCCGGGCAGGGCGGAGGGCAGCGCAGCCCTCGGCTCAGCGCGGGGGGCGAGGGGACGCGGCCCGGCCGAGCGGCAGATGTCCCTGCCCGCGGCAGGGGCGGCCCGGACGGCCCTGAGGGGTCCCTTCCGACCCAGGCCCGGGCCCGGGCCAGGCCCGTGGGGCCCCGCGCGGGCGGCGGCACAGCCCACGCCGCGGCCGCGCCGGGGAGCGAAGCGAACGAGGCCGCGTTCCCCGCCGCTCCGCTCCGGGCCGGGCCGGGCCGGAGAAGACCTTTCCCAGGCGCCGTCCACCCGGGGAAGAAGCGGAGCCGAACCCCGGCGGGAAGGCGCCGGCCCCCCCCTCACCTCCGCCGAGCCGCGCCCGCCCCTCCCGCGCCAGGGAGGGCTCCGGCAGCGCCCCGCCGCCCTCAGCGCGGGCCGGGGGGCCCGGCGGGACCGGCCCTCCGCGGCGGGGCCCCTCCTCGGGGGCGGCTCTCCCGCGGCGAGCCCGCCCCGGGAGCGGGCCGGCGGGGCAGGGCGCCGGCCCCCGCCGCCGCCTCGTCGGGGCCGGCGGGAGTCGCTCGGGAGCGCCCGGCCTGCGGGAGGGCAGTCTGCGGACCCCCCCGCGAGGGGTTCCGCGGCCCGGGGGGAAGCGCCGGGAGGGCAGCCGGCAGCCGGCAGCTCCCCCCCGCCGCCCCCCCGGGTCTGCAGCGCCGGGGGCCGAGCGCGGAGCGCAGACGGGGCGAGCGGGCGCCCGCGCTGCCGCCTCCCGCGGGGCCCTGCCGGGGTTTCCCCGGGGACGACCGGCGGCTCGAGAGGCGAAGGAGCAGCCGCCCGTACAGCGGGAGGGAAAGCACCGTCCCTGGGGCCAGACCCAGCCCTGCCGCGGCGGCAGAGCTTGGCGAGGGGCGAATCCGGTCCCTTGGCCGGGAGGGGAGTGGGGCGGGAAGGTGCGCGCTGGGTCACCCCTCCTCCCCTGTCTTTAATGCACAGCTTTCACTCCCTTCCCCGTACCCAGCTCCGCCGGAGCTTCACCAGAGGTTGATCCCAGCGATTAGATCCCTTGTTATCCAGGCACTCGTGTGCAGGAACTCTTATTCTCTTCTTTAGGAACTCTCCTTTAATCTGGTGGTTTTTTTCCCACCCTCCATTCCACCCTGAGCTGAGAGACTGTGGTCAGGCACTGGTCACAGAATTTTATTTTAAAAAGAAACGGAAATCATCCATAGAACACCGAGGAGTTCAGAGCTTGTCAAGTGTGGAGCACGGTGGCGAGCTGAGCTTTTACTGTTTTCTTCTTTGCAGGAAGAACCCGCAGCACAAGCTAGAACACCAGCGCCGTGCACCTCCAGGCAAGCCAAGTTGTTTCATACAGCTCAAAGGGGGGGAGGGGGGAAGCCAACCCCAACCCAGCAATGGATCGAAAAAAAGGGAATGAAATGCTTTCAGCTACTGTAAGTGAAGAGCACTGTATTTGCAGCTTGCTGCGTATTACGCTGCGCTCTCGCGAATTAAAGATGGTATAGTGTGGTATTACCGGATCTCTGTATTCTGCTTCCCCCCCTTCAGAGCTGGAGTCTCACAGTGAAAACAGGGAATATATTCAGGAGTTACTGAAGTGTTTCTCAGCATTTCCAATGGACACTTTGCCTTTTTTGGTGCTTTTTCTTGATGATTGGAGTTGGAGACTTTTTCCGCTTGAAATCCCAATGCAATAAACAATTGAGAGCGGAGCAGAGCCGTCATGGCAATTTAATGATAATGTGTTTTACTGCAAACAATCGGGATTATGACATTTTTAAGGAGAAATTGCACCCCGGCTGTTACTGAAATTCGTAACCAAGAAAACTCTCCAAACCAAATGATAGTTTAGAAAGCCGACACTGGTTTATTGCAGCGCCGGGTGCATGGGGGATTTCTCCCACACCGGGTTAAAATCATGACAGGTATTTAAAACAGTTGACAAAGTTAGTTATGCTTACTGGCTCTACCCCTTAATTAACTCTTGGTTAATACCTTTCTTACTTCATCTTGTAGTTCTCTTTTAATTCACCACGCATGCTCAGAGAGTAGGGGTCTTAACTGGGTTGGGGGCTTTTCTAGCTAGGAGGTGTGTTCTTTAGCATTATCATGAGGTTATAGTGAGACAGGTTAACTCTAGGGCACTATTTTGGCATTCCATTCTATTTTTCTAAGATTCGTCCTTGCGTTAATCATTATTGCTAGTTAGTAGAGAGTTAGTGAAGACATTCTTTATCTCTAATATGTCTAAGAGCCAGGTGCATTTGTTATGAAGTATCTTCTTTACGTTCTTCTAACTCTTCTTACTTGTTCTTAACACTTGTTTTTGACCTTGTTTTTCAAGATGTTCTGTAACATTTCCCCCCTTTGAAACATACGGATATATTTTATAATGTCCAGAAGTCTGAATCCTTCTTACTTGGATTTCAGCAACTAAACAGGTGGTGATTAACCTTGTCACACATTCTCAAATCTATCCCGTCCTCTTACAACCTGGAAAAAGAAATAGAATATAAAATATTCCAACTCTAACCTGATTATGCACGCAATAATACTATTAATACCATAATACTATCAATATTATTAATAATAATTTCTAAGAGCCTTACTGAAGCAATTGTGTGGAGAAATCAGTTATCTTATGCATAGTCGATACCAAATCTTCTCAGTGGTTTAGATAGTAGTTCAGTCTGAAGTTCTGGTATTATCATTATATCAGTTCAGCGATGCAGTTAGGGTCATTAATTGCTCGTATGTGATCACGGTTTAGGCTTGGCAACTTTGTTTTTTTTTCTTAATTCTTTGGTATCAGTCCCCCCTTTTGAAGTATTTAGATTTTTACTACTTCCATATGTTTCTTTCAGTGGTTCTTTTAGTACAGCCTATGCAGATTCCTAGAATAATCACAATCACAACCACATGAATTACTCCCTCCAACAATGTAGCTAACCATCCTTTTAGAGACCACCCACCTAATTCTTGGAGAATTTTGATAAACCAATTATTTTCCGCTGCCTCTTTTATCGCTCTATTGTCTTTTCCTACTTTTCTCGTTTTGTCTAATTGTTCTTGCAGGTTTTCGGTGATATTTGGGATGTGGATACAGCAGTGCTCTTTGTCTAACGTACGATATCCACACACTCCTTGTTCTTTGACTAATAGCAAGTCTAAGGCCAGCCTATTTTGTAATGTCATTTTAGTGTTAGCTTGGATTTGTTTGTTGATCATTTGGAATCCTTTCTGAGTGGTTCTTGCTAAGGCTTCCACCTGCCAAGTCAGATTTTCTATTAACATTCGATTTTCTAAAGCCCTGGTAATGGGAAACTTTGGAGTGCCCACTCAGATTGTACTGCTGCAGAAGGCTCCGTCCAAGTATCGGGGTCCTTTTCTGTCTCGGTATCTCTTTTAATTCGTCCCCAATATTGAGCTTTGATTGGATTCTTTTTCCATATGGGACATAAGGTCAGTAATCCTAAAATTGCTTGTCTAGTTATTGTACTAAGTCGTAGTCAGGTAGTCCAATATCCATCTGATGTGACCCAGGTCGTGTAGCCTGGGGTTGGAACGTCTTGTTTACAATCATTAGTTGAAAAATTTTGTTTTTTACAATGTTCTATCATTGTCAAGGTAGAATTTAGGATTGATATTTCACTATAATTTAGAACATCGGGGCACATCCAATTGGTTCGGCTAACATAAGTAGCCTTCGTTCCCCAATTAAAGCACCAGTCCACATTCCCTTTATGTTACCAATGTCCTTCCAAAGGTCTAGTCCAAATTTTTGAGTTCTGTTCTAAGGTTAGTACATTCTGGAGCGGTGGTTACGTTAGGTACTGTATTATTAGTGACACAGAGTTTCAGTAATCCTGCGGCCTGTCCGCCAGAGGCTGCCAATGCTATTTGCAGAAAATGGCCATCTAAGGGGTGTGATCCCTTGGGACGTTGTTTTTCCGAGCCTCTCCCAAATACTGTTCTGTTGTCCCCTCATCTCCAAAAAGTAGCATCTTGTAACACATCGCTTCCTCTCTGTCTACATTTCTTGTCTTTGTCTAAATAATAAGAGACACTGGCCTGCTTAAAGGCTCCTGTGATGTTGTCATATTCCTCTAGTAAAGATAAATTTACCGGTATAGTGCCCCATGGGATGGGCTGACTGGCCAAGTGAGGGATTGGGATGCATGCTGTAACACTGGTAAGATTATGCATTTTACCAAACCCTTGTATCAAAGTTAGCATTAGGTTTTCATCCAAATCTGTATTGACCTCTCCACCTGTATTGACTTCCGCACTTCCTGACATGGCTGCAAGAGATATAATCCAGAACTTCATGATTCCTGCGTTAATTGTAAACGTAAAGGTCTCTCTTGTTTGACAGACTACTGTGGTGACGCGACTGGCTTGATCCTGCTGTGCTGTGTCCACGGAGCGACTCCCTCAAGCTTGACAGCAGTATGGGTGGTGAGTAAAACTTGAAGAGGTCCTTTCCACTTCTCTTTCAACGGCTCGTCTGACCATGTCCTCAGATACACCCCGTCCCCTGGTTGGTAGTGATGCACAGGCACGTCCAAAGATAGTGGCGTGCTCACGGTGATGCACCTGTGGAGAGAGGACAGAACCTTTCCCAGAGAGATAACATATTCTTTTAGGTAATGTCTTCCTGCAATTTCAGGATTAACTCCTGTTTCAGTCATCTGATAAGGTTTACCGTATGTGGTCTCAAAAGGACTAACCTTTTCTTTGGTTCTAGGCTGGATGCGTATCCGTAGCAAAGCTAAGGGGAAAGCATCCAGCCATTTCATCTGAGCCTCCTGGCAAATATTACTTCTCTGTCTTTTTATGTTTTGATTCATTCTTTCTACTTTTCCACTTGCTTGAGGTCTCCATGGGGTATGGAGAGCCCATTTTACCCCTAATGCTTTAGTCAAACTTTGAACAGCTTCTGCTATGAAGTGTGGGCCCCTATCTGAAGATAGTCCTATGGGTACCCGAAATCTTGGTATTCTTTCCTTCAGTAGCACTTTTGCTACTTCTTTTGCCTTGTTGGTGCAACAAGGGAAAGCTTCTGGCCAACCTGAGAAAGTGTCTAACATTACTAAAAGATACCGGTACCCATTTTGCCGCGGTAATTCGGAAAAATCTATTTGCCAATAGTCTCCTGGACTGTTTCCTCGCTTTGTGACCCTTGGTAAAGGTCTTCAGGGTAGGTGAGGATTATTCTTCAGGCATAACTCACATTTCTTCCCTATGCTCTTAATTATTCCAGTCATTCGAACACTTAGCACTTGTGTTTTTAGTGCTTCCACCATGGTTTCTATTCCCCAGTGAGTTTCTTGGTGTTGTCTATTGGCTATTTCACGCACGATTTCTTGTGTAACTATTACTTGGTGCGAAGGGTTCACCCACCATCCTTCTTGATTTTTGTTTGCTTTCAGTAGGTTAGCCAATTGATTGTCTTCTGGTGTATATTGCGGACTCTTAGGTCCCAACCTCTGAACCTTTTCTGGCCAAACTAGCAATATTTGACCTTCAGCTGCTTCTCTCGCAGCTCTGTCTGCCTTGCGGTCCCCTACATGCGTTGGGCTATTTCCAGTTTGATGTGCCTTGCAATGCATAATTGCCACTAATCGGGGTAGATGAATTGCTTGTAATAGTTGTTGGATCCTTGGCCTGTATTTGACTGGGGATCCCTGCGATGTTAGAAGTCCCCTTTCTTTCCAAATGGCTCCGTGAGCGTGGACCGCTCCGAAGGCAAATTTTGAATCTGTCCATATATTAACAGTTTTACCTTTTGACAGTTCTAATGCTCTCAGTAAGGCTATGAGTTCTGCTTTCTGGGCTGAAGTGTTAGATGGCAGAGCTTTGGCCTCAATGACTTCCTTACCACTTATTACTGCATAACCTGATTTTCGTGTTCCATTCCGCATAAAGCTGCTACCATCTACGAACGGGTCCCAGTCTGCATTTTCTATTGGTAGGTCTTTCAGGTCTGGTCTGCTGGAGTACGTCTGTTCTACCGTTTGCAGACAGTCGTGTGCTAATTCTTCTCCACCAGGATCAGTAGTTAGGAAGGTCGCTGGATTCAGGATCGTGGTTACTTTCAGCTCCACATCGTCTTGTTCCAGAAGAACGGCTTGATATTTCAGCATCCGGCTTGGTGACAACCAGTGTCCTCCTTTTTGTTCCAGCACTGCTGTAACTGCATGGGGTACAAATACAGTTAATTTTTGCCCGAGTGTCAATTTTCAGGCCCCTTGGATCAGTAATACTGTAGCCGCCACTGCTCGGAGACATGCTGGCCATCCTTTGCTAACATTGTCTAGTTGTTTTGAAAAATCTCCCACGGATCTTCTCCATGATCCCAGCTTCTGGGCCAATACCCCTGAGGCAATATGCAGTCTTTCATGCACAGATAATTCAAATGGTTTTTCCAAATTCGGAAGGCCTAGGGCTGGAGCATTCATTAAGGCCTGTTTCAATTTTGTGAATGCTTCTCTGCACTCCTGAGTCCAGACAAGGAGATTTCCTCCCCTCGTACAGCTTCCTATAGGGGTTTGGCAGTGAGTCCAAAATTTATTATCCACAGGCGACACCATGCGTCCATTCCGGGAAATGCTCTGAGCTCTTGTTTGGATGTAGGTTCGGGCGTTCTGTGCCTTTTTCCGGGATACTTTGTACCCTGCCAACCCTAAAAAGTTTAGGAGATCTATGGTAATTTGTATGGAATCTTCCTTGGTACTTGCTGCTAGCAGTGTGTCATCTCCATATTGCAGTAAGGTGATCTTTTTATGCATCTTTTGCCAGTCTTCTAATTCTTTGGCTAATTGATTTCCAAGGATCGTAGGACTATTCTTAAATCCTTGTGGTAATACTGTCCAGCACAAGTGAGTTTTTCTACCAGTCTTAGGGCTTTCCTACTCAAAAGCGAACGGTTCCTGACTCTCAGATGCTAACGGAAGGGGTGTTGTATTCTGACTGACATTCTGTTAGTAATCCAAAAGTTACAAATTGTTCTATTAATGGTTCTAAGCCTTTTCTTGCTTCTAATTTAATTGGATACTGTTTTTGTCTTACCGGTCTGGCGCCTGGTTTCAACTGAACGATTACTGGTTCTGCCGCTCGGGATCGTCCTGGTGTTCCTGAAGGCCATACTAGAGGGGTTACAGCATTTTCAACTTCTTCTGGTATTTCCTGTAACTCGGCTTCCTTCTGTAACATAAAAAGTTGAGGGTCCAAAGCTTTATTTTCAGGAATATGGATTTGGATTTTTCCTTTTGAAAAAGTAAGCTGTGCATTCAATTTACTTAATATGTCTCGTCCTAATAGCGGCACAGGGCAATTAGGAATATAAAGAAATTGATGGGTTAACACCCTTTTGCCAATTCCAAACTTCAAAGGCCGGAAAAATGGTCTATTTTCTTTCCGCCCTGTGGCACCAATAATTGATGTGCTTTGATTACTCAAATTAGCCTTGCCTGTATTCAATACTGAGTAAGTGGCCCCCATATCTACTAAAAATTTTACTTTTTCATTCCTCAACTTTACTATAACCAGGGGTTCTGTTGGGGAGGGTTTCTGAATATTCCCCCGGTCTCCCTCAGCCTGACTCTAATGTCATCATGTTAACAGCCTGACTTGGCATTTCCTCCAGGCCTTGTCCTCTTAACTGTGGACACTCCCTTTTCCAGTGTCCTTTCTGCTTACAGAAAGCACACTGATCTTTCTCCAAGGATATTCTGGCCCTTTGTGCTTTACAGGGAAATCTCCTCCCCTTCTTAAATCTGTTATCACATATTTAAGAATTATCATTAAAATCCACATTCATCACACAATCTTTACAAACTTCACTCACAGCAACAAAAAGAATTCCCCACGCCAAAATCAAACCCACAATTACAACAACAGAAATCCACATTCATCGCACTCTCTAACATTGTCCAGTCCATGCTTTGCCCATTACCTCTCCCAATTGCTATCCTTATCTCAAATTCCTCCTCCTGTTGCTCTTCTTCCCATTTCTCTTTATATTTCTTGCATCGCCTGCCGATGCTACATGCTGAACAACAACGCTTAGGTGTTTTCTTATTTTCTGCCTCTAGCGCCAATCCAGCACTTTCACCTTCCATCAAGCCACACTCCTTATGTATATCATAATTATCCCGCAACACAAAGAACAAATTCACATATGGTATCTCATGCCATTTTCCTTCGCATCTACAGAACAGCATTAATTGCACCACAGTATTGTAGCTTATACTTCCATTCTTAGGCCATTTCTCCTGATCATCCAGAGTATACAAGGGCCACCAATGACTGCAATATTCTACCAGCTTTTTCCGAGCAAGGGATCACCCCCCAACTTGCTCCAGTGGTTTAGTATACACCCTAGAGGAGAGCGCTTAAGAATTCCCCCTTCAGTAGACTGCCCATCTCCCACTGTATAAAATTACCACGTACGTGTGCCCAAGCCAAACCAAAATCCAGACTCCGGGCGTCCCCGTAGTAGTGTACGGATTACACAGTCGTGCACTGCCAATACCAATAGCTCAACAACGCGTACTTAATTCAGATATGACTTCCTTGCAGGCAACCAATATCAATACCAATCCAATATCAATACCAATCCCAATACTAATGCCAATACCAATGATGTCGTTAGTCTCCCAGAGACTATTCTCCAGCCTATGTTGGCCGTGCATTGGTTTACGTGCCTCCCCCCTACCCCCCCACCCTACCCCCCCACAGTATAGACTCTGCAGGTGTGTTCTCTTCTCCAGCCTATGTTGGCCGTGCATTGGTTTACGTGCCTCTCCAGAGAGCTGTCGCAGAAACTCACCCGACCAGGGAATCGGAGGGCCTCCCCGAAAATACTCCGGTGCGTGCTGGAAAATCGTAGCGAAGAAAACTCTCCAAACCAAATGATAGTTTAGAAAGCCGACATTGGTTTATTGCAGTGCCTAACATGCACACCGGCTTAAAATCATGACAGGTATTTAAAACAGTTAACAAAGTTAGTTACGCCTCCTGGTTCTACCCCTTAATTAACTATTGGTTAGTACCTTTCTTACTTCATCTTAAAGATACAGTTCTCTTTTAATTCAATACGCATGCTGAGAGTAGGGGGCTTATTTGGGTTGGGGGTGTTTTCTAGCTAGGAGGTGTGGTTTTCACATTACAATGAGATTATAATGAGGCAGGTTAACTTTAGGGCACTATTTTGGCACTCTGTTCTATTTTTCTAAGATTCGTCCTTGCATTAATCGTTATTGCTAGTTAGTGGAGAGTTAGTGGAGACAGTTTTTATCTTTAATATGTCTAAGTGCCAGGTGCATTTGTTATGAAGTATCTTCTTTCCATTCTTTCCATTCTTTTTCACTTGTTTGTGACCTTGTGTTTTGAGATGTTCTGTAACACTGTGACAGTACCTTGCTGCCTGAACTTCATCCAGAGCCTGCCCATCTTCTTGTGCATTGTCTCCAGGCAATCCCAGCCTCAGTTACTGCCCTGCTAACCTCTATGTCAGACATTCCCCTTGAAATGGGATTACCTTCTTGAGGCTTGTAAATTTTCTTCTGCATTTACAGAAGGAGAGCTGCCTGGATTAAATGGTTTCATAGTATTAAGAAAAAGGAAAACCTAGGAAGCGTTACACTTGTTGGGGCCAAGGACTTTGTTTTAAAAAGCAGTGGGGAAAAAACCATTTACTCTTTTTGGGTTTCATGGCTGTACGGCTAATGTCAGGGTGTCCAAAATGTAGGCATTTGAAATCTTGTCTTGATTCAGAGCAGGAGTAGAGAAACAGTTCAGGGTTTGGAAGTGAGATGTAAACTAAGCAAAAAGTGAGGAAACAAAACAGATTCCCAGCATGGGAATAAAAAGGGAGAAAGGAAACCCAGGGCTGTGCCTTGAGGTCTGTGCTAGCAGAAGGATCAATGTTCTTCCCTGCAATGTGGGATTGCATTGCTCAGAGGAAGTCAGGGGGAAACATGGCTGAAAGGGGCCAACTTTATTGTCCTTCTTTTTTCAGAAGAAAACAAGTATGAACGCTGCTTGGACAAAGAGGATTATGGGCTGCCTGTTTGGGACTTCATGATTGGCACTTCATGAGGTTGCGGTTAGGTAAGTGATCTCACTGCAGTTATTCAGGAGGAAAAGTTTCGATAGCATCTAAAATGAATGAGTGTTGCAGTTGTATTCGTTTCTTTAACCGAGTGCTGGAGTTTTTCCTTTATGGGTTGAAGTGGGGGTAGTAGATGCTCCCATCTGCACCCCTGTGGTGGTGTAAGCTGTCTGCGCCAGCACTTCCCTGCTCTCCCTGGATCCTCATTGCAGCTCTGGTCGTAGCCTTTGCTGTGGCTCTGTCCTCTGCAAGACGCCAGATGTGTCCAGTTATTCTGTGGGTTTGGTCTGGTGAGTGCAGGTGACAGGAAAGCTATGTTTCTGATGTGCCTGTTTCAACCCCCCCCCAGGGGCTCTGGTGTTGGTGTTCAGAAGCTAGACAGTGCCTGTGCTGTCAGGTCTCATCTCAGAGCCTGCAGCAGGGCTTTTGGGGATGCTGGCTGATAGTGCTCTGTGTCCCTCTAGCACTGCAGCAAAGGAGAGGTTACTAATGCAACATGGCTGCCTGTTGCCCTTGGCTGTATGCTCATTTGTTTCTGCAGGAGGGTAAGAGCTATGTAAACAACGCTTCTCAGGGGATGGGGGGAAGGATTTGGAGCCCTGTAGAGCAGCTCCCTGCATGGCTTAACTGTTACCTGTGCCTCTAAGGAGACCAGGGCCAAGAGCCTGCTTTGGTCAGACCCTGCTAGGGTGGAGAAGGGTGGCTCGTCTGAAGTGCTGAGGTGGGTGGCTTGCTTCTGCGCTGGGCTGTGTGCAAGTGTGATCCTCCCCTCTCCGTTTCCTTGGGACTAGCTGCAGTCTGTGCTGCTTGAAACGTGTCCTTTGAGCCAGAAATGCAGGCAGCCAACTGAGAGCCATGTATGAATTGAGAATGGTGGCTCCAAGCTGAACCTAATGGTGAGAGTTGGATATTGTGAAGGAAAACAGAGGCGAGCTCATGGGGCAGAGAGGGTGTTGGCAAGGGGAGAGGGGCTTGTTGGTCCCTGTGGGGTTGTATGTACAGCCCCAGGAATGGAGAAGGAGCAGCGATGTAAACCCTGTAGCTCCTCTGAGTTTATGGTCCTGAGCTACCGTGGTGGTGTGAATTTCAGCTTCTGGGCTCTCTTTTTGAAAGTGTGGGTCTCCCCTGGGGAAGATGGCTGATGCTTCATTTTGTGGCTAGCTTGCAAGTGTTCTTGGAACTGATAAGCCCTGTCCTGAGGAAGAAGCCTGGAAGAGACATGGTCTTCCCTGTCTCAGCTACACCTGTGCATCTGGCAGCAAGCTCTGTGAGAGGGATGGTCTGTCTTATGACTTTCCACCTGCAAGCATGGTGAAGCCCAGGACTGGGTCAGAAAGCGGTGGCTGCAGTCTTCTACATCCTGCAGGGCATCCTGAACCGTGTGTGTAGGTTTGCAAAGTACGTACACCCATGTTGATTTTAATTTCAGGTCTGTTGCTGTTTAAAAATGGCAGCTGGGCAGGGCTGCCTGGTGTCTGTATCCATCAAGAGCCATGGTTATGGTGAAGAAGCTACTGGACAAGCTGGCTGTGGCCTCCCCCTGCTCAGCTGCCAGCACTCTGGCTGGTAGCGTACACCTGCAGCGACACCTCCCCACTGTGCTCTCTGGGAATGCAGTGTATTCCTACCCCTCAAAGTCCCCGTTAGCTCGAAAAAGTAATAATCTGCAGTGTTCACCTTCTGTGCCATCAGAAATGAAGCAGCTTTGGCAGAACGTGTGTGTTTTGCAAAACGCCGGAGTGCACTGAGGGCTTTGTGTGCAAAAGCCGAGAGAATCCAAGAAAGCTGCTTTTTGCAGAGGGCACCAGTCCCCTTCAGCTTGCTCACCAGGGTCTCCGTGGCTCCCCTTTCATGGGGCTGCATCAGCTATTCTGTGCTGCCTGCCAGGATTTTGTCTGGGTGTTTAAGGCCCTGGCAAAGGGAGTTGACCTCCCTCGGGGCTGGGAGCAGGTTTTGCAAGGGTTACCCAGGCTCTCCCTGTAGTGATGGGTGCTGCAGGGAGGCTGAAGAGCCTGGCTGAGCGCAGGGATAGAGCTGGGGCCCTCTGGGTGCTGTGCTTCTGTAGCCTGGGTGGCTGAAATTAGCTCCTGCAGTGTCTTGGTGTGGTCTTCCCAAGTGGTGACCTCTTCAGGGCTGTCATTTGGAATTTTGTCGTGGTTTAAGCCCAGCCGGACTAATCACCACACAGCTGCTCACTCACTCCCCTTCCTCAGCTGGACAGGAGAGAGAAAATATGAAGAAAAGGCTCGTAGGTCAAGATAAGGACATAGGGAGATCACTCACCAATTATCATCATGGGCAAAACAGACTTGACTTGGGGAAATTAGTTTAATTTATTACCAATCAAAATCAGAGTAGGATAATGAGAAGTAAAACCAAATCTTAAAAAACAACACCTTCCCCCCATCCCTCCCTTCTTCCCGGGCTCAACTTCACTCCCGATTTTCTACCTCTCCCCCCGAGCGGCGCAGGGGGACGGGGAATGGGGATTGCGGTCAGTTCATCACACGTTGTTTCTGCCGCTCCTTCCTCCTCACACTCTTCCCCTGCTCCAGCGTGGGGTCCCTCCCACAGGAGACAGTTCTCCACGAACTTCTCCAACGTGGGTTCTTCCCACGGGCTGCAGTTCTTCACGAACTGCTCCAGCGTGGGTCCGTTCCACGGGGTGCAGTCCTTCAGGAACACACTGCTCCAGCGTGGGTCCCCCGCGGGATCGCAAGTCCTGCCAGCAAACCTGCTCCAGCGTGGGCTCCTCTCTCCACGGCTCCACAGGTCCTGCCAGGAGCCTGCTCCAGCATGGGCTTCCCACAGGATCACAGCCTCCTTCAGGCATCCACCTGCTCCAGCGTGGGGTCCTCCACGGGCTGCAGGTGGATATCTGCTCCACCATGGACCTCCATGGGCTGCAGGGGACAACCTGCCTCACCATGGTCTTCACCACGGGCTGCAGGGGAATCTCTGCTCCGGCGCCTGGAGCCTCTCCTCCCCCTCCTTCTTCACTGACCTTGGTGTCTGCAGAGTTGTTTCTCTCACATATTCTCACTCCTCTCTTCTCCGGCTGCCGCTTCCCGGTTTTTCCCCCCCTTCTTAAATATGTTATCACAGAGGCGCTACCACTGTCGCTGATTAGCTCAGCCTTAGCCAGTGGCAGATCCGTCTTGAAGTCGGCTGGCATTGGCTCTATCAGACATAGGAGAAGCTTCTAGCAGCTTCTCGCAGAAGCCACCCCTGTAGCCCCCCCTGCTACCAAAGCACTGCCACGCAAACCCAATACAAATTTCCACAGTGATAAACCGTGTTGCTGTGTGTGCTGGTGTAGTTGCCCTCCAGGTGATGGGCTTGGGTATGTCCAGCCCAGGGTCTGGGAAGAGCGGATGGAGATTTGCTGGGAGTTGAAATAAGGGAGTTAATGTATGAGAGTTGGGATGTGGGAAGAGGAGCCAAGGACAAAAAGGCTTTGGAGTCAAGGCATGCGCATAAAAAAATGTCAGCATATGTTTCTCCCTGTCCGGCATGTTTGAGCTCCCCTGTCCCAGGCTTCTCTTGTACTGTGAGTTCTGCTTTACTTTGGATTGAACCTGTCTAGGAAAAAAAACCCGCCTAAACTTTGTGCAACATCTGTAAGATCTCGATGGTCTTCATCTAGATGAGAAAGTAGAGTGAAATAGCCAGGCTATGGGATCCATATCCCAATGTCCACCTGGTAGAGTGGGGGTGAATAAGCTGGCCTCTGCTGCTGTGAGGCGGATGGAAGGAAAGCAGTGGCTGGGAAGAACTGCAGGTCACATCTTGCCCCGGTTACCTGACCTCGGAGCCCTGCGTTTCCCTCTGTCAGTTAATGACCGGCTCGTCTCTGTGGCAGTGTAGGGAACATAAGGCAAAAATGAGTTGACGCATGGTGGGAGGAGGATGAGCCCAGGTTGTGCTCATGCTGAAGGCACCGGAGGGTGATGTGCTGCATACCAGGGGTGACACTTTATTGCGTGCATTTGTATTTTGTCGCTCAGTCCTTGGAAGAGACTGTACGCTGAGAAGCAGACGTTGCGCTACGTGCCTGTCCTGTGGCACTGGGTGAGCCCTGCCTGAAGGCTTGCTGTTCCCCAGGAGCAGAATGCACGTGCCCCCAGGTGAAGTGCGTTAACGGCTGTGGGACTTCTCAGGTCTAGTTGTTTAGGCAGGAGCCTTTTTGTTGGAGAGGAAGTGTGGGGAAGAGGAACAGGTGACCTGTTCTTTTAGATAATGATTTCACGCTTTGCAGTCCTGTGGCATTTGCCCAAGGCTCAGAGTTTGAAGTGTCCTGGATGGCTTCTTAATGAAATACCAGTGATGCTGACTGTGAAGCAGGAATTAACCTCCAGATATCTGCTTTGGAAGTGCTCTTGTTTGCCATCGTAGGCAACTTGAGTTTTCCACCATGATGGAAACATCCGGTTCTGTTTTCCTAGTCGCAGAAGCATCTCTGGCCTTGAAATGGGCATGAGGGATTTGAGGAGAACTCTGCAAGCCCTGAGCTGCCTTTAGCCCTGTGTCAGACCCTGCACAAGAGTGCTGGGCAGAGGCACTCGGGTGAAATGCATCCGTTTGAGTGGACCAGCAGTGTGCCCCGTGATGGAGCTCAGAGCCCATCTGGAGCTCCTCAGTGAGGGAGTGAGGGGGAGCCTGGCTTCAGCGAAGAGTGTAGAGCTGTGTCTGTTGGGCTGTGCTTGTCGGGGTGTACTTATTACAGCGCTTCCCTGAGAAATGACAAGGTTGGCTGTGCCGGTTTGTGCATCGGTGTCACCTGTGCCGAGCGCCCCGCCACAGGCAGACTGGGAGGTGCGAGGTGGCAGCCGAGCAGGTGAGCCGGTTGGACTGGGGTGCGAGTTATCACCCAGTGAGCAGGAGAGGAGCAGATAGTCCCTTTTGAGGGCAGTGCTGGCACCTCTATGGGGCGTGTGTGAGTTGATTTTTAGGCTCTATTGGCACACGGCTGTGTCCAGGTGACGTGTGGCTCTTTTCATGATCAGTGCTGCGTGCTCGCTTGCTTGCTTTTCCCCATGGGATGCAGATGTGACTGCACCGGGGCTGCGGGTTAAATGTGGAGGGGGATGGAGGCTGCCTGCCTCGCCACTGCTGGTCTTGCCCCCCTCGTCTCGCACGTGGGCTTTCGGATGTTTTGGCCTTAAATCTTTTTGTGGCCCAGTCTGTAAATGAGGCACAAGACGATTTATTCTTGCTCTGTCTATAAAATACCGTGAAGGCTTGTGATGCAAAACGCAACAAATGGCCTAGCTCGAAGCGACTGCACAGCCAACTCACCCTAACTATCCTTTCCTTGCCTTCTAAATGCATAGGTGATTTCCTGAGAAGCAATTCCTGCCTACGTCGAGGGAAAATCCAAAGGCTAGACTACTCCAGGAGGGTGCAGCTTGCTCCTAACAGGTTGTGCAGCCTTGCCCCCTGACTGAAGGGTGGGAAATAACTCAGTGAAGCCAAAGTCTGCTCTGTAGCACCTCGGGGTTACAGCCAGTGCTGTAGTGTTACAGGAGTAATCCAGTCAATAGGGAATATTTGCTATTTTGGCAGCCAGTAACGTATGTGTGCTGGACCATTGGGTACGAGGCTGGAGCCTGCCAAAGTGAGGCCGTGGGGTGGTAGTCCTGCCTCTGCTTACCTGTCTGCTGTTTAGCACCTTTGAATTCAATTAATGTTGATGTTTTTCCAGAGCTTGAAACTCCTTTGAGATCTGGGCATGAATACACATAAATATTTCACTTGGAAGGTTTTGAAAATTGAGATTAAAAGAGCTTGTCTTGGCTTGAGGTTCACAGGAGCTTGTCAGAGAACTCGGCTGATGCCTGACCTCTCAGGGTCCTGGCTGGTGAAGGCAGCTGGTCAGGATGTGAACATCATCAGCTCTGACCCTGCCTATGGCCGCTTGCTCCTGACCTGCAGACCGATTCGTAGTCCTTTGGTTTCTGCTTTTCCACTCCAAAGTTGCTGCCTGCATGGAAGATGCGATGCATTGCGAACCAGAATGAAATGTGGTCGAGCTGCCAGGAAAAGAGTAAATAAAAAGGGAGAGCTGATGCAAGTAGCAAAGCCAGGATAGCAGAGATCAGGTGCTGGGAGAGGCAGTTGGGAAAGGGAAAACAGTACTGTAAATACTTAAGGCAGGAGCCACAGTTGTGAATTATAGCATGTGGAGCTGTGGAATCTCCAGCAGACCCTTGGAAGGGAGCTTGGTCCACCTCACTGACAGCTGAGGGTTGAAAGTTTATTAAAAGAAAGAAGAGGAAGGTATAACACTAGGCTCCTATTAACTATCTCGGCTGTGGTAGAGCTTTTGTAATAAATTGCAGGATGACAGTACCGAAGTGATAAAATACACAGGGAGTGGACTATAAAGGTGATGGGTGAGGCTTCCTGGGTAGCAAGACTGGATTTAGAAAGCACTCAGCCACTTAGCAGTGGGCTGGAGGGACAAGAGCTTAGTCCTGGAAATTGTGCTTCTCCTTTCCTGGCTTCCTTGAGATGCTGTTTCTATGGTAATGATAGCTAAGCAGGTGATTTCTAGTCCCGAAATATGATCTTGCTACTTAAGCCTGAACAGGGCAAGAAGATTTAGCTGAACAAAATTGTTCAATAGCATCCTGATTCTCACTTTGAACAGATCTCCCGTCTGACTCTTCCAGCAAAGTGTAATAGGAAGGCAAACTAACCAATTAGTCCAGAGAGAGGTGATTTATCTTTGCAGAAGGAAGAAGAAAGAGGATTTATTGTGTATACGGAAGCAAGACTGAGCCACTAGTCTCTGCTGCTACAAGAAAAGCTGGGTATGGTGTGTTGTACTGCAGAGTATCTGCAGAGTATCCCCAGCCTTTAAGTTTGGAGGGCGATGGGTTGGTGTCGGACCAGCTCAGAGGTTGGTGCTGCTGCTTCAGCACAAGTGATGTGGTGTCCCTTGAAATAAGAGCACTGGCACGTGGCATAGTGCCAGCCACAGGATCTGTATAGACATGAAGCTGTGCCTTTAGTTGAAACTTCCTGTTTTTTTCCTTAACATCCATCAAGAAATTGGCTGTTTATTCTTAATTTCCTGTCTTTTTCAGCACAGCATCATCAGAGAGCAGTTTAGTTTTATTGTGATGAGGGAAGCTGTTGGACACATGCACAAAGGGATCTGGATGCTTAAGGGCCATAGCAAAGTGCTCACCTTAACTTTTTCCTGAGTGCAGCTTTTGCCAAGCTCACGGGCCCTGAAGGGCCCTGCTGTGCCTGTATTTGTGCTGCTGAGCCTTCTGAATTTTCCAGGTCCTGGCATGACTGTGTGACATCTCCACACACGTGTTAGTTGTGAGCGTTTTGCCAGGATGGAGTTCGGGGATTTCTGATAACTCCTCCCCACTCTCTTCAAAGGCTCAATCTGGCTCAATCCAGCAAAACTAAAGAGAAAACAAATGCCCAAAACGAAGTAATCCCCAAAACATGTCACATCGAATCATGAAGGAGAAGCTAATGGGGCAGAGCCACTTGGTTAGAGCGTGTGTATTCCGCTCTATATCATTAATTTCCTGGTGTTAAATATTTCAGCAGAAACTTGGGGACTTCCAGGACTATCCAGGTGGCTGTGATCACAAATTATTCATCAGTGGCACTTGACCAAGAAAAGCCTTTCTGAAGAAAGGCATTTGTGTAGCTCTTGCTGGTGTTTTGCATTTCAGCTGACTCCCTCGGCCTTCCTGAAGGAGATGTCTCTCACCACGGAGCAGAGGCTGGCCAGCACTCGGGAGATGAGGCGGCCCCGGATTATCCAGCTTCTAGAGAGGAGTGAAAGCTCCCATCGAAAGGTAGCCTCTTCCTTGCTGTTTGATGTGGCATTTGAAGAGGGTGCGTGCTTGTGACAGGCTCGCCTCCAGCTTATCTGAATGCCTCAGTGACTAGGTCCTGTTGTCCTTTCAAACGGCTGGTGGTGGTGGAGTTCCTTCTGCCTTCTGCTGGGGGAAAGGTAAAACATTTTTCCCCGGTGAGACATTGAAGTCCTGATATGCTTAGTAGCCAATACAAATAACCTCTGGTGAACTTGGTGGGTCTTGCTGGAATTTAGCTACCAGTGCTAAAGCCCGATACTGGGCGAAGGCTGGGGCAGGACACCAGGGTGCGAGCTTGCCATTTTCCATCGTCCTGCTGAAATAGCCACATCTCGCTTTGGTGTAGCCTCCGTCAAATGCTTACTAGTAAGACTTCAAGTACACACAGAGAGAGATGATAATGCCAAGAGAGGTTAAATCATATCCATATGTTGTTGGCTTTTGGGAATGTCCTAGAGAAAAGCAACATTGTGCTGTGTCTCAAAGTTTTCTCACCAGTTTCCCAGATTCCTCTGAATCACACTGACTTATACTGCGTGGTAGCCTGAGGTTGTCTGCTCCATCAAAATCCAGCTGACAGCAAAGTATATTCCAAAGAGAGGCTCTGTAATCATTCAAATACAGAAACGCTTTGCCATACACTTACTGCTCTTACTTGTGTTTTGTAAAATTGGTTTTCTGTCTTCAGGCTGCTCCTCGCCACCCTCACATCTTCTGGGTGGCTTTTGGTGAAGGTCTTGGCCATGTGCACTCCTCTCCCAAGGGACTTGGTGACCAAAATGTTTGTCTGCAGTGTGAAATTATCTCTGGGAACTCCCTGCCCCAGGGGATTGCTGGGAGCAAAGGGCGTTTGGAGAGTTCAGGACTGCCTCGGCCGTGGGTTATCAGGCTCGGGTGGGTGGTGCAGAATGAATCTCCACTTTTGCCAAGCCTCGTGTGGGTTCGTTGTTTCTCAGTGAAGCTGCCTGTCAGTCAAAATCACATGTTTTAGACTTTCTGAGATGAGATTTGGTGCTCAGGGGTTGATATCCGTGTGCTAGAAAACACCTGTGTGCTGTCTCTGTGCTTGTGGCATCCCAGAGGGCAGAAACTTGCAGCAGGGTGCCTGCAGGGACTCCCGGGTGTGGGGAGGAATGCCCAGAAATCTGCCTTGCCTGCACTGGCAGCTGCCTGGCTACAATCAGCAGGCAGTGAGAGCCTCCGGAGAGGTGAGGTTGGCTTTTAGTAATGAAACCACAGTGTGAGTCAGTGCTGGTCATGTATCTCAGGGCAGAAAATGCCTTTGAAGCCCATAATTGATAGGCATAGGCTGGGGGGTCGTCTGGCTTGCCATTAATTGGGTAAGATGACTGCTCTGATCTTCTGCGTCAGCCTTTCCTTGTAAAGTATCGTGCTTCTTCCTTGCTTCTCTACAGCCCCCTTTAAATTCTCTTAGCCATCTCCTTGTTTGTGGGGTTGTCCCTTTGTTTTCCTATGTTCCTCCTTTTGCTCCTCAGCTTGCTTTTATTCCCAGTAAGGCCACAATGTCTGTGGTCTCCTTCTCTTGTTGGTCTGCCTGCACAACTCTGTAGCGTCGCAGCTTGACTGCCCCGCTCAAACCCGGTAGGTTAGAAGTGAATTTCTTCCTTGCCCCAGTATAACACATCCTGTTTTGCCTTCAGATAATACATTCCCCCTCTAGAGGCGTGATGGCATGGATGTGCGCAGGCAGAAGCAAGCAGGTTCTATGGGCTTGTTGACTATGCGGATGACTTGATTCGGGTATCATATCGCCATGCTGCTGGTGTCTTATCTGCTTGGCACTTCCTTCACAGCAGGGCATTGCCCTACTGCCTCTGGCCTGGAGCTAATTTCCCCGGCCGAAGGGATTCAGGTCCACCCTTGTGTATTATGTGTATGTACCTCGAGAGCTAAAAGTGCTTTGGAAAGGTGGTTGAGGAAGGATGTCACCAGGGCATGGCCAGGTCTCTTCTCCTCGTGTTTCCACAACTGGCAAAGTCATAGTTTAATGTCTTTCCTGCAGGTTCCTCAGCTGGTGAAGGTCGTCTTGGAGAGCTCACCTTATTTCAAGTTGATCAGCCCCAAGGATTTGTGCCATAAGGTAGCACCTGGCCTCCGTTCCACTTTCCGCATCCTTTTCACCCCTGAGGAGAACAAGGTGAGACTGGAGGTGCCAAGAGGTTGGTGCCTTCAGGGGAAGCTGCACCTGCCGGGCTGGATTCAGACCAGGGCATCTGGTGTGGGTTTTGAGGACCCATCCTGGTTTTGGTGGGGTGGCACTGGATCTGGAACTGGGGGAAACTCTTTCCTCATGGTGAAGATTATGCTCTCATAGGCTGGAGGCTCTTGTGTGTTTCAGGCTGTTTTTATCCTTCAGCGCTGGCATATTTGACGTAATGTCTATTGGCTTCAGGGATAAGAGAGTCTACTGTCTGTGGTGGGGCAGCCTCTCAAGGTGTCGGTTTCTAGTATCTGTCCGTTGCTGCATAATTATGGGTTTGCTCCACTAATTATAGATACAAAGGTCTGTTTAAAAGTGACCTGTTATTTGGAGGACCCGAAGTGAGCCTGATCAGAGTGAGGACCACCACCTTTGAAAACTGCTGTCACCTTAGTGTATATCATGTTGGACACAGTAGTGACACAGCTGAACGTGGTGTCTAAAGTAATCACTTTTTTTGCACTTTGGTTCTAGTCCACCCCCTGCTGTGAGGTCTGCTCCAGGCTATGGTCAGGCAGTCTGCAGCTGGTCACATCTTGGCATTGCATGGTGCTGCTAGGCACTGCAGCAGGGACTCGCAGACTGTGCTTTCCCTCCCTGCGCTTTCTTGAGTGTTCGTGAGGGAAGATGCAGGTGGAAGAGTAGGAAAGTGTCAGGGAGGGGTGTTGATAAGATGTTTAGCCATCTCAGTGGTAGGAGTTTAATTCTTATGGAAAATCCTAGAGGCATGAGTAGATCCAGAGAGCTTTTCTCTTTCCCACCTGTCAGCCATTTCCCTGCCTGGCTCTGGACTGGAGCAAAGATGATGCTTTTTCATCCCCTGTGTTTCCAAGCCTTGCAGCCGTGCTGTCCCTGAGGATACTTGCCTGCCTGCGATCCAGCTGCGAGTCTAGGGGAGAGGGAGTGCTGTGCCCATGGCAGGTGGCCAGCCTGGTGCAGAGACACTGAGCTCTAGATGTCCTTAACTCAGCAGGAGGGTGGTGTGCTGCAGATGACAGTGAGACATCTGCCTGACAGAGCATGTCTAGGAATAAAGGGGCAGATACAGTCTGCAGGCAGACACCTTACTCCAGAGCCTGTAGTACTGGCAGTGGTACTGGGCAGTAGTACTGGTGTGGCTGTGTCTTCATGCTTGTTATTGTGGTTGCTCTGTCCACTGGCACCTATTCCGTGCCACACATGCATTTGCTTGGAGGTTTGAACATCAGTGCTGTGGCCCTGGCAAGTCTGATTCTCAGTGCAGTGATGTGAAGGGTCAGTGCTGTTACCGGGAGGCTTGTTAATACAGAGGATTTAGTCCATGGCATGGAAGGGAGGAAGCATTGCAGGCAGACAAAGACAGGCAGGCTGACTCCTTCCGCCAGCATCCTGCCACCTCTGAGCACTGTTTTTCGCATTACTTGGTTGGAGAGGCCAGGTTAGGGGATAGCTCTGAGCCAGCTGGTGTTTCTGCACCAGGCCAGAGGTGCAAGATCTCTTTGGGCATAGCTGTTTTCTCATCTTCCATTTGCAGCTTAGATTTAGTTTAACACTTTGTCCTGTCCTCAAACAGTATGGTTATAGAAAACTAAAGAGGAAATGCCCTGTGGTGCCTGGCTCCCCATGCTTGTGAAATAATCTGTTCCTTTGGAGGGACTGAGAAATTACTTCACATGAACCTTATTTAGGGTAAAAATTAGGTTGGCCTAGGGCAGATTTCCATGCTACCCAAGTGACACAAGAGCTTAATCTCACTGAGGTAGGCTTTGCAACGTACACTGGTGCCTTTAAAATGTGATTTATTAGGATAAATTAGTGTTCATATTTGGGGTGGAAGAGGTAAACGGGCGCCCATGAAGGGCAGCAAAGTGCTTCTCTTCAAGTTTCAAGAAGCAGCAGAGCAACACGTGAACATCACCACAAGTAGAAGTAGGGTGACATAACCCCCAAGAGCACTGATGTCCAATACTTTGTCCCTTGTCTTGCCCTTGAACAGGCGAGTGTCTGGAGTAGGGAGCTCTGCCAGCGAGAGGTCCTCCTCACAGCTTCGGCGACACCCTGGCAGGGTTCTGAACTGGGTTTTGTGCCCCTTGCAGGGGTTGTGCAGGGCATTGGGAGAGGGGTGCATGCGGCTCGGTGAGGAGCACGTGGGGATTTATACAGCAGAATCAGCATTTTGTACAAATGGAACGTTTTGTCTCGTCCTTGGTGGAGCGTGAGTCAGCGAAGTACCCGAGTGCTGTAGCTCAGCTAGAAATGCATCAGTAGCGCGGTCAGGAGGTGCACAGCACCTTGAAAACCCCTTAGCGAAGAGGCAGGCTCTGGGAAATGGTTCTGTAAAGCCACCTGCATTGGGCTTGCAGTTGCTTGCATGCAGAATATCTGTGGTTTAGCTGTGGAAGGCTTATGAGTGCTGCCTTGGCACAACCTCTGCCTCTCTGCTGCTCCATGATCCACTGGGATTGTGGACAACCCAGTGAATCGGGATGCAGGTACAAACCCCTCTGTCAAGGTTGGCGAGTCTTCCTGGTGTGGAGCTGGTTTCTATAATTCTCTTGCTTGGAATCTGTTTTTCCCCAGGGTAAGTCTGACTTCAGTGAAGTCAGTCATGCTTCAAGGGAGTAAAATTGCGGCTAAGCCCTAAATAAAAAGACCATGTGAGTTGTTAGTGGCTGAAGGCCAAAGGACCCTAGGAACAGCAAGAATGGAGGCCACCGGCCAAACTCCTCAACCACAGACGGCTAAAGAACTCCGTATGTATTTAGGGATGACGGAATGGTGTCATCCATGGATCTATAACTACGGACTCTTGGTAAGACCACTCTATAAACTGTTGAAATGTAATCCAAAAGACCTCACCTGGAATGGGGAAGCAGTAAGAGCATTCCAGCAACTGAAAAGGAAATTAATGGAAGCCCCTGCTTTGGGGTTACCAGATATTACTAAGACATTCTGCTTGTTCTCCCATGAGAAACAGGGAATAGCCCTGGGAATCCTAGCCCAAAACTTGGGACCATATAGAAGAGCAGTGGCGTATTTCTCCAGACAACTTGATGAAGTAAGTAAAGGTTGGCCTAGCTGCTTCAGGGTGGTAGCAGCATTGGTGCTAAATATTCAAGAAGCACGTAAATTTACATTGGGCCAAAAGATTACAGTGCTGACATCTCATACTGTATCCACAGTATTAGAGGTAAAAGGGAGGCATTGGCTCTCACCACAGAGATTCCTTAAATATCAGGCTGTTGTGGTGGAACAGGATGATGTGGAAATAATTGTTACTAACGTTGTCAATCCAGCAACTTTCCTTGGTGGAACCATGGGAGAACCGGTATCACATGACTGCCTGGAAACGATTGAAGCGGTCTATTCCAGCTGACCAGATCTAAAGGAGGAGCCACTGGAAGATGCTGAGGATTCCTGGTACACAGATGGAAGTAGCTTTGTTCGACAAGGCGTCCGCAGAGCAGGGTATGCAATAACCACCGTGAATCAGGTAATAGAATCCGCAGCCCTTGCCCCAAATACTTTGATACAAAAAGCAAAAATAATCGCTTTAACCCGAGCGTTGGAACTAGCCAAAGACAAAAAGATTAATATCTGGACGGACTCCAAATACGCTTTTGGGGTAGTCCATGCCCATGGAGCTATATGGAAAGAAAGGGGACTCCTATCCACCCAAGGGAAACATATAAAACACGCTGAAGAAATTCTTAGGCTCCTGGAAGCAGTACAGCAACCTGAAAAAGTGGCTATCATGCATTGCAAGGCTCATCAGAAAGGATATACCTCTCAAGAATTGGGCAATGCTATGGCAGACTGAGAAGCCAAAAGAGCAGCTGAGAAAGGTGAATTAGAGGTGCAGCCTTTGGTCCCAGACGGTAAAATACAAATTGATTGTGAACCCAGGTATTCCAAAGAAGATCAGAAATTAGTTGTAGACGTAGGTTGAGAAATAGAGAAAGATAAGTGGGAGATAGAGAAACTTGTCTTAGGAACCAGAGCCCGAGGTCTTGATGGGCTGATGCATAATGTTAAGCCTGGTGATTATGTGTATGTGAAGTCCTTTACAGATTCACCTCTGAAACAGAAATGGGAAGGCCCCTTCCAGGTGCTGCTGACATCCCATACAGCGATCAAGATTAAAGAGCAGACCTCGTGGGTGCATCACACCAGAGTGAAGAAAGGCCCTAAGCCACGATGGGAATCGACACCTATGGGACCATTGAAGCTTCGCATTCAAAAGCGATGGTATGGATTCTTATGACTCTGCTGAACTGTAACCACTGTTGGGAGTGGCCTTGGACAGACGCTTATTTTGGGTGTATGGGAAGCTCAGGAAAGGATTTAAACGGGTTGAATTTGGCAACTGTGGTAATATATAATAATAACATGACACTGCGACCAACTGAATGGGAAAGAATAGATTTGGTCTGTACCTGGATGTTTGAGAAAGGAAAGGAGGTCCAGATAGGTTGTAGACTCCTTAATGTAAGTAACCTGCCTCCTCTCCAGACCCAAATTACTGCCAAGAATGGTGCTGTCTGGGACTCTGCCAATAGAACAGGCAGCATGATATGTGAAAGCAAGGAGGTTTGTTGGTATCCCTTCAATATAACTCAAACGGTGACCATAGTATGTCTGGGGGCAACTCAAGAGGGGGCCCAAGCTCTAACTTTTAGATTTTGGTTGCAGACACCAGAGGAAACCACCACTCCCCCTGCCTACACCACCCCGACTCAGGCTACTAAATCAAGTCCCACAGAGCCTGAGCAAATGGGACCATAAGTGTATCTGACAGGACCATGCGTAATTCAATATGTTGGTCAGCAACAGGTAATGTCTAATCCAATATGGTCTCTTAAACGAGTGGAATTATTAACACAGAACGATATTTGCACCGTTCAACCAGCTTGTTCGTCATTTATAAGACCCTTACATACGGGGTGGACGTCATGGTTACATAAAAGGACCTTTCCTTCCCGAATGAGGAAAAGGAGACATGCAATTGGTGCAGTAGGAACAGGACTGGGAGTTTTAAATAGTATAGATACTGCGATAATAAGGAACAAACTCGCAATGGTGACCAGTGATCTGAACAAAATACAGAACCCTTTAAGATCTTCCCTCCTAACTTTAGGAACCGGCCAATGGCTTACAGCAAATGTGTTACCACAGTGGGATAAGCTTAATGAAAAGGACAGTGAACTAATTATAAATGCATTAGACGTGGCTCAGACTAATGTTTCTACAGCACTTAGTTGTATCTAAGCTCAATTATGGATACAGACAATAGCAGCTGCAATCATTAGGGAAGGTGGAGACGGCATCCCACCAAAAGAAATCCGAAAGGTGATTTGGAATAACGCAACGGAACTTGAAAGGAGATTCCCATCGTGGTGGCATTTGGTTAATTTTACCTTTGACCCTACTAACAACACAGCTACAGCTTTTGTACTAACAATATATAAAGCTTTAGTGTATAACATACATCCGATTGTTGTGCTAGGATTAAATTACCATGGAACTGTACTTTATCGCCCAGAACATAGGGTATGGGCTATGAAAAACAGGAATAAGTGGCAAACTACTGATGTCAAGGCCTGTGTCGTACGAGACCAGCAAGGATTTATTTGTGAAGGAAACACCATCAAAGGGCAAGATATTTGTCTTGACACTGAACATAATGTTTGTCACTTTGAGGTGCATCCCAACGAGACCCTAAGAACCTTTATAATTTACAGGGGTATGGGATGTGTTTGTCTGAGAAGTCAGTGTGATTTTGTACAAGTAGATGATCAAATGGTGGACACGAGCAACCATTCAAATATTTGCATTTGCAACTTTGTTAGTCTTACAGGATGTGATTTTACCTACACGGCTCCTGTTACTACTTATCAATTGCTACAGTTTAATTATACATTGATTCAGGATATACAGCCCACCCCTATTGGAATGAATCTCACTCTAATAAGAAAACTATTACATCATGAAAATTTAAAAAGGTTGTTAAAACAAGTTGAAGAAAGTGGAAGAAAGACTTTAATTACTGTCCATCATGATGCAGATGGGATGTGTTTAGGGGTTATTCCCCGTCAGCTACCAAAATCTTAAACATAATGACCCACCCGATATTGGTGTTACTGATAGCTACGACAACATTAACAATAGTAAATCTTATCCTTTGGTGTAAACTCAAGGAACTTACTGGACAAGTGTGGACACTAAAAATAATGATGAAACATAACAAACCACTTTTAAAAGCCAAAGAATTTGCTTAGGGGACAGAAAAAGGGAGAATGTTACAGGACTTCTTGAAAAATAAGTATTAAAAGCAAGTAAGAAGAATTAGAAGAATGTAAAGAAGATGCTTCGTAACAACTGCGCCTGGCACTTAGACGTATTAGAGATAAAGACTGTCTTCACTGACTCTCTGCTAACTAGCAATAACGATTAGCACAAGGACGTATCTTAGAAAAATAGAATGGACTGCCAAAATAGTGCCCTAGAGTTAACCTGTCTCATTATAATCTCATTCTAATGCTAAGGAACACACCTCCCAGCTAGAAAAGCCCCAACCCAGTTAAGGCCCCTACTCTCTGAGCATGCGTGGTGAATTAAAAGAGAACTGTAACTTCAAGATGAAGAAAACTATTAACCAATAGTTAATTAAGGGGTAGCACCAGTAGGCGTAACTAACTTTGTTAGCTGTTTTGAATACCTGTCATGATTTTAACCCGGTGTGCAAGTTTTGAGGAGAAATCCCCCATGCACCCAGCGCTTCTTTATTTTTTATTATTTTTCTCCCTTCTGTATTTTGCTCCTTTTTGAAGAAAAAAAGGGTTAAGAAGAAAGTCAGCATTTTTATTTACTCTCTTTCCCCATGCTCCTCTTCTTGTTTGCCTCTTATGTTGGCAGACACAGGACTCATTCCTAACTGAAAATGGGTAATCTGTTTCTCTTAAGCCAGGCGGGGATTTGGGAGATGGTATATGTCTCAGAGGGTTGAACGTTTAGCTTTTCTTCTAAGGTTTATACAATTTGCCACTTGTTTGTGAGCTACTTTGCCCTGTACCTTCCTCCTCATCAGTTTTGAGCCATGTGGCCAATTTCAGACCAATTTGATGCAGCAGGCAGCAGAGATCGGGAAAAAATGAATGCTCAGGAAAACAAACTTCATTAGTTTTCGCAGCTCATGGAATCAGCTTGTTTAAACTCCTCATCTAATGACGATAGGAGAAGCAGAGGGAAATTCCGCCTTTATCCTGAATTTTGCAAGCACCTTAAGTCTGCAGATGTAAGCTTTCAACGTAAGCGGAATTCGCCTGGAAAGTGGAACACTCTGGGAATGAGTTTCTAAACATGGTAAAGCCAGAATAACTACCCCGTGCTCAGCCGTACTCTCTTAATTTTTGTTCTATCCTTACGAAGTCTAACAATATTTTTTCTTATTTTAGTGAGAAATTTTGACTATAAATATCTCTCCCCAGGTAACGGACTTGCTGTCTAAAACCAGGAACCTGGTGGGCGCAGGATTAGAGAAGACCAGCAGCAAGGTTGTTATGTGGACAGTTTGAAGGTGGTGCCTTGTCGTAATTACGCGCAGATCGAGAGGAACAAGGGAGTAAGGTGAGAACAACGGCTACGACTGCCATGAATGCCACCAGCAGTCGGTCTCACGTGGTCGTCACCATGCGATTCAAACAGGTGTAGTGTGCGGGCACTGTTTCCTCTGTTCAGTGTAGCTGTTTAGCACTCTTAATGAATTTAGTCCTGTTAGATGCACCATAAAATGAACTCGTGGAAGTTTTTGCAGCCACAAAAGCCAGGGTGGCTCTGTTTTACCTAGACCCACCATAGTTTATTGCCACCTCCAGGACAGCGAGCAGATGAGAGCATGTTGGGTTTCCTCACCCTGGGCTGCAGGGTCAGCCTCGCCAGCCCACCTTTTTGGCGCTCGCACCCTGTCCACCACTGCTGCTCTCGGAGTGAGGATCACCAAAGGCAGAGACGTCCTAAACCACTGCCTGTTTGCAGATGGACTCCGTCTTTAAGATCCTCTATGTCCCAAATATGACAAGTGGTCTTGGAAAATACCTCACTGGTGTCCCGAAATAACCTACGGTCACTGTTTATCTGTGGTAGCTGCTGCTTGCCCGTTAGCGAAACGCAGAACTCCTGGCCTCAGTACAACAAGCGGCCCTATAGCGAGCAAGCTCATACAGCGCGGCACAAGTGTGGGGCAGTCTGTGGCACCTCCCCGAGCCCGCCTAAGGGAACGCCGCAGTGGGGCAGCTGCAAAGACATGACCCCAGAGGGTCACAAGGCCCGAATCGTGCTGTCCTCGCTGTGTGTGCCCGGGGCCAGGCGGAGGGCTGCTGGGTGACCGTGGTGCTGCTGCTGACGCATGGCCGAACCATCTCAGAGCAGCCGTGTCGGGGGAGACGACTGCTCGCGGCTCCGCTCTGGAAAAGGGGCCTTGCTCCTGCCATCGCTCCCCCAGTTTTTCCCCTTGGTAGACAGATACCAGAACTACAGGCTTTGTTGAAGTCCCCTGTCGACAGAGGCAGAGAGGTGTCTGCAGGGCAGCTTACACAGGACAACCCTGGGCTGGGGCCGGCTGAGGAGGAGGGGGGTCCGGCTGGCCCGGACGTGCACGACCCATCTCGGCAGCACGAGCGAGCTCAGCACCCCACGGCTGCTCGCGCAGGCAGCTCCAAAAGCTGCTCAGCCCTGGCAGGCAGGGCCAGTCCTGGGCTCATCTGGAAGGGGAAGAGGAGGGAGACATCTTCTTTGCAGCCAGGGGAGGTTGGGAGCCAGGGGTGTTTCCATACTCCCTTTCTGCGGGTGCAGGGGATGAGCGGTATTGCCTGTTGCTTAATCCCGAGAGACGGGAGGTCATTTCTTTTCAGGCACACCTTTGCAGTTCTCATCTTTAAAGCAATTCTGCACATAGAAGGTGTTCCAATACCGGTAACTATCCCAAGATATTTCCTCTGAGTTTCTGCAGAGTATCGTTTTCTGTATCTTACTTAATAATGTCTGAGCAATTGATTTGGTAATTGTTCCTGCTGTTGATACCATATTTTAACAGATTTTTCTCGACTAAAGCAATCACCAAACGGTCAGTTATAAATCTGGTGGGCTTGGCAGGAAGCAAAAGGCAAAAATCCTCAGGACTGGGAAGAGACAGATTGAAGGAAGGAACACGTGTAAATCTAAGTCTAACCACATTAAGAACTGTCATCAGGTTTTTTTTGGTTGTTGTTTTTTTTTAATCCTTTCCTGTGAAGTAAAAAAGAAATTTCTAGATATGAAAAAAATCTTCCCTCCATTCAGGATTCTTTGCTGCATGGTTAATCAATGAATAAAGCCTGAGATGTACATAAGAACAAATATAGTGAAGCATGTACTTAAGCGTGAATATACTGAAGTTTCTGATCTGGTAGCTTTCCCCCTCCGTGCCCCCCTCCCACACCCTCCCCCGCCCCCCAATTTGATTTTGATAGTTACGCTTCTATCGTTCACATCTTTTCACTTTATTTTCCCTTAGTGCTCTGGCCGAGGTTGCTACGGAAAAGAAGGTGCTGCATATCCCATGCAGGGACTCGGTCCTGAGGAAACAGCAGGGCCCATCATGGTAAAGTGATTCTTGAATTTATATCCCAGTTTACCTGTTGAAATAGAATTGCATGGCTCGAACGTTGGTGAAAGTAGGTGTAGCTTCAAACTTAACTGTTTGCTTTCTATGCAACATAAAGGTGAGAACCCTTCTGCTGGTCAAAAGTTTCTTGCCACTATTAAACGCACTACTCAAATGGAGAGCACTTCTGTTTTCAGAGCAGAAATGTGGCTGGCACAAAATCTCTCTCGCTCGCTCGCTCGCTCTCTCCATTAGAGATACAAACCCCATTTCTGCTGAAAGAGTTTTTGGCATATTTGTAAAAATGTATCTAAATGCAGATAAATCTAGCTAGATAACTCATAAGCACGTGTTTTATAGAAAAGCCATGTTCTTTACATAAAACTAGGCAGTATTGCGAAACAGCTACTTTGTTTCCTGAATGCTGAGATTATTGTTTGTGCTGCGCACCAGATATTGCATTCCTAAATAAGATGCAGCTCCCATAGGTTCTTCTTTGTCTCAGGTGAATTAACTGTATACTCCAGCATCTTTGAAGAGGTATTTTTGTTAAAGAAAGTACTATCAAGTGAAAGATGGAAGGATACAAATAGAAAATGTGCCCATGTGAAAACGTTGACTGTAAATGCTGATAGTCCTAAAACAGTTTACTTGAGCTTCTTCAAATGCTAACTCCCGTAATTCACCGAAGATGTTTTGAGCAAATTTAAGGACAGATTCTTCAACTGTTACTTGTACAAATACCATCAAAGTGGTTTTGCGAGGTTGGTTTTTTGCGTTGATGCTAGCGTAAGCCAGAGTTACCAGGATTCAAGTGCCTCCAGTATTAATTTTTGCAAAAGCCACCTGTATCCTCTCATCTTTCTGTCGGTCGGTCTGTCGGTCTGTCTGTCTGTCTGTCTCATTTCTTGTGAAAGTGTTAAAAAGAGTTAAGTTATAGCCAGATTGCGAAGATGCTAGGGTTCTCCTTTTATGTTTAAGGACCTTAATGGTTGATTTTTCCATGTTAATGCTTATCTGATTTTTGGTAGTGTTGACAGCTCTTTCAAAACGCCTCCTTCAAAATCTAATGTCAGTTCATACTTGTCATATGCTTACAGATTGTGGACGTGAGTCCAGCAGACGTCTGTTACGAAGAAACTCTGTCAACTTTTCGATATGCTGAAAGGTGCACTTCCATAATTTTTCCCTCTCTGGTCTTGGTGCAAATTGCAGCCAGGTGCTGGGCAAAACGACAAAAGATACCAGTTCAAAGTGATTGACAGCTCAGGATGAAGAAAGAGTGAATCTGTCAGTAAGCAAGGGCAGCATATGAAGAGCTTATTCTGTATTCTTATTAACGAACGGCATATATTTTCACAACTACGTTGTATGACAGCGGTAACTCTTTTTCCTGAGAATTCTGGGTCTCTCTCACAGGTGTGACTTAATTTAGCATCTTTCCTTCCCTTTCTCTCCCAGCACCTCTAAAACTAAGCTGTAGTTTGGGGTCCCACAGACCAAACATGGCTGAAACATAGAACATACAGATGATCCCTGCTGCCAGGCATTTGTCGTCTCTGTTTCCCAATCCCAGATCCCAGCGATAGTGCCATGCAGAGCTATTCCTTCCTGCCCAGGAGCCGCTTGCTCCCCGGCCACTTTCCCAGTCCGTCGGCTCCTTCTGGAGGAGAGGGTTGCCTCTCTCCTCCCCTTTGCTCTGCTCCTGCCCTTTCTGGGGCTCAGCACTGAAAACCGCTCTCTTTGCAGTCCTTTCAGTCAGGCTTTCTCTGGGACTCCAGCACTAATTCCTTCTTATTCCAGCTCCCATAAAAAGAGGTCAGGCACTTACACGTCTCTTATCCCAAAGCGGATGGATCGTGGCTCTGCAAGCTCGTAGCCGCAGCAGCCTGGCTGTTAGGAGATATCAGGAGCAGAAGACTTAATGTTTCCAGCACCAGTTCAGTGCTGCAAAGAGCTGAATTGCTTTCACGTGCCGATGAACGCAGACCAACAAACTCCCCACGCCTGAGCCAGCTCCATGCCGGGGCAGGTGGACTTGTCTCTGCAGGGGATTTGTCTGCCTACCTGGCGTACCCACAGTTACAGTGGATGAGGGCTGGTTTTCAGGTATCCCATCCCACATTGCCCCGCATACTGGAGGCACAGCAGCTATGGCTACATTGCTGCCGGTTAGGGTTAGCTGGAGAAGAGAAGGTTTTTCCTGGGCTGGCAGGGGCAAAACCAAACCAGGCTGTGATTGCTGGTAACAGTACAAGAGAGGGCATCAGATGCTTCCACCCGAGGAGCAAAGTGGCCGTGAGACCTTTTTGCTTGTGAAGTTCCAGAGCTACATGGGATATTTCTGAACAGGGAAAAGAACAAAAGAAGGGGGGGGGGGGGGTGGGCGGGGGGAGAAGAGTAATTTTTGACAGGAAATCTTGCTGTTTGCTGGGATTATCTGGGTACCGGCTTCTGTTTTGTCTTTTATGTATTTTCATATTACCACAAAGCAGTGGTAAATGCAAGTCCCAGTGAGAAGCTTATAAGAGACCTGAAGGCTGAAAATAACAAAGTGTTGTCCAGTCTGGCTGGGCTCGGGAGCACAGGGCCACCAACAGCCGACGAAACACGTACGTATTTCAGCATAAATAGCAAGTAGATTTTGACTTCCCCAAACGTTATCAGGAGGCATCTTTGGTAATCTGTAAGATCGAGGAAGTGTGGTGGGAATGCAGCTGAGGTAGGTCCACCGGTGGATTTCTTACAAAGTGGGTGGCAGAGAACATTTTGAACAACTGTGAACACGCTGCGTGGCTGCCACGGTGCTGGTCCTCGTCCCTCATGGGGTTTGCTATCTTACACGTAGATACCCTGGTTAAAGCTGTTCAGAAGAGGTGCGGTTTTTGCTGGCTGAGCATGAGCGGCAGATCTGGAGCACACGGGCAACGAGGGAGTCCCGGCTGGAGGAAGCCCGGAAGGAGTGGGAGCACCAGTATGCTGCCGTGGCTCAGGCGAGTTTCCCAGTAACATGCATCGTGGCCAGATACCTTAACCTGTGATCTGATGTTTTCCCCTTCTTGTCATCTTTCAGATTTGTTACTCACACACCTCTCTGCCAGCAATGCCCCGACAAGACCTTCCAGGGGCTTTTAAGCCTGGGTAAACTGGCAATAACGTAGCCCTTGGTTAGGGGTCCACAATGTAATATCAAATCTCTCATGAGTTCAGCTGACAGAATATGCTGTCTACTTCTAACTACATTGTAGTTTCTTGTCTTCATTTTGTAGTTATAAGAAATTATTACGGAAATAAGAGATGCCAGTGAATGCACCGAGCCATGTCGAAGCAGCTCAGGCTTGTGTCGTTTCAAAGTCCTTGACAGGGAGAACCAAAGATATTCCCTGTAAAACCAGTCATGAGATAAACACCCTGGAACGTGGGGCAGACGCCTTCTTTGTTCTTTTTCTTAAAAAAGGGTAATACTGCTTTTAATTTGGGGCATGTTTCTGAAAGCAACCGATCTCAACGTGACTTATTTAGCCAGACAGAAGCATTTCAGTAGGAGGCTGTGGCGTGTAAGAGCCAAGGAGTGCGTGACAGGCTGCTCTGGGAAAGACGGGGTCTGATGGTGACTTGCTTAATAAATCGTTCAAGGCACACCTTCACTGAAAGGCCATATGCTGCTCCCCTCCCAGTTGCTCTTCGCGAACCGTTTCTTTGCTTCAACATGGGTAACTGCCAAAGGGAGGCGTCAGGAAATTTGCTATCTGCGTAGAGCGGCAATCGCGGCAAGAGGGCTGGGTTTAATGGGGAGAGCCCAGCTTTACAGGAATCCAGCGCGTTTTGTGCGGGTCTCTTGATTTTTGCACGAAGCACGCATCACGCAGCAAAGTTGCTGCCTTAAACAAAAGTGCTTGACTTCTTCCTTAATGAAGGAAGGTGACTCCGGGTCTGGAGCTTCTGCCAATGGAAAGAAGCGTGGTGTCAGTCTTTCAGGTCTAATAATTGCTTCCTGATTGTGCTTGGTAAACTTATGGGAAATTTAGGGACTTAATTCTGTGGGGAATGCTGAACCCCACGTGGTGTGTATGGCTAAACGTGGTAGTTCAAGTGCCTTCTTAGTCTGGACGGTTGTATCAGTCTTGGCTGGCAGCTGCCACAGGCGTTTGGGCACACAGGACTGTATCCTGTTCTGCTGAGGACAGCTCCTCATTCACTGACTGCATCAACTCGTTTTCCTGCATTGATTTGCCTGGGGTTTGCTTTTTTAGGACAGTGAAATGAACTTAATCAGGCATCTATTAATTTTGTTTCTTCTACCTAGTAAGCTGTCAGGTACGGTTTTAGAGAAATAATGGTGACAAGGCTTTGCTGGTGTGGTAGTGTTTTCCTTATGTGGTGGAGAGAATGCTTAAATTGGTAGGAGAGAGTCACCAAAAACCAGGGCCTGTTGCACGTGTTGCAAATGCTTTTGAGGTTCAGCTTGTCAGGTTGCTGCTCGTAAAAGTACGTTTCAGAATGAGCTATTCAAAAGCCGTGTGGGCATGGTGCTGGGCAGCCTGCTCTAGGTGACCCTGCTTGAGCGGGGGGGTTGGGCCACGTGGGTTCCAGGGATTGGAATCCTCTTTGTTGTGATTCTGTGATTCCGGAACTTGTGCTGAGAGGGGCAAGCGGTGTGGTGCCTTGTTAACTACTGTCTCCCTGTGCTGGAAGGCTGCGTGTGTGGTCTGTACGGAGACACTTGGCACCTCCATCCATCTGTCCAGGTAGAACAAGCAATGTAAAAAAGAGCGCAATTTCAGAACTGGCTTTAGGAACTTTTGCTAGCTTAGCCACGTTAGGCAGGGACTGCAACTCTTGAATGGCAGTATAGTTTTGTTAGAGAATAACCATAGGACGTAGCTGGGTAAACTGGCTCTAGTGTCAAATTCCGATCTGTGTTGGTTTTGTTTGTTTTCTCATTTAAAGGGAAATCAAGGCTATGGTCTGCATCAGATACAGGATCTTAGCTGTTGGGGGCTGTTGGGCTAGAGAGCTAAAATTCTTTCTTCTTCTCACCTTCTGCTGTAGATCTGTGCTTCTTGCAGAGCTTGTGGAGCATCCGCACAACCTCTGCAAGGCAACGTGTAGGGTGCACTTGTGTGAAGTAAGCCTGACTCCAGAATTCTGATACAGACAGTCTCTGTTGTGCTAGTGGCTTTTAAGACTAAAACTTTGGTTTTGGATTAAATGTAGGGGTTTTGCCTAAAACATTTGGGGGAGGTTTTCTGCCTAAGTGGGAAAGAAATGACCCAGTGGTACTCACTAAATCACCGGCTAACTCACTCACAAAATCCTCTTTCTGCAGGAGTAAAATATGGCAAACTTCTGTCAAGCTCAAAACTATTTATGGCTGACATGAGTCTATTTTTGCATTTTTTTCTTTATTTAGAGTGAAGAATGGGAGAGCTAACGGCTCGGGCAACGAGCAGTCTGCTGCAGTTTCCAGAGGTGACTCTTCAGGCACTTGGGGAAGATGGCATACCCCTAGATTCTGTGCTGTGCGGGAAGCTTTCTAGAGGTGAGCATTTTCCCTTAAATTTGGTGGTGGTATAAAGCTGTTATGGCCTGGAGGTTACCTGAAGCATAGGGTCATAGTATCAACTGTGTCAGGTTGGCGCTGTTAAGATGCATCAAGTTTGGAGAGAACAAAAAGGATGTTGTAACGATTGAAAATGCTAATATGAAAACACTAGTATAGTTAAACTTTGAAATTACAACCACGTGCACCGGTCTTGTGCTATTAGAATAATTTACTTAAACCTGCTGAGTCAGTGAGCTCTCCTCAATTTCTACTTAAATACAAGGCAGTTTTCCAAAAAGTAATAGTGTTGGTTTGGGCCGTATTTATTTGCACCAGCTCAAGCTCTATGACCATCATAACATCACACGCAGAAATAGTTCTCCCACAATGTTACAGCGGCAAAAGCCCCTGCTTTTTCTTTTCTAGTCTGAATAAAAACAGAAGGAAGAGGGCAGCACTGTTAAGCGCTGCAGCCGTATTTCCAAGGTATTTAATAGGATGCAGATGAGTAGGCAGCGAGAGCTGCTGGAAGTGGCTAAGCAGATTAGGTAGTTGACTTTCCAGGTGATCTGAAAGCAGAGCTGGGTGCCGAGCTGGATGTCGAGGCTTCTGTCAAGACCAGGTAGAATCTATCTGCCTAACTGTCAATGCAGTAATGGAGTTAATACTTCCTTCGAGTTTGAAGCAGTTCAGTGGAGCAAATGTCTTAAATTCTTTCTGTGATCGGCACGTGTAAAAGTTTAGATTTACTAACGCAGTGCCCGTTTTAAGACAATTTCTTGCTGAAGTCCAAATCCCTGCCCAAAGTAGGCACGCGTCAAGTGAAATTTATAAACTAAAAATGAATTGGCTTAGATTTGTTATGTTTGAAGTATGCTTTAAGACTTGTATTCCCGTCTGTATTTAGACGATTTCTAGCAAAACCAAGCCGACTATGGTATAAAGACTATAGATCAATATATTGTAATCTTTATCCCAAACGATCAAAATTCTTCAGTGCAGGAATGACAAGTACAAATGCAAAATAAAAAGGTGGTTGATGTTAAGATGTGTTGCTTGAGGATTTCAATGGGTGATTTTAGAGAACCGACCAGAATTAGGGAAGTCGGTCTTCCTCCGTTAGGGCCTTTTATTGAAGGAAAGGGGCAGTGACTGTGACTTTTTTCAGTTGTTTTGAGTCTTGTGTTGGAAATTTGCTTTAGTCGGCTTTCTTTTCTCTTACAGGGAGAAATGGCCTAGCATGGTTGGCGTGTGGTCCTCAACTGGAGGTGGTGAACTCTGTGACAGGAGAGCGGCGCTCTGCATATCGTTTCAGTGGAGTAAATAAACGGCGTCCCACTGTTCGTGTGGTAAAGGAGTTTTCCTGGCAGAAGAGACCTGGACTACTGGTTGGGTTGGAAGAAGCAGCGGGAAGTGTTCTCTGTCTGTACGACCTTGGAATATCGAGAGTGGTTAAAGCAGTTGTTCTTCCAGGAAGGGTACGTACTTTTTAAGCGGCGAAAGGAAGCTTTTATGTTGTTAGGTGCTGCATAATCCTGCTTCAGGAAAAGCTTTGGAGCGCCTCTTTGTAGGAGGCGTTTTGTTCTGTATTGCATTAACGTACTGTCACTTCAGAGAATCCAGTCGAGAGAGCCTTGATGTAAAATCTTTGGCATAACGGTACCATTATCTTCTGAGTCTACTGAGAGTAAACCAAATTTCCTGCTTTTATTGTAGAGCACATAGTTACCTAATTCTCCGCTTCCACAAAAAGGCATTGCAAAATACCTTTTCCTGGCCAGAGTGAGAAAGGAAAAAACCCCACTCTTTCAAGCGTCCATAGCATGCATTTCCTAAACGGTTAATTTCTGTCAGAAATAATGTCTTTAAAATACCTCAAACTTCCACAGTTGTGCTGTAAATGACTGAGACACATTCCCATGAATCTCAGGCTAGCAAGCAGGTCTGACTTTAGAGCAGAACACATTTTTGTGTTGACCTAAGTAGGAAAAACGAGCCTTGAGTGAGGTATCTGACAGACTGTTGAAAGATTGACTTTCAGTTGAAGTCCTTGAATCTCTGCTCATTGAATATTGTGTTTGTGTAGATGGGATGCACTGGTGTGATGTTACTCATTTTTTTCAGTCTTCTGTAACCCATAAACTCAAGTGTCGTAATGTCTCCCAGTCTCATTGTCTTAATGTAAACAAGAATCAGCGTCAGTTAATAGAAAACCCAGATTCCCTGTATTTTTCTCACCTTAGAATCTGCCACAAATAAATACTTTTCTGTTACTCAGCTTTCCATAACGTGATTTGGTTTAACTTGCTAGAATACAGCTGGAGGGAGTTTTGTTTGTTTGTAGTGCTACAGCGTGATTACTAGCAGTAAGCATTTGTATTGTGGTAATTTCTAAAGATATGAGTTGGGTTCGTGCTCCGCTGTGTTAGTTTGCCTATCATCTTGATAAATCTTAGAGTTTGAGGTGGAAGGACAAGCTGTGTGCTGACATCAGCGTATAATCAGTAAGTAAACTATGTTTGTGAAAAAGGTCATAGCTTTGTTAAGTTTTATTTCTTTGATCTACGTAAGCAGGGAATAGGAAAAGGAAAGGTTAAGAAGGATCACGTCACATACCGAATCTGCGTCTACCAAAGTGATTTGAAATAGAATGTAGTTAGACCTGCCCGTTGTATTGGGGAGTTCTTCTATACCGCAAGACAATGGTTCAGGAGAAAATACGAAGAAGCCTCGGGCGGAAAAGTTGGCTGTTGTGTGATAAAGGTTATGGATTTTGGAATAAAGCCAAAGCTTACCTGAAGTTCTGCTCTTATGCCCTCAACGCTCTTGATGACAAGCATGTTTGGCCTGTTGCTTTCGTTTTGCTTCCTATCTTTTTGCTATTAGCTTAGTTAGATCAGCATAGACAGGCCACAGGTATTGCTAGTCGGACTGTTAACTTCTAAGTTGTGAGTGGGAGTAAGGGTTAGCAAAAACAAGTAGATAAAACTTGCCCTTGGCCACTGTCCCTATGCTTTGAATTTATTCTGTAACTCATACTTCCAAATTATACATTACGTAACATGCGTTTTTAATCTGCCTGAATGTTTCTCTGATTTCCGTAATGATTATTTTTAAAACTAAACTGCAGACCTAGTCTTAACATCACGTTCTGCAGTTTTTGTTGTTACTGTTTTAAGGCTTTGATGAGCACCTTAATTTCTGGACTGTTTTCCGTGTGGGTATATCTTCAGTGGACAACTAAGTTCTACAGGTTAACCCTAACTTTGAGCAACTCTGGTCCAAGGTGTCAAGCCATTAGTGTATTAATACGGGGTATTTATAGTGACTGTATGACTGCCTTTTAGTGTAAGAGCAGATGTGTAGTCATTCAGAGAGCAAAGAATGAGTTAAAAAACCCAAACTCACAAGCTGAGAAAGAATTTAGGCATAATTTTTTTTTCTTTTTTTTTCCTTTTTTTTTCCTTGGTCTCTAATCCCATGTATCTAGCAATAGAATGAGAGGAAACGGCCTCAAGTTGCGCCAGGGGAGGTTTAGACTGGATATTAGGAAAAATTTTGTTACTGAGAGAGTGGTCAAACATTGGAAGAGGCTATGCAGGGAGGTGGTGGAGTGACCATCACTGGAGGTGTTCAAAAAACGTGTAGACGTGGCACTTTGGGACATGGTTTAGTGGGCATGGTGGTGTTGGGTTGATGGTTGGACTTGATGATCTCACAGGTCTTTTCCAACCTTAATGGTTCTGTGATTCTGTGCTCTCTAACTGCCCTCTGGATATACAGGTGAAATGCCGCAGACAACTGAAAGAGTTAATGGAGTATTATTTGAACTGGATTCTAGTAAAAGCAAATCTGAATTTAAAACATTCATTATATTGAATTGGTTTCTAATGGTTGTATGTTTCAGAACTATGGAAGGGTTCAAATTTTGCTGGTTTGTATGAGGCAGAAGGGTAGCATTCAGATTCAGTGAGGTGAGAACAGCGTCCTTTCTTCATTCCCAGAATGAGTTGGCAGTAGTCTGGGAGAATATGAAAAGCCAGTGCATAGCGCAGTGGAAAATATGCAGTTTCAGGAGCTTCTACGTGGAAAACTGAAGTGTTAAAACCAGGCAACATTTTTGGAAGACCGTATGCAAAAACGGAAGAGATTCCTTTGGGGCCAGTTGTACAACGAAAGAAATCTTAAAAGAAAAAGAAGTTAGAAGGAACTCTTGACCTTTGGCTAATTCTGCAGCAAGATATGTACAGTATTTTGAAGATTGGAAATTTCATTAGCTTTCCTATAAATCTGACAGAAACCCAAGTTGTCCAAATTACTGTAGGTACTTCTAAGATTAGAATTCTCGTGACCAAGATGAAAGGTAAATTCTGTGGTAGATTTCCAGGCAGTGTAGTCCCAGCAAGTGCTTGATATGGGAGAGGAGAAAACTTTGGGGCTTAGGGGTTTGGTTACTTTTCCCCACCTCTTGGGGGGTGGAGGGGGGCGGGGGAAATGTATTAAAAAATGGACTGCCTTGTGATGCTCACTTCTTTGTTTTACTTTCCTGTCAAACTGTGCTGTTGATGTAAAGGTTCCTGGTTTTGTCGTGCTGCTTTTTGTAAGAAGGCTAAACCATAGCCTCTGTTCTTTTGTTGTATAGCTTTACTGCCGGAGTCTTTGTGCGCTTGTATCTCTGCTAGAGCAGTCCGTATAGTCCTGGGACGTGTTGCAGGTGCTGAAAGGTCTGTCTTCCCCTTGTAATAAAGCTGCGTGCAGACTGCTCCACATGTTCAAGAGCAGTGTGCGCTTCTTCCTTAGCTGGAGTTAGCTCTTTCTCTAACAAGCTGCTGTTCTTTTTGCCGTTGTTTTAGGCTGGCTTTTAACATTTCTGTTAACATTCCTAAAAGTGCTGGTGTGCATTTACACCTTTTCTGACTTTATCTGGTGGTTATTTTTATTCTAAATGAGGACTCGTGTAAATTTTGCTAAGCTACTATCTCCCTTCAACACTTTCCAAAAATGTTTCATTCCCATGGAAAATGGTGTGTCTACCATGCAGCTTGACCGCTGCCTCATCTGACTTACAGCCATGATCTCTCCGAATACCTGTTTGGCAAAGAAGGCGTAGACTGTATCGCAGTGCTGATGGGCTGTGAGCAGTGGGAGAACTAGGTGTAGCTTTGTCTTTCTAACTTAAGTCCCTTAAATAGGATGAAGTTTCTTGCATATAACTGGTTTTCTGTGTTTAATTCTTAGAGTTAATTATTTCTAAGTAGGGAGTGGCAATTGGTAAGCTGTAATGGACCTTTTCAGCTGAAGTTAGTTCAGTTAAATATTAACTTGTCGCTTTCCTGCAGGTAACTGCCATAGAACCCGTCATTAGTCACGGAGGACCCAGTACGAGCACTCGGCACCTACATCAGAGTCTGCGATGGTTCTTCGGAGTGGCAGCCGTGGCTACAGATGTTGGTCATCTACTTCTGGTTGACCTTTGTTTGGATGATTGTTCTTGCACTCAGAATGAAAGAGAAGCATCGGGTAAGCTTGCCGTTTTTAAGCTTGAATTTAAAAGTCAGAAATCTTGTGTCTTTTAAAGAAACTATATGCATCCCGCTTTGAAGATACTCGTGTGCAGACATTCATGGCTACTGGTTACAGGCGGCGGTTTGACATCGTGTAGTCCTGAAGTGATTAAATATGGGAGTGGCTTAATACGCCTTCTAATGTTATAAATGCCCCCCTCCCACCAAGATCCCCATGTCACTATGATTCTTGCCAGTGAGGTGTAGGAATTTTCCCATCTGAGTCAGTGCAGCTGCCTGATAGGAAGTTGTGTCAGAGGTGCCCTATTTCTTGGGAATGTTCTTCTGCTTCTGTTAATTGACTTGGGGCAAATTTTAGGCTTGTTTTTTAAAATCAACCCGACTTATCAAAAGTCATGCGTTTGGATGAACGAAATCTCTGATTTGTGTATTCAGATTGCATAGACTGTTTTGGCTATTACAACAGTGGCTTCAGGAGCTGATGTCACTTCAAATAGCTTCGTCATGAGGCCCAAACTCCTGATTACAGAGTCCAAGAAGAATTTGTCTATGAAGGCTACACTTTTACCTGGTTTTGAATGACGAGTGAGAACAAGTTTCCGATCAGAGAGTTGTTGCGTTCTTTGAAAACGTACAAAATGGAAATGGCAAAACCAGTGTTGCATAAAGGGGTATTTTGCCTGGGACGGTAGAATTAGGTTATACACCTTGTCACGTCAGTGTTTAAAATGCAACCTCAGTGGCATAACGCATTCATTTATTGCGTGGTGTTGGGTGTCTAGGTCTGGAAGCTGTCACTGGAATTCCTGCTGAAGTTGCACAAAGAAGAGAAACTGTGGCCGGAGAAGGGAGACATCTCTGTTTGCAATTACAAAATCCTTCAGGAACAGCAGTATCAACCCTGTGCTACATAAGCAGAAGCAATCAGCTCGCTGTGGGTTTTTCAGACGGCTACCTGTCACTATGGAATATGAAAACTTTGCAGAGGGAGTAAGTAGGCCTTTACACTTGGCCGTGCCTGGAGGTGCAGGGCTCTCAATGTTTTGCTTAAGGAAGTATGTTAATTTAAAGAGAACTTTTTTGGGGACTGAAATTCTGAGTATAGTCTTGGAAGGTTTAGAAATCCTCTTCTGAAATAACTGTTAAGTCATACATGGACTAAATGGGACCGCCTTCTCCCCAATGGACTAGGATTGTTTTCCGTATTGTGCCTGTGGATTGAGGAATTGTGGAAAGCATGCTTCTTTGGGTTATGCCAAGCAGTTAGGATGTGATAGAGCTGGTTTCCATAAGACGGTTTGTTCTATCAGTAGTATTCAGTGAAAGCAGGAAATGTGTGTATTTCAACAAAACAGATTTTAAAAATTATTTTTCAGGAGAAGTTCCTGCAATTAGGGCATATGTTGAAAGGCTTAAGTATGTTAATAATGTGATTTAACCTGTAGGCACCACTCTCAGCTTGAAGGAGGAAGGATTCCTGTCTATGCTGTTACTTTTCAAGAGCCTGAGAATGATCCTCGCAATTGTTGCTACTTGTGGGCTGTTCAGTCTACACAAGAAAGGTGAAGAAAAACTTACTATTAGCCACCGAATTAATTGTTATATATAGAGATATATTTGTTCACGTACAGTTAATACCTGTATATTTGTTTTGTTTGTTTAGCTGTGCGGGAGATTCTCTCAGGTAGGGAAGCTGTTAAGCTTACAATGCAATTTTGACAGGATTCAACGGACGTGAAGGAGGGACCTAGGAGTTCCTCTCTTCTGAAAGAAGGCAAAGCAACAGTGGCTGTATTTTTGTGCTTGCATTCTTAAGTGATTTCCTTTGTTGCTTGATGACTGCTTCATGCTTTGTCTGATATTCACACCATGGTATTAACACAGTAGTTGAGGCTGCACACCTAGAACACTAACCGTGCCGACATAACAGCCTGCTGCCCCTAAAGGAGGGAGGTGACGGTACTGCCCATTACCTTGTGCCAACTTTAGCAGTCTCTGGAGCCTTCATGAGCCAGTTCAGCTCACCTGGCAGAGAACGATCACTGTTCAGCAGAAAAGTCAATGGCTTCCCGCTGGGCTAATGGATGAAATCGATATGTGGAAGGGGGCAGCATATGCAAGAGAGGGACTGGAACTCTGGTGGTGAGGGAAGGAGAGAAAGGTATCTCTCTCTCTCTCTCTCAGCATCAGCAAGCTATTTAATCAGCTCAGCTGTTCATAGGGTGACAATCTTTTTAAGTTTGACTTTAAAGCAGTTTTGATTGAGAACTCTTCCCTGTGAAGAACTATTTCCGACAAGTTTTAGCCCATACAACACAGTAAAGCTTTCAAAGGGTATGGTTAGCATTTGCCCCTGAAGCGGTTAGTGTCAAAATTTCCTCCTTTCTGATTCAGCGGCCAAATGTGACCAATTATCATGTCTTGGGAAGTGCTGTTTGTCTCTTCAGCAAGAGAGCGCTATTAAGAAAACTTCAGTCTAGATCTAATAAAATGATAATGAGGACTATAAAGCAGCTTTGTAATCAAATTTCATAATTTACACCTCTTTCAGTGAAGGTGATGTTGTGAGTTTACGTCTGTTGCAGTTAGCATTTGGTGACCGAAAACGCTTGGCATCAGGACAGGTCATGTATGAGGTAAGATGTGCACGTATGTGAAAGGATGAAAATCGTAGTTTTCTCTAAGCGAGTATCAGTTAAGTTGGCAGGGGTAATATTTACCATCAAAATTCAGAGGTGACTAAAAAACCGTAATCTTTGGCTGCGTCTTCTTGGGCATGGCCTTTGTCCATACTTTTTGACAACAACTCACGCCATTTCATACTGCGGCGTCCTGTGTTCCAACTAGATTCATCTGCAGAGAGCCCGCATAAATTCAGTTGCTGAGGAGGAAGCAGCTTTTACAAATAAAATTATTCTTCATTTAAACACCAGATTAATGGCATGTCAGAAGAGAAGATAGGGCTTTGAATAGCTTTGTTTAACCAAACTGCAAGCTTCTGTCTGTCTCCCTTTCTTAAAGTAAGGTCATGCAGCTTTATTCTTTTCTGATCTTTGGGTTTATATATTCGTGTTTCTCTTTTGAGCTCTGTCAGCAGGACTTCAAATGAAACGTGTCTACAGTGTCTCTCTTAAGTGTTGGTCCTGAAATGTAGGAGCTCTAAAGATATCTCCTTCTACTTTTTGGTTGGGTTACCTATGAAATCTACTCTTAAAGCCAGCAAAATACGTCAATACAGGAACCGGTGGTATGATTTGGTCAAAAGAGTAGACGTAAATTGTTAGAACTGGCTCCAATGATGATGTTGTGTTTAAAATAGAGGTGAGGTATCATTATATCTCAGAGATGTAACAGATAGCAGACGCATCTGTATAATGTATAATTCTCTTTGGTAGTATGCTTGAAACTCTTCCAAAATCTTTTTGAGGGGGAAGCGATCTTAATTCTGAGCAATTCTTTCCTCCTCTTTTGATACTTTCTCTTGCATGTTCTCAATAGGTATGCAATGAAATAGGGGTGATTCTTGCATCGTGGTACTCCGTTTCAATAGGGACGGGGCGTTTTGATTTTTTTGAATAAGTTTAAATGTTGACCTTTTTCCTTATATATGGGAAAGCTCCTTCCTCATCTGTAAATGTTGCTGTTGAATAGATGAAGGTTAGGCGTTTGGAAAAGGTGGTGTTTCTTTAAAATGCATTACCTATCCTGGTGACAAGGTATAAATATCTTCAAGTCATTCAGCGTGGTCTAAATATGGATGTCATCTCCTTATCTTTATGTGCATTTTTTTTATGACACAAACGTACGATGCTCTAGAGGAACAGAGCACCCTGATTGTTTTTTTTCCTAATTTTAAATTAAAATTTAATTTGGTGGGGTTTTGTTGGTGTTGGTTTTTTGTTTGGTGGTTTGTTTTGGTTTTTTCTTAATTGTAGAGCGGCTATTTGTCCACAATACACACATTCATGTGTTGCATTGTAGACAGTTTGAAGGCATGCTGTATTTGGAGAGGCAGTATTTCAGTTAATGCTTGCTTAGAAAATGGTGGTACCAGAGGTTCAACACAATCCTGCTGGAGTTTCTGTATATCCCAACGTAGTTTGCTGACTCCGTAGGAATTCGTGATCCTAAACGCATTGCCCATGTGCATCCCACGTCCTCTCTGTTTTCCCCTTTTGCTGTTGGGTGTGCTCGGTGAAGGAACTGAGGGATATTTCACCCATTAGTCTCTGACCAGATTAGAGGAGGAGCTGGTAAGAGCTTACGTGGTTTGAAAGGAGATTGCTAAGCAGTAAGAAGTTCTCATAGCTACTAGAGAGAGAGATGCGTTTTCACTCTAGTGGTGAGCTTATAGAGAACACCTCTCAAAAGAGCTTTCGCTGCTGTAATGCCATGACTTCTCTACCTACCTCAGTTCTGTTCTCAAGACATGGAGCAAAGAGCTTTGCATGCATATGACGTGTTGCATTATTTCAGATATCTCTTTGTAGATATATATTTAGGTTTGTAAAGAAACCTTGATGTTGCAAGGCATTCTGCAGAACATGTTTAGAAATGAATAATGTTAGGGAAATGCTAACTTTTGAAAGCGTGCAAAGCCTTTGCAGCCAAACTTACCCGTTACGATTTGGCACTTAATTCTCTTGCATGTCAGCTGTAGTTTCTATTTGCCATCAGAAATAAGCGCGTGGGAAATCTACACTAGAATATGCATATTATATTAGAGATATACGTTCTTTCGTATTTAGGTATAATGTATGTTTTTATCTCCAAATGACCTTTTCTCTCTCCTTCCATTTTTTCCCCAGGGTTTGGAATACTGTGACGAAAGGTACAGTTTAGATCTCACGGATGGAGCCATTCCCCTGAGAGGGGAGGCCAGCAATACCAAATTACTCAGCTGTCAGACTGTAGAAAAATTTCCCAACCATGCTGACGGAGAGGATAGCATTAACAAAGGTTTGTTCTGATGTCCGCGTTTGGCTATTCTAAAATAGATGGGTTCGGAATCTAAGCGATGAATGCTGCTCTGTACCCACAGTCTGCAAGTCTTAAATATCTGTATAGACTAGCTTGTTGGGCTTACTTAAAAAGAAAAATTGGGTGCTTAAGTTATGTGGGACTCCTTTAAAGGAAAAAACAGCCTTTATTTTATGCTTGCTGACATGCCATAGTGATGTATGGTGGGGTCATGTCAGTGTTCTATTCTTCCAGCTGTTGTCTTTGAACAGTAAGATCATTCTCTCCCTTGCTTAGGAATGTTACCTTTCTGTCTCCTTTTTATGAAGTTTGAGGCATGGAAAAATACCTGTAATTTTTCTGATGGTTTCTAATGAGCTTTTTTTCAGAATCTGTCCAAGTTAAGTTCTAGGCACACATGAGCTTCTGCTGGATGTGGGTTGAGGCTAGCAATGAAGCTGTCTTCTGAATGATGAAAATAATTGCTATCTTCAAAGGCAGTTTCAGGGGCTAACAAAACTGAAACGGCACAGAAGTTCACAATGCAACATAGTAAAGTGTGTGAGGATCCCTAAACGGTCATGATGAATTCAAGAGAGAATCATTTTGCCAAAGTGTCGTCTTGTTCCTTGCCCCATTAGGGTGAACGATATACCACATACTTTGCTTCTTACATCTGGAGAATGCATTCTCCCCAGAGAAGAAAGACCATTCTACTTACTGAAAGAACTGGAGTGCAGCATTGTGAATGTTTTATGTTACAGTCTTTATTCCGCTTTCCTGTTTGTTGGGTTTGGGTTCTTTTTGTATTTATTTTTGTGTGCTAGTTGTGTTCTTTCATTCTGAATATGCTGGGGAGGAGCTATTCTTAAAATTTGTAATTGACTCAAATCTGGAAATTAATAATGCCAGCTGAGCAATACAAGTGTATACAATAAGTATTTGTCTGCTTTCTGAAAGTAGCAATGTATGTGTTGCTAGCACATCTTTTTTTGCTAAACTGTTCATCTAGCTAAATGTCTTGGTCAACTCTTCATGTATGGAAAACCGAATTAGCTAGTAAGCGTGTATTTGATTTGGCTTAGAACTGATACAGTTTGAATGAGAAAAAGGGGCAGTATGACTGAAACCTACCACAGGGATGTTTGCTACTCCGTACATCATTTTTCTTATTATTCTTAGCAAGTGGTGTGTTTCAGGAGTGATAGAACAGAATTAAGCCAAAGCAGAAAGTGGTGTTTTAAAAATATCAGCTGTATCGTATTTTCTACAAATAAGAAACAATGTCTTGTCTTTTCCAGTAATATCCCCTGACACCAGCGTATCAATCTTCAGTTGGCAAGTGACGACATGTAGTCAGAGAAAACCATCTACTTATTTGGGTGTATTTGACATTAATCGCTGGTATCATGCTCAAATGCCAGATTCGCTAAGGTAGATTTTCATCAAGTTGTTCTCAACATCCCTGCAAATAATTCATTTGAAAGTCAGCGTTCAGCTTATGCACTTGTTTTCTTTAAGGCCAGAAGAGTTCCTTCATGATTGCCCCTATTTTGCACTGTGGTCACTGGATACTGTAATAAGTATGACTTCGCCAAACCTCATTTTGGATATTCTGGTCCGTGAGCGGAGTCTAAGTCGGGGACTTCCTCCTTCTTATCCACCACCGGAGCAGTTTTTTCATCCAAGCACCTATAATTTTGGTAGGTATTTCACTGCTTTTAACAGCGAGAAGCGTAAATTGAGGTCCAACGCCATTTACTGGTTCTCTTGATCGTTGTTTTTCACTCAACAACCAAACCAAACCAAAAAACCCCAACCCCCCACAAACCCAGCTCTGATTACATTGTACCAGCAAGGTATGTAATGTTGTGAAATGCATCTAACATTCTGCTGAGTTTTGGGGTTTGGTGCTTTTGTCACATAGCCGGTGAAGTGGTGATGGTTACAAAATGAAATGACTTTGAACTGAAGCTCAAAGCACAGCACCTCGATAGCACTAGAGATGAAATTTCTACACGCAGTAATAATTTTTTAAAAAAGGTTTGCCTGCGATCTGACGAAGAAAATGGGTACTCAGTTATATCTTTCCAGATATTGCTGTTTAAAAAAAGTAAAGTGGTCCTAACATAACTGTGAGAGCATGGAATGTTGTCAAACGTTCCTTGTTTCTGCAGATGGTTCGTGCTTGCTGAACTCCGGAGTCGTTCACATGACTTGCACCGGCTTGCAGAAGGAGGTGATCTTTTACTGTACCCTTATTGAGACTGCCAAGAGATGTAGCTTTTCTAAGTTTTCTCTTGCACTGCTTTCAGTGTCAGAGACCATTCTATGCTCATCCTGCCCATCCACACGCAGAATCGCAATTGTACCCTGCCAGTTTTATGCCAATGGTAACGTTTTCGGTCCACTCTTGGGACTTTAGAACTACCATTGTCTATTGTTGAAGCACGATCAGGGATTGAGTGTCTAGAACGGAATACAACGTTGCTGTAGGAGCAAGAACAAAAATGTCGTGGAAGGCAGCGAAAGCTGTTACTTCTATATTACCCATCAGTCGAACTGCCTGCTTAGGCTTGAGTTAGGGTTTGGATCCCTGATTAACCTGAAAAAGGAGGACAGAATGGAGAAAATGAAAAATAATTTGACTGTTTAAGAAGCAATGAATTCTTTGTTCTCCCAGACTTGGCCAAATCATAACTTCTGAGCCACTGCACAGATTGTAACAAATAATTTTGAATTAAGTTTGAGCTCACTAAACATTTCCAACGTCAACCAGCTTCTGCACAAACAAGCATAGCAAGGGTCTTCCACAGTGTGATTTGAAGTTGTGTGTCAGTTTTGGCTTCGATAGAATGCATTTTGCGTCAGCGTTCAGGGAAAAAGAAAGGCCTGTGTATTGACAGAGAAGCTAGAAAATACTTAATTAAGCATTGCAAGGGCTGATATTTTGTTTTACAGGACTTTGTTTATAAACTGTAACTGTTAGTTTGGCTGCCGTCTTTAAGACTCTACATAGTAATGCTTACTGAGATGGCTAACCTAAAGGGTATTACTGACGCAAGCTTTCTGACAGTTTCAGTGAACATTTATGTTATTTCTCGTAGTGGTTATCCAGAACCTTAGTGACTGAATAATAATGCTGTCTTAATCTGTAGTTTTTGATTGATGTTTCAGACCTTGAAATTTTTGAAGAAATCTGGTCCTTTGACAAGTGAAGCCATTCACGTTAGCTACAATAGGCGTCTTGCAGCTGGCTTGCTGTCTCCAAGAGTAGTCGATATCCAGCCATCCAGTTTGAGTCAGGTGAGCGCATATCAGGGAATCAAGGGGGAAACACACCCATCTTGTCTGACGGGGCTCCAGAGGCTACAAGACACGATAATCTGATTTTCCTATTATTTGCAAGTTGCACTGAAATGCAGGTGGTGACTTTAGTGAGCAGAAGTAATAGCAGTCCTAGATCCAAGCTGCTGAGTTTGACTGGGAACAGCCCTAACAGATCTGTCTTTAGAGACCCATCTATTAATTCTGTGCCACAGCTATGCACAAGGAAGCATCTTTCCCTCAGAACAACCTTTATCCCTGTCAGTTTCTCAAAGCATTAGGTTCAGTGCAGTAGCTGACGATGGGGGTGTCTCGCTAGGATGTGAGCTGTTGCAAACATCAGCTTGCTGCACTATACCCGATCATTTGCTTCCAAGGAAGTGGGCCGTGGTAAAAGATTACTGTTGTCAGCTCTACCTGACAATTTCCTCACCGCTTCCCTTCATTTTCCCATCATCAGTCGGCCTCTTTTCTGCGGCCTCTCAAAGCAGATCTTCGCCTCTGTAGCCTTTGCCTTGCGCTCCAGTAGCCCCATTTCCCCCGCTTAGACAGCCCTCTTGTTGCTGCAACACCTTGGCCGCCTTTATCTCATGACGCCCTCTCCCTTCGATCCTCTTTATCCCACCATGGTGACTTCAGGCCCCTCTTTCCCAGGTTTTCCATTTGCAGTGCACCACCCCTGCTCTCTCATCTGAAGAGTTTCATGAGAGATGGAGCCTTTGTGATGAACAGCCCATCCTCAGCCAGGCAGCATCTAAGCAAAATGATCAGCTGGCTAGTCATCATACAGTGGAGCAATTAGTAGGAAGGGGAGAGCGGTCTTCCCACTGCCCTCATCTTCCTGTCTACCGGATTCTTTGCCAGATTTGTGGAAGTGTCTTAGGGCAAATAACACTTCTGCGCAGTGTGGTAGCTAAAATAAATTTCTTGGCCAGCTGACCTAGCCCAGAGACTGCTTATTTTGCAAGCCTGATGTAGACTCTTACATTCAAATTAGATGTTCTGCTGTCAGCTCCAGTTTGGGAATAACTTGGGAAATCAAGGCATTTTTTAATAACCTTTGCTGCATTGTGACTGTATCGTTCAGAGACTTGTTAGGCATTTGAGCAGGGATTTCTTTTGAATGTTAGTAAGGCAAACTTCAGAATTAGGGTCAGGAAGCTTGGTTTGGAGTTTTGTTTGCCACCCTACGTAGTATTTGGTGTGTTTCCTTGTCTGAAAGCAGCTTTCAGAAACAGAAGGAAGTATCCCATGTGTATTCTAATGTGTAGAAATCGCTTTGAATGCAATGATTTTACCCAGAAGGGAAAGAGACTTTTGAATTACGTTTCAAAGAAAGAAACAAACAAAACCCAACCAAACAAAACAGTGAAATTTTATGAAGGATCATTTCAGCTGAAAGAAGTATCAACACCAGCTGAAATAAACTACTCCTTAATATCGCATGCCTGTGCGTACCTGTGCATTATCCTTCTGAAGGATTACCAGCACGTTAGAATACAGTATTTGAACAGCCTAAAATTTAAACCTATTAGAATTTAAATGGTTCACTTCTTTTCTGTCATCTGAGAAAAGTATAATTTCATGTTTTGGGTGTCAGAACTGCTTCATGTCTTCATAGTCTAGAAAGCTGCTTGACCTGAGCTTCACTGTTCCCACGCAGAGAGGGTATTTGTTCTGTCCCCTTCATGCATTCCTGATGGCGAGCTCATGCACACAAAATGCGTAATGGGTATTAGCAGAGGATGTTACCGAAAGTAGTTACCTGGAACTCAGGAAATTGAGACTATAATGCAGAGGCGTGCAAATAAAGATTAGAATTAGCCTTCGGTAAGTTGAAATGTCAGAGGAAAAGTTTAATGTGTTCCTCAGACCAAGCAGCAGTCCAGCCTGTGGCTAGAATTCAGAAGAAGAATGTGGAATTAGTTGCAGGTGTACTACTTGACTTTGTGCTGTCTGCATGAGTATACCGGTAGAAACAACCATTTGCTGTTGATGGTTCAGCTATTGAAAGTATGTAAGATTCTCATTTTACTTTGTCTGTTATGTTTAGAAGGAGCAGTTAGAAGCGGTATTGTCAGCTGCTGTCCGGACAGGTTCTTTAGAACTTCTGACTGGGTGCATTAAACAGTGGGCATCTGAAGGTAATACTTCTTTACATTGTTTTTATGTTATATATTGGTTAGTTTGAAGTTGTTGATTTGTTTCTTTTTTGTTGTCTCTTTTTAAAGAGCAGCCAAGTTCTGCTGCTAATTTACGGCTTGTTCTTGAGTGGACATGGAACAAAGTGATCTCTGCAAAAGAAGAATTGGACCAAATATGTGAGTACTAGTGTAGTCATTCCACAAACATAAAATCATTCCTTCTAATTGAGCTTATCCAGTAATCTGCTGGTATATGGCATTGCACGTGGTTCTTTAAGTGTGCTTTGAAACTCTGAAATTGCTCTGTAGGCTAATGCTTTAATGTTTGTTCTTGAAAAGGTGTTCCGCTCTTTGATGGCTCTTGCAACTTCGTTGACCCACAGACGTTACAGTCTCTTCAGCACTGCCAGTTGCTTTTGAGCAACCTTAGCACAGTCTTAAACTGTTCTCTAAGAGAAGCACAAGAGCTGACTGAAAAAGGTTTGTCATAGTATTATTAAATCTTTGGTATGCTTTCTTAAGGTTTGGAATTATGCTTGGGTTGTAATTGTGGGAACGTGAGCTTTTGTTGGGTTTGGTGATTGGAAGACGGTTAAATTTAGCTGGGCGAAGGGGCTTAAATCTGAGAAGCTGGGACGACCACTCAATATGCGTTGAGTTCGGGGAAGCAGTTTCTTGTGGAGTTCACGCAAGCGGCTAGGGGAGGCTACGCTCAGCAAGAAGCTATGTAAGCAACTGGGTTGAAATTGCAGCACCTGAATGTGGTAATGCTCAACATGTTTCTTTTTAATTCTTAGCCAGCAATTTATAATTGCATGCAAATATTGTATTGCAAATTACTAAAAAAGATAAAGGAAGTGCAAATGAGTGACTTGTAAAGTAAGTTACTTGAGTTTCTATAGCTTTTTAGATCATAAGTCGTTCTTGGCATATTGAGAAAAAGAAAGACTGTCCCTTTGCTCTAGTAAAAATCTCTGCTACTTGAAAACCAGGTGTCGTCTTCCTGCGTGTATTTAATAGTTCAGGCTTAATTTTGTTTTATGTTAACCTTTAGTGAATCTGGTTCTTTGGAGGGGTTGCTTTCTCTTTTGGTGGTGATTGTGGGTTTTTTCTTCAAATAAGAAAGCGATACAGAGTAGAAAATGCAAAGACGAGAGATTTCTACCGTGTCATTTTTGTATTTTCTATGTAGTATGATGAAGGGAGTTTTGTGAAAAGGAAAGGAATTGCATAACAAAAATCATCCTATGCCTTTTTTCAGGTTTTGCAGACTTGACAAAGAAGAAGGTGGTAGCTAGCCTCATTTCTTTGTACGCACGAGTGGTCATCTGGTTCTGTCGAGCGAGTCTCCTTCCAGAGGGTTTAGGTAAGCATAAACCGTAAGACATTTGTACCAAGGAGACTGTCCAGTAAGTGATTCCTAGGAACACGTGCTTAGCCACGCTTTTGTAAATGTTTTGTCAGCAGCAAGTCCTGTTGGTTCAGTAACAACGTATACCGAGAAGCTCTGGTGGTGAAATTGAGATTCTACAGGTTTTTCAAATACATAGCGTAGAATAATGCAAGCAGTTTCTTTCCTGGATGTTTTTTAGAAATAGCAATAAGGCTCTGATTCAAGGAGCTGCTTGTGTCCACAGCTTGAAATACTTGGGATTTTAGACAAATTACTATTAGGCAACAAACGCCTGTTGGAATGCTTGTTTGGACAGTAAAAGCACTACCTGCATGTTTTGAACTTTTTATGTATTGCTTGAGGAAACAATACGCCTTGGAGATGCTTCTTTATTTGCATGGATTATAAGCCCTAATTGTCTTTACAAATGCTCACATGACATGTTTAAAAAGCCATTCCCTTTGAGAACTGGTGTTTTTTATAGTGAACTTCAGCTAATGCTACATGTTCTGAATGCTACGTCAACTGCAAGCTTGAAATGGCGCTTGATACAAGAAGGAATTGAGTTTTGTCTCTTACATCTCTTCTGGCAAAGGCAGAAATGGGCTTGGCTTCTTTCAGAGTTGGAGGCTTCTTGATGCTTACCTTGTGTCTGTCTTTTTAGTCAAAAATTTTAGTCGAAAAACGTGCTATTGTTTCTTTAACTTGCTTTTACGTTATTGCCTGTAGATGATGATATGCATTTGTCTCGACCTTTCTACAACTATCCTCTGATTCAGAGCTACTATGCTGGTCAGCGACAGAAACTTGAGCGTTTGTCAAGGTAAGCCTTACTGGAAAACTCTGGAACACTTCCACTGCAAATTTAGAAGTGGAAGGGAACGGCTTTTATCTCAGCCGTTGTATTTGCTGTGCTTAATGCATTTGCCGGCCATACTCGTGACGTCAGTGATGCATGTGTTCTCTTGAGCCCAGGGGTTACTTGCCCGTGGTAAAATGCTGAAATATCCCTCGGCTTAGTACCACTTGTTGGTATCATCGTTTTTTGTAGGGTACTTAATTCATTGGCTCATCTGTATAATTTGTCACTACTGGAAAAGATCACGTGACTAGGCTAGGATCAGTCGTGTCTGGTTCAGGAAAGCACAGCGTTCACAGAACAATTGTTTTGGACACAGAAGAAAGCATGTTTAAAAAGAAAACAAATCATCTCTTTTATGGGCTAGTAATAGATGGTAATAATTGTATTGGCCTAAAGCTCCTACTCGCAAGTACCTTTGTGTAATTTCGTAAGACAGTCAGAGTTACGTGTAGTTGGCACACCTAGCACTCTATCGGCTAGTGCATAGAAGTCCCTTCCTAACGTAAACTCTCTTTCCTGGACTAGCTTACTAGCATATAGGTGATAGGCCTTGGATTAGGCGATAATAGATTTTTCTTTGGAAATGGTACTGGAAACTAAGGAAAGACCTAAACAAGCTTAGGCTATGGCACTGTGAAGAAGAGGCTGCAGGATGAGTTAAGGTGGAAGCTGCAGCGTATGAGGTATTGACTGTAAGGTTCATCTTTCTGAGCTTAATTCTCAAGTAACTTGCACACAGGCTCATGTGATCCTTAGAAGCACACAAGCTCTGGTGTGCTTTTGGCGCTTGCTATCATCGGGAAATTAAAGGGTAGCGTCGCAGTCAGCAGAAGGCTGTGATGGACTTGTGAGGAATGTAATTGTTAAAAGTTCAGCCATCCGTAATTGTAATTCTATTTTGACCTCCGTTAATAACTGAACATGATCTAACGAACATCTTTCACCTGACTCAGAAATGTCTTTCACGTGCATTTCAAGTCCTAATCGTGCCTTTGTATGTCTGTTACTTTCTTTGACTCCTGGGAGCTTTTTTTTCTGCTTTTGAGTGGAGGAAATCTGTTACACTGCGAGGCTGGAATTCGTGGTTTACTCTGTCTGTATCCTTGCTACCTTCTGTTCCAGAGGAAAATGGGATTCTGACTGCTTGATGATTGATGGAATGGTTTCCCAGTTAGGAGACCAAGTTGAGAAGTTGTGGCGGAGAGATGAAGGAGGAACTGGGAAATATCCACCTGCTAGTTTACATGTGAGTGTTATGTTCACAGAAAACAAGAATGACAACAGCAACAACAACAAACCCTCACCCCCCCAAAAAAAACCCCACCCAAAAGGCATTGATTTATGACAGACAGGAGTTTTTAAAAAACTTTTAATGTTTCATTTCAGGCACTGCTGGATCTCTATTTACTAGAAAGCCTTGAAGAAAGCTACAAGCATGCAATTGTATCCTTTCTAGTTATTTTTATTACACCTTCAGTATATGCACGTAAATGTTCTTAAATGCTTGTCACCTACGTGTTTCATAACATTTTTTAATTTATCCTTCAAACACAATGCAAGTGAAAACATTTAGTTTAGAATTAAGTCCTAGACAGAAGCATTGTTTTATTTCTTTGTACTGTGCATTTCTTTTTTCTTTTTTTTTTAATGTTTTGTTGCAAAGCTTTTGTTCTGTTAAAAGTGCACGCCCACAGAATAGTAAACAGAGGAAAAAGTCATTGGGCAGAAACTTAATTTCTAAGCTGCGGAAATATCCAGAATTGTTTTTGTTGTTTGTTGCCTAAGCCGAGAGGAGAGCCTAGAGAGCAAGGGGTTTAAAAACTGTTGTACCCCAGAGCTGTCTTATTAGAGTACGTCCCTAAAAATGGATGTCAGAAAGCGAAGATGACACTGCCAGTGAGTGATCCACATACTGGTGTAAATCCCATTTTAATCATTCCGAGCTGAGTTGTATTGTAAGGACACCATAATTTACATTGGTTTACATACTCTGGAAATGAGGAAAAAAACCAACTGTTGAATTTGTTTGCTTTAATAACTAAGCGTGGGATGTTCAAATGTTTTGAATGTCCAACTGGTAGCTCCACTGACTAAAGAGGGAGCCTGAGTTTCTAACTGAAGCATTTAAATACCCAAAGTTAACCGTTTTGAATGCCTTACAGAAACCAAAGAGCCTTTCTTTCTGGTTATTTATTCAGAATGCAGTTTTGTGGTTAGGACCCGAGTGTCGTCAGGTTAGAATAGCTTAAAACGGCAAGACTAAGCCATTAGTATTTTCTGCTTCCTACCACTTGCATATCCTTACTTCCTGATGTTTTTCTAAATGTTACGTGATAAATTTTGGTCTTACAAATTTATTAGCCTTAATTAGATACGTGATACCAGACAATTTACTTGCTGCTAGATGTCATGCATTCCTTTCCGAACAAAACAGAAACTTTAATCGACTCCTTCCCAACTGCCTTTGCTGTCCCTTGGGGTCTTGTTAAGCTTGTTCAAGGTTTCTGGCTTCTAGATCACAATGATTATGAAGTAAGTATGTTACAGTTTAGCGAGACATACATTGCAGTACAAAGCGATAATCTAGAAAGCAATTTTAATAAATCGGTGCTTAGCTAGTAACAAGTGATAAAACATCAGAAGCTTTTTTGTAATACTGCCACGACATCTTCAGCAATAAATTATGCTTTGAAATGTTTGTTTCAATGACTTTGACAGGCAGTTGGTGAAAAGGAAGACAAAGTCCACTTTAATAATGCTTGATATTTGACTTTTCAAAGCCATCCGTTTAGGCTGTTTTCAGCAGACCAGTTGAGCACTTTCTCCAAAACAGTGGTTTAGGTACTTTAAATACTAAAGCTAAGATCATAGCAGCCAGAGTTGAGACAGAAGACTGCAAATGTGACTTTTCAACCTAGCCATGTTCTTTCTGATGCTGAAGGTTGTTCTTTGCCTGTCACAGCGTTGTTCTTTGCCTGTCACAGTGGTTTGTCTGGGAGAAGAACTTATTATTTCGTAGTGTATTTATAAAAAGCCATGTTTGTATACAGAGATATGATGAACCTAGAAAAGTGTGACCTACTCCTTTTAAAACACTCACTTTGTTCTGTATGGCTAACTGAATGCTCTAATGCTTTTTCCTGCAAATACTTGTTATTTACATGTCCCGTATCAGGTATTTCATTGGTTAGTCACCTAAGTTTATTTAACACCCGTTCACCCTTCCTTAAGAAACTTTTGAATATTTTTGTTGCCTGCGTGTATGTATGTATCTTAGTAAACGTGATCTCTGACTTCTACAGAATTCGCTGGCCCTGCTCTTTCATCCAGCTACAATCAAAACTGTGTCATGGCAACATATGAGAATTCTTCAGTCCCTCATGTGCCAAGGAGAGCACAGGCGAGCCCTCAGATACGTACAGATGATGAAGCCCTCAATGTCAAGCAGTAGTGCAGCGCGGCTTTTCCTCACTGTGTTGTTGTCCAATAGGTAAAGAAATATATCCCCCCGTTTTGGCGCTCAAATATTGTGACAGGTGGAGAACAAACAATACAAATCACGGTGCCCTAAATTTCCTTTAAACTTTGAATACCACAACTTTGGGGCATCTTTTTGGCTATACTATTAATATTCCTTTACGTCTCAAAAAAATTAATTGCAGGTGCATGGTGGAGGCTTGGGGTCTGTTGCAGCAACATACCACTAATTTAAACCTAGAAGAGCTGTTAAAACACATGTTTGAAGTCTGTCGGGAGGTGGGACTAATGGAAGACTTACTGAAGCTACCTTTCACAGGCCCTGAACGAGTAAGTGTGGACAAGAAAAAAAAAATCTTAATCGTCTCTTTGAACAGAGAAGAGGCAGATTCATAATCGATTTTTGAAATGTCTTATTTCTCACAGGAGTGTTTGGAGAAGTTTTTACAGACCACTGCTGGTGTTCAGAATCGCGAACTTCTTTTAGTCCAGCATCTGCAGCGTACCAACTATATCCCAGCACTACAGTTGAATCAGACAATGAAGGTTAATTGCATGGTAAGCGTCAAGTGTGCAAGGTTCTCTTAGGTGTTACTAACCGTTTTTGATAGTACTCAACAATGCTTGGGGTTTTATACTGTTCTTTGAAATACTAGGAATAAGCTTCTACACCTTAAGTTACAGCCGAACATAAAAGTTGAACAAAATATTCCACTACTCCAGGGTGTGTGCTGATGGGTAGCACTTGCTGCTGTTCTGTGCGGTGGATGCATTTTACTATATCTGCAGAGGACGTTTATTCACTCATTAGAAATAGCACAGGCAGTTCTGTGCAATGAACTTCTTGTAATTCGTCAGTGTTCTGCTTTACGCTTTTCATTCATCAGAATGATCGTGATCCTCGCTTGAGAGAGAGAGCGCTTGCCAGAAATTCTGTATTAGACCAATATGGCAAGATCCTTCCTAGAGAAAGGAAGCTGGATGTAGAGAGAGCCAAGACTAACCATTTGCCTTCATCGGTCTTAAGAGAAGGTAATTTTTCGGGGGGGAAATACAATGGACAGCTAACCATCGCTTTGATTACACGAGGCTGAGAGTTTTTCCCTCTCGCTTTACAGTCGTAAGACCAAAGCCATTATCAACAGTAACAAAACAAGCTAATGCAGGAAATGTGCACCCAAGAGCAACTTTCATCAGTAATGTATTGTCCAAAATTGGAGAAGGATGGGGAGCAAACAAGCAGAAAACCAGTTGCTCACAGCATGATAGGTAAGCAGCCTTTTAACAAAGTTTAGTCTTGAGCTACATGTTTGGAGAGAGAGAGAAAAATCCATTTGAATTGCGTTAGCGTTTTGGAGGGACGGTGCGCCTCAATAGAGCTTTGTCTGGCTTTTTTGCGCATACAATATGTAGCATTTAAGAATCAATACATCGTAAGTAATATTTGGAGAGTGAGTTTTTCTGCCATGATAATAGAGCGGAAAAGAGGCTAGTAGTTGTCAGATGATTTTCCTGCAGGTGGTATGGTCAAATAAACTTGGATTCTGGTATGTTTGGACTTCAGGGGAATGAAAGTCATTTACATTTTCCTTTTAATTCTAGTCCTGGAGTGACAGAACCACCAGTCATAACACATCCTCTCCCTGATGCAGAGTCGCGCAATGCATCTGTTGGGGCACGAGTTAGAAAATTTTTAGGAAAATGTTCCAGGTATAGTAGATCTACAGAATGAATATTTCAAAAAGGTGTTGCTTCTCATATATATATATATTTGTGTATGTGTGTGGGTGTGTACACTTCCCGTGCTTGCAAAGCGTTCTGTTTGCATTTAGTTTTGTGTCTGTTAAAGAAAAGGCCAACTTAGGGACACAACTAAATGGAGAATTTGAAGTGGTCCCAGCATTGAAATGTGGATGCATTTTCTTCTGACACGAGAATGACATCACTTGTGCAACTTAACATTGGATTACTCTTGCCTCAGAGGCAGTGATTTAGGAAATTAAGTATGAAATGTAACGGAATAATTGAAAAGAAGAAAATGCCTCTGACTTGTTGGTGGGCCTGAGACATCACCCCAACAGCGAGGGTTCACCTGTATTTCTTGTTCATGGAATGTTTTTGAAATGTACCATCTCAGATTTCTTGAACGCAGCATGATTCTTTCCACTGATTTATTTCTTTTCGTATTTTAAATTGTGTACCATAACAGATTGCTGGGTTTGCTGGCTCGTCCTGTTCCTTCACGCTCTGCAGCATGGGGTGGTAGCTCACATTCGCCATGCAAAGCTTCTACTTCATTCATGCCATCCAGCCCACTGAAACCAAATACGCATGGTTCCGTCTCACAAAAGAAGTTTTCAGGAGCATCAGAGCTGAATTTACTAGAGACTCCTCTTGTGGTTAAGGTTCGTACTGTAAAAAAACGGTAACAACCAACCAAACAAAAAGCCTGTAAACTTTGTTTAAAATGAAACCACCAGAAAAGTCTTTAGAAACAAACACTGATTGGTCTCGAGGAATGGAAAAAGGTTTTCGCTGTCCCAGACTTCAGATGAAGTTAAATAGGCTGTCAGTTAGTTAGCTCATCTCGGATTTGGGAACAGAATTCTCAGAAATGGAACATGTGATTGCGTACACTGAATACTCTGGTCTCTGTCCCTTAACCGCATAAACTTTTCTCTGTAGGAGAGAGTACATTGTATGTTTCTAACTTTACATTCAGTGGTGATGTGAAAGGAAACGCAGTATTTCACTGTCCTCAGTTTTGTCTCACTCAGTGGGAAGTTAGTCTGTTTGGTAATTAATAATGCATTAACAGACGTTTTTTAACTCTAGGTCATTGAAGATAGTGCGGGTAAGGCACAAACCTCAGAAGCAGCACCTGAAGCATCACCATCTAGTGGACTACATCTGTCAGGCAATCTTCAATACAGCTATGATACCACAGAGCAACAGTTTCCATGGGATTTGCCTGCTAACCAAGATGGTGAATGTGATGCAGCTGAGGGAGATGGAGAGCAGAGTAATTTTCCTTTAGTCTTGGAAGGAGAAGGTGGTGAAGCAGAGATGGGAGACCCTACACTGTTAGATGCTTCTAAACCGTCTGGCACAACAACAGGGGAAAAACCTGTGAACAGTTTAGGAAATACTGAAAACCAAGAACATGTGACAAATTCAGTGTCCCCTGTAACTAGTGATCAGGAATCTCAAAATATTGCAGAGTCACTCCCATATGTGCCTGAACCCCTTAAGGTAGCTTTTGAGAACTTATTGTATGTAATCAAAAGCATAAGAATTAAAGAATTGACATCTGGAGTTGTAGAACAACCTATTCATGAAACCACAGGCAGAAAGGAAACTAGATCCCAGAAGGCAAAAGCTCCCTTACCAACTGTTCCAGAAGAAGTGGAAGATGAAACCAGCACACGTCAAGTAGAGCATGCCGTCACTCCTAGAAGACGCGCAAGGGGACAACTGACTAGCAGTCAAAGTATTCCATCGGCAGGCCATCAGCAACTACTGAAGACAGCCAAACCCGTTTTGTTAGGGCTGTCTCCTAGGAGAAGTACCAGGCAAACAAAAGAAGCATCTGAGACTTCTAGCCTTCAAACAGAAGAAAATGCTCAAGATGATGAGCGCATACCTGTGATTCCTGTTACTCCTAGGAGAGGTAGGAAGCCTAAACGGGCCAATTCAGAAAAAGTAGAAAGCAGCCATTCTGATGGGCAAACATCGCCCGTCAGTACGCAGTCCATAGCTGTTACTCCAAGAACAGGATTAAAGAGAGCAAAGGAAGCGGCATCTGAGCTCATGGAAGTGGCTAATGAGGAAACTTCTCTTGCTGGAGGTAGCATTATTGCTTCTGCTGCTTCCAAAATGACTAGAGGAGGAAAACGTTCAGCAGGAGATCAGGGAACTGGCCAGAATGACACTGATCATGAGACAAAAATGGCAGTCCGTCCCAGCAGAAGTGCAAGAAAACGGGAAATCATTCTTTTACAGTTTACTGAAAATATTGTCAAGGATCAAGAGGTGCAGCCTAGTGACCATCTCCTTTTTCCTGTGCCAACTAAGAGAGGCGGAAGAATAAAGAGGAGTTCATTGGAAGCTTCAGAAAATTCTGACCTTGATCTGTCTAAACCATCGCTGCCTCAAAGGGAATTTCAACTTCCTGTCACTCCTAGAAAAAGTGCTCTGAAGAGGGCACACAATATCTTGGCAGGCACAGAATCTGTCTCTACTCAGGAAGACATACGTTCAGGAGGGAGAGCGGAAATCTGTGATACTCCTAAGAGAAGAACAGTAAGTGTTCCACATGCTAAACCAGAAAAAACGGCTACTCATGAGCAAACACCCGCCCGGACGGCTGGGGAATCAAGCACACCCAGGAGTACAGGAGGGACAGGGCGGTGCGGCAGGAAGAGACGCTCAGTATTGGAGGAGAGCACAGGGGAGGAGGCCTTCCCCCAAGGACCTGGTGGCAATCCTTTGCTGCCTAAATCCACCAGCATGTGCCGAAATACTTAGAATTTTAGCAGATCGTATGGCAAGAATATGGCCAGTGTGCAAACAAGGCCGCAGGTAGCTAAGTAGTTTAATTCCCCCGTCAGAAGTTCCTTTTGTTAGGAATTGTTCCATTGTTAGGCAATGCTTGTAACCTGTTAGCCTAGGCCAAACAGAAAATACTACCAAAAAAATAGAATTTCAAGTAATAAGCTAGCATTTGTTTCTTATTTGGTTTGTACTTTTGTCTTCTGTGCAAAACTTCCGGTTTTCCATTCCAGAAATGCTTTTTTCACCAAAGTAGTCAAGGTACCGAATCTCTTTGATACGCTTGGCGAGAACAGTACCATGGTTCCTTTTGAATTAAAGCTGTTCCTAAAAGAAAACGCATTTTCCAGTGCACTGTGCTATGCGGCTGACCGGTATGTGAGGTAGAGGGAGGAAGGCATGTGATGGTTACTGATGCGTCCCTTCGTTCAGGTCACTTACTCCTTGGCTCTGTTATCACCTGGCATGGTTCAAGAGCAGGCTTATCCCACAGCAGTCATTGGTGTGGTGTGCGTTGCTGCTGAACTTGGTTTAAATCCAGACTAAACCATGAATTATTAGTGAATGACTGATCGCTTGTCTTGCGATACTACAATTCTAATTTTAACACACAGAGAGAGAAGAATGCAGGGAGCAGGTGCGTGATTTCTAGGAACACCACCAGCACAAGCATATGTGACCCTAGGAATCGAGGGCCCAGGAAAACCTTTACTTTTGATCTAGCCTATTGGTCTCATAGCGGCTTCCTAAAGGGCGAGAATGGTATGCTCATCTCAGCAGGACCCAACAGTTTACGCCGGCCAGGTAAGATTTTATTCCAAGAACCAACTAAAAGCAGTTGTAGCTAACACACACTTGTAGACTGGTCGGTTCATTTATCTCCCATTACTAACACGCATGTAAGCGTAATGCAAACGACTGGCACTTGTCAGTTTACTGGTTTGCAGCATTATGTAGGTTTTGTCTACATTTCTGTCATCCTGGAACTCAGTACCACTTTCAAGTGTGTTTGCAAATCCCGATTCCTGATTTAAACTATTAGTGGGAGCACCCCTAGCAGACAGCAGTGCTCGTGTATGCATTTGCTCGCTCATCGATGAAGAGGATGCACTTGATCCTTTTTTTTAGAGAGAGGTCTTTTGCGATCTTGGTCAAGGAGTGCTGGGGAAAGCCTGGCGGGGTTATAACGCTACTCTGCTGGCATATGGTCAGACCGGCTCAGGGAAGAGCTATTCGATGATCAGATACGGTGCAAACGGAGGCCTGGTGCCCGTTGTGTGCAAAGAACTCTCCAAAGCCACCCGGAGTCGGGAAAAGAACAAGCAGTGCCAGGTGGGATTAGCACAAAGTGTCATTTATTTCCAAGATCTTTCCAGGTTGCACTTTAAAAGACTTGGGTCATTTCAAATGAGCAAAAATAGAAACTGTGACCGTATGGAGCAACTTACAGTACAAGCCATAGTGGAGCCTATGAAATAGTGTTGACTAAAAAGTTGATGTAGTACAGGTAGATTTCCAGATAAACCCTAAAACGATGATTTGTCACCGGTGCAATTAACTGATCCCTAACGTGAGAACCAAAAATGTTAGTTTCTAGTAAACCTTCCTTTTTTTTAACAACTGTTCAAACACTGATCTTCCTTTACCTGCCATAAAGTGAGCTGAACTTTAATCTCTGTTATGCTTCCTAACTTCACCCTTGCACAGGGTATTCATGAGAAAGTCTTTCCAGCACCTCGGTAAAGAAAAGTAATGCCTTCTTCTGTTCGCCTTTATAGGGTACAGAAGCTTTATAGTGCCATACCTCTCCTATACAGTAGGAGCGACCTTTTTAGCCTTGCAGGACAGCTGTTGGAGCTGCTGGATGCTCCCACTCCATCAGCACCCTTCTGCGCTTGTAGCCGGGTGGATTCTAGCACTGCTGTAAGCAGAAAGCTTGACTCCCCCCGTGCACTAGTGCCTTCTGCCTACAAAAACACCACCCTGATTACTGAAGGCTGCTTGTGACTTACTCCTGTGGTACTGTCGCAAATGAGTGGTTTAGGCCGCTTAAAGAATCACCGTCAAGGGTATTGGCAAAAGCGATTTTACCAGAAGTTTATAGAATGCGACTTAACAGAATTCGATGGCAAGGTCCACTCTGCTACTTACTAAAACATACAAAGGAAAACCAAATAAAAATTGAATCAGAACGATTTAGGCAGAGAGACTGGAGAAACAAAAGGGTAAAGAGGACTCTGCCATTGAGTCACGAGGTCCAGAATGGACCCCTCTCGCTTTCTAAACTCCTTCTCAGGGAGGAGTCTAGGTGCGGCTGAATCCAGACTTACTCTCAGACGTGGTCAATGGTCCATGTCTAAAGGAAAGGGTGTAAGGAATAAAGAAATCCTCCTGTTGAGTCACAAGGTTCAGGGAAGACCGGCTAGATCCACTCCTAGTCCCAGACTTGGTCAACGCTTTATATCTAAAGGTTTATAGGTATTTAGCAGCAATCTAAGGTTCCTTCACAATTTAAGGTGGATCACAAGATTTTAGCAGCACTTAACCATTGATTAGTTTAACATTTGCAGAGTGCGTTAATAGAATTTACTACAGTCATAACAGAGACTTCATTACAGATTCAAAATGGTAATATTTACACTATACTTGTGATCGGGGACTCAAATGGATTCACACACGCACGCACACAGGCACAAAGACCTATGCGCATCTCTGTATATATACACACACACAAATATATATATGTATGTAGAAAGGTATACCTGTTAAAAATTCCCCTTGAGTTCCGTGGAAGTACTCAGTTCAAATGCCTCCGCATTTCTCAAAGGGCCAGGGTCGAGCCTCGAGGAGGAGAGGGTTTTAGCCCAGGTCTTGCCGCCAGCTCGGCACGGTCCTCTAAAATTTCACAAACTGGAGAGTTTGTGAAATTCTGAGAGGCGTCCCACTCAGAGGGAGATGCTGGTCGCAGCCCGCTGCGGTCCAGGAGAGCTCAAAGGGTCTCCCTTGGGACCCGCCGTTTATAGGGTTGCAAGATGATTGGCTTTAGTCATTAGTAAAATGATGGCATTTCAGTAACCGTGGTGTCGTTCCACTTGGGTTACGATCGTGATAAGGAGTGCTCCAGGGCTGTCAGGGAATGACGGATCATCCCTTTTTTTTGCTCTCATTACCCACCTCGGTCAGGTAAGAGGAGTGCCTGGAACAGTCAGTGCTGTTCCCTGCCTTAACCATGCAAGAGTTCCTGGCACGGTCCAGGGACGCTTAAGCGCCCAACTCGTTACACAAAGGCCAGGGCCTAGCTGGAATTTCTGAGATGGCAGAGCGGTGCAGGGGAGAGGGGGAAGGAATGCACCACCACAGTTACTTCCCTTAAGAAAGAGCGCTTTGTTTTCCCCAAGCAGCCTCCCCAGCTCTGTGCCAGCAGAAAAGATGCGGGGATGCCATTTGTGAACATGCTTCTGTTTTCCTTTGACATCACCCACTGTGCGCCCCTGTGATAAACACAACAGTGAAAACTCGTTCCTGCCCATCTCGCTCGCCGTATCAACGTGGAAATGCAAAACCCTATTTGAGGTCAGCTTACTCCTATTATAGACAGTTCTTGTTGCTTGCACAGAGGAAAAAATCATGTCCTGGGTCTTTATCTTTACTTTTAATTCTTAACCGTAGTCTTACCATGACAGAAGCGGTTTCTTTTGGAAGTTAGTGGATTTATTATTGCGGAGCTTAACGTTTGATGGCAGTGCCTGTCAAGGAGCGAAGGGATGTGACAACACCATGGCTGGCTACGCAGGCTGACAGAGACGGGGCCGTGCCTTTAACACCCCCATCTAGCACTATGGCAGCTCACCAAAAGCCTCTCTCCCCTGTCCAGCTGAGGAGGGGAGGGATAGAGTGGCTTTGGTGGGCACCTGGTATCTAGCAAGGGTCACCCACCACACCTTGTCATAACCTGACTGGAAATCTATCTTATTCCTTCCAGGTCTATCACACACCTCTAAGCTTCCCTCATTCAATTTGCTCAGCAGTTCAGAGCTCACAGTACACCAAAGCTTCCTCAACAGCAACGTGCCCCACTATTTATAGATTGCTGAGCCTCGATGAAATTCCAGAGAGTGTGCAAGTCATCTCAGAACAAATTTCGCAGTCCAACCAGAAGAGGCTGGCTTCCTACCATGTTTTAAGCCATACCATGAACACAGTACTCAGCCTTTGCAATAAAACAAAGCAGTGCCTGTATACCGGAAGCATTTTTAAACTGAAAGAGAGTAGGTTTAGACTGAACACAAGCAGAAATTTTTTACAAGAAAACCAGAACAGGTTGTATCCAAGTTGTATCCAAGTGTCCAGGACACTGGAACAGGTTATATCCAAGTTGTGTATGCCCCATCCTTGGAAGTGTTCAAGGTCAGGTTGGATGGGGCTTTGAGCAACCTGATCTAGTGCAAGATGTCCCTGGCTATGGCAGGGGGGGTGGACTAGATGATCTTTAAAAGTCCCTTCCAACCCAAACCGTTCTGTGATTCTCTAATTTGCTGTTTAAATCAGAGACTTTCCAAAAGCTTCCTTGAGTGCCAAATGTGGTATAACATCATGTTTTAGTAAGTGTAGACATCAGCTTGCAGGCACAGCCACAACTTGCCGTTTCATGTGTGATGTGTAGTGCAGTAGGTTAACTTTTCTTTCCTCAGCTTTGCAGTTAGCCATTGTCGTTAAGCTTCTCCAGCTTGAATTCTGAAGCAAGTTTAATTAGATGTAATATTGCTTCGTGTTACTCTGCAAAGGTCTTGATTGAGCTTTCCACTTATTCATGTGAATGAAATAACGGAAAACCCTTAAAATAAATGATGGCTTACAAATCAAAGATGTGAGGGACAGTGCCCTAAAATAATGGACTTGGTACCCATTCTGCTCAAAGCTCTTCTGTGTACAGGCATTAAATAGAGGAGTGCTGGCCTTCCTTAAAAAAAAAAAAAAAAAGGGAGAATGACAGCAGCAGCATATCTTTTTCCTCCATCCTCTCCTCATGCACACATAGGTGGACTTCTGCGTTACAATATACATACCTATCATAACTCCTGGCAAGGTGGTAAGAGACACATCTCTGAGGTGGCTGACCTTATCCCTATCTCGTCTCCTTTACCGTGCCTCTAGAAAGGACTCTAGCCAGCACCTCGGCAGGTATAAGGGAAAGGACAAAGGGGAAAAAGGGAAGAGGGAAGAGGATGGCTGTTCTCAGCCCTTCTTGTTGAGAGGTCATTGTGCAGCCAAGGAGCACAGACATCATGGAGTGAGAGGGACAGCAATTACAGGGGATGGAGCTGGGGTTTCAGACCCCGTTCCCTGAGATGTGCATGCATTTGACAGGAGACCATTACTGGGTTAAAAATAAACACAGAAATGAGAACCTTGGGTCACTTTCCTCCCCGGAAAACACCCTAACTGTTAAGCTATATTCAGTTTGCCTCACTTCATCCTCCCCCCATGCCTGCATTTTGCAGTGCTACCCCAGGCACCAGCACAGACCAGAACACTGCTGTCTCTGTGTCCGGAGCCTGCATTTGCCTGAGGGACCCGGTGAGGCTCCCTGGCACAGGGCAGGCTTCCAGGCAGGCTTTGGTCTCCCCCTCCTCTCCGATGCAGCGGCACCGGTCCACAGCAGAGGAAACAGGCGGAGGGGCTGGCACATTCTCTTCCACCTGCTGCTCTTCTGCAGACATCCAGCACACCCAGCAATTGTCTGGTAAGAAACCTGTAAGAAGCACCTTTGGGTTCCTAGTGAACATTTTGTTCCAGTTTTGAGGAAACCAGTGGACATGACCTGACAAATGTCACACAATTTTTAAGTTATGTACACAGTAAAAAGAGAAGCTCTGAAATCTAAGGAGAATGAAGTTCTGTGGAAAAATATCAGAGTAGCCAACAGAGGCAGCGAGATTCCAGGAAAGGCCTTGTGCCATAAGTGTCATTTACTTTACATGTAAAAAAACCACCCCTATTTTGAGCTGGAAGCACTTACTCCGTCCTACATGTGACAGCCACTGTCATGGCCAGACTCAGGCTTGTGTCAGGCTCCTGGAGAGGGCAAGGAGACAAACCTTTGTGCTCATGAGTGGTCATGAACACATGCTGTCAAGTACAGGGCATGTGCTGGCCCATAAGTTACCTCTCTGCAAAAGGCAGGGAACTGGAGAATGGACCCTGGTTGTATATAAAATTAATGAGAGTCCTGGGAAGAGCAGAATTTTAGTCATTCTGCTGTAAAACCGAAAAGAGCAGGAGAAATACAGCCAAGACACGCTGGGGAAGCCAGTCAGGATTTACTGAGTGTAAGCTAGGTTGTTTTTCAGAAGTTATTGAAGCTTTAATGATAATAAGAGATTGACAACAAAAAAGATGTTTTCTGCTTTTATCTTTGAAAGTCAACAGCTATTAATAAATATACTGTACTGCCCTGATTAGAAAGATCAGAAGAAACAAAGTTTTCAGCTTTCAGTTTATTCTGCAAAAAGGCCCTTGTTGATAGAGCTTTGCTGTGAGCACTGGTGGAAGACAGGAACAAAGTGAGGTTGCCTAAAAATTTGAAAGTATTGCCTGATGACTGATTGATCGTGCTTGATTGATAATATCTCAAGGTGATTCTGCAAGCCAGAAAATCCTGTGCTGGTCCCACACTGACCGATTACTGAGGTGTATGAGGTAGACAAATTGCTTGCCCCTGTTTACAGACTAATAGTAGAAACTCACCCTTCAAATAAAAATGTCAAGGAGTGGAAAAACAAACATATGCCCTTGGTAAAGTATATTGCTAAGGTGTGTATTCCAGCAATTTAAATTTATGGTTTTGTGTAAGACTAAATATTAAATTGAGCACAAAATTTTTAAAATACATTTATAATCTTCAATATGTTTTAGGAAAACGTTATTACCAGTTTATTTTCTGTTGTTATTGGTGGAGGTGGTGTTACTGCTGTTTTGTTTTTACTGTTATTGCTGTACTGGAACTTCTTTTCTCCATGGGTCAAAAGAACTTTATATTTGAGTCACTGGCTCAGTTATTAGATTCTATGAAATTCATTCATTTGCTCAAGTCAAATATGGTATATACTTATTTAATAAAATATAAAGGGATATATTCACTTTTCTGAGGAGACACCTCAGAAAAGGGCTTTTTGTTTCTGGTTATCTTATGGCACAAAGTCTCTAGGAAAACTTTTTGACAAAATACCAGATTTTCGATGAGGATTCAGAGTCAATAACAAGGACAGTGCAGCTCCATTGGCCCCAAGAGCGTGTTAGAGCAGTAGTTTTTGCAGTAGGTTAACATGTTACGATGCTCCAGGAACTGCCGTGTGCACACTGACAGGGCAGCCAGCTCAAAATGTGCATTGACTAGCATTGAAAAGCCTGCAATGAACTCGGGCAGCTCACTGAGGTCAGCACAAAACTCCGAAGCAAGCCCAGTCCACTGTATGCAGAGTGACCTTTGCCTCACCATTACCCAAATGACCATGGGCTCAATTCGTCCTGTGAGACTCAGCTTTGGAGCTGCAGAGCTCTATTACCCCTGGGAAGCAGTGAGAGTAATTTTGTTTGATGACTTGATGTACATAGAAAACTTCACTTAGGTGAATTCTAAGGGTGCCTTGAAACTCATTAGAGGCTTGGCTCTCAAGGCTTCTGAGCACCTGGAGCACCTCGCAACATGAAATGCAATAACAACATGGGCTTAATAAAGCAAGACCAAAAGTACCTTTCACAGCATGACTAGATTCTTGTCAGAAAAATAAATTCTATTCAGCTACTTTTATAAAATTAGTAAATATGAGGAAGCGGCACATCTGGCTAACTGTTATGGCAGGAAGATATTAAAAAATTAGGTTTAATGAAGACAGATTTAGTCTCACTGTCCATTTAAATACCAGACAGAAAGGTATGATTCCAAACATGAACGATCTTCTGGTTGCCTCAAAAGAAACACTTAAAGATGTGTGAAGTTCAGTAAGTGGTTTCAGCCAACAGGGAGACGGTTTCAGGTTCAAGAAATAATGTCCCAGGAGTTGCTTTCTTTATTCCAGTTTTCCTACTGGGAAACTTAAAATTTAGATAGACATTCTCTTGGAAAAAAGCCCATGAATTACAATAAGCACATTGGCTCACTTTATAGCATCACCAGTGAGTTCTGTAAGCATACGCTGTCATTATTTGAAGGCAACATAAGGATAGGTGGGGTTTCCTGAACTGAAAACTAATCCAGCCTAATAATAAAATAGCAAAAATACGCTCTAATTGTTGTACAGTTATAGTTTGATATTTATAGTTTAGTCTCAGCATCAATCTTTATAAGCCCATATGAGAATTACATGAGAATTCAGTTCCATGAGAATCCTGAGAAATCAGATTTCTTGGTCCACCAGACTGTTACTTGAGAATTAAGCCTGACTCTTTGAAATGGCGTATTCCATCACTGTGTTTTCAAATAGCTGGCCGTTTCCTTTTTCCTTTCTTTCTTCCTTCCTCTCATGTCACGAGATGAAGGAGAAAGGTGTATTTAGATAATAAAGTATTTTATGTATCTCTTGGAATAAAAACAAACCATCTGTTTGCAAAGAAGCTTTATTATTACTTGTTTTCATTACTCTATGGTTTCTTATCATATAATGAAGAATATAGCTTATTCTCTTTCTTCTTATACACTCATTTCCTTTGCTCCCTGAAAAGTATTTTTCATACATAATAAATTTGCCTGCCAGATGCATCCCTTTTGCAACTGTGACCAGACAATTTTTAAGGTTCAAAATACATTTTGAAGGTCAGAAAAAGCAGCCTGCTCAGCCCTAAAAGTAACCAGGTTCTTAAGGGTTCCTACAACTAGTAGGATGAAGAAATGAAAGCAGAGACCTAGAGTGCATGTGGCGTTAATAACGGTGCTTTTCACCTCTGCGTTACTGATTCAAAATGAAAGTTGCTACCCTGTGATCATTATTCAGTGACCCATATGGAATGTGTGGATGACCTCCATCTAGTTCCTAGCAGATATTTGTCTGTCGTGTAAAAGCAAACACAAAGGTTAGTGCCCTGCTTAGAAGTTTCAAAAGAGAGGCTGATAACTGCTCTGCCACTGCTATTGTAATTTTTTGGTCTGTGTAGTTTCACTTTCTGGCTTTGTCCACTTAGTCTGGAAGTTTGTGGGAGCAAGAGACTGATTTTAAAAACAAGAAAGTGATGTAAAGCCACATGCTAACTTGGATGGCACAAGAAAATCTGCTCAGCACAAATGACTGCGGAAGCAAAGCTTCTGTGATATGATTTTTTCCTGCTTTAGTCTGATGTTCTTATCCCTCACAACACCTGTTTCAGTAACTCTGAAAGACTTTAGAAGCCTCTCATGACACAGTCAGCAGCTCACCTGCGATTCGCATTTCAGTTCCTTTGATATAATCAGTAAATTGCAGTATGCAGCCCATGATGGAACTACTAACATTTGTGAAAATTGGAGGAACAAACCCCTGAGACCTCATGAATTTTCTGCATTTGGCTGAATAAAGAACCTAAACTCACATCCAAGATTCTCTGGTATCAGAGCCTGAAAGAAGTTTCTGCCAGAATGTCTTTAGGGGATAGATATTCATGAGCACCTACATACACCCATTACGCTCAAAAGTCTGAGGAAAAAATGTGTTCAAAATACCACTGAAGTCTTCAGAAAGTCTTCCATTAGATTCAATGGACTTTGCGGCAGAGTGAGAGATACAGCACAGAATCGCTGTAATTCCCTTTTACATGAATGCTCTACACGACCTCAGACAGATGACACTTGTAATGGCACAGAAGGAGAGATCTGGTCGGCCGGGGAAGCCACTTACACATGGCATAGTACGTTAATTATATTTGTCCCTGTGATGCTAGGACACTTCTTGGTTTTCTTCGTGGAAAAGAGTGCAGTAAACCTCCACAAAAATGAGTGTGGTGATAAAAGGGTGGTTGTTTTTTCTGAATGCAAAAAGAAAAAGATCAGGGATGAGACTACAGGTCTGTTCAATCATTACATTCATTTCTCCCAACAAAACCAGGATCATCCTACTACAGGAGTATTCGTATCAGCCCACTGCTGCTAACACTCTTGGGCATACCACATTAATTCAAGATTGGACCAGTGCTTCTTTCCTTGACATTGATCTCTAGTATAATCACAGGCAGTTTGCATCCCCCGTCAAATGCAAATCCTTAAACCAGCACTCGGACCTCTCCCATTTAGTCTCAGGCCCGTCAGCCAGAAGCTGGAGAGTAGGTTATAGTGACAGCAAAAGGAAGAAATCAAGCAGCCCCAAAAGTGAAACATTAACAGGATTTTAGAGAGAATTTTAGAGAGTAGAGAAGTAGCTGAGAAACTGTGAAGAACAGCAAGTGATATAGAAACAGTTTAGAAACAAAGTAGTCACCAAACAGATCTCATAAATCATTAAATCTCATGGATTGTTGACGTCAGTTAAAAGTGATTTTCCTTTTAGGATAAGAGATGATTTCTCACATCTCGCCAAGATTATACTGCTTTTATCCTGTTATTTGGGGAATAATTCTTCACTCTCTTTCATATCGGAACTTATTTAAAATTTGTGAGACCCTGTAAATCCACTTTAAAGCTGATCTATTACTTCAGGTTTTCAAGCCTAGCAAACTCAAACTGCTATTAACAAAAAAAAAACCCCTCCAACAAGATTGCTTTGCATGGGTTCAGCTTTACCTTGGCTCACCCAGCTCTAAGAGCTTTCTACAGACCGGGGTTTTTTCCTTGGCCTAGGATAGGGATCTTGTTTTGGTGAAGAAGTTATATCTGCCACATGGCCACTGTAAAGCAGACTTAACACCTGGTTTTTTTCTCAATGTTGCCTCCAGGCAAGGGAGAAGGTTGGAAAAGTCACTTTTACAAGCAGAACTTTTTTTCTTTTTTTAATTCTATTTTCTCCTCCCTTTCTTGGATGGCAGTACTGAGTGCCAGGTCTAATGCCTTGTATTAATTTTTCACAAGGAACTAATTCATTGTGTCTTGGTTTATGCCCCTAATTTTTTTCACACTGTTCATAGATTATTCTCAGTCATGCTTTTTGCATGCTTTTTGCATGCTTTTTGCATGCTTCCAGTATAACTGGCTTGTTGTGGGTATGAAGATCGTACATGGACTCCAAAGGTGAATAAATTAATGAGGAGAAAATCCAGTGAACTAACAATGACCATGAGAATTTCCTAGCTAGCAAGCTGTAAGGCAACAAGCTCCCCTGCAGCCCATGCTGAAGCCATTCTTGTTTTTATGCCCTGCATCAATAACCATACAGAGATAGAGAGAGGATATAGGCAGAAAAAGAAGCACAAGGAAGCGTGAATTGTCTTAGTGAATTTAGCTCCAGTTTTGACTCCACTGAATACTTCCAAATATTCAGCATGACCCAAACTGAAATTTTTGCTCGTGGGTGCTTTAACCATTAATTTTGATTGCCTGTGAGCACACTCTCTGGCTCAATTAATATTTAATTAGAATTATTTCAGCAAGAGGGAGGGTGAATTTTCTCCTCTCAAAAAAAGAGATCATCTGGCAGAGGGTGCAACCAAAATCAGATTTGCTGCAGGCTTGAGCATTACAGTTAGAGAGCGACTGTCTGCTGCTATTACCACCTTCTCCTACAGGCATGTTTTGAAAGACAAGCACTGCAAGGAGAAGGATTTAAAACACTGTGCATTTTAGATCAAGTCTTCTCCAAGAATTATTGGTGAAGCTCAATATGAAGATGGCCATAGGGTCAGCAACATTAAAAAAATTGGTCTATCTTTTATGTGGTGTGCCTGTCCTCCTGAGCAGAGGACCAAAATGCTTCCAGGGATACAGTGGCACTATTGTGTAAGACATAGTTAAAGATTTTCTATTTCCTCATTTCTCACACAACAAATCATGAATATCTTGTCAAGACTGCAGACATGTGTCACTGTTTACAGGAACCGGTTATAATTTTTATTTTGAAGCTAGCTGAAGAATACACATCTGTGAAGGAAAGCTAAAGGAGAAATCTACTATGGCTGCAGAGCAAAATAATGAATGTAATCCTGGAAAGCTGTTCAATTTATGTATTATCATGACTAACAGACGTTTGCAGCTATTTGTTCTTTTCCCAGGAAAGGTAATCCAAACCTGGAGAAGAGAGATAATACATTTCCTTGAACTACAAATTCATTTCAGCATAATCATGGTAATTGATGTATTCCAAAATGGTATCTTGAAAATAGGACTAAGCACATTTCTTCACAAAAAATTAAGCAGGACAGTCTGAGTAGAAAAGGTCAGATAGAAAATTATATTGTAAACACTGTGTAATATCCTGATTGTATCTACAAGACTTTTCCTTCTTTCCTCAATGTTTCACCAAACCTTTATGCTGTAGCCTGAAGCCAAAGTACTTTAAAGGCCCATCATGATAGCTGGTCAACCAAAATTGAAAAGCAGCATTTGCTTTACACGTTGCCTTCAATGTCACAGAAAAATAACATTATCATACTTCAGCTACCCATAACATGGAAAGATGCTTCAAGAATAGGATGGACATCCTTGGAGAACAAAATGGGTGAGTAACTTGGCAAGATGTATGTCAGCAGGACTGTCTGAAGAGGACAATAATTCCTTAACTAAGTTCCCGTGACCAAAAATGACAACACTGCTGACTCTCCAGCTGTAAGATTGAGATGGCAGAATTTCAGTGGTATATGGGATGTTAAAAACAACCTAGAAATGGCTTATTTTTCTTCTTCTTTGAAATGAAAAAAGACTTTTTTAAGTGCTGACTTCAGAGAAAGAATTCCGAAAAACCATTTTTTTTCAATAGAGACCGAAATCATGGCGTGCTTATTCACCTATCTAACGGATAATAAAGAATCCATTTTTGAACCAGGCAAGCTCCCTTTGGCTTTAATGAGTTCCATACTTAGGTAGGAACTGAGTAAAGACTCAAACCCAACCATGTCCATTTTCCTCCAATGTCCATGCTCTTCTGCCTAACCTATTGAAACATTGAAGATATGCACAAACACTGCTGAAGAATGGAGTTCCATTTGATTGGTGTCACTTTTAGAAACAAATGCTCACAAACTTTTCATGTGAGCTTTATATATATATATATTAGCTGAAAAGTACACAATATTTTAACTGTCTCTTTTTTCTGTTTAAGTATTTTCTAGAATAATTCACCATTAAGGCAGTTATGCAATAATTTTCCAGCTCTTCTTTTATATAGCTATCAAATCTACTTTTCCAAGAGTGTTAAGCGACTCTCTTGGTTTCCATGAATTTTAAAACATTATTTCTGAAATTTCAGACCTTTTCTCCTCATTATTTTCATATTCTCCATATATATTTTACGAATCTGCTTGTTTACCATTGTTTTGTTACATTCTTATCAAACATCACTTTGTTTACCCTTTGCTCTTTCTCGTCTGATTCTTGTTGATAGTTGTTTTCTTGCTTCCAGCAGAACTCTTATGATTTCATTTCTATGCCCTCATTAGACATTTTTATTGAAAATGAACATATACAGCTGATTAGAACTTTACCCACCATTTGCAATCTTCATTTCACAGAATCCCAGAATCACAGAATCCCTAAGGTTGGAAAAGACCTGTAAAATCATCGAGTCCAACCATCAACCAACAAACACCACCATGCCCATTAAACCATGTCCCACAATGCCTCATCCACACATTCCTTGAACACCTCCAGGGATGGTGACTCCACCACTTCCCTGGGAAGTTTATTCCCGTGTCTTTCTCTATATCACTTTTATTTCTCATTTCGGAGTGCCCAGATTTTTGCTTTAAGTTTCATTTTTTCTGCAAGCATCTATACAGAGTACATATCACCTTTTACTTTTCTTTTTTCCTCTGCCTTAAATGCTTGGTAATTTAAATTTTCATCATTTTCATACATTTTTGGAAAGTGTATTAGATCTCAATGTGATAAAAGAATACAACCACCAAAATACTTTAGTATAGACAAAGTGCGAGGAGAACAGGTAGAGAGTGAAAGATGCATCACATAAAAAGCCAGGGTCTGAACACGAATAGATTTGTATTTCCTCGGAAGACGTTATTTCTTTGTCACACTTGGAATATGGCTCTGGATTCACCTAGCAGCTGACCAGCAGCATCCCTGCAGTCCTTAAGAAAGTCTTGCCGACCTAAAGGGACCTTGCCTTCCCCAGTAAATGAAGTTTCCTTCCTGTAAAATATTGCAGATCGTTGTTAGGTGAGTGATAGGTAAATAAAAAAAGTGATTGCCCTGTCTTACTACCAAAAAAAGTTTCTCCTCCACTGCAGGAGGTAAAGCAAAGGTAAAAATCGCCAAATTACCTTTACATTTGTGTATAACAAACTCAGGGCTATGTTAGCTCTATGAACTTCGACTAAAAGGATGAAAAGATTGCTCTGAATACACCCAAATAGGGATGAAGTCTGTCCTCCCTGAACTGTATAAAAGAGAGACCATTGAGTATAAGGATATGCTATCAAAAAAGCGCTATTAAAATCATTAACGTGAAGACACAAAAAAAAACCCCAAAACCTAGCATTTAAGTTATTTACTAAAGCAACAACAATAACGCTTTAATACAAACTAGCTATCATTTCTTTATGTACTGCCTGTACAATCATAGAATGGCTCAGCTTGGGCAGGAGCTCAGGAGGTCTCCAGCCCAACGTGCTACTCACAGCACAGTCAGCTCTGAGGTCAGACCTGCTTGCTCAGGTTGGACTGGGAATGATCCCAGTCTGTCCTGGCAGGGGGCCAGGGGATCCACTTTGGACTGGGAATGATCCCAGTCTGTCCTGGGAGGGGGCCAGGGGACCCAGATTGGACGGGGAATGATCCCACTCTGTCCTGGGAGGGGGCCAGGGGATCCAGATTGGATTGGGAATGATCCCAGTCTGTCCTGGGAGGGGGCCAGGGGATCCAGTTTGGACTTGCAATGATCCCAGTCTGTCCTGGGAGGAGGCCAGGGGATCCAGTTTGGACTGGGATTGATCCCAGTCTGTCCTGGGAGTGGGCCAGGGGATCCAGTTTGGACTGGGAATGATCCCAGTCTTTCCTTGGAGGGGGCAAGGGGATCCGGTTTGGACTGGGAATGTTCCCAATCCATACTGGGAGGAGGCCACCAGATCCAGCTTAGACTGGGAATGCTCGGAGTCTGTATTGGGAGGGGGCCAGGGGATGCAGTTTGGACTGGGAATGATCCCAGTCTGTCCTGGGAGGGGGCCAGGGGATCCAGTTAGGACTGGGAATGATCCCAGTCTGTCCTGGGAGAGGGCCAGGGCATCCAGTCTGGAATGGGAATGATCCCAGTCTCTTCCTGGAGGGGGCCAGAGGGTGCAGTTTCGACTGGGACAGGGTCCAGTCTGTCCTGGGAGGGGGCCAGGGGATCCAGTTTGGACTGGGAATGATCCCAGTCTGTCCTGGGAGGGGGCCAGGGGATCCAGTTTTGACTGGGACAGGGCCCAGTCTGTCCTGGGAGGGGGCCAGGGGCTCCAGTTTGGACTGGGACAGGGCCCAGTCTGTCCTGGGAGCGGGCCAGGGAATCCAGTTTGGACTGGGAATGATCCCAGTCTGTCCTGGGAGGGGGCCAGGAAATCCAGTTTTGACTGGGACAGGGCCCAGTCTGTCCTGGGAGGGTGCCAGGGGATCCAGTTTGGACTGGGAATGATCCCAGTCTGTCCTGGGAGGGGGCCAGGGGATTCAGTTTGGACTGGGACTGGGCCCAGTCTGTACTGGGAAGGGGCCAGGGGATCCAGATTGGATTGGGAATGATCCCAGTCTGTCCTGGGAGGGGGCCAGGGGATCCAGTTTGGACTTGCAATGATCCCAGTCTGTCCTGGGAGGGGGCCAGGGGATCCAGTTTGGACTGGGAATGATCCCAGTCTGTACCTGGAAGGGGCAAGGGGATCCAGTTTGGACTGGGAATGATCCCAGTCCATACTGGGAGGAGGCCATCAGATCCAGTTTGGACTGGGAATGATCCCAGTCTGTTCTGGGAGGGGGCCAGGGCATCCATGACTGCTGTGGGATAAGCCTGCCTCTGTTTGCACCGTATCTGATCATCGAATAGCTCTTCCCTGAGCCGGTCTGACCATATGCCAGCAGAGTAGCGTTATAACCCCGCCAGGCTTTCCCCAGCACTCCTTGACCAAGATCGCAAAAGACCTCTCTCTAAAAAAAGATCAAGTGCATCCTCTTCATAGATGAGCGAGCAAATGCATACACGAGCACTGCTGTCTGCTAGGGGTGCTCCCACTAATAGTTTAAATCAGGAATCAGGATTTGCAAACACACTTGAAAGTGGTACTGAGTTCCAGGATGACAGAAATGTAGACAAAACCTACATAATGCTGCAAACCAGTAAACTGACAAGTGCCAGTCGTTTGCATTACGTTTACATGCGTGTTAGTAATGGGAGATAAACGAACCGACCAGTCTACAAGTGTGTGTTATCTACAACTGCTTTTAGTTGGTTCTTGGAATAAAATCTTACCTGGCCGGCGTAAACTGTTGGGTCCCGCTGAGATGAGCATACCATTCTCGCCCTTTAGGAAGCCGCTATGAGACCAACAGGCTAGATCAAAAGTAAAGGTTTTCCTGGGCCCTCGATTCCTAGGGTCACATATGCTTGTGCTGGTGGTGTTCCTAGAAATCACGCACCTACTCCCTGCATTCTTCTCTCTCTGTGTGTTAAAATTACAATTGTAGTATCGCAAGACAAGCGATCAGTCATTCACTAATAATTCATGGTTTAGTCTGGATTTAAACCAAGTTCAGCAGCAACGCACACCACACCAATGACTGCTGTGGGATAAGCCTGCTCTTGAACCATGCCAGGTGATAACAGAGCCAAGGAGTAAGTGACCTGAACGAAGGGACGCATCAGTAACCATCACATGCCTTCTTCCCTCTACCTCACATACCGCTCAGCCGCATAGCACAGTGCACTGGAAAATGCGTTTTCTTTTAGGAACAGCTTTAATTCAAAAGGAACCATGGTACAGTTCTCGCCAAGCGTATCAAAGAGACTCAGTACCTCGACTACTTTGGTGAAAAAAGCATTTCTGGAATGGAAACCCGGAAGTTTTGCACAGAAGACAAAAGTACAAACCAAATAAGAAACAAATGCTAGCTTATTAATTGAAATTCTATTTTTTTCGTAGTATTTTCTGTTTGGCCTAGGCTAACAGGTTACAAGCATTGCCTAACAATGGAACAATTCCTAACAAAAGGAACTTCTGACGGGGGAATTAAACTACTTCGCTATCTGCGGCCTTGTTTGCACACTGGGCATATTCTTGCCATACGATCTGCTAAAATTCTAAGTATTTCGGCACATCCTGGTGGATTTAGGCAGCAAAGGATTGCCACCAGGTCCTTGGGGGAAGGCCTCCTCCCCTGTGCTCTCCTCCAGTACTGAGCGTCTCTTCCTGCCGCACCGCCCTCTCCCTCCTGTACTCCTGGGTGTGCTTGATTCCCCAGCCGTCCGGGCGGGTGTTTGCTCACGAGTAGCCGTTTTTTCTGGTTTAGCATGTGGAACACTTATTGTTCTTCTCTTAGGAGTATCACAGATTTCCGCTCTCCCTCCTGAACGTATGTCTTCCTGAGTAGAGACAGATTCTGTGCCTGCCAAGAGATTGTGTGCCCTCTTCAGAGCACTTCTTCTAGGAGTGACAGGAAGTTGAAATTCTGTTTGAGGCAGCGATGGTTTAGACAGATCAAGGTCAGAATATCCTGAAGCTTCCAATGAACTCCTCTTTATTCTTCTGCCTCTCTTAGTTGGCACAGGAAAAAGGAGATGGTCACTAGGCTGCACCTCTTGATCCTTGACAATATTTTCAGTAAACTGTAAAAGAATGTTTTCCCGTTTTCTTGCACTTCTGCTGGGACGGACTGCTATTTTTGTCTCATGATCAGTGTCATTCTGGCCAGTTCCCTGATCTCCTGCTGAACGTTTTCCTCCTCTAGTCATTTTGGAAGCAGTAGAAGCAATAATGCTACCTCCAGCAAGAGAAGTTTCCTCATTAGCCACTTCCATGAGCTCAGATGCGGCTTCCTTTGCTCTCTTTAATCCTGTTCTTGGAGTAACAGCTATGGACTGCGTACCGACGGGCGATGTTTGCCCATCAGAATGGCTGCTTTCTACTTCTTCTGAATTGGCCCGTTTAGGCTTCCTACCTCTCCTAGGAGTAACAGGGATCACAGGTATGCGCTCATCATCTTGAGCATTTTCTTCTGTTTGAAGGCTAGAAGTCTCAGATGCTTCTTTTGTTTGCCTGGTACTTCTCCTAGGAGACAGCCCTAACAAAACAGGTTTGGCTGTCTTCAGTAGTTGCTGATGGCCTGCCAATGGAATACTTTGACTGCTAGTCAGTTGTCCCCTTGCGCGTCTTCTAGGAGTGACGGCATGCTCTACTTGACGTGTGCTGGTTTCATCTTCCACTTCTTCTGGCACAGTTGGTAAGGGAGGTTTTGCCTTCTGGGATCTAGTTTTCTTTCTACCTGTGGTTTCATGATTTTTTTCATTTTGTGAGATGGAACCATGCGTATTTGGTTTCAGTGGGCTGGATGGCATGAATGAAGTAGAAGCTCTGCATGGCGAATGTGAGATACCACCCTGTGATGGGATCCAGAAAAGCTGTGGGTTTGTTGCAACTGGTATGGCTTTTTCTTCTGATGCAGAGGACATTTTGGACTCCTGGTGGTGTGTTTCACTTCATGAACAGAGAGAGAGAGACAGTCGTCAGTAAGATTCAAAACAAACCCTGAAGAGTTTTATAAGTTGCTTTCTCACTGTAAAATCTTCATGTTTCAAAACAGAAAAAATTAAGAAAAATCAGAAATTCCTTTAGCAACATATCTGCATTCAATTTGTGACTCATTCTTATGCAATGAATCAAGTCCTTAGCATTCTTCCCGGCTATCTAACACTAGATAATAACATAACACCAGAGCGATATTAAAGAACGAGACACCATTTGTCTTCTGTAGAAAGAGTGCAACGGCTCTATTGGAGGTTTAGAACAAACCCAACAAAAGTTTGTACCCGGGCATGTTACCACTTGAAATCAAGGGTTGTTTCATTGCTAACAGTCCGTCTTCCTCGCTAAGCACTTGCAGCTTTTAAAGTATCTGGTGAGAAAACTGCTTCCCTTTCCATAAGCAAGGAGATGCTAATGGAGCACACACAGAAAACAGAAATTAAGTGTCTAAAATACTGCCAGAAAGTATCCAAAGCCCCCAGATAAACTCACTAACGCTACAGAAATCTCAGGTGTAATTTTTAGCTACACCATTTTCAGACAAAAGCAGGGCTTCTGTTCACAGTATCTGCTTAGTAACCCTCAAACCGTTCAAAGGTTCATGTAGCCTGTTGAATGAAATCTTTATCACCGTACTTGGGGGTCTGCAATGATTTCAGAAAAAAGGTTCAAATGGACAGCTAGTCAATTTGACTTCTGTTCACGCCAAATTAGTTCTGTTCACAGCCAGAAAGGAATCGAAAAGCCGTTGTATATCAGAACACAGGAAAGAAGCAATACCGGCTCGCAATCATAGTTTTCAAACACAGGAAAGCCAGCAGTTACATGTTGTGTGAACCCAACAGTGTATCTGTTTTATAAACTTACCCTTCACGTGCAGTCCCCAAAGGAGCAGCATCAGCAGCTTTAAACACCAATTTACCATCCTCAGGAAGGGTAAGACAGTCAGCATTTGATTCTTCCACAAATCCTACAAAAACAGACAGAAGGATGACTTCCCTGTTGCACTTAACATCACTTCTTTTAAAATGATCATATGATTTTAAAGTGAGCCTTTACGCATTTCACCTACGATAGCGATCTAACAAAATAATGCTACCAAGGCTTCAAATGCACAGGAGGTCTGAAGTCTTCTTTCCAGTAAAACAAGAAGTCTGATGCGTAATTTCAGTCAAGAAAACAAAATGGCCATTGATATTCTGTTTACAAACTAAACTTGATATGTTACGGACCTAACACATAAAAACTTCAGAAAACACCCCTCCTTCTTAAAATCCGGTAGCAAGTTTTCTCATTTCTCTTTGGATACCCGTCTCATTCCAGCAACGCTCCTTTCCTTTCTTGACTCCATTTCCCCTCTTCTACAAGAATGCAGCTAAGGTCCTTGCTTGTTCTTTTCTCTAGAGATTGACTGGTCGTGTTGAAACCCAACTGCTTGCTAACCTGTTTTTATCTCAACAGGTTCCGTTCTAGAAACATCCTCCTCTTCTTCTTTGTTTCTACTGTCTGCTTCCTCCGGATCCAGCAATTATCTTTGCAGACAGCATGCAGGACTGGGATAATTTTGCTAGCTCAGGCCAAACAAGAGCTATACTGACTGCCCTCTAATGCTTCCAGACTACGGAAATTGTACAGAACTCTTTGTACCACAGTCCAGCAACGAAAAAGTTTCTTTATACGGTTATTCTTTAATGATTAGGACCTTAGCATTATTTCTAAGGAAAAGCACCCTGGATTTCTTCTCCAACTACAAGACGTCTAAAACAGGACAGGCAAATGTTTTGACCTGTCTTACTCAAAACACGCGGATCTGGAGCATCCCTCCAGAATGGCTGCTTTCTACTTCTTCTGAATTGGCCCGTTTAGGCTTCCTACCTGTCCTAGGAGTAACAGGGATCACAGGTATGCGCTCATCATCTTGAGCATTTTCTTCTGTTTGAAGACTAGAAGTCTCAGATGCTTCTTTTGTTTGCCTGGTACTTCTCTTAGGAGACAGTCCTAACAAAACGGGTTTGGCTGTCTTCAGTAGATGCTGATGGCCTGCCGATGGAATACTTTGACTGCTAGTCAGTTGTCCCCTTGTGCGTCTTCTAGGATTGACGGCATGCTCTACTTGACGTGTGCTGGTTTCATCTTCCACTTCTTCTGGCACAGTTGTTAAGGGAGCTTTTGCCTTCTGGGATCTAGTTTCCTTTTTACCCGTGGTTTCATGAATAGGTTGTTCTACAACTCCAGATGTCAATTCTTTAATTCTTATGCTTTTGATTACATACAATAAGTTCTCAAAAGCTACCTTAAGGGGTTCAGGCACATATGGGAGTGACTCTGCAATATTTTGAGATTCCTGATCACTAGTTACAGGGGACACTGAATTTGTCACATGTTCTTGGTTTTCAGTATTTCCTAAACTGTTCACAGGTTTTTCCCCTGTTGTTGTGCCAGACGGTTTAGAAGCATTTAACAGTGTAGGGTCTCCCATCTCTGCTTCACCACCTTCTCCTTCCAAGACTAAAGGAAAATTACTCTGCTCTCCATCTCCCTCAGCTGCATCACATTCACCATCTTGGTTAGCAGGCAAATCCCATGGAAACTGTTGCTCTGTGGTATTATAGCTGTATTGAAGATTGCCTGACGGATGTAGTTCACTAGATGGTGATGCTTCAGGTGCTGCTTCTGAGGTTTGCGCCTTACCCGCACTATCTTCAATGACCTGGAGTTAAAAAACGTCTGTTAATGCATTATTAATTACCAAACAGACTAACTTCCAACTGAGTGAGACAAAACTGAGGACAGTGAAATACTGCGTTTCCTTTCACATCACCACTGAATGTAAAGTTAGAAACATACAATGTACTCTCTCCTACAGAGAAAAGTTTATGCGGTTAAGGGACAGAGACCAAAGTATTCAGTGTACGCAATCACATGCTCCATTTCTGAGATTTCTGTTCCCAAAGCCGAGACGAGCTAACTAACTGACAGCCTATTTAACTTCATCTGAAGTCTGGGACACCGAAAACCTTTTCCCGTTCCTCGAGACCAATCTGTTTGTGGTATGCCTACCTTTCAGTTTGTACTTCACTCTAACTATTATTAAGTCCTGTGAGTATAATCCTACAGGAAACGGACAGTATAGTCTATATGGTACTTAGAGGACATCCGCAATGAATCCAAAGAACTCATCGGCCCTGGTAGAAGTAAGAACAATGGGGGAAAACCCGGGACACTGGAGAATCGCTAGTTCTCATTTTCAGCCCATGTGAACAGCTTTTTAAAATTCATATTTTACAAAGTTTAGATGTCAAGGAAACGTGTTTTTACAAAAAAAAAAAAAATTAGTTTTAAGCAGCTGGAAATATCTTGACACTGAAATTAACTCATTACTGGGAATTCTGTTTATGTTAATAAGGAACAAATAGTAAAGGATCTCAGCACGTAAATCATTCTGAAAATGAGTTCGCTTCCCACATCGTTTTCTCATTCGGTAAACGGCCCCCAGTATCGACAAGCTGCACTCCCCAACTTTTCTTATTGCCTTTAACATTGAGATTATTTATTTTTTCAGTCAAATAAGAAATGTTTAAGTTCTAGTAAACCAAATGAATGCATGCTTTTTTGAAAAATAGGTTAGGCATTTTTCCTTCTACTACTACAGCTCTCACGGGCCCAAGTCTTGACAGGTTCTATTCTGTGTTATAGGTACAGAAAATGCATAGGAGACAAACGTATCTGCCATCACGTAATGAGGTTTTAGCTTGTCGGCTAAAGAAACCGAGACTTTTTCGTGTGCCTTCTAATTGTTAGTAAGACAGGACTGTCCTCAGTTTGCAAAGTGTTTTTGATTTTGCAGAAAATGGGAGAATAGTTTACTTACATTAATTTCCTCAGTTTTAGGAAGAGCGTTAGCAACACTTGCTTCTTCCTGCGGAAAAGGAACATTTTCTTCAACTCCAGCTGCTTCTAGGTTACGTTCTTTAGGTAAATCCACACGCTTCCCCTCAAGGCGATTTTCAGAATGAGTACTGACCACATCCTCACTGTCAAGGATACTTATCACAGCTGGAAGAGATTTGTATAATTTTAACTTAAGTAAGTGCTATATAAATGACACAGGTTTAAACAACAGGAAGTAACAGAGGGAGCAGGAGCCAACAATACAGTTCTCCATCCTGACACATATATCGGGCTTTCTCCAAAAACTAGAAGCCAGAACTATCTGTCTGGTAAAGGAGGCAGCCCCACAGTATTTTTTTATTTAAAAAAAAAAAAAAAAAAAAAAAAAAAAGAGGGAAGGGAAGGGGAAAATCAGCTGTCAAGTCCATAGAGAAAAAGAACGAGAGAGAAAAGGGTGGCTGGAAAGGCCCACTGATAGCTCATTATTCTTCACAGCCTGAATACCGAGGATGCATCATCTTTTGAAATAGTAACTCAAGCAGCAGATCCCATAGCACACAAATTAGTACTGGTGTACAACATTAAAATAGATACTGATCTCTCCTTCCAATTTCTCAGTATCTTTATCAAGAACAGGAACATGCACTGTGCATTTGCTACGGGGACTTTGTTTGAGGAGGCTATTCTCTCTACAGTTTAATCAAAGCTAGCAGCAACATGCTAGTAATACTTCAGTCTGACACCCCTGTAGTGGTATGGCAAACCACACATTTTACTTCAGGAGTTCAGCTCCCTTAACTCACGTAACCTCTCCAACATACTGTACACACATTCACTGTCTGCCTCCGGGGATCCAGAAAGCTGTGGGTTTGTTGCAACTGGTATGGCTTTTTCTTCTGATGCAGAGGACATTTTGGACTCCTGGTGGTGTGTTTCACTTCATGAACAGAGAGAGAGACAGTCGTCAGTAAGATTCAAAACAAACCCTGAAGAGTTTTATAAGTTGCTTTCTCACTGTAAAATCTTCATGTTTCAAAACAGAAAAAATTAAGAAAAATCAGAAATTCCTTTAGCAACATATCTGCATTCAATTTGTGACTCATTCTTATGCAATGAATCAAGTCCTTAGCATTCTTCCTGGCTATCTAACACTAGATAATAACATAACACCAGAGCGATATTAAAGAACGAGACACCATTTGTCTTCTGTAGAAAGAGTGCAACGGCTCTATTGGAGGTTTAGAACAAACCCAACAAAAGTTTGTACCCGGGCATGTTACCACTTGAAATCAAGGGTTGTTTCATTGCTAACAGTCCGTCTTTCTCGCTAAGCACTTGCAGCTTTTAAAGTATCTGGTGAGAAAACTGCTTCCCTTTCCATAAGCAAGGAGATGCTAATGGAGCACACACAGAAAACAGAAATTAAGTGTCTAAAATACTGCCAGAAAGTATCCAAAGCCCCCAGATAAACTCACTAACGCTACAGAAATCTCAGGTGTAATTTTTAGCTACACCATTTTCAGACAAAAGCAGGGCTTCTGTTCACAGTATCTGCTTAGTAACCCTCAAACCGTTCAAAGGTTCATGTAGCCTGTTGAATGAAATCTTTATCACCGTACTTGGGGGTCTGCAATGATTTCAGAAAAAAGGTTCAAATGGACAGCTAGTCAATTTGACTTCTGTTCACGCCAAATTAGTTCTGTTCACAGCCAGAAAGGAATCGAAAAGCCGTTGTATATCAGAACACAGGAAAGAAGCAATACCGGCTCGCAATCATAGTTTTCAAACACAGGAAAGCCAGCAGTTACATGTTGTGTGAACCCAACAGTGTATCTGTTTTATAAACTTACCCTTCACGTGCAGTCCCCAAAGGAGCAGCATCAGCAGCTTTAAACACCAATTTACCATCCTCAGGAAGGGTAAGACAGTCAGCATTTGATTCTTCCACAAATCCTACAAAAACAGACAGAAGGATGACTTCCCTGTTGCACTTAACATCACTTCTTTTAAAATGATCATATGATTTTAAAGTGAGCCTTTACGCATTTCACCTACGATAGCGATCTAACAAAATAATGCTACCAAGACTTCAAATGCACAGGAGGTCTGAAGTCTTCTTTCCAGTAAAACAAGAAGTCTGATGCGTAATTTCAGTCAAGAAAACAAAATGGCCATTGATATTCTGTTTACAAACTAAACTTGATATGTTACGGACCTAACACATAAAAACTTCAGAAAACACCCCTCCTTCTTAAAATCCGGTAGCAAGTTTTCTCATTTCTCTTTGGATACCCGTCTCATTCCAGCAACGCTCCTTTCCTTTCTTGACTCCATTTCCCCTCTTCTACAAGAATGCAGCTAAGGTCCTTGCTTGTTCTTTTCTCTAGAGATTGACTGGTGGCGTTGAAACCCAACTGCTTGCTAACCTGTTTTTATCTCAACAGGTTCCGTTCTAGAAACATCCTCCTCTTCTTCTTTGTTTCTACTGTCTGCTTCCTCCAGATCCAGCAATTACCTTTGCAGACAGCATGCAGGACTGGGATAATTTTGCTAGCTCAGGCCAAACAAGAGCTATACTGACTGCCCTCTAATGCTTCCAGACTACGGAAATTGTACAGAACTCTTTGTACCACAGTCCAGCAACGACAAAGTTTCTTTATACGGTTATTCTTTAATGATTAGGACCTTAGCATTATTTCTAAGGAAAAGCACCCTGGATTTCTTCTCCAACTACAAGACGTCTAAAACAGGACAGGCAAATTTTTTGACCTGTCTTACTCAAAACACACGGATCTGGAGAATCCCTCCAGAATGGCTGCTTTCTACTTTTTCTGAATTGGCCCGTTTAGGCTTCCTACCTGTCCTAGGAGTAACAGGAATCACAGGTATGCACTCATCATCTTGAGCATTTTCTTCTGTTTGAAGACTAGAAGTCTCAGATGCTTCTTTTGTTTGCCTGGTACTTCTCCTAGGAGACAGCCCTAACAAAACGGGTTTGGCTGTCTTCAGTAGATGCTGATGGCCTGCCGATGGAATACTTTGACTGCTAGTCAGTTGTCCCCTTGCGCGTCTTCTAGGAGAGACGGCATGCTCTACTTGACGTGTGCTGGTTTCATCTTCCACTTCTTCTGGCACAGTTGGTAAGGGAGCTTTTGCCTTCTGGGATTTAGTTTCCTTTTTACCCGTGGTTTCATGAATAGATTGTTCTACAACTCCAGATGTCAATTCTTTAATTCTTGTGCTTTTGATTACATACAGTAAGTTCTCAAAAGCTACCTTAAGGGGTTCAGGCACATATGGGAGTGACTCTGCAATATTTTGAGATTCCTGATCACTAGTTACAGGGGACACTGAATTTGTCACATGTTCTTGGTTTTCAGTATTTCCTAAACTGTTCACAGGTTTTTCCCCTGTTGTTGTGCCAGACGGTTTAGAAGCATTTAACAGTGTAGGGTCTCCCATCTCTGCTTCACCACCTTCTCCTTCCAAGACTAAAGGAAAATTACTCTGCTCTCCATCTCCCTCAGCTGCATCACATTCACCATCTTGGTTAGCAGGCAAATCCCATGGAAACTGTTGCTCTGTGGTATTACAGCTGTATTGAAGATTGCCTGACGGATGTAGTTCACTAGATGGTGATGCTTCAGGTGCTGCTTCTGAGGTTTGCGCCTTACCCGCACTATCTTCAATGACCTGGAGTTAAAAAACGTCTGTTAATGCATTATTAATTACCAAACAGACTAACTTCCAACTGAGTGAGACAAAACTGAGGACAGTGAAATACTGCGTTTCCTTTCACATCACCACTGAATGTAAAGTTAGAAACATACAATGTACTCTCTCCTACAGAGAAAAGTTTATGCGGTTAAGGGACAGAGACCAGAGTATTCAGTGTACGCAATCACATGCTCCATTTCTGAGATTTCTGTTCCCAAAGCCGAAACGAGCTAACTAACTGACAGCCTATTTAACTTCATCTGAAGTCTGGGACACCGAAAACCTTTTTCCGTTCCTCGAGACCAATCCGTGTTTGTTTCTAAAGACTTTTCTGGCGGTTTCATTTTAAACAAAGTTTACAGGCTTTTTGTTTGGTTGGTTGTTACCGTTTTTTTACAGTACGAACCTTAACCACAAGAGGAGTCTCTAGCAAATTCAGCTCTGATGCTCCTGAAAACTTCTTTTGTGAGACGGAACCATGCGTATTTGGTTTCAGTGGGCTGGATGGCATGAATGAAGTAGAAGCTCTGCATGGTGAATGTGAGCTACCACCCCGTGCTGCAGAGCGTGGAGGAACAGGACGAGCCACCGAATCCAGTAATCTGTTAAGGTACACAATTTAAAATACGAAAAGAAATAAATCAGTGGAAAGAATCATGCTGCGTTCAAGAAATCTGAGATGGTACGTAACAAAAACATTCCATGAACAAGAAATACAGGTGAACCCTCGCTGTTGGGGTGATGTCTCAGGCCCACCAACAAGTCAGAGGCATTTTCTTCTTTTCAATTATTTCGTTACATTTCATACTTAATTTCCTAAATCACTGCCTCTGAGGCAAGAGTAATCCAATGTTAAGTTGCACAAGTGATGTCATTCTCGTGTCAGAAGAAAATGCATCCACATTTCAATGCTGGGACCACTTCAAATTCTCCATTTAGTTGTGTCCCTAAGTTGGCCTTTTCTTTAACAGACACAAAACTAAATGCAAACAGAACACTTTGCAAGCATGGGAAGTGTACACACCCACACACATACACAAATATATATATATATGAGAAGAAACACCTTTTTGAAATATTCATTCTGTAGATCTACTATACCTGGAACATTTTCCTGAAAATTTTCTAACTCGTGCCCCAACAGATGCATTGCGCGACTCTGCATCAGGGAGAGGATGTGTTATGACTGGTGGTTCTGTCACTCCAGGACTAGAATTAAAAGGAAAATGTAAATGACTTTCATTCCCCTGAAGTCCAAACATACCAGAATCCAAGTTTATTTGACCATACCACCTGCAGGAAAATCATCTGACAACTACTAGCCTCTTTTCCGCTCTATTATCATAGCAGAAAAACTCACTCTCCAAATATTACTTACGATGTATTGATTCTTAAATGCTACATATTGTATGCGTAAAAAAGCCAGACAAAGCTCTATTCAGGCGCACCTTCCCTCCAAAACGCTAACGCAATTCAAATGGATTTTTCTCTCTCTCTCCAAACATGTAGCTCAAGACTAAACTTTGTTAAAAGGCTGCTTACCTATCATGCTGTGAGAAACTGGTTTTCTGCTTGTTTGCTCCCCATCCTTCTCCAATTTTGGACAATACATTACTGATGAAAGTTGCTCTTGGGTGCACATTTCCTGCATTAGCTTGTTTTGTTACTGTTGATAATGGCTTCAGTCTTACGACTGTAAAGCGAGAGGGAAAAACTCTCAGCCTCGTGTAATCAAAGCAATGGTTAGCTGTCCATTGTATTTCCCCCCCGAAAAATTACCTTCTCTTAAGACCGATGAAGGCAAATGGTAAGTCTTGGCTCTCTCTACATCCAGCTTCCTTTCTCTAGGAAGGATCTTGCCATATTGGTCTAATACAGAATTTCTGGCAAGCGCTCTCTCTCTCAAGCAAGGATCACGATCATTCTGATGAATGAAAAGCGTAAAGCAGAACGCTGACGAATTACAAGAAGTTCGTTGCACAGAACTGCCTGTGCTATTTCTAATGAGTGAATAAACGTCCTCTGCAGATATAGTAAAATGCATCCACCGCACAGAACAGCAGCAAGTGCTACCCATCAGCACACGCTTTGGAGTAGTGGAATATTTTGTTCAACTTTTAGGTTCGGCTGTAACTTAAGGTGTAGAAGGTTATTCCTAGTATTTCAAAGAACGGTATAAAACCCCAAGCATTGTTGAGTACTATCAAAAATGGTTAGTAACACCTAAGAGAACCTTGCACACTTGACGCTTACCATGCGATTAACCTTCATTGTCTGATTCAACTGTAGTGCTGGGATATAGTTGGTACGCTGCAGATGCTGGACTAAAAGAAGTTCGCGATTCTGAACACCAGCAGTGGTCTGTAAAAACTTCTCCAAACACTCCTGTGAGAAATAACACATTTCAAAAATCGATTATGCATCTGCCTCTTCTCTGTTCAAAGAGACGATTAAGGTTTTTTTTTTCTTGTCCACACTTACTCGTTCAGGGCCTGTGAAAGGTAGCTTCAGTAAGTCTTCCATTAGTCCCACCTCCTGACAGACTTCAAACATGTGTTTTAACAGCTCTTCTAGGTTTAAATTAGTGGTATGTTGCTGCAACAGACCCCAAGCCTCCACCATGCACCTGCAATTAATTTTTTTGAGACGTAAAGGAATATTAATAGTATAACCAAAAAGATGCCCCAAAGTTGTGGTATTCAAAGTTTAAAGGAGATTTAGGGCACCGTGATTTGTATTATTTGTTCTCCACCTGTCACAATATTTGAGCGCCAAAACGGGGGGATATATTTCTTTACCTATTGGACAACAACACAGTGAGGAAAAGCCGCGCTTCACTACTGCTTGACATTGAGGGCTTCATCATCTGTACGTATCTGAGGGCTCGCCTATGCTCTCCTTGGCACATGAGGGACTGAAGAATTCTCATATGTTGCCATGACACAGTTTTGATTGTAGCTGGATGAAAGAGCAGGGCCAGCGAATTCTGTAGAAGTCAGAGATCACGTTTACTAAGATACATACATACACGCAGGCAACAAAAATATTCAAAAGTTTCTTAAGGAAGGGTGAACGGGTGTTAAATAAACTTAGGTGACTAACCAATGAAATACCTGATACGGGACATGTAAATAACAAGTATTTGCAGGAAAAAGCATTAGAGCATTCAGTTAGCCATACAGAACAAAGTGAGTGTTTTAAAAGGAGTAGGTCACACTTTTCTAGGTTCATCAAATCTCTGCATACAAACACCGCTTTTTATAAATACACTACTAAATAATAAGTTCTTCTCCCAGACAAACCGATTCCATCAACGCTGTGACAGGCAAAGAACAACCTTCAGCATCAGAAAGAACATGGATTAGGTTGAAAAGTCACTTTTGCAGTCTTCTGTCTCAACTCTGGCTGCTATGATCTTAGCTTTAGTATTTAAAGTACCTAAACCACTGTTTTGGAGAAAGTGCTCAACTGGTCTGCTGAAAACAGCCTAAACGGATGGCTTTGAAAAGTCAAATATCAAGCATTATTAAAGTGGACTTTGTCTTCCTTTTCACCAACTGCCTGTCAAAGTCATTGAAACAAACATTTCAAAGCATAATTTATTGCTGAAGATGTTGTGGCAGTATTACAAAAAAGCTTCTGATGTTTTATCACCTGTTACTAGCTAAGCACCAATTTATTAAAATTGCTTTCTAGATCATCGCTTTGTACTGCAATGTATGTCTTGCTAAACTGTTACATACTTACTTCATAATCATTGTGATCTAGAAGCCAGAAACCTTGAACAAGCTTAACAAGACCCCAAGGGATAGCAAAGGCAGTTGGGAAGGAGTCGATTAAAGTTTCTGTTTTGTTCGGAAAGGAATGCATGACATCTAGCAGCAAGTAAATTGTCTGGTATCACGTACCTAATTAAGGCTAATAAATTTTTAAGACCAAAATTTATCACGTAACATTTAGAAAAACATCAGGAAGTAAGGATATGCAAGTGGTAGGAAGCAGAAAATACTAATGGCTTAGTCTTGCCGTTTTAAGCTATTCTAACCTGACGACATTCGGGTCCTAACCACAAAACTGCATTCTGAATAAATAACCAGAAAGAAAGGCTCTTTGGTTTCTGTAAGGCATTCAAAAAGGTTAACTTCGGGTATTTAACTACTTCAGTTAGAAACTCAGGCTCCCTCTTTAGTCAGTGGAGCTACCAGTTGGACATTCAAAACATTGGAACATCCCACGCTTAGTTATTAAAGCAAACAAATTCTACAGTTGTTTTTTTTCCTCATTTCCAGAGTATATGAACCAATGTAAACTATGGTGTCCTTACAACACAACTCAGCTCGGAATGATTAAAATGGAATTTACACCAGTATGTGGATCACTCACTGGCAGTGTCATCTTCGCTTTCTGACATCCGTTTTTAGGGACGTACTCTAATAAGACAGCTCTGGGGTACAACAGTTTTTAAACCCCTTGCTCTCTAGGCTCTCCTCTCGGCTTAGGCAACAAACAACAAAAACAATTCTGGATATTTCCGCAGCTTAGAAATTAAGTTTCTGCCCAATGACTTTTTCCTCTGTTTACTATTCTGTGGGCGTGCACTTTTAACAGAACAAAAGCTTTGCAACAAAACATTAAAAAAAAAAGAAAAAAGAAATGCACAGTACAAAGAAATAAAACAATGCTTCTGTCTAGGACTTAATTCTAAACTAAATGTTTTCACTTGCATTGTGTTTGAAGGATAAATTAAAAAATGTTATGAAACACGTAGGTGACAAGCATTTAAGAACATTTACGTGCATATACTGAAGGTGTAATAAAAATAACTAGAAAGGATACAATTGCATGCTTGTAGCTTTCTTCAAGGCTTTCTAGCAAATAGAGATCCAGCAGTGCCTGAAATGAAAAGTTAAAAGTTTTTTAAAAACTCCTGTCTTTCATAAATCACTGCCTTTTGGGTGGGGTTTTTTTTGGGGGGGGGGTGAGGGTTTGTTGTTGTTGCTGTTGTCATTCTTGTTTTCTGTGAACATAACACTCACATGTAAACTAGCAGGTGGATATTTCCCAGTTCCTCCTTCATCTCTCCGCCACAACTTCTCAACTTGGTCTCCTAACTGGGAAACCATTCCATCAATCATCAAGCAGTCAGAATCCCATTTTCCTCTGGAACAGAAGGTAGCAAGGATACAGACAGAGTAAACCACGAATTCCAGCCTCGCAGTGTAACAGATTTCCTCCACTCAAAAGCAGAAAAAAAAGCTCCCAGGAGTCAAAGAAAGTAACAGACATACAAAGGCACGATTAGGACTTGAAATGCACGTGAAAGACATTTCTGAGTCAGGTGAAAGATGTTCGTTAGATCATGTTCAGTTATTAACGGAGGTCAAAATAGAATTACAATTACGGATGGCTGAACTTTTAACAATTACATTCGTCACAAGTCCATCACAGCCTTCTGCTGACTGCGACGCTACCCTTTAATTTCCCGACGACAGCAAGCGCCAAAAGCACACCAGAGCTTGTGTGCTTCTAAGGATCACATGAGCCTGTGTGCAAGTTACTTGAGAATTAAGCTCAGAAAGATGAACTTTACAGTCAATACCTAATACGCTGCAGCTTCCACCTTAACTCATCTTGCAGCCTCTTCTTCACAGTGCCATAGCCTAAGCTTGTTTAGGTCTTTCCTTAGTTTCCAGTACCATTTCCAAAGAAAAATCTATTATCGTCTAATCCAAGGCCTATCACCTATATGCTAGTCAGCTAGTCCAGGAAAGAGAGTTTACGTTAGGAAGGGACTTCTATGCACTAGCCGATAGAGTGCTAGGTGTGCCAACTACACGTAACTCTGACTGTCTTACGAAATTACACAAAGGTACTTGCGAGTAGGAGCTTTAGGCCAATACAATTCTTACCATCTATTACTAGCCCATAAAAGAGATGATTTGTTTTCTTTTTAAACATGCTTTCTTCTGTGTCCAAAACAACTGTTCTGTGAACGCTGTGCTTTCCTGAACCAGACACGACTGATCCTAGCCTAGTCACGTGATCTTTTCCAGTAGTGACAAATGATACAGATGAGCCAATGAATTAAGTACCCTACAAAAAACGATGATACCAACAAGTGGTACTAAGCCGAGGGATATATAAGGATTTTACCATGGGCAAGTAACCCCTGGGCTCAAGAGAACACATGCATCACTGACGTCACGAGTATGGCCGGCAAATGCATTAAGCACAGCAAATACAACGGCTGAGATAAAAGCTGTTCCCTTCCACTTCTAAATTTGCAGTGGAAGTGTTCCAGAGTTTTCCAGTAAGGCTTACCTTGATAAACGCTCAAGTTTCTGTCGCTGACCAGCATAGTAGCTCTGAATCAGAGGATAGTTGTAGAAAGGTCGAGACAAATGCATATCATCATCTACAGGCAATAACGTAAAAGCAAGTTAAAGAAACAATAGCACGTTTTTCGACTAAAATTTTTGACTAAAAAGACAGACACAAGGTAAGCATCAAGAAGCCTCCAACTCTGAAAGAAGCCAAGCCCATTTCTGCCTTTGCCAGAAGAGATGTAAGAGACAAAACTCAATTCCTTCTTGTCTCAAGCGCCATTTCAAGCTTGCAGTTGATGTAGCATTCAGAACATGTAGCGTTAGCTGAAGTTCACTATAAAAAACACCAGTTCTCAAAGGGAATGGCTTTTTAAACATGTCATGTGAGCATTTGTAAAGACAATTAGGGCTTATAATCCATCCAAATAAAGAAGCATTTCCAAGGCGTATTGTTTCCTCAAGCAATACATAAAAAGTTCAAAACATGCAGGTAGTGCTTTTACTGTCCAAACAAGCATTCCAACAGGCGTTTGTTGCCTAATACTAATTTGTCTAAAATCCCAAGTATTTCAAGCTGTGGACACAAGCAGCTCCTTGAATCAGAGCCTTATTGCTATTTCTAAAAAACATCCAGGAAAGAAACTGCTTGCATTATTCTACGCTATGTATTTGAAAAACCTGTAGAATCTCAATTTCACCACCAGAGCTTCTCGGCATACGTTGTCACTGAACCAACAGGACTTGCTGCTGACAAAACATTTACAAAAGCGTGGCTAAGCACGTGTTCCTAGAAATCACTTACTGGACAGTCTCCTTGGTACAAATGTCTTATGGTTTATGCTTACCTAAACCCTCTGGAAGGAGACTGGCTCGACAGAACCAGATGACCACTCGTGCGTACAAAGAAATGAGGCTAGTTACCACCTTCTTGTTTGTCAAGTCTGCAAAACCTGAAAAAAGGCATAGGATGATTTTTGTTATGCAATTCCTTTCCTTTTTACAAAACTCCCTTCATCATACTACATAGAAAATACAAAAATGACACGGTAGAAAGCTCTCGTCTTTGCATTTTCTACTCTGTATCGCTTTCTTATTTGAAGAAAAAACCCACAATCACCACCAAAAGAGAAAGCAACCCCTCCAAAGAACCAGATTCACTAAAGGTTAACATAAAACAAAATTAAGCCTGAACTATTAAATACATGCATGAAGACGACACCTGGTTTTCAAGTAGCAGAGATTTTTACTAGAGCAAAGGGACAGTCTTTCTTTTTCTCAATATGCCAAGAACAACTTATGATCTAAAAAGCTATAGAAACTCAAGTAACTTACTTTACAAGTCACTCATTTGCACTTCCTTTATCTTTTTTAGTAATTTGCAATACAATATTTGCATGCAATTATAAATTGCTGGCTAAGAATTAAAAAGAATCATGTTGAGCATTACCACATTCAGGTGCTGCAATTTCAACCCAGTTGCTTACATAGCTTCTTGCTGAGCGTAGTCTCCCCTAGCCGCTTGCATGAACTCCACAAGAAACTGCTTCCCCGAACTCAACGCATATTGAGTGGTCGTCCCAGCTTCTCAGATTTAAGCCCCTTCGCCCAGCTAAATTTAACCGTCTTCCAATCACCAAACCCAACAAAAGCTTACGTTCCCACAATTACAACCCAAGCATAATTCCAAACCTTAAGAAAGCATACCAAAGATTTAATAATACTATGACAAACCTTTTTCAGTCAGCTCTTGTGCTTCTGTTAGAGAACAGTTTAAGACTGTGCTAAGGTTGCTCAAAAGCAACTGGCAGTGCTGAAGAGACTGTAACGTCTGTGGGTCAACGAAGTTGCAAGAGCCATCAAAGAGCGGAACACCTTTTCAAGAACAAACATTAAAGCATTAGCCTACAGAGCAATTTCAGAGTTTCAAAGCACACTTAAAGAACCGCGTGCAATGCCATATACCAGCAGATTACTGGATAAGCTCAATTAGAAGGAATGATTTTATGTTTGTGGAATGACTACACTAGTACTCACATATTTGGTCCAATTCTTCTTTTGTAGAGATCACTTTGTTCCATGTCCACTCAAGAACAAGCCGTAAATTAGCAGCAGAACTTGGCTGCTCTTTAAAAAGAGACAACAAAAAAGAAACAAATCAACAACTTCAAACTAACCAATATATAACATAAAAACAATGTAAAGAAGTATTACCTTCAGATGCCCACTGTTTAATGCACCCAGTCAGAAGTTCTAAAGAACCTGTCCGGACAGCAGCTGACAATACCGCTTCTAACTGCTCCTTCTAAACATAACAGACAAAGTAAAATGAGAATCTTACATACTTTCAATAGCTGAACCATCAACAGCAAATGGTTGCTTCTACCGGTATACTCATGCAGACAGCACAAAGTCAAGTAGTACACCTGCAACTAATTCCACATTCTTCTTCTGAATTCTAGCCACAGGCTGGACTGCTGCTTGGTCTGAGGAACACATTAAACTTTTCCTCTGACATTTCAAGTTACCGAAGGCTAATTCTAATCTTTATTTGCACGCCTCTGCATTATAGTCTCAATTTCCTGAGTTCCAGGTAACTACTTTCAGTAACATCCTCTGCTAATACCCATTACGCATTTTGTGCACATGAGCTCGCCATCAGGAATGCATGAAGGGGACAGAACAAATACCCTCTCTGCGTGGGAACAGTGAAGCTCAGGTCAAGCAGCTTTCTAGACTATGAAGACATGAAGCAGTTCTGACACCCAAAACATGAAGTTATACTTTTCTCAGATGACAGAAAAGAAGTGAACCATTTAAATTCTAATAGGTTTATATTTTAGGCTGTTCAAATACTGTATTCTAACGTGCTGGTAATCCTTCAGAAGGATAATGCACAGGTACGCACAGGCATGCGATATTAAGGAGTAGTTTATTTCAGCTGGTGTTGATACTTCTTTCAGCTGAAATGATCCTTCATAAAATTTCACTGTTTTGTTTGGTTGGGTTTTGTTTGTTTCTTTGTTTGAAATGTAATTCAAAAGTCTCTTTCCCTTCTGGGTAAAATCATTGCATTCAAAGCGATTTCTACACATTAGAATACACATGGGATACTTCCTTCTGTTTCTGAAAGCTGCTTTCAGACAAGGAAACACACCAAATACTACGTAGGGTGGCAAACAAAACTCCAAACCAAGCTTCCTGACCCTAATTCTGAAGTTTGCCTTACTAACATTCAAAAGAAATCCCTGCTCAAATGCCTAACAAGTCTCTGAATGATACAGTCACAATGCAGCAAAGGTTATTAAAAAATGCCTTGATTTCCCAAGTTATTCCCAAACTGGAGCTGACAGCAGAACATCTAATTTGAATGTAAGAGTCTACATCAGGCTTGCAAAATAAGCAGTCTCTGGGCTAGGTCAGCTGGCCAAGAAATTTATTTTAGCTACCACACTGCGCAGAAGTGTTATTTGCCCTAAGACACTTCCACAAATCTGGCAAAGAATCCGGTAGACAGGAAGATGAGGGCAGTGGGAAGACCGCTCTCCCCTTCCTACTAATTGCTCCACTGTATGATGACTAGCCAGCTGATCATTTCGCTTAGATGCTGCCTGGCTGAGGATGGGCTGTTCATCACAAAGGCTCCATCTCTCATGAAACTCTTCAGATGAGAGAGCAGGGGTGGTGCACTGCAAATGGAAAACCTGGGAAAGAGGGGCCTGAAGTCACCATGGTGGGATAAAGAGGATCGAAGGGAGAGGGCGTCATGAGATAAAGGCAGCTAAGGTGTTGCAGCAACAAGAGGGCTGTCTAAGCAGGGGAAATGGGGCTACTGGAGCGCAAGGCAAAGGCTACAGAGGCGAAGATCTGCTTTGAGAGGCCACAGAAAAGCCGAGTGATGATGGGAAAATGAAGGGAAGTGGTGAGGAAATTGTCAGGTAGAGCTGACAACAGTAATCCTTTACCACGGCCCACTTCCTTGGAAGCAAATGATCGGGTATAGTGCAGCAAGCTGATGTTTGCAACAGCTCACATCCTAGCGAGACACCCCCATCGTCAGCTACTGCACTGAACCTAATGCTTTGAGAAACTGACAGGGATAAAGGTTGTTCTGAGGGAAAGATGCTTCCTTGTGCATAGCTGTGGCACAGAATTAATAGATGGGTCTCTAAAGACAGATCTGTTAGGGCTGTTCCCAGTCAAACTCAGTAGCTTGGATCTAGGACTGCTATTACTTCTGCTCACTAAAGTCACCACCTGCATTTCAGTGCAACTTGCAAATAATAGGAAAATCAGATCATCGTGTCTTGTAGCCTCTGGAGCCCCGTCAGACAAGATGGGTGTGTTTCCCCCTTGATTCCCTGATATGCGCTCACCTGACTCAAACTGGATGGCTGGACATCAACTACTCTTGGAGACAGCAAGCCAGCTGCAAGACGCCTATTGTAGCTATCGTGAATGGCTTCACTTGTCAAAGGACCAGATTTCTTCAAAAATTTCAAGGTCTGAAACATCAATCAAAAACTACAGATTAAGACAGCGTTATTATTCAGTCACTAAGGTTCTGGATAACCACTACGAGAAATAACATAAATGTTCACTGAAACTGTCAGAAAGCTTGCGTCAGTAATACCCTTTAGGTTAGCCATCTCAGTAAGCATTACTATGTAGAGTCTTAAAGACGGCAGCCAAACTAACAGTTACAGTTTATAAACAAAGTCCTGTAAAACAAAATGTCAGCCCTTGCAATGCTTAATTAAGTATTTTCTAGCTTCTCTGTCAATACACAGGCCTTTCTTTTTCCCTGAACGCTGACGCAAAATGCATTCTATCGAAGCCAAAACTGACACACAACTTCAAATCACACTGTGGAAGACCCTTGCTATGCTTGTTTGTGCAGAAGCTGGTTTACGTTGGAAATGTTTAGTGAGCTCAAACTTAATTCAAAATTATTTGTTACAATCTGTGCAGTGGCTCAGAAGTTATGATTTGGCCAAGTCTGGGAGAACAAAGAATTCATTGCTTCTTAAACAGTCAAATAATTTTTCATTTTCTCCATTCTGTCCTCCTTTTTCAGGTTAATCAGGGATCCAGACCCTAACTCAAGCCTAAGCAGGCAGTTCGACTGATGGGTAATATAGAAGTAACAGCTTTCGCCATCTTCCACAACATTTTTGTTCTTGCTCCTACAGCAACGTTGTATTCCGTTCTAGACACTCAATCCCTGATCGTGCTTCAACAATAGACAATGGTAGTTCTACAGTCCCAAGAGTGGACCGAAAACGTTGCCATTGGCATAAAAGTGGCAGGGTACAATTGCGATTCTGCGTGTGGATGGGCAGGATGAGCATAGAATGGTCTCTGACACTGAAAGCAGTGCAATAGAAAACTTAGAAAAGCTACATCTCTTGGCAGTCTCAATAAAGATACAGTAAAAGATCACCTCCTTCTGCAAGCCGGTGCAAGTCATATGAACGACTCCGGAGTTCAGCAAGCACGAACCATCTGCAGAAACAAGGAACGTTTGACAACATTCCATGCTCTCACAGTTATATTAGGACCACTTTATTTTTTTTAAACAGCAATATCTGGAAAGCTATAACTGAGTACCCATTTTCTTCGTCAGATCGCAGGCAAACCTTTTTTAAAAAATTATTACTGCGTGTAGAAATTTCATCTCTAGTGCTATCGAGGTGCTGTGCTTTGAGCTTCAGTTCAAAGTCATTTCATTTTGTAACCATCACCACTTCACCGGCTACGTGACAAAAGCACCAAACCCCAAAACTCAGCAGAATGTCAGATGCATTTCACAACATTACATACCTTGCTGGTACAATGTAATCAGAGCTGGGTTTGTGGGGGGTTGGGGTTTTTTGGTTTGGTTTGGTTGTTGAGTGAAAAACAACGAACAAGAGAACCAGTAAATGGCGTTGGACCTCAATTTACGCTTCTCGCTGTTAAAAGCGGTGAAATACCTACCAAAATTATAGGTGCTTGGATGAAAAAACTGCTCCGGTGGTGGATAAGAAGGAGGAAGTCCCCGACTTAGACTCTGCTCACGGACCAGAATATCCAAAATGAGGTTTGGCGAAGTCATACTTATTACAGTATCCAGCGACCACAGTGCAAAATAGGGGCAATCATGAAGGAACTCTTCTGGCCTTAAAGAAAACAAGCGCATAAGCTGAACGCTGACTTTCAAATGAATTATTTGCAGGGATGCTGAGAACAACTTAATGAAAATCTACCTTAGCGAATCTGGCATTTGAGCATGATACCAGCGATTAATGTCAAATACACCCAAATAAGTAGATGGTTTTCTCTGACTACATGTAGTCACTTGCCAACTGAAGATTGATACGCTGGTGTCAGGGGATATTACTGGAAAAGACAAGACATTGTTTCTTATTTGTAGAAAATATGATACAGCTGATATTTTTAAAACACCACTTTCTGCTTTGGCTTAATTCTGTTCTATCACTCCTGAAACACACCACTTGCTAAGAATAATAAAAAAAATGATGTACGGAGTAGCAAACATCCCTGTGGTAGGTTTCAGTCATACTGCCCCTTTTTCTCATTCAAACTGTATCAGTTCTAAGCCAAATCAAATACACGCTTCTTAGCTAATTCGGTTTTCCATACATGAAGAGTTGACCAAGACATTTAGCTAGATGAACAGTTTAGCAAAAAAAGATGTGCTAGCAACACATACATTGCTACTTTTAGAAAGCAGACAAATACTTATTGTATACACTTGTATTGCTCAGCTGGCATTATTAATTTCCAGATTTGAGTCAATTACAAGTTTTAAGAATAGCTCCTCCCCAGCATATTCAGAATGAAAGAACACAACTAGCACACAAAAATAAATACAAAAAGAACCCAAACCCAACAAACAGGAAAGCGGAATAAAGACTGTAACATAAAACATTCACAATGCTGCACTCCAGTTCTCTCAGTAAGTGGAATGGTCTTTCTTCTCTGGGGAGAATGCATTCTCCAGATGTAAGAAGCAAAGTATGTGGTATATCGTTCACCCTAATGGGGCAAGGAACAAGACGACACTTTGTTTGGCAAAATGATTCTCTCTTGAATTCATCATGACCGTTTAGGGATCCTCACACACTTTACTATGTTGCATTGTGAACTTCTGTGCCTTTTCAGTTTTGTTAGCCCCTGAAACTGCCTTTGAAGATAACAATTATTTTCATCATTCAGAAGACAGCTTCATTGCTAGCCTCAACCCACATCCAGCAGAAGCTCATGTGTGCCTAGAACTTAACTTGAACAGATTCTGGAAAAAAGCTCATTAGAAACCATCAGAAAAATTACAGATATTTCTCCATGCCTCAAACTTCATAAAAAGGAGACAGAAAGGTAACATTCCTAAGCAAGGGAGAGAATGATCTTACTGTTCAAAGACAACAGCTGGAGGAATAGAACACTGACATGACCCCACCATACATCGCTATGGCATGTCAGCAAGCATAAAATAAAGGCTATTTTTTCCTTTAAAGGAGTCCCACATAACTTAAGCACCCAATTTTTCTTTTTAAATAAGCCCAACAAGCTAGTCTATACAGATATTTAAGACTTGCAGACTGTGGGTACAGAGCAGCATTCATCGCTTAGATTCCAAACCCATTTATTTTAGAATAGCCAAACGCGGACATCAGAACAAACCTTTGTTAATGCTATCCTCTCCGTCAGCATGGTTGGGAAATTTTTCTACAGTCTGACAGCTGAGTAATTTGGTATTGCTGGCCTCCCCTCTCAGGGGAATGGCTCCATTTGTGAGATCTAAACTGCACTTTTCGTCACAGTATTCCAAACCCTGGGGAAAAAATGAAAGGAGAGAGAAAAGGTCATTTGGAGATGAAAACATACATTATACCTAAATACGAAAGAACGTATATCTCTAATATAATATGCATATTCTAGTGTATGTTTCCCACGCGCTTATTTCTGATGGCAAATACAGCTGACATGCAAGAGAATTAAGTGCCAAATCGTAACGGGTAAGTTTGGCTGCAAAGGCTTTGCACGCTTTCAAAAGTTAGCATTTCCCTAACATTATTCATTTCTAAACATGTTCTGCAGAATGCCTTGCAACATCAAGGTTTCTTTACAAACCTAAATACATATCTACAAAGAGATATCCGAAATAATGCAACACGTCATATGCATGCAAAGCTCTTTGCTCCATGTCTTGAGAACAGAACTGAGGTAGGTAGAGAAGTCATGGCATTACAGCAGCTAAAGCTCTTTTGAGAGGTGTTCTCTATAAGCTCACCACTAGAGTGAAAACACATCTCTCTCTCTAGTAGCTATGAGAACTTCTTACTGCTTAGCAATCTCCTTTCAAACCACGTAAGCTCTTACCAGCTCCTCCTCTAATCTGGTCAGAGACTAATGGGTGAAATATCCCTCAGTTCCTTCACCGAGCACACCCAACAGCAAAAGGGGAAAACAGAGAGCACGTGGGATGCACATGGGCAATGCCTTTAGGATCACAAATTCCTACGGAGTCAGCAAACTACGTTGGGATATACAGAAACTCCAGCAGGATTGTGTTGAACCTCTGATACCACCATTTTCTAAGCAAGCATTAACTGAAATACTGCCTCTCCAAATACAGCATTCCTTCAAACTGTCTACAATGCAACACATGAATGTGTGTATTGTGGACAAATAGCCGCTCTACAATTAAGAAAAAACCCAAACAAACCACCAAACAAAAAACCAACAACAACAACAAAACCCCACCAAATTAAATTTTAATTTAAAATTCGGAAAAAGACTAATCAGGGTGCTCTGTTCCTCTAGAGCATCGTACGTTTGTGTCATAAAAAAAATGCACATAAAGATAAGGAGATGACATCCATATTTAGACCACGCTGAATGACTTGAAGATATTTATACCTTGTCACCAGGATAGGTAATGCATTTTAAAGAAACACCACCTTTTCCAAACGCCTAACCTTCATTTATTCAACAGCAACATTTACAGATGAGGAAGGAGCTTTCCCATATATAAGGAAAAAGGTCAACATTTAAACTTATTCAAAAAAATCAAAACGCCCCGTCCCTATTGAAACGGAGTACCACGATGCAAGAATCACCCCTATTTCATTGCATACCTATTGAGAACATGCAAGAGAAAGTATCAAAAGAGGAGGAAAGAATTGCTCAGAATTAAGATCGCTTCCCCCTCAAAAAGATTTTGGAAGAGTTTCAAGCATACTACCGAAGAGAATTATACATTATACAGATGCGTCTGCTATCTGTTACATCTCTGAGATATAATGATACCTCACCTCTATTTTAAACACAACATCATCATTGGAGCCAGTTCTAACAATTTACGTCTACTCTTTTGACCAAATCATACCACCGGTTCCTGTATTGACGTATTTTGATGGCTTTAAGAGCAGATTTCATAGGTAACCCAGCCAAAAAGTAGAAGGAGATATCTTTAGAGCTCCTACATTTCAGGACCAACACTTAAGAGAGACACTGTAGACACATTTCATTTGAAGTCCTGCTGACAGAGCTCAAGAGAGAAACACGAATATATAACCCCAAAGATCAGAAAAGAATAAAGCTGCATGACCTTACTTTAAGAAAGGGAGACAGACAGAAGCTTGCAGTTTGGTTAAACAAAGCTATTCAAAGCCCTATCTTCTCTTCTGACATGCCATTAATCTGGTGTTTAAATGAAGAATAATTTTATTTGTAAAAGCTGCTTCCTCCTCAGCAACTGAATTTATATGGGCTCTCTGCAGATGAATCTAGTTGGAACACACGACGCCGCAGTATGAAATGGCGTGAGTTGTTGTCAAAAAGTATGGACAAAGGCCATGCCCAAGAAGACGCAGCCAAAGATTACGGTTTTTTAGTCACCTCTGAATTTTGATGGTAAATATTACCCCTGCCAACTTAACTGATACTCTCTTAGAGAAAACTACGATTTTCATCCTTTCACATACGTGCACGTCTTACCTCATACATGACCTGTCCTGATGCCAAGCGTTTTCGGTCACCAAATGCTAACTGCAACAGACGTAAACTCACAACATCACCTTCACTGAAAGAGGTGTACATTATGAAATTTGATTACAAAGCTGCTTTATAGTCCTCATTATCATTTTATTAGATCTAGACTGAAGTTTTCTTAATAGCGCTCTCTTGCTGAAGAGACAAACAGCACTTCCCAAGACATGATAATTGGTCACATTAGGCCGCTGAAACAGAAAGGAGGAAATTTTGACACTAACCGCTTCAGGGGCAAATGCTAACCATACCCTTTGAAAGCTTTACTGTGTTGTATGGGCTAAAAATTGTCGGAAATAGTTCTTCACAGGGAAGAGTTCTCAATCAAAACTGCTTTAAAGTCAACCTTAAAAAGATTGCCACCCTATGAACAGCTGAGCTGATTAAATAGCTTGCTGATGCTGAGAGAGAGAGAGAGAGAGAGAGAGATACCTTTCTCTCCTTCCCTCACCACCAGAGTTCCAGTCCCTCTCTTGCATATGCTGCACCCTTCCACATATCGATTTCATCCATTAGCCCAGCAGGAAGCCATTGACTTTTCTGCTGAACAGTGATCGTTCTCTGCCAGGTGAGCTGAACTGGCTCATGAAGGCTCCAGAGACTGCTAAAGTTGGCACAAGGTAATGGGCAGTACCGTCACCTCCCTCCTTTAGGGGCAGCAGGCTATTATGTCGGCACGGTTAGTGTTCTAGGTCTGCAGCCTCAACTACTGTGTTAATACCATGGTGTGAATATCAGACAAAGCATGAAGCAGTCATCAAGCAACAAAGGAAATCACTTAAGAATGTAAGCACAAAAATACAGCCACTGTATTGCTTTGCCTTCTTTCAGAAGAGAGGAACTCCTAGGTCCCTCCTTCACGTCCGTTGAATCCTGTCAAAATTGCATTGTAAGCTTAACAGCTTCCCTACCTGAGAGAATCTCCCGCACAGCTAAACAAACAAAACAAATATACAGGTATTAACTGTACGTGAACAAATATATCTATATATATAACAATTAATTCAGTGGCTAATAGTAAGTTTTTCTTCACCTTTCTTGTGTAGACTGAACAGCCCACAAGTAGCAACAATTGCGAGGATCATTCTCAGGCTCTTGAAAAGTAACAGCATAGACAGGAATCCTTCCTCCTTCAAGCTGAGAGTGGTGCCTACAGGTTAAATCACATTATTAACATACTTAAGCCTTTCAACATATGCCCTAATTGTAGGAACTTCTTCTGAAAAATAATTTTTAAAATCTGTTTTGTCAAAATACACACATTTCCTGCTTTCACTGAATACTACTGATAGAACAAACCGTCTTATGGAAACCAGCTCTATCACATCCTAACTGCTTGGCATAACCCAAAGAAGCGTGCTTTCCACAATTCCTCAATCCACAGGCACAATACGGAAAACAATCCTAGTCCATTGGGGAGAAGGCGGTCCCATTTAGTCCATGTATGACTTAACAGTTATTTCAGAAGAGGATTTCTAAACCTTCCAAGACTATACTCAGAATTTCAGTCCCCGAAAAAGTTCTCTTTAAATTAACATACTTCCTTAAGCAAAACATTGAGAGCCCTGCACCTCCAGGCATGGCCAAGTGTAAAGGCCTACTTACTCCCTCTGCAAAGTTTTCATATTCCATAGTGACAGGTAGCCGTCTGAAAAACCCACAGCGAGCTGATTGCTTCTGCTTATGTAGCACAGGGTTGATATTGCTGTTCCTGAAGGATTTTGTAATTGCAAACAGAGATGTCTCCCTTCTCCGGCCACAGTTTCTCTTCTTTGTGCAACTTCAGCAGGAATTCCAGTGACAGCTTCCAGACCTAGACACCCAACACCACGCAATAAATGAATGCATTATGCCACTTAGGTTGCATTTTAAACACCGACGTGACAAGGTGTATAACCTAATTCTACCATCCCAGGCAAAATACCCCTTTATGCAACACTGGTTTTGCCATTTCCATTTTGTACGTTTTCAAAGAACGCAACAACTCTCTGATCGGAAAGTTGTTCTCACTCGTCGTTCAAAACCAGGTAAAAGTGTAGCCTTCATAGACAAATTCTTCTTGGACTCTGTAAATCAGGAGTTTGGGCCTCATGACGAAGCTATTTGAAGTGACATCAGCTCCTGAAGCCACTGTTGTAATAGCCAAAACAGTCTATGCAATCTGAATACACAAATCAGAGATTTTGTTCATCCAAACGCATGACTTTTGATAAGTCGGGTTGATTTTAAAAAACAAGCCTAAAATTTGCCCCAAGTCAATTAACAGAAGCAGAAGAACATTCCCAAGAAACAGGGCACCTCTGACACAACTTCCTATCAGGCAGCTGCACTGACTCCGATGGGAAAATTCCTACACCTCACTAGCAAGAATCATAGTGACATGGGGATCTTGGTGGGAGGGGGGCATTTATAACATTAGAAGGCGTATTAAGCCACTCCCATTTTTAATCACTTCAGCACTACACGGTGTCAAACCGCCACCTGTAACCAGTAGCCATGAATGTCTGCACACGAGTATCTTCAAAGCGGGATGCATATAGTTTCTTTAAAAGACACAAGATTTCTGACTTTTAAATTCAAGCTTAAAAACGGCAAGCTTACCCGATGCTTCTCTTTCATTCTGAGTGCAAGAACAATCATCCAAACAAAGGTCAACCAGAAGTAGATGACCAACATCTGTAGCCACGGCTGCCACTCCGAAGAACCATCGCAGACTCTGATGTAGGTGCCGAGTGCTCGTACTGGGTCCTCCGTGATTAGTTATGGGTTCTATGGCAGTTACCTGCAGGAAAGTGACAAGTTAATATTGAACTGAATTAACTTCAGCTGAAAAGGTCCATTCTATTATTACAGCTTACCAATTGCGACTCCCTACTTAGAAATAATTAACTCTAAGAATTAAACACAGAAAACCAGTTATATGCAAGAAACTTCATCCTATTTAAGGGACTTAAGTTAGAAAGACAAAGCTACACCTAGTTCTCCCACTGCTCACAGCTCATCAGCACTGCGATACAGTCTACGCCTTCTTTGCCAAACAGGTATTCGGAGACATCATGGCTGTAAGTCAGATGAGGCAGCGGTCAAGCTGCATGGTAGACACACCATTTTCCATGGGAATGAAACATTTTTGGAAAGTGTTGAAGGGAGATAGTAGCTTAGCAAAATTTACATGAGTCCTCATTTAGAATAAAAATAACCACCAGATAAAGTCAGAAAAGGTGTAAATGCACACCAGCACTTTTAGGAATGTTAACAGAAATTTTAAAAGCCAGCCTAAAACAATGGCAAAAAGAACAGCAGCTTGTTAGAGAAAGAGCTAACTCCAGCTAAGGAAGAAGCGCACACTGCTCTTGAACATGCGGAGCAGTCTGCACGCAGCTTTATTACAAGGGGAAGACAGACCTTTCAGCACCTGCAACATGTCCCAGGACTATACGGACTGCTCTAGCAGAGATACAAGCGCACAAAGACTCCGGCACTAAAGCTATACAACAAAAGAACAGAGGCTATGGTTTAGCCTTCTTACAAAAAGCAGCACGACAAAACCAGGAACCTTTACATCAACAGCACAGTTTGACAGGAAAGTAAAACAAAGAAGTGAGCATCACAAGGCAGTCCATTTTTTAATACATTTCCCCCGCCCCCCTCCACCCCCCAAGAGGTGGGGAAAAATAACCAAACCCCTAAGCCCCAAAGCTTTCTCCTCTCCCATATCAAGCACTTGCTGGGACTACACTGCCTGGAAATCTACCACAGAATTTACCTTTCATCTTGGTCACGAGAATTCTAATCTTAGAAGTACCTACAGTAATTTGGACAACTTGGGTTTCTGTCAGATTTATAGGAAAGCTAATGAAATTTCCAATCTTCAAAATACTGTACATATCTTGCTGCAGAATTAGCCAAAGGTCAAGTGTTCCTTCTAACTTCTTTTTCTTTTAAGATTTCTTTCCTTGTACAACTGGCCCCAAAGGAATCTCTTCCATTTTTGCATACGGTCTTCCAAAAATGTTGCCTGGTTTTAACACTTCAGTTTTCCACGTAGAAGCTCCTGAAACTGCATATTTTTCCACTGCGCTATGCACTGGCTTTTCATATTCTCCCAGACTACTGCCAACTCATTCTGGGAATGAAGAAAGGACGCTTTTCTCACCTCACTGAATCTGAATGCTACCCTTCTGCCTCATACAAACCAGCAAAATTTGAACCCTTCCATAGTTCTGAAACATACAACCATTAGAAACCAATTCAATATAATGAATGTTTTAAATTCAGATTTGCTTTTACTAGAATCCAGTTCAAATAATACTCCATTAACTCTTTCAGTTGTCTGCGGCATTTCACCTGTATATCCAGAGGGCAGTTAGAGAGCACAGAATCACAGAACCATTAAGGTTGGAAAAGACCTGTGAGATCATCAAGTCCAACCATCAACCCAACACCACCATGCCCACTAAACCATGTCCCAAAGTGCCACGTCTACACGTTTTTTGAACACCTCCAGTGATGGTCACTCCACCACCTCCCTGCATAGCCTCTTCCAATGTTTGACCACTCTCTCAGTAACAAAATTTTTCCTAATATCCAGTCTAAACCTCCCCTGGCGCAACTTGAGGCCATTTCCTCTCGTTCTATTGCTAGATACATGGGAGAAGAGACCAAGAAAAAAAAAAGGAAAAAAAAAGAAAAAAAAATTATGCCTAAATTCTTTCTCAGCTTGTGAGTTTGGGTTTTTTAACTCATTCTTTGCTCTCTGAATGACTACACATCTGCTCTTACACTAAAAGGCAGTCATACAGTCACTATAAATACCCCGTATTAATACACTAATGGCTTGACACCTTGGACCAGAGTTGCTCAAAGTTAGGGTTAACCTGTAGAACTTAGTTGTCCACTGAAGATATACCCACACGGAAAACAGTCCAGAAATTAAGGTGCTGATCAAAGCCTTAAAACAGTAACAACAAAACAGTAACAACAACTGCAGAACGTGATGTTAAGACTAGGTCTGCAGTTTAGTTTTAAAAATAATCATTATGGAAATCAGAGAAACGTTCAGGCAGATTAAAAACGCATGTTACATAATGTATAATTTGGAAGTATGAGTTACAGAATAAATTCAAAGCATAGGGACAGTGGCCAAGGGCAAGTTTTATCTACTTGTTCTTGCTAACCCTTACTCCCACTCACAACTTAGAAGTTAACAGTCCGACTAGCAATACCTGTGGCCTGGCTATGCTGATCTAACTAAGCTAATAGCAAAAAGATAGGAAGCAAAATGAAAGCAACAGGCCAAACATGCTTGTCATCAAGAGCGTTGAGGGCATAAGAGCAGAACTTCAGGTAAGCTTTGGCTTTATTCCAAAATCCATAACCTTTATCACACAACAGCCAACTTTTCCCCCCAAGGCTTCTTCGTATTTTCTCCTGAACCATTGCCTTGCGGTATAGAAGAACTCCCCAATACAACGGGCAGGTCTAACTACATTTTATTTCAAATCACTTTGGTAGACGCAGATTCGGTATGTGACGTGATCCTTCTTAACCTTTCCTTTTCCTATTCCCTGCTTACGTAGATCAAAGAAATAAAACTTAACAAAGCTATGACCTTTTTCACAAACATAGTTTACTTACTGATTATACGCTGATGTCAGCACACAGCTTGTCCTTCCACCTCAAACTCTAAGATTTATCAAGATGATAGGCAAACTAACACAGCGGAGCACCAACCCAACTCATATCTTTAGAAATTACCACAATACAAATGCTTACTGCTAGTAATCGTGCTGTAGCACTACAAACAAACAAAACTCCCTCCAGCTGTATTCTAGCAAGTTAAACAAAATCACATTATGGAAAGCTGAGTAACAGAAAAGTATTTATTTGTGGCAGATTCTAAGGTGAGAAAAATACAGGGAATCTGGGTTTTCTATTAACTGATGCTGATTCTTGTTTACATTAAGACAATGAGACTAGGGGACATTACGACACTTGAGTTTATGGGTTACAGAAGACTGAAAAAAATGAGTAACATCACACCAGTGCATCCCATCTACACAAACACAATATTCAATGAGCAGAGATTCAAGGACTTCAGACTGAAAGTCAATCTTTCAACAGTCTGTCAGATACCTCACTCAAGGCTCGTTTTTCCTACTTAGGTCAACACAAAAATGTGTTCTGCTCTGAAGTCAGACCTGCTTGCTAGCCTGAGATTCATGGGAATGTGTCTCAGTCATTTACAGCACAACTGTGGAAGTTTGAGGTATTTTAAAGACATTATTTCTGACAGAAATTAACCGTTTAGGAAATGCATGCTATGGACGCTTGAAAGAGTGGGGTTTTTTCCTTTCTCACTCTGGCCAGGAAAAGGTATTTTGCAATGCCTTTTTGTGGAAGCGGAGAATTAGGTAACTATGTGCTCTACAATAAAAGCAGGAAATTTGGTTTACTCTCAGTAGACTCAGAAGATAATGGTACCATTAAGCCCAAGATTTTACATCAAGGCTCTCTCGACTGGATTCTCTGAAGTGACAGTACGTTAATGCAGTACAGAACAAAACACCTCCTACAAAGAGGCGCTCCAAAGCTTTTCCTGAAGCAGGATTATGCAGCACCTAACAACATAAAACTTCCTTTCGCCGCTTAAAAAGTACGTACCCTTCCTGGAAGAACAACTGCTTTAACCACTCTCGATATTCCAAGGTCGTACAGACAGAGAACACTTCCCGCTGCTTCTTCCAACCCAACCAGTAGTCCAGGTCTCTTCTGCCAGGAAAACTCCTTTACCACACGAACAGTGGGACGCCGTTTATTTACTCCACTGAAACGATATGCAGAGCGCCGCTCTCCTGTCACAGAGTTCACCACCTCCAGTTGAGGACCACACGCCAACCATGCTAGGCCATTTCTCCCTGTAAGAGAAAAGAAAGCCGACTAAAGCAACTTTCCAACACAAGACTCAAAACAACTGAAAAAAGTCACAGTCACTGCCCCTTTCCTTCAATAAAAGGCCCTAACGGAGGAAGACCGACTTCCCTAATTCTGGTCAGTTCTCTAAAATCACCCATTGAAATCCTCAAGCAACACATCTTAACATCAACCACCTTTTTATTTTGCATTTGTACTTGTCATTCCTGCACTGAAGAATTTTGATCGTTTGGGATAAAGATTACAATATATTGATCTATAGTCTTTATACCATAGTCGGCTTGGTTTTGCTAGAAATCATCTACATACAGACGGGAATACAAGTCTTGAAGCATACTTCAAACATAACAAATCTAAGCCAATTCATTTTTAGTTTATAAATTTCACTTGACGCGTGCCTACTTTGGGCAGGGATTTGGACTTCAGCAAGAGATTGTCTTAAAACGGGCACTGCATTAGTAAATCTAAACTTTTACACGTGCCGATCACAGAAAGAATTTAAGACATTTGCTCCCCTGAACTGCTTCAAACTCGAAGGAAGTATTAACTCCATTACTGCATTGACAGTTAGGCAGATAGATTCTACCTGGTCTTGACAGAAGCCTCGACATCCAGCTCGGCACCCAGCTCTGCTTTCAGATCACCTGGAAAGTCACCTACCTAATCTGCTTAGCCACTTCCAGCAGCTCTCGCTGCCTACTCATCTGCATCCTATTAAATACTTTGGAAATACAGCTGCAGCGCTTAACAGTGCTGCCCTCTTCCTTCTGTTTTTATTCAGACTAGAAAAGAAAAAGCAGGGGCTTTTGCCGCTGTAACATTGTGGGAGAACTATTTCTGCGTGTGATGTTATGACGGTCATAGAGCTTGAGCTGGTGCAAATAAATACGGCCCAAACCAACACTATTACTTTTTGCAAAACTGCCTTGTATTTAAGTAGAAATTGAGCAGGGCTCACTGACTCAGCAGGTTTAAGTAAATTATTCTAATAGCACAGGATCGGTGCACGTGGTTGTAATTTCAAAGTTTAACTATACTAATGTTTTAATATTAGCATTTTCAATCGTTACAACATCCTTTTTGTTCTCTCCAAACTTGATGCATCTTAACAGCGCCAACCTGACACAGTTGATACTATGACCCTATGCTTCAGGTAACCTCCAGGCCGTAACAGCTTTATACCACCACCAAATTTAAGGGAAAATGCTCACCTCTAGAAAGCTTCCCGCACAGCACAGAATCTAGGGGTATGCCATCTTCCCCAAGTGCCTGAAGAGTCACCTCTGGAAACTGCAGCAGACTGCTCGTTGCTCGAGCCGTTAGCTCTCCCATTCTTCACTCTAAATAAAGAAAACAATGCAAAAATAGACTCATGTCAGCCATAAATAGTTTTGAGCTTGACAGAAGTTTGCCATATTTTACTCCTGCAGAAAGAGGATTTTGTGAGCGAGTTAGCCGGTGATTTAGTGAGTACCACTGGGTCATTTCTTTCCCACTTAGGCAGAAAACCTCCCCCAAATGTTTTAGGCAAAACCCCTACATTTAATCCAAAACCAAAGTTTTAGTCTTAAAAGCCACTAGCACAACAGAGACTGTCTGTATCAGAATTCTGGAGTCAGGCTTACTTCACACAAGTGCACCCTACACGTTGTCTTGCAGAGGTTGTGCGGATGCTCCACAAGTTCTCCAAGAAGCACAGATCTACAGCAGAAGGTGAGAAGAAGAAAGAATTTCAGCTCTCTAGCCCAACAGCCCCCAACAGCTAAGATCCTGTATCTGATGCAGGCCGTAGCCTTGATTTCCCTTTAAATGAGAAAACAAAGAAAACCAACACAGATCGGAATTTGACACTAGAGCCAGTTTACCCAGCTACCTCCTATGGTTATTCTCTAACAAAACTATACTTCCATTCAAGAGTTGCAGTCCCTGCCTAACGTGGCTAAGCTAGCAAAAGTTCCTAAAGCCAGTTCTGAAATTGCGCTCTTTTTTACATTGCTTGTTCTACCTGGACAGATGGATGGAGGTGCCAAGTGTCTCAGTACAGACCACACACACAGCCTTCCAGCACAGGGAGACAGTAGTTAATAAGGCATTTCCAGCTACCACACCGCTTGCCCCTCTCAGCACAAGTTCCGGAATCACAGAATCACAACAAAGAGGATTCCAATCCCTGGAACCCACGTGGCCCAACCCCCCCGCTCAAGCAGGGTCACCTAGAGCAGGCTGCCCAGCACCGTTCCCACACGGCTTTTGAATAGCTCATTCCGAAACGTACTTTTACGAGCAGCAACCTGACAAGCTGAACTGCAAAAGCATTTGCAACACGTGCAACAGGCCCTGGTTTTTGGTGACTCTCTCCTACCAATTTAAGCATTCTCTCCACCACATAAGGAAAACACTACCACACCAGCAAAGCCTTGTCACCGTTATTTCTCTAAAACCGTACCTGACAGCTTACTAGGTAGAAGAAACAAAATTAATAGATGCCTGATTAAGTTCATGTCACTGTCCTAAAAAAGCAAACCCCAGGCAAATCAATGCAGGAAAACGAGTTGATGCAGTCAGTGAATGAGGAGCTGTCCTCAGCAGAACAGGATACAGTCCTGTGTGCCCAAACGCCTGTGGCAGCTGCCAGCCAAGACTGATACAACCGTCCAGACTAAGAAGGCACTTGAACTACCACGTTTAGCCATACACACCACGTGGGGTTCAGCATTCCCCACAGAATTAAGTCCCTAAATTTCCCATAAGTTTACCAAGCACGATCAGGAAGCAATTATTAGACCTGAAAGACTGACACCACGCTTCTTTCCATTGGCAGAAGCTCCAGACCCGGAGTCACCTTCCTTCATTAAGGAAGAAGTCAAGCACTTTTGTTTAAGGCAGCAACTTTGCTGCGTGATGCGTGCTTCGTGCAAAAATCAAGAGACCCGCACAAAACGCGCTGGATTCCTGTAAAGCTGTGCTCTCCCCATTAAACCCAGCCCTCTTGCCGCGATCGCCGCTCTACGCAGATAGCGAATTTCCTGACGCCTCCCTTTGGCAGTTACCCATGTTGAAGCAAAGAAACGGTTCGCGAAGAGCAACTGGGAGGGGAGCAGCATATGGCCTTTCAGTGAAGGTGTGCCTTGAACGATTTATTAAGCAAGTCACCATCAGACCCCGTCTTTCCCAGAGCAGCCCGTCATGCACTCCTTGGCTCTTACACGCCACAGCCTCCTACTGAAATGCTTCTGTCTGGCTAAATAAGTCACGTTGAGATCGGTTGCTTTCAGAAACATGCCCCAAATTAAAAGCAGTATTAACCTTTTTTAAGAAAAAGAACAAAGAAGGCGTCTGCCCCACGTTCTAGGGTGTTTATCTCATGACTGGTTTTACAGGGAATATCTTTGGTTCTCCCTGTCAAGGACTTTGAAACGACACAAGCCTGAGCTGCTTCGACATGGCTCGGTGCATTCACTGGCATCTCTTATTTCCGTAATAATTTCTTATAACTACAAAATGAAGACAAGAAACTATAATGTAGTTAGAAGTAGACAGCATATTCTGTCAGCTGAACTCATGAGAGATTTGATATTACATTGTGGACCCCTAACCAAGGGCTACGTTATTGCCAGTTTACCCAGGCTTAAAAGCCCCTGGAAGGTCTTGTCGGGGCATTGCTGGCAGAGAGGTGTGTGAGTAACAAATCTGAAAGATGACAAGAAGGGGAAAACATCAGACCACAGGTTAAGGTATCTGGCCGCGATGCCTGTTACTGGGAAACTCGCCTGAGCCACGGCGGCATACTGGTGCTCCCACTCCTTCCGGGCTTCCTCCAGCCGGGACTCCCTCGTTGCCCGTGTGCTCCGGATCTGCCGCTCATGCTCAGCCAGCAAAAACCACACCTCTTCTGAACAGCTTTAACCAGGGTATCTACGTGTAAGATAGCAAACCCCGTGAGGGACGAGGACCAGCACCGTGGCAGCCACGCAGCGTGTTCACAGTTGTTCAAAATGTTCTCTGCCACCCACTTTGTAAGAAATCCACCGGTGGACCTACCTCAGCTGCATTCCCACCACACTTCCTCGATCTTACAGATTACCAAAGATGCCTCCTGATAACGCTTGGGGAAGTCAAAATCTACTTGCTATTTATGCTGAAATACGTACGTGTTTCGTCGGCTGTTGGTGGCCCTGTGCTCCCGAGCCCAGCCAGACTGGACAACACTTTGTTATTTTCAGCCTTCAGGTCTCTTATAAGCTTCTCACCGGGACTTGCATTTACCACTGCTTTGTGGTAATATGAAAATACATAAAAGACAAAACAGAAGCCGGTACCCAGATAATCCCAGCAAACAGCAAGATTTCCTGTCAAAAATTACTCGTCTTCCCCCCCACCCCCCCCTTCTTTTGCTCTTTTCCCTGTTCAGAAATATCCCATGTAGCTCTGGAACTTCACAAGCGAAAAGGTCTCATGGCCACTTTGCTCCTCGGGTGGAAGCATCTGATGCCCTCTCCTGTACTGTTACCAGCAATCACAGCCTGGTTTGGTTTTGCCCCTGCCAGCCCAGGAAAAACCTTCTCTTCTGCAGCTAACCCTAACCGGCAGCAACGTAGCCATAGCTGCTGTGCCTCCACTATGCGGGGCAATGTGGGATGGGATACCTGAAAACCAGCCCTCATCCACTGTAACTGTGGGTACGCCAGGTAGGCAGACAAATCCCCTGCAGAGACAAGTCCACCTGCCCCGGCATGGAGCTGGCTCAGGCGTGGGAAGTTTGTTGGTTTGCGTTCATCGGCACGTGAAAGCAATTCAGCTCTTTGCAGCACTGAACTGGGGCTGGAAACATTAAATCTTCTGCTCCTGATATCTCCTAACAGCCAGGCTGCTGCGGCTACGAGCTTGCAGAGCCACGATCCATCCGCTTTGGGATAAGAGACGTGTAAGTGCCTGACCTCTTTTTATGGGAGCTGGAATAAGAAGGAATTAGTGCTGGAGTCCCAGAGAAAGCCTGACTGAAAGGACTGCAAAGAGAGCGGTTTTCAGTGCTGAGCCCCAGAAAGGGCAGGAGCAGAGCAAAGGGGAGGAGAGAGGCAACCCTCTCCTCCAGAAGGAGCCGACGGACTGGGAAAGTGGCCGGGGAGCAAGCGGCTCCTGGGCAGGAAGGAATAGCTCTGCGTGGCACTATGGCTGGGATCTGGGATTGGGAAACAGAGACGACAAATGCCTGGCAGCAGGGATCATCTGTATGTTCTATGTTTCAGCCATGTTTGGTCTGTGGGACCCCAAACTACAGCTTAGTTTTAGAGGTGCTGGGAGAGAAAGGGAAGGAAAGATGCTGAATTAAGTCACACCTGTGAGAGAGACCCAGAATTCTCAGGAAAAAGAGTTACCGCTGTCATACAACGTAGTTGTGAAAATATATGCCGTTCGTTAATAAGAATACAGAATAAGCTCTTCATATGCTGCCCTTGCTTACTGACAGATTCACTCTTTCTTCATCCTGAGCTGTCAATCACTTTGAACTGGTATCTTTTGTCGTTTTGCCCAGCACCTGGCTGCAATTTGCACCAAGACCAGAGAGGGAAAAATTATGGAAGTGCACCTTTCAGCATATCGTAAAGTTGACAGAGTTTCTTCGTAACAGACATCTGCTGGACTCACGTCCGCAATCTGTAAGCATATGACAAGTATGAACTGACATTAGATTTTGAAGGAGGCGTTTTGAAAGAGTTGTCAACACTACCAAAAATCAGATAAGCATTAACAAGGAAAAATCAACCATTAAGGTCCTTAAACATAAAAGGAGAACCCTAGCATCTTCGCAATCTGGCTATAACTTAACTCTTTTTAACACTTTCACAAGAAATGAGACAGACAGACAGACCGACAGACAGACCGACAGACAGAAAGATGAGAGGATACAGGTGGCTTTTGCAAAAATTAATACTGGAGGCACTTGAATCCTGGTAACTCTGGCTTACGCTAGCATCAACGCAAAAAACCAACCTCGCAAAACCACTTTGATGGTATTTGTACAAGTAACAGTTGAAGAATCTGTCCTTAAATTTGTTCAAAACATCTTCGGTGAATTACGGGAGTTAGCATTTGAAGAAGCTCAAGTAAACTGTTTTAGGACTACCAGCATTTACAGGCAACGTTTTCACATGGGCACATTTTCTATTTGTATCCTTCCATCTTTCACTTGATAGTACTTTCTTTAACAAAAATACCTCTTCAAAGATGCTGGAGGATACAGTTAATTCACCTGAGACAAAGAAGAACCTACGGGAGCTGCATCTTATTTAGGAATGCAATATCTGGTGCGCAGCACAAACAATAATCTCAGCATTCAGGAAACAAAGTAGCTGTTTTGTAATACTGCCTAGTTTTATGTAAAGAACATGGCTTTTCTATAAAACACGTGCTTATGAGTTATCTAGCTAGATTTATCTGCATTTAGATACATTTTTACAAATATGCCAAAAACTCTTTCAGAAGAAATGGGGTTTGTATCTCTAACGGAGAGAGCGAGCGAGCGAGCGAGCGAGATTTTGTGCCAGCCACATTTCTGCTCTGAAAACAGAAGTGCTCTCCATTTGAGTAGTGCGTTTAATAGTGGCAAGAAACTTTTGACCAGCAGAAGGGTTCTCACCTTTATGTTGCATAGAAAGCAAACAGTTAAGTTTGAAGCTACACCCACTTTCACCAACGTTCGAGCCATGCAATTCTATTTCAACAGGTAAACTGGGATATAAATTCAAGAATCAGTTTACCATGATGGGCCCTGCTGTTTCCTCAGGACCGAGTCCCTGCATGGGATATGCAGCACCTTCTTTTCCGTAGCAACCTTGGCCAGGGCACTAAGGGAAAATAAAGTGAAAAGATGTGAACGATAGAAGCGTAACTATCAAAATCAAATTGGGGGGCGGGGGAGGGTGTGGGAGGGGGGCACGGAGGGGGAAAGCTACCAGATCAGAAACTTCAGTATATTCACGCTTAAGTACATGCTTCACTATATTTGTTCTTATGTACATCTCAGGCTTTATTCATTGATTAACCATGCAGCAAAGAATCCTGAATGGAGGGAAGATTTTTTTCATATCTAGAAATTTCTTTTTTACTTCACAGGAAAGGATAAAAAAAAAAAAACAACCAAAAAAACCTGATGACAGTTCTTAATGTGGTTAGACTTAGATTTACACGTGTTCCTTCCTTCAATCTGTCTCTTCCCAGTCCTGAGGATTTTTGCCTTTTGCTTCCTGCCAAGCCCACCAGATTTATAACTGACCGTTTGGTGATTGCTTCAGTCGAGAAAAATCTGTTAAAAGATGGTATCAACAGCAGGAACAATTACCAAATCAATTGATCGGACATTATTAAGTAAGATACAGAAAACGATACTCTGCAGAAACTCAGAGGAAATATCTTGGGATAGTTACCGGTATTGGAACATCTTCTATGTGCAGAATTGCTTTAAAGATGAGAACTGCAAAGGTGTGCCTGAAAAGAAATGACCTCCCGTCTCTCGGGATTAAGCAACAGGCAATACCGCTCATCCCCTGCACCCGCAGAAAGGGAGTATGGAAACACCCCTGGCTCCCAACCTCCCCTGGCTGCAAAGAAGATGTCTCCCTCCTCTTCCCCTTCCAGATGAGCCCAGGACTGGCCCTGCCTGCCAGGGCTGAGCAGCTTTTGGAGCTGCCTGCGCGAGCAGCCGTGGGGTGCTGAGCTCGCTCGTGCTGCCGAGATGGGTCGTGCACGTCCGGGCCAGCCGGACCCCCCTCCTCCTCAGCCGGCCCCAGCCCAGGGTTGTCCTGTGTAAGCTGCCCTGCAGACACCTCTCTGCCTCTGTCGACAGGGGACTTCAACAAAGCCTGTAGTTCTGGTATCTGTCTACCAAGGGGAAAAACTGGGGGAGCGATGACAGGAGCAAGGCCCCTTTTCCGGAGTGGAGCCGCGAGCAGTCGTCTCCCCCGACACGGCTGCTCTGAGATGGTTTGGCCATGCGTCAGCAGCAGCACCACGGTCACCCAGCAGCCCTCCGCCTGGCCCCGGGCACACACAGCGAGGACAGCACGATTCGGGCCTTGTGACCCTCTGGGGTCATGTCTTTGCAGCTGCCCCACTGCGGCGTTCCCTTAGGCGGGCTCGGGGAGGTGCCACAGACTGCCCCACACTTGTGCCGCGCTGTATGACCTTGCTCGCTATAGGGCCGCTTGTTGTACTGAGGCCAGGAGCTCTGCGTTTCGCTAACGGGCAAGCAGCAGCTACCACAGATAAACGGTGACCGTAGGTTATTTCGGGACACCAGTGAGATATTTTCCAAGACCACTTGTCATATTTGGGACATAGAGGATCTTAAAGACGGAGTCCATCTGCAAACAGGCAGTGGTTTAGGACGTCTCTGCCTTTGGTGATCCTCACTCCGAGAGCAGCAGTGGTGGACAGGGTGCGAGCGCCAAAAATGTGGGCTGGCGAGGCTGACCCTGCAGCCCAGGGTGAGGAAACCCAACATGCTCTCATCTGCTCGCTGTCCTGGAGGTGGCAATAAACAATGGTGGGTCTAGGTAAAACAGAGCCACCCTGGCTTTTGTGTCTGCAAAAACTTCCACGAGTTCATTTTATGGTGCATCTAACAGGACTAAATTCATTAAGAGTGCTAAACAGCTACACTGAACAGAGGAAACAGTGCCCGCACACTACACCTGTTTGAATCGCATGGTGACGACCACGTGAGACCGACTGCTGGTGGCATTCATGGCAGTCGTAGCCGTTGTTCTCACCTTACTCCCTTGTTCCTCTCGATCTGCGCGTAATTTCGACAAGGCACCACCTTCAAACTGTCCACATAACAACCTTGCTGCTGGTCTTCTCTAATCTTGCGCCCACCAGGTTCCTGGTTTTAGACAGCAAGTCCATTACCTGGGGAGAGATATTTATGGTCAAAATTTCTCACTAAAATAAGAAAAAATATTGTTAGACTTCGTAAGGATAGAACAAAAATTAAGAGAGAGTACGGCTGAGCACGGGGTAGTTATTCTGGCTTTACCATGTTTAGAAACTCATTCCCAGAGTGTTCCACTTTCCAGGCGAATTCCACTTACGTTGAAAGCTTACATCTGCAGACTTAAGGTGCTTGCAAAATTCAGGATAAAGGCGGAATTTCCCTCTGCTTCTCCTATCGTCATTAGACGAGGAGTTTAAACAAGCTGATTCCATGAGCTGCGAAAACTAATGAAGTTTGTTTTCCTGAGCATTCATGTTTTTCCGATCTCTGCTGCCCGCTGCATCAAATTGGTCTGAAATTGGCCACATGGCTCAAAACCAATGAGGAGGAAGGTACAGGGCAAAGTAGTTCACAAACAAGTGGCAAATTGTATAAACCTCAGAAGAAAAGCTAAACGTTCAACCCTCTGAGACATATACCATCTCCCAAATCCCCTCCCGGCTTAAGAGAAACAGATTACCCATTTTCAGTTAGGAATGAGTCCTGTGTCTGCCAACATAAGAGGCAAACAAGAAGAGGAGCATGGGGAAAGAAAGTAAATAAAAATGCTGACTTTCTTCTTAACCCTTTTTTTCTTCAAAAAGGAGCAAAATACAGAAGGGAGAAAAATAATAAAAAATAAAGAAGCGCCGGGTGCATGGGGGATTTCTCCTCAAAACTTGCACACCGGGTTAAAATCATGACAGGTATTCAAAACAATTAACAAAGTTAGTTACGCCTCCTGGTGCTACCCCTTAATTAACTATTGGTTAATAGTTTTCTTCATCTTAAAGTTACAGTTCTCTTTTAATTCACCACGCATGCTCAGAGAGTAGGGGGCTTAATTGGGTTGGGGCTTTTCTAGCTGGGAGGTGTGTTCCTTAGCATTAGAATGAGATTATAATGAGACAGGTTAACTCTAGGGCACTATTTTGGCAGTCCATTTTATTTTTCTAAGATACGTCCTTGTGCTAATCGTTATTGCTAGTTAGCAGAGAGTCAGTGAAGACAGTCTTTATCTCTAATACGTCTAAGTGCCAGGCGCAGTTGTTATGAAGCATCTTCTTTACATTCTTCTAATTCTTCTTACTTGCTTTTAATACTTATTTTTCAAGAAGTCCTGTAACATTCTCCCCTTTTTTGTCCCCTAAGCAAATTCTTTGGCTTTTAAAAGTGGTTTGTTATGTTTCATCATTATTTTTAGTGTCCACACTTGTCCAGTAAGTTCCTTGAGTTTACACCAAAGGATAAGATTTACTATTGTTAATGTTGTCATAGCTATCAGTAACACCAATATCGGGTGGGTCATTATGTTTAAGATTTTGGTAGCTGACGGGGAATAACCCCTAAACACATCCCATCTGCATCATGATGGACAGTAATTAAAGTCTTTCTTCCACTTTCTTCAACTTGTTTTAACAACCTTTTCAAATTTTCATGATGCAGTAGTTTTCTTATTAGAGTGAGATTCATTCCAATAGGGGTGGGATGTATATCCTGAATCAACGTCTAAGTAAATTGTAGCAATTGATAAGTAGTAACAGGAGCCGTGTAGGTAAAATCACATCCTGTAAGACTAACAAAGTTGCAAATGCAAATATTTGAATGGTTGCTCATTTCCACCATTTGATCATCTACTTGTACAAAATCACACTGACTTCTGAGACAAACACATCCCATACCCCTGTAAATTATGATGGTTCTTAGGGTCTCGTTGGGATGCACCTCAAAGTGACAAACATTTTGTTCAGTGTCAAGACAAATATCTTGCCCTTTGATGGTGTTTCCTTCACAAATAAATCCTTGCTGGTCTCGTACGACACAGGCCTCGACATCAGTAGTTTGCCACTTATTCCTGGTTTCCATAGCCCATACCCTATGTTCTAGGGGATGAAGTAGAGTTCCGTGGTAATTTAATCCTAGCACAACAATCGGGTATATGTTATATACTAAAGCTTTAGGTATTGTTAGTACAAAAGCTGTAGCTGTGTTGTTAGTAGGGTCAAAGGTAAAATTAACCAAACGCCACCACAATTGGAATCTCCTTTCAAATTCCGTTGCGTTATTCCAAATCACCTTTCGGATTTCTTTTGGTAGGATTCCGTCTCCACCTTCCCTAATGATTGCAGCTGCTATTGTCTGTAACCATAATTGAGCTTGGATACAACTAACTGCTGTAGAAACATTAGTCTGAGCCACGTCTAATGCATTTATAATCAGTTCATTGTCCTTTTCATTAAGCTTTTCCCACTGTGGTAACACATTTGCTGTAAGCCATTGGCCGGTTCCTAAAGTTAGGAGGGAAGATCTTAAAGGGTTCTGTATTTTGTTCAGATCACTGGTCACCATTGCGAGTTTGTTCCTTATTATCGCAGTATCTATACGATTTAAAACTCCCAGTCCTGTTCCTACTGCACCAATCGCATGTCTCCTTTTCCTCATTCGGGAAGGAAGGGTCCTTTTATGTAACCATGATGTCCACCCCGTATGTAAGGGTCTTATGAATGATGAACAAGCTGGTTGAACAGTGGAAATATCGTTCTGTATTAATAATTCCACTCGTTTAAGAGACCATATTGGATTAGACATTATCTGTTGCTGACCAACATAGTGAATTACGTATGGTCCTGTCGGATACACTTACGGTCCCATTTGCTCAGGCTCTGTGGGACTTGATTTAGTAGCCTGAGTCGGGGTGGTGTAGGCAGGGGGAGTGGTGGTTTCCTCTGGTGTCTGCAACCAAAATCTAAAAGTTAGATCTTGGGCCCCCTCTTGAGTTGCCCCCAGACATACTATGGTCACCGTTTGAGTTATATTGAAGGGATACCAACAAGCCTCCTTGCTTTCACGTATCGTGCTGCCTGTTCTATTGGCAGAGTTCCAGACAGCACCGTTCTTGACAGTAATTTGGGTCTGGAGAGGAGGCGGGTTACTTACATTAAGGAGTCTACAACCTATCTGGACCTCCTTTCCTTTCTCAAACATCCAGGTACAGACCAAATCTATTCTTTCCCATTCAGTTGGTCGCAGTGTCATGTTATTATTATATATTACCACAGTTGCCAAATTCAACCCGTTTAAATCCTTTCCTGAGCTTCCCATACACCCAAAATAAGCGTCTGTCCAAGGCCACTCCCAACAGTGGTTACAGTTCAGCAGAGTCATAAGAATCCATATCATCGCTTTTGAATGCGAAGCTTCAATGGTCCCATAGGTGTCGATTCCCATCGTGGCTTAGGGGCTTTCTTCACTCTGGTGTGATGCACCCACGAGGTCTGCTCTTTAATCTTGATCGCTGTATGGGATGTCAGCAGCACCTGGAAGGGGCCTTCCCATTTCGGTTTCAGAGGTGAATCTGTAAAGGACTTCACATACACATAAATACCAGGCTTAACATTATGTACCAGCCCATCAAGACCTCGGGCTCTGGTTCCTAAGACAAGTTTCTCTATCTCCCACTTACCTTTCTCTATTTCTCAACCTACGTCTACAACTAATTTCTGATCTTCTTTGGAATACCTGGGTTCACAATCAATTTGTATTTTACCATCTGGGACCAATGACTGCACCTCTAATTCACCTTTCTCAGCTGCTCTTTTGGCTTCTCGGTCTGCCATAGCATTGCCCAATTCTTGAGAGGTATATCCTTTCTGATGAGCCTTGCAATGCATGATAGCCACTTTTTCAGGTTGCTGTACTGCTTCCGGGAGCCTAAGAATTTCTTCAGCGTGTTTTATATGTTTCCCTTGGGTGGATAGGAGTCCCCTTTTTTCCATATAGCTCCATGGGCATGGACTACCCCAAAAGCGTATTTGGAGTCTGTCCAGATATTAATCTTTTTGTCTTTGGTTAGTTCCAACGCTCGGGTTAAAGCGATTATTTTTGCTTTTTGTATCGAAGTATTTGGGGCAAGGGCTGCGGATTCTATTACCTGATTCACGGTGGTTATTGCATACCCTGCTCTGCGGACACCTTGTCGAACAAAGCTACTTCCATCTGTGTACCAGGAATCCTCAGCGTCTTCCAGTGGCTCCTCCTTTAGATCTGGTCAGCTGGAATAGACCGCTTCAATCGTTTCCAGGCAGTCATGTGATACCGGTTCTCCCACGGTTCCACCGAGATTGACAACGTTAGTAACAATTATTTCCACATCATCCTGTTCCACCACAACAGCCTGATATTTAAGGAATCTCTGTGGTGAGAGCCAATGCCTCCCTTTTACCTCTAATACTGTGGATACAGTATGAGATGTCAGCACTGTAATCTTTTGGCCCAATGTAAATTTACGTGCTTCCTGAATATTTAGCAACAATGCTGCTACCGCCCTGAAGCAGCTAGGCCAACCTTTCCTTACTTCATCAAGCTGTCTGGAGAAATATGCCACTGCTCTTCTATACGGTCACAAGTTTTGGGCTCGGATTCCCAGGGCTATTCCCTGTTTCTCATGGGAGAACAAGCAGAATGTCTTAGTAATACCTGGTAACCCCAAAGCAGGGGCTTCCATTAATTTCCTTTTCAGTTGCTGGAATGCTCTTACTGCTTCCCCATTCCAGGTGAGGTCTTTTGGATTACATTTCAACAGTTTATAGAGTGGCCTTACCAAGAGTCCATAGTTATAGATCCATGGATGACACCATTCCGTCATACGGAGTTCTTTAGCCGTCTGTGGTTGAGGAGTTTGGCAGGTGGCCTCCATTCTTGCTGTTCCTAGGGTCCTTTGGCCTTCAGCCACTAACAACTCACATGGTCTTTTTATTTAGGGCTTAGCCGCAATTTTACTCCCTTGAAGCATGACTGACTTCACTGAAGTCAGACGTACCCTGGGGAAAAACAGATTCCAAGCAAGAGAATTATAGAAACCAACTCCACACTAGGAATACTCACCAACCTTGACAGAGGGGTTTGTACCTGCATCCCGATTCACTGGGTTGTCCACAATCCCGGTGGATCATGGAGCAGCAGAGAGGCAGAGGTTGTGCCAAGGCAGCACTCATAAGCCTTCCACAGCTAAACCACAGATATTCTGCATGCAAGCAACTGCAAGCCTAATGCAGCTGGCTTTACAGAACCATTTCCCAGGGCCTGCCTCTTCGCTAAGGGGTTTTCAAGGTGCTGTGCACCTCCTGACCGCGCTACTGATGCATTTCTAGCTGAGCTACAGGACTCAGGTACTTCGCTGACTCACGCTCCACCAAGGACGAGACAAAACGTTCCATTTGTACAAAATGCTGATTCTGCTGTATAAATCCCTACGTGCTCCTCACCGAGCCGCATGCACCCCTCTCCCAATGCCCTGCACAACCCCTGCAAGGGGCACAAAACCCAGTTCAGCAGAAACGCACCAGAGTGTCGCCGAAGCTGTGCGGAGGACCTCTCGCTGGCAGAGCTCCCTACTCCAGACACTCGCCAGTTCAAGGGCAAGACAAGGGACAAAGTATTGGACATCAGTGCTCTTGGGGGTTATGTCACCCTACTTCTACTTGTGGTGATGTTCACGTGTTGCTCTGCTGCCTCTTGAAACTTGAAGAGCAGCACTTTGCTGCCCTTCATGGGTGCCCGTTTACCTCTTCCACCCCAAATATGAACACTAATTTATACTAATAAATCACATTTTAAAGGCACCAGTGTATGTTGCAAAGCTTACCTCAGTGAGATTAAGCTCTTGTGTCACTTGGGTAGCATGGAAATCTGCCCTAGGCCAACCTAATTTTTACCCTAAATAAGGTTCATGTGAAGTAATTTCTCAGTCCCTCCAAAGGAACAGATTATTTCACAAGCATGGGGAGCCAGGCACCACAGAGCATTTCCTCTTTAGTTTTCTATAACCATACTGTTTGAGGACAGGACAAAGTGTTAAACTAAATCTAAGCTGCAAATGGAAGATGAGAAAACAGCTATGCCCAAAGAGATCTTGCACCTCTGGCCTGGTGCAGAAACACCAGCTGGCTCAGAGCTATCCCCTAACCTGGCCTCTCCAACCAAGTCATGCGAAAAACAGTGCTCAGAGGTGGCAGGATGCTGATGGAAGGAGTCAGCCTGCCTCTCTTTGTCTGCCTGCAATGCTTCCTCCCTTCCGTGCCATGGACTAAATCCTCTGTATTAAGAAGCCTCCCGGTAACAGCACTGACCCTTCACATCACTGCACGGAGAATCAGACTTGCCAGGGCCACAGCACTGATGTTCAAACCTCCAAGCAAATGCATGTGTGGCACGGAATAGGTGCCAGTGGACAGAGCAACCACAGTAACAAGCATGAAGACACAGCCACACCAGTACTACTGCCCAGTACCACTGCCAGTACTACAGACTCTGGAGTAAGGTGTCTGCCTGCAGACTGTATCTGCCCCTTTATTCCTAGATATGCTCTGTCAGGCAGATGTCTCACCGTCATCTGCAGCACACCACCCTCCCGCTCAGTTAAGGACATCTAGAGCTCAGTGTCTCTGCACCAGGCTGGCCACCTGCAATGGACACAGCACTCCCTCTCCCCTAGACTCGCAGCTGGATCGCAGGCAGGCAAGTATCCTCAGGGACAGCACGGCTGCAAGGCTTGGAAACACAGGGGATGAAAAAGCATCATCTTTGCTCCAGTCCAGAGCCAGGCAGGGAAGTGGCTGCCAGGTGGGAAAGAGAAAAGCTCTCTGGATCTACTCATGCCTCTAGGATTTTCCATAAGAATTAAACTCCTACCACTGAGATGGCTAAACATCTTATCAACACCCCTCCCTGACACTTTCCTACTCTTCCACCTGCACCTTCCCTCACGAACACTCAAGAAAGCGCAGGGAGGGAAAGCACAGCCTGCGAGTCCCTGCTGCAGTGCCTAGCAGCACCATGCAATGCCAAGATGTGACCAGCTGCAGACTGCCTGACCATAGCCTGGAGCAGACCTCACAGCAGGGGGTGGACTAGAACCAAAGTGCAAAAATAGTGATTACTTTAGACACCACGTTCAGCTGTGTCACTACTGCGTCCAACATGATATACATTAAGGTGACAGCAGTTTTCAAAGGTGGTGGTCCTCACTCTGATCAGGCTCACTTCGGGTCCTCCAAATAACAGGTCACTTTTAAACAGACCTTTGTATCTAGAATTAGTGGAGCAAACCCATAATTATGCAGCAACGGACAGATACTAGAAACCGACACCTTGAGAGGCTGCCCCACCACAGACAGTAGACTCTCTTATCCCTGAAGCCAATAGACATTACGTCAAATATGCCAGCGCTGAAGGATAAAAACAGCCTGAAACACACAAGAGCCTCCAGCCTATGAGAGCATAATCTTCACCATGGGGAAAGAGTTTCCCCCAGTTCCAGATCCAGTGCAACCCCACCAAAACCAGGATGGGTCCTCAAAACCCACACCAGATGCCCTGGTCTGAATCCAGCCCGGCAGGTGCAGCTTCCCCTGAAGGCACCAACCTCTTGGCACCTCCAGTCTCACCTTGTTCTCCTCAGGGGTGAAAAGGATGCGGAAAGTGGAACACATGCCAGGTGCTACCTTATGGCACAAATCCTTGGGGCTGATCAACTTGAAATAAGGTGAGCTCTCCAAGACGACCTTCACCAGCTGAGGAACCTGCAGGAAAGACATGAAACTATGACTTTGCCAGTTGTGGAAACACGAGGAGAAGAGACCTAGCCATGCCCTGGTGACATCCTTCCTCAACCACCTTTCCAAAGCACTTTTACCTCTCGAGGTACATACACATAATACACAAGGGTGGACCTGAATCCCTTCGGCCGGGGAAATTAGCTCCAGGCCAGAGGCAGTAGGGCAATGCCCTGCTGTGAAGGAAGTGCCAAGCAGATAAGACACCAGCAGCATGGCGATACGATACCCGAATCAAGTCATCCGCATATTCAACAAGCCCATAGAACCTGCTTGCTTCTGCCTGCGCACATCCATGCCATCACGCCTCTAGAGGGGGAATGTATTATCTGAAGGCAAAACAGGATGTGTTATACTGGGGCAAGGAAGAAATTCACTTCTAACCTACCGGGTTTGAGCGGGGCAGTCAAGCTGCGATGCTACAGAGTTGTGCAGGCAGACCAACAAGAGAAGGAGACCACAGACATTGTGGCCTTACTGGGAATAAAAGCAAGCTGAGGAGCAAAAGGAGGAACATAGGAAAACAAAGGGATAACCCCACAAACAAGGAGATGGCTAAGAGAATTTAAAGGGGGCTGTAAAGAAGCAAGGAACAAGCACGATACTCTACAAGGAAAGGTTGATGCAGAAGACCGAGGAGTCAACTTACCCAATTAATGGCAAGCCAGACGACCCCCCAGGCTATGCCTATCAATTATAGGCTTCAAAGGCATTTTCTGCCCTGAGATACATGACCAGCACTGACTCACACTGTGGTTTCATTACTAAAAGCCAATCTCACCTCTCCGGAGGCTCTTGCTGCCTGCTGATTGTAGCCAGGCAGCTGCCAGTGCAGGCAAGGCAGATTTCTGGGCATTCCTCCCCACACCCGGGAGTCCCTGCAGGCACCCTGCTGCAAGTTTCTGCCCTCTGGGATGCCACAAGCACAGAGACAGCACACAGGTGTTTTCTAGCACACGGGTATCAACCCCTGAGCACCAAATCTCATCTCACAAAGTCTAAAACAGGTGATTTTGACTGACAGGCAGCTTCACTGAGAAACAACAAACCCACACGAGGCTTGGCAAAAGTGGAGATTCATTCTGCACCACCCACCCGAGCCTGATAACCCACGGCCGAGGCAGTCCTGAATTCTCCAAACACCCTTTGCTCCCAGCAATCCCCTGGGGCAGTGAGTTCCCAGAGATAATTTCACACTGCAGACAAACATTTTGGTCACCAAGTCCCTTGGGAGACGAGTGCACATGGCCAAGACCTTCACCAAAATCTACCCAGAAGATGTGAGGGTGGCGAGGAGCAGACTGAAGACAGAAAAGCAATTTTACAAAACACAAGTAAGAGCAGTAAGTGTATGGCGAAGTGCTTCTGTATTTGAATGATTACAGAGCCTCTCTTTGGAATATACTTTGCTGTCAGCTGGATTTTGATGGAGCAGACAACCTCAGGCTACCATGCAGTATAAGTCAGTGTGATTCAGAGGAATCTGGGAAACTGGTGAGAAAACTTTGAGACACAGCACAATGTTGCTTTTCTCTAGGACATTCCCAAAAGCCAACAACATATGGATATGATTTAACCTCTCTTGGCATTATCATCTCTCTCTGCGTGTACTTGAAGTCTTACTAGTAAGCATTTGACGGAGGCTACACCAAAGTGAGATGTGGCTATTTCAGCAGGAGGATGGAAAATGGCAAGCTCGCACCCTGGTGTCCTGCCCCAGCCTTCCCCCAGTATCGGGCTTTAGCACTGGTAGCTAAATTCCAGCAAAACCCACCAAGTTCACCAGAGGTTATTCGTATTGGCTACTAAGCATATCAGGACTTCAATGTCTCACCGGGGAAAAATGTTTTACCTTTCCCCCAGCAGAAGGCAGATGGAACTCCACCACCACCAGCAGTTTGAAAGGACAACAGGACCTAGTCACTGAGGCATTCAGATAAGCTGGAGGCGAGCCTGTCACAAGCACGCACCCTCTTCAAATGCCACATCAAACAGCAAGGAAAAGGCTACCTTTCGATGGGAGCTTTCACTCCTCTCTAGAAGCTGGATAATCCGGGGCCGCCTCATCTCCCCAGTGCTGGCCAGCCTCTGCTCCGTGGTGAGAGACATCTCCTTCAGGAAGGCCGAGGGAGTCAGCTGAAATGCAAAACACCAGCAAGAGCTACACAAATGCCTTTCTTCAGAAAGGCTTTTCTTGGTCAAGTGCCACTGATGAATAATTTGTGATCACAGCCACCTGGATAGTCCTGGAAGTCCCCAAGTTTCTGCTGAAATATTTAACATCAGGAAATTAATGATATAGAGCAGAATACACACGCTCTAACCAAGTGGCTCTGCCCCATTAGCTTCTCCTTCATGATTCGATGTGACATGTTTTGGGGATTACTTCTCTTTGGGCATTTGTTTTCTCTTTAGTTTTGCTGGATTGAGCCAGATTGAGCCTTTGAAGAGAGTGGGGAGGAGTTATCAGAAATCCCCGAACTCCATCCTTGCACAACGCTCACAACCAACACGTGTGTGGAGATGTCACACAGTCATGCCAGGACCTGGAAAATTCAGAAGGCTCAGCAGCACAAATACAGGCACAGCAGGGCCCTTCAGGGCCCGTGAGCTTGGCAAAAGCTGCGCTCAGGAAAAATTTAAGGTGAGCACTTTGCTCAGCCGAGTTCTCTGACAAGCTCCTGTGAACCTCAAGCCAAGCCAAGCTCTTTTAATCTCAATTTTCAAAACCTTCCGAGTGAAATATTCATGCGTATTCATGCCCAGATCTCAAAGGAGTTTCAAGCTCTGGAAAAACATCAACATTAATTGAATTCAAAGGTGCTAAACAGCAGACAGGTAAGCAGAGGCAGGACTACCACCCCACGGCCTCACTTTGGCAGGCTCCAGCCTCGTACCCAATGGTCCAGCACACATACATTACTGGCCGCCAGAATAGCAAATATTCCCTATGGACTGGATTACTCCTGTAACACTACAGCACTGGCTGTAACCCCGAGGTGCTACAGAGCAGACTTTGGCTTCACCGAGTTATTTCCCACCCTTCAGTCAGGGGGCAAGGCTGCACAACCTGTTAGGAGCAAGCTGCACCCTCCTGGAGTAGTCTAGCCTTTGGATTTTCCCTCGACGTAGACAGGAATTGCTTCTCAGGAAATCACCTATGGATTTAGAAGGCAAGGAAAGGATAGTTAGGGTGAGTTGGCTGTGCAGTCGCTTCGAGCTAGGCCATTTGTTGCGTTTTGCATCACAAGCCTTCACGGCATTTTATAGACAGAGCAAGAATAAATCGTCTTGTGCCTCATTTACAGACTGGGCCACAAAAAGATTTAAGGCCAAAACATCCGAAAGCCCACGTGCGAGACGAGGCGGGCAAGACCAGCAGCGGCGAGGCAGGCAGCCTCCATCCCCCTCCACATTTAACCTGCAGCCCCGGTGCAGTCACATCTGCATCCCATGGGGAAAAGCAAGCAAGCGAGCACGCAGCACTGATCATGAAAAGAGCCACACGTCACCTGGACACAGCCCGTGTGCCAACAGAGCCTAAAAATCAACTCACACACGCCCCATAGAGGTGCCAGCACTGCCCTCAAAAGGGACTATCTGCTCCTCTCCTGCTCACTGGGTGATAACTCGCACCCCAGTCCAACCGGCTCACCTGCTCGGCTGCCACCTCGCACCTCCCAGTCTGCCTGTGGCGGGGCGCTCGGCACAGGTGACACCGATGCACAAACCGGCACAGCCAACCTTGTCATTTCTCAGGGAAGCGCTGTAATAAGTACACCCCGACAAGCACAGCCCAACAGACACAGCTCTACACTCTTCGCTGAAGCCAGGCTCCCCCTCACTCCCTCACTGAGGAGCTCCAGATGGGCTCTGAGCTCCATCACGGGGCACACTGCTGGTCCACTCAAACGGATGCATTTCACCCCAGTGCCTCTGCCCAGCACTCTTCTGCAGGGGCTGACACAGGGCTAAAGGGAGCTCAGGGCTTGCAGAGTTCTCCTCAAATCCCTCATGCCCATTTCAAGGCCAGAGATGCTTCTGCGACTAGGAAAACAGAACCGGCTGTTTCCATCATGGTGGAAAACTCAAGTTGCCTACGATGGCAAACAAGAGCACTTCCAAAGCAGATATCTGGAGGTTAATTCCTGCTTCACAGTCAGCATCACTGGTATTTCATTAAGAAGCCATCCAGGACACTTCAAACTCTGAGCCTTGGGCAAATGCCACAGGACTGCAAAGTGTGAAATCATTATCTATAAGAACAGGTCACCTGTTCCTCTTCCCCACACTTCCTCTCCAACAAAAAGGCTCCTGCCTAAACAACTAGACCTGAGAAGACCCACAGCCATTAACGCACTTCACCTGGGGGCACGTGCATTCTGCTCCTGGGGAACAGCAAGCCTTCAGGCAGGGCTCACCCAGTGCCACAGGACAGGCACGTAGCGCAACGTCTGCTTCTCAGCGTACAGTCTCTTCCAAGGACTGAGCGACAAAATACAAATGCACGCAATAAAGTGTCACCCCTGGTATGCAGCACATCACCCTCCGGTGCCTTCAGCATGAGCACAACCTGGGCTCATCCTCCTCCCACCATGCGTCAACTCATTTTTGCCTTATGTTCCCTACACTGCCACAGAGACGAGCCGGTCATTAACTGACAGAGGGAAACGCAGGGCTCCGAGATCAGGTAACCGGGGCAAGATGTGACCTGCAGTTCTTCCCAGCCACTGCTTTCCTTCCATCCGCCTCACAGAGCAGAGGCCAGCTTATTCACCCCCACTCTACCAGGTGGACATTGGGATATGGATCCCATAGCCTGGCTATTTCATTGTACTTTCTCATCTAGATGAAGACCATCGAGATCTTACAGATGTTGCACAAAGTTTAGGCAGGTTTTTTATCCTAGAGAGGTTCAACCCAAAGTAAAGCAGAACTCACAGTACAAGAGAAGCCTGGGACAGGGGAGCTCAAACATGCTGGACAGGGAGAAACATATGCTGACATTTTTTTATGCGCATGCCTTGACTCCAAAGCCTTTTTCTCCTTGGCTCCTCTTCCCACATCCCAACTCTCATACATTAACTCCCTTATTTCAGCTCCCAGCAAATCTCCATCCGCTCTTGCCAGACCCTGGGCTGGACAGACCCAAGCCCATCACCTGGAAGGCAACTACACCAGCACACACAGCAACACGGTTTATCACTGTGGAGATTCCAAATGACAGCCCTGAAGAGGTCACCACTTGGGAAGACCACACCAAGACACTCTGCAGGAGCTAATTTCAGCCACCCAGGCTACAGAAGCGCAGCACCCAGAGGGCCCCAGCTCTATCCCTGCGCTCAGCCAGGCTCTTCAGCCTCCCTGCAGCACCTATCACTAGAGAGAGAGCCTGGGTAACCCTTGCAAAACCTGCTCCCAGCCCCGAGGGAGGTCAACTCCCTTTGCCAGGGCCTTAAACACCCAGACAAAATCCTGGCAGGCAGCACAGAATAGCTGATGCAGCCCCATGAAAGGGGAGCCACGGAGACCCTGGTGAGCAAGCTGCAGGGGACCGGTGCCCTCTGTAAAAAGCAGCTTTCTTGGATTCTCTCGGCTTTTGCACACAAAGCCCTCAGTAGACTCCGGCGTTTTGCAAAACACACACGTTCTGCCAAAGCTGCTTCGTTTCTGATGGCACAGAAGGTGAACACTGCAGATTATTACTTTTTCGAGCTAACGGGGACTTTGAGGGGTAGGAATACACTGCATTCCCAGAGAGCACAGTGGGGAGGTGTCGCTGCAGGTGTACGCTACCAGCCACAGTGCTGGCAGCTGAGCAGGGGGAGGCCACAGCCAGCTTGTCCAGTAGCTTCTTCACCATAACCATGGCTCTTGATGGATACAGACACCAGGCAGCCCTGCCCAGCTGCCATTTTTAAACAGCAACAGACCTGAAATTAAAATCAACATGGGTGTACGTACTTTGCAAACCTACACACATGGTTCAGGATGCCCTGCAGGATGTAGAAGACTGCAGCCACCGCTTTCTGACCCAGTCCTGGGCTTCACCATGCTTGCAGGTGGAAAGTCATAAGACAGACCATGCCTCTCACAGAGCTTGCTGCCAGATGCACAGGTGTAGCTGAGACAGGGAAGACCACGTCTCTTCCAGGCTTCTTCCTCAGGACAGGGCTTATCAGTTCCAAGAACACTTGCAAGCTAGCCACAAAATGAAGCATCAGCCATCTTCCCCAGGGGAGACCCACGCTTTCAAAAAGAGAGCCCAGAAGCTGAAATTCACACCACCACGGTAGCTCAGGACCATGAACTCAGAGGAGCTACAGGGTTTACATCGCTGCTCCTTCTCCATTCCTGGGGCTGTACATACAACCCCACAGGGACCAACAAGCCCCTCTCCCCTTGCCAACACCCTCTCTGCCCCATGAGCTCGCCTCTGTTTTCCTTCACAATATCCAACTCTCACCATTAGGTTCAGCTTGGAGCCACCATTCCCGATTCACACGTGGCTCTCAGTTGGCTGCCTGCGTTTCTGGCTCAAAGGACACGTTTCAAGCAGCACAGACTGCAGCTAGTCCCAAGGAAACAGAGAGGGGAGGATCACACTTGCACACAGCCCAGCGCAGAAGCAAGCCACCCACCTCAGCACTTCAGACAAGCCACCCTTCTCCACCCTAGCAGGGTCTGACCAAAGCAGGCTCTTGGCCCTGGTCTCCTTAGAGGCACAGGTAACAGTTAAGCCATGCAGGGAGCTGCTCTACAGGGCTCCAAATCCTTCCCCCCATCCCCTGAGAAGTGTTGTTTACATAGCTCTTACCCTCCTGCAGAAACAAATGAGCATACAGCCAAGGGCAACAGGCAGCCACGTTGCATTAGTAACCTCTCCTTTGCTGCAGTGCTAGAGGGACACAGAGCACTATCAGCCAGCATCCCCAAAAGCCCTGCTGCAGGCTCTGAGATGAGACCTGACAGCACAGGCACTGTCTAGCTTCCGAACACCAACACCAGAGCCCCTGGGTGGGGGTTGAAACAGGCACATCAGAAACATTGCTTTCCTGTCACCAGTGCTGCACTCACCAGACCAAACCCACAGAATAACTGGACACATCTGGCGTCTTGCAGAGGACAGAGCCACAGCAAAGGCAACGACCAGAGCTGCAATGAGGATCCAGGGAGAGCAGGGAAGTGCTGGCGCAGACAGCTTACACCACCACAGGGATGCAGATGGGAGCATCCACTACCCCCACTTCAACCCATAAAGGAAAAACTCCAGCACTCGGTTAAAGAAAGGAATACAACTGCAATACTCATTCATTTTAGATGCTATCAAAACTTTTCCTCCTGAATAACTGCAGTGAGATCACTTACCTAACTGCAACCTTATGAAGTGCCAATCATGAAGTCCCAAACAGGCAGCCCATAATCCTCTTTGTCCAAGCAGCGTTCATACTTGTTTTCTTCTGAACAAAGAAGGACAATAAAGTTGGCCCCTTTCAGCCATGTTTCCCCCTGACTTCCTCTGAGCAATGCAATCCCCCATTGCAGGGGAGAACATTGATCCTTCTGCTAGCACAGACCTCAAGGCACAGCCCTGGGTTTCCTTTCTCCCTTTTTATTCCCATGCTGAGAATCTGTTTTGTTTCCTCACTTTTTGCTTAGTTTACATCTCACTTCCAAACCCTGAACTGTTTCTCTACTCCTGCTCTGAATCAAGACAAGATTTCAAATGCCTACATTTTGGAGACCCTGACATTAGCCGTACAGCCATGAAACCCAAAAAGAGTAAATGGTTTTTTCCCCACTGCTTTTTAAAACAAAGTCCTTGGCCCCAACAAGTGTAATGCTTCCTAGGTTTTCCTTTTCCTTAATACTATGAAACCATTTAATCCAGGCAGCTCTCTTTCTGTAAATGCAGAAGAAAATTTACAAGCCTCAAGAAGGTAATCCCATTTCAAGGGGAATGCCTGACATAGAGGTTAGCAGGGCAGTAACTGAGGCTGGGATTGCCTGGAGACAATGCACAAGAAGATGGGCAGGCTCTGGATGAAGTTCAGGCAGCAAGGTACTGCCACAGTGTTACAGAACATGTCAAAACACAAGGTCACAAACAAGTGGAAAAGAATGGAAAGAATGGAAAGAAGATACTTCATAACAAATGCACCTGGCACTTAGAGATATTAAAGATAAAAACTGTCTCCACTAACTCTCCACTAACTAGCAATAACGATTAATGCAAGGACGAATCTTAGAAAAATAGAATGGACTGCCAAAATAGTGCCCTAAAGTTAACCTGCCTCATTATAATCTCATTGTAATGTGAAAACCACACCTCCTAGCTAGAAAACACCCCCAACCCAAATAAGCCCCCTACTCTCAGCATGCGTATTGAATTAAAAGAGAACTGTATCTTTAAGATGAAGTAAGAAAGGTACTAACCAATAGTTAATTTAGGGGTAGCACCAGGAGGCGTAACTAACTTTGTTAACTGTTTTAAATACCTGCCATGGTTTTAAGCCGCTGTGCATGTTAGGCACTGCAATAAACCCAGGTCGGCTTTCTAAACTATCATTTGGTTTGGAGAGTTTTCTTCGCTACAATTTTCCAGCACGCACCGGAGTATTTTCGGGGAGGCCCTCCGATTCCCTGGTCGGGTGAGTTTCTGCGACAGCTCTCTGGGAGACTAACGACATCATTGGTATTGGCATTAGTATTGGGATTGGTATTGATATTGGATTGGTATTGATATTGGTTGCCTGCAAGGAAGTCATATCTGAATTAAGTACGCGTTGTTGAGCTATTGGTATTGGCAGTGCATGACTGTGTAATCCGTACACTACTACGGGGACGCCCGGAGTCTGGATTTTGGTTTGGCTTGGGCACACGTACGTGGTAATTTTATACAGTGGGAGATGGACAGTCTACTGAAGGGGGAATTCTTAAGTGCTCTCCTCTAGGGTGTATACTAAACCACTGGAGCAAGTTGGGGGGTGATCCCTTGCTCAGAAAAAGCTGGTAGAATATTGCAGTCATTGGTGGCCCTTGTATACTCTGGATGATCAGGAGAAATGGCCTAAGAATGGAAGTATAAGCTACAATACTGTGGTGCAATTAATGCTGTTCTGTAGATGCGAAGGAAAATGGCATGAGATACCATATGTGAATTTGTTCTTTGCGTTGCGGGATAATTATGATATACGTAGGGAGCGTGGCTTGATGGAAGATGAAAGTGCTGTATTGGCGCTAGAGGCAGAAAATAAGAAAACACCTAAGCGTTGTTGTTCAGCATATAGCATCGGCAGGCGATGCAAGAAATATAAAGAGAAATGGGAAGAAGAGCAACAGGAGGAGGAATTTGAGATAAGGATAGCAATTGGGAGAGGTAATGGGCAAGGCATGGACTGGACAATGTTAGAGAGTGGGATGAATGTGGATTTCTGTTGTTGTAATTGTGGGTTTGATTTTGGCGTGGAGAATTCTTTTTGTTGCTGTGAGTGAAGTTTGTAAAGATTGTGTGATGAATGTGGATTTTAATGATAATTCTTAAATATGTGATAACAGATTTAAGAAGGGGAGAAGATTTCCCTGTAAAGCACAAAGGGCCGGAATATCCTTGGAGAAAGATCAGTGTGCTTTCTGTAAGCAGAAAGGACACTGGAAAAGGGAGCGTCCACAGTTAAGAGGACAAGGCCTGGAGGAAATGCCAAGTCAGGCTGTTAACATGACGACATTAGAGTCAGACTGAGGGAGACCGGGGGAAGATTCAGAAACCCTCCCCAACAGAACCCCTGGTTATAGTAAAGTTGAGGAATGAAAAAGTAAAATTTTTAGTAGATATGGGGGCCACTTACTCAGTACTGAATACAGGCAAGGCTAATTTGAGTAATCAAAGCACATCAATTATTGGTGCCACAGGGCGGAAAGAAAATAGGCCATTTTTCCGGCCTTTGAAGTTTGGAATTGGCAAAAGGGTGTTAACCCATCAATTTCTTTATATTCCTAATTGCCCTGTGCCACTATTAGGACGAGACACATTAACTAAATTGAATGCACAAATTACTTTTTCAAAAGGAAAAATCCAAATCCATATTCCTGAAAATAAAGCTTTGGACCCTCAACTTTTTATGTTACAGAAGGAAGCCGAGTTACAGGAAATACCAGAAGAAGTTGAAAATGCTGTAACCCCTCTAGTATGGCCTTCAGGAACACCAGGACGATCCCGAGCGGCAGAACCAGTAATCGTTCAGTTGAAACCAGGCGCCAGACCGGTAAGACAAAAACAGTATCCAATTAAATTAGAAGCAAGAAAAGGCTTAGAACCATTAATAGAACAATTTGTAAATTTTGGATTACTAACAGAATGTCAGTCAGAACACAACACCCCTGCCGTTAGCATCTGAGAGTCAGGAACCGTTTGCTTTTGAGTAGGAAAGCCCTAAGACTGGTAGAAAAACTCACTTGTGCTGGACAGTATTACCACAAGGATTTAAGAATAGTCCTATGATCCTTGGAAATCAATTAGCCAAAGAATTAGAAGACTGGCAAAAGATGCATAAAAAGATCACCTTACTGCAATATGGAGATGACACACTGCTAGCAGCAAGCAACAAGGAAGATTCCATACAAATTACCATAGATCTCCTAAACTTTTTAGGGTTGGCAGGGTACAAAGTATCCCGGGAAAAGGCACAGAACGCCCAACAGGAGGTAATATATTTGGGGTACACAATTTCCCAGGGCCAGCGTAGTCTTGGAATTGAAAGAAAAGAGGCCGTTTGCCAGATTCCCGAACCCAGATCGAAACAAGAGCTCAGAGCATTTCCCGGAATGGACGCATGGTGTCGCCTGTGGATAATAAATTTTGGACTCACTGCCAAACCCCTATAGGAAGCTGTAGAAGGGGAAGGAATCTCCTTGTCTGGACTCAGGAGTGCAGAGAAGCATTCACAAAATTGAAACAGGCCTTAATGAATGCTCCAGCCCTAGGCCTTCCGAATTTGGAAAAACCATTTGAATTATCTGTGCATGAAAGACTGCATATTGCCTCAGGGGTATTGGCCCAGAAGCTGGGATCATGGAGAAGACCCGTGGGAGATTTTTCAAAACAACTAGACAATGTTAGCAAAGGATGGCCAGTATGTCTCCGAGCAGCGGCGGCTACAGTATTACTGATCCAAGGGGCCTGAAAATTGACGCTCGGGCAAAAATTAACTGTATTGGTACCCCATGCAGTTACAGCAGTGCTGGAACAAAAAGGAGGACACTGGTTGTCACCAAGCCGGATGCTGAAATATCAAGCCGTTCTTCTGGAACAAGACGATGTGGAGCTGAAAGTAACCACGATCCTGAATCCAGCGACCTTCCTAACTACTGATGCTGGTGGAGAAGAATTAGCACACGACTGTCTGCAAACGGTAGAACAGACGTACTCCAGCAGACCAGACCTGAAAGACCTACCAATAGAAAATGCGGACTGGGACCCGTTCGTAGATGGTAGCAGCTTTATGCGGAATGGAACACGAAAATCAGGTTATGCAGTAATAAGTGGTAAGGAAGTCATTGAGGCCAAAGCTCTGCCATCTAACACTTCAGCCCAGAAAGCAGAACTCATAGCCTTACTGAGAGCATTAGAACTGTCAAAAGGTAAAACTGTTAATATATGGACAGATTCAAAATTTGCCTTCGGAGCGGTCCACGCTCACGGAGCCATTTGGAAAGAAAGGGGACTCCTAACATCGCAGGGATCCCCAGTCAAATACAGGCCAAGGATCCAACAACAATGAATGCTCCAGCCCTAGGCCTTCCGAATTTGGAAAAACCATTTGAATTATCTGTGCATGAAAGACTGCATATTGCCTCAGGGGTATTGGCCCAGAAGCTGGGATCATGGAGAAGATCCGTGGGAGATTTTTCAAAACAACTAGACAATGTTAGCAAAGGATGGCCAGCATGTCTCCGAGCAGCGGCGGCTACAGTATTACTGATCCAAGAGGCCTGAAAATTGACGCTCGGGCAAAAATTAACTGTATTGGTACCCCATGCAGTTACAGCAGTGCATTATTACAAGCAATTCATCTACCCCGATTAGTGGCAATTATGCATTGCAAGGCACATGAAACTGGAAATAGCCCAACGCATGTAGGGGACCGCAAGGCAGACAGAGCTGCGAGAGAAGCAGCTGAAGGTCAAATATTGCTAGTTTGGCCAGAAAAGGTTCAGAGGTTGGGACCTAAGAGTCCGCAATATACACCAGAAGACAATCAATTGGCTAACCTACTGAAAGCAAACAAAAATCAAGAAGGATGGTGGGTGAACCCTTCGCACCAAGTAATAGTTACACAAGAAATCGTGTGTGAAATAGCCAATAGACAACACCAAGAAACTCACTGGGGAATTGAAACCATGGTGGAAGCACTAAAAACACAAGTGCTAAGTGTTCGAATGACTGCAATAATTAAGAGCATAGTGAAGAAATGTGAGTTATGCCTGAAGAATAATCCTCACCTACCCTGAAGACCTTTACCAGGGGTGACAAAGCGAGGAAACAGTCCAGGAGACTATTGGCAAATAGATTTTTCCAAATTAGCGCGGCAAAATGAGTACCGGTATCTTTTAGTAATGTTAGACACTTTCTCAGGTTGGCCAGAAGCTTTCCCTTGTTGCACCAACAAGGCAAAAGAAGTAGCAAAAGTGCTACTTCAGGAAAGAATACCAAGATTTCGGGTACCCATAGGACTATCTTCAGATAGGGGCCCACACTTCATAGCAGAAGCTGTTCAAAGTTTGACTAAAGCATTAGGGGTAAAATGGGCTCTCCATACGCCATGGAGACCTCAATCAAGCGGAAAAGTAGAAAGAACGAATCAAAACCTAAAAAGACAGAGAAGTAATATTTGCCAGGAGGCTCAGATGAAATGGCTGGATGCTTTCCCCTTAGCTTTGCTACGGATACGCATCCAGCCTAGAACCAAAGAAAAGGTTAGTCCTTTTGAGATCACATATGGTAAACCTTATCAGATGACTGAAACAGGAGTTAATCCTGAAATTGCAGGAAGACATTACCTAAAAGAATATGTTATCTCTCTGGGAAAGGTTCTGTCCTCTCTCCACAGGTGCATCACTGTGAGCGCGCCACTATCTTTGGACGTGCCTGTGCATCACTACCAACCAGGGGACGGGGTGTATCTGAGGACATGGTCAGACGAGCCGTTGAAAGAGAAGTGGAAAGGACCTCTTCAAGTTTTACTCACCACCCATACTGCTGTCAAGCTTGAGGGAGTCGCTCCGTGGACACAGCACAGCAGGATCAAGCCAGTCGCGTCACCACAGTAGTCTGTCAAACAAGAGAGACCTTTACGTTTACAATTAACGCAGGAATCATGAAGTTCTGGATTATATCTCTTGCAGCCATGTCAGGAAGTGCGGAAGTCAATACAGATGGAGAGGTCAATACAGATTTGGATGAAAACCTAATGCTAACTTTGATACAAGGGTTTGGTAAAATGCATAATCTTACCAGTGTTACAGCATGCATCCCAATCCCTCACTTGGCCAGTCAGCCCATCCCATGGGGCACTATACCGGTAAATTTATCTTTACTAGAGGAATATGACAACATCACAGGAGCCTTTAAGCAGGCCAGTGTCTCTTATTATTTAGACAAAGACAAGAAATGTAGACAGAGAGGAAGCGATGTATTACAAGATGCTACTTTTTGGAGATGAGGGGACAACAGAACAGTATTTGGGAGAGGCTCGGAAAAACAACGTCCCAAGGGATCACACCCCTTAGATGGCCATTTTCTGCAAATAGCATTGGCAGCCTCTGGCGGACAGGCCGCAGGATTACTGAAACTCTGTGCCACTAATAATACAGTACCTAACGTAACCTCCGCTCCAGAATGTACTAACCTTAGAACAGAACTCAAAATTTAGACTAGACCTTTGGAAGGACATTGGAAACATAAAGGGAATGTGGACTGGTGCTTTAATTGGGGAACGAAGGCTACTTGTGTTAGCCGAACCAATTGGATGTGCCCCGATGTTCTAAATTATAGTGAAATATCAATCCTAAATTCTACCTTGACAAAGATAGAACGTTGTAACAAACAAAATTTTTCAACTAATGATTGTAAACAAGACGTTCCAACCCCAGGCTCTGGGGTCACATCAGATGGCTATTGGACTACCTGACTACGACTTAGTACAATAACTAGACAAGTAATTTTAGGATTACTGACCTTATGTCCTATATGGAAAAAGAATCCAATCAAAGCTCAATATTGGGGATGAATTAAAAGAGATACCGAGACAGAAAAGGACCCCGATACTTGGACGGAGCCTTCTGCAGCAGTACAATTTGAGTGGGCACTCCAAAGTTTCCCATTACCAGGGCTTTAGAAAATCGAATGTTAATAGAAAATCTGACTTGGCAGGTGGAAGCCCTAGCAAGAACCACTCAGAAAGGATTCCAAATGATCAACAAACAAATCCAAGCTAACACTAAAATGACATTACAAAATAGGCTGGCCTTAGACTTGCTATTAGTCAAAGAACAAGGAGTGTGTGGATATCGTACGTTAGACAAAGAGCACTGCTGTATCCACATCCCAAATATCACTGAAAACCTGCAAGAACAATTAGACAAAACGAGAAAAGTAGGAAAAGACAATAGAGTGATAAAAGAGGCAGCGGAAAATAATTGGTTTATCAAAATTCTCCAAGAATTAGGTGGGTGGTCTCTAAAAGGATGGTTAGCTACATTGTTGGAGGGAGTAATTCATGTGGTTGTGATTGTGATTATTCTAGGAATCTGCATAGGCTGTACTAAAAGAACCACTGAAAGAAACATATGGAAGTAGTAAAAATCTAACTACTTCAAAAGGGGGGACTGATACCAAAGAATTAAGAAAAAAACCAAAGTTGCCAAGCCTAAACCGTGATCACATACAAGCAATTAATGACCCTAACTGCATCGCTGAACTGATATAATGATAATACCAGAACTTCAGACTGAACTACTATCTAAACCACTGAGAAGACTTGGTATCGACTATGCATAAGATAACTGATTTCTCCACACAATTGCTTCAGTAAGGCTCTTAGAAATTATTATTAATAATATTGATAGTATTATGATATTAATAGTATTATTGCGTGCATAATCAGGTTAGAGTTGAAATATTTTATATGCTATTTCTTTTTCCAGGTTGTAAGAGGACGGGATAGATTTGAGAATGTGTGACAAGGTTAATCACCTTCTGTTTAGTTGCTGAAATCCAAGTAAGAAGGATTCAGACTTCTGGACATTATAAAATATATCCGTACGTTTCAAAGGGGGGAAATGTTACAGAACATCTTGAAAAACAAGGTCAAAAACAAGTGTTAAGAACAAGTAAGAAGAGTTAGAAGAACGTAAAGAAGATACTTCATAACAAATGCACCTGGCTCTTAGACATATTAGAGATAAAGAATGTCTTCACTAACTCTCTACTAACTAGCAATAATGATTAACGCAAGGACGAATCTTAGAAAAATAGAATGGAATGCCAAAATAGTGCCCTAGAGTTAACCTGTCTCACTATAACCTCATGATAATGCTAAAGAACACACCTCCTAGCTAGAAAAGCCCCCAACCCAGCTAAGACCCCTACTCTCTGAGCATGCGTGGTGAATTAAAAGAGAACTACAAGATGAAGTAAGAAAGGTATTAACCAAGAGTTAATTAAGGGGTAGAGCCAGTAAGCATAACTAACTTTGTCAACTGTTTTAAATACCTGTCATGATTTTAACCCGGTGTGGGAGAAATCCCCCAGGCACCCGGCGCTGCAATAAACCAGTGTCGGCTTTCTAAACTATCATTTGGTTTGGAGAGTTTTCTTGGTTACGAATTTCAGTAACAGCCGGGGTGCAATTTCTCCTTAAAAATGTCATAATCCCGATTGTTTGCAGTAAAACCCATTATCATTAAATTGCCATGACGGCTCTGCTCCGCTCTCAATTGTTTATTGCATTGGGATTTCAAGCGGAAAAAGTCTCCAACTCCAATCATCAAGAAAAAGCACCAAAAAAGGCAAAGTGTCCATTGGAAATGCTGAGAAACACTTCAGTAACTCCTGAATATATTCCCTGTTTTCACTGTGAGACTCCAGCTCTGAAGGGGGGGAAGCAGAATACAGAGATCCGGTAATACCACACTATACCATCTTTAATTTGCGAGAGCCCAGCGTAATACGCAGCAAGCTGCCAATACAGTGCTCTTCACTTACAGTAGCTGAAAGCATTTCATTCCCTTTTTTTTCGATCCATTGCTGGGTTGGGGTTGGCTTTCCCCCCCCACCTTTGAGCTGTGTTAAACAACTTGGCTTACCTGGAGGTGCACGGCGCTTGTGTTCTAGCTTGTGCTGCGGGTTCTTCCTGCAAAGAAGAAACCTCTGGTGAAGCTCCGGCGGAGCTGGGTACGGGGAAGGGAGTTAAAGCTGTGCATTAAAGACAGGGGAGGAGGGGTGACCCAGCGCGCACCTTCCCGCCCCACTCCCCTCCCGGCCAAGGGACCGGATTCGCCCCTCGCCAAGCTCTGCCGCCGCGGCAGGGCTGGGTCTGGCCCCAGGGACGGTGCTTTCCCTCCCGCTGTACGGGCGGCTGCTCCTTCGCCTCTCGAGCCGCCGGTCGTCCCCGGGGAAACCCCGGCAGGGCCCCGCGGGAGGCGGCAGCGCGGGCGCCCGCTCGCCCCGTCTGCGCTCCGCGCTCGGCCCCCGGCGCTGCAGACCCGGGGGGGCGGCGGGGGGGAGCTGCCGGCTGCCGGCTGCCCTCCCGGCGCTTCCCCCCGGGCCGCGGAACCCCTCGCGGGGGGGTCCGCAGACTGCCCTCCCGCAGGCCGGGCGCTCCCGAGCGACTCCCGCCGGCCCCGACGAGTCGGCGGCGGGGGCCGGCGCCCTGCCCCGCCGGCCCGCTCCCGGGGCGGGCTCGCCGCGGGAGAGCCGCCCCCGAGGAGGGGCCCCGCCGCGGAGGGCCGGTCCCGCCGGGCCCCCCGGCCCGCGCTGAGGGCGGCGGGGCGCTGCCGGAGCCCTCCCTGGCGCGGGCGGGGCGGGCGCGGCTCGGCGGAGGTGAGGGGGGGGGCCGGCGCCTTCCCGCCGGGGTTCGGCTCCACTTCTTCCCCGGGTGGACAGCGTCTGGGAAAGGTCTTCTCCGGCCCGGGCCGGCCCGGCCCGGCCCGGCCCGGAGCGGCGGGGAACGCGGCCTCGTTCGCTTCGCTCCCCGGCGCGGCCGCGGCGTGGGCTGTGCGGCCGCCCGCGCGGGGCCCCACGGGCCTGGCCCGGGCCCGGGCCTGGGTCGGAAGGGACCCCTCAGGGCCGTCCGGGCCGCCCCTGCCGCGGGCAGGGACATCTGCCGCTCGGCCGGGCCGCGTCCCCTCGCCCCCCGCGCTGAGCCGAGGGCTGCGCTGCCCTCCGCCCTGCCCGGGGCGAGCGGGCCTGAGGGGCTGCGGGGCTGCGGGCAGCGCTCGCCCGGAACGCCTTCCCGCGGGGGTTCGGCTCCGCTTCTTCCCCGGGTGGACGGCGTCGGGGAAAGGTCGTCTCCGCACGGAGCGGGGCGGGGGGGGCGGGCGGAGCAGACGCGGGGCTGGGGAGCGGCTGCGGAAGAAGCCCCGGCTGGAGGTGCTGGAGAGAAGGGGGGCCCTGCCTCCTTCCCTCGGGCCACCCCTCGGGTTTGCTCGCGGGGTGGGTGCGCGGGGGCCAGAAGCCCCAGTTCAAGTCCAGGTATGAAATTCATGTCTGATTTACTTCATTTAGTTGCTGACAGCTGCGGTTCTAGTTGGCAGTCATCAGTTCTGAAGGATCCTTCACCCATGTGTGTTTGCGATGCTTGTTTAGTGCTGAAAACGGCTTCAAAAACGTTTGAAACAGAGATCTCGCCAGCTTGTGTTCTGCTGGCACTGGACAGGTACGTCTTTGTGTAACACCACCACCCCCAAAAAAAAACCCCACTCCCCCCTGAAACTGAAGTCCAGTTCTGGACCCCTTCTGTGCCTTTTAGCGGCGAGTCATTTTCTTTCAGGCGACGTGGATCCAGACGTATATCCTGTGTCACTTCACTGTTGAGTGCACAGACTTCTTGTAAACCTCAACTACTCAGGTCACATCCTCTGTTGGTGTCGGAATAAGAATTTCAGGTAAGACGGATTGATATCTGCGTGCTGCTGGGATTGTATGTGCGAGATTGACATGCGGAAACAAACTTCACAACTCACACAGAGTTATAAAGCTGACATTCGTTTATTGCAGCGCCGGGTGCAAGGGGATTTCTCCTCCTAACATGCACACCGGGTTAAAATCATGACAGGTATTTAAAACAGTTAACAAAGTTAGTTTAGCCTCCTGGTGCTACCCCTTAATTAACTCTTGGTTAATACTTTTCTTACTTCATCTTAAAGTTACAGTTCTCTTTTAATTCACCACGCACGCTCAGGGAGTAGGGGCCTTAAATGGGTTGGGGCTTTTCTAGCTAGGAGGTGTGTTCCTTAGCATTAGAATGAGATTATAATGAGACGAGTTAACTCTAGGACACTATTTTGGCAGTCCATTCTATTTTTCTAAGATTCATCCTTGTGCTAATCGTTACAGCTAGTTAGCAGAGAGTTAGAGAAGACAGTCTTTATCTCTAATATGTCTAACTGCCAGGTGCAGTTGTTATGAAACATCTTCTTTACATTCTTCGTACTTGCTTTTAACCCTTGTTTTTCAAGACGTCCTGTAAAATTCCCCTCTTTTCTTTCCCGTAAGCAAATTCTTTTGATTTTAAAAGCCCACCCCTATTGGAATGAATCTCACTCTAATAAGAAAACTATTGCATCATGAAAATTTAAAAAGGTTGTTAAGTTGAAGAAAGTGGAATAAAGACTTTAATTACTGTCCATCATGATGCAGATGGGATGTGTTTAGGGGTTATTCCCCGTCAGCTACCAAAATCTTAAACATAATGACCCACCCGATATTGGTGTTACTAATAGCTATGACAACATTAACAATAGTAAATCTTACCCTTTGGTGTAAACTCAAGGAACTTACTGGACAAGTGTGGACACTAAAAATAATGATGAAACATAACAAACCACTTTTAAAAGCCAAAGAATTTGCTTAGGGGACAGAAAAGGGGAGAATGTTACAGGACTTCTTGAAAAATAAGTATTAAAAGCAAGTAAGAAGAATTAGAAGAATGTAAAGAAGATGCTTCGTAACAACTGCGCCTGGCACTTAGACACATTAGAGATAAAGACTGTCTTCACTGACTCTCTGCTAACTAGCAATAATGATTAGCACAAGGACGTATCCTAGAAAAATAGAATGGACTGCCAAAATAGTGCCCTAGAGTTAACCTGTCTCATTATAATCTCATTCTAATGCTAAGGAACACACCTCCTAGCTAGAAAAGCCCCAACCCAATTAAGCCCCCTACTCTCTGAGCATATGTGGTGAATTAAAAGAGAACTGTAACTTTAAGATGAAGTAAGAAAAGTATTAACCAAGAGTTAATTAAGGGGTAGCACCAGGAGGCGTAACTAACTTTGTTAACTGTTTTGAATACCTGTCATGATTTTAACCCGGTGTGCAAGTTTTGAGGAGAAATCCCCCATGCACCCAGCGCTTCTTTATTTTTTATTATTTTTCTCCCTTCTGTATTTTGCTCCTTTTTGAAGAAAAAAAGGGTTAAGAAGAAAGTCAGCATTTTTATTTACTTTCTTTCCCCATGCTCCTCTTCTTGTTTGCCTCTTACGTTGGCAGACACAGGACTCATTCCTAACTGAAAATGGGTAATCTGTTTCTCTTAAGCCAGGAGGGGATTTGGGAGATGGTATATGTCTCAGAGGGTTGAACGTTTAGCTTCTCTTCTCAGGTTTATACAATTTGCCACTTGTTTGTGAACTACTTTGCGCTGTACCTTCCTCCTCATTGGTTTTGAGCCATGTGGCCAATTTCAGACCAATTTGATGCAGCGGGCAGCAGAGATCAGAAAAAAATGAATGCTCAGGAAAACAAACTTCCTTAGTTTTCGCAGCTCATGGAATCAGCTTGTTTAAACTCCTCATCTAATGACGATAGGAGAAGCAGAGGGAAATACCGCCTTTATCCTGAATTTTGCAAGCACCTTAAGTCTGCAGATGTAAGCTTTCAACGTGAGTGGAATTCACCTGGAAAGTGGAACACTCTGGGAATGAGTTTCTAAACATGGTAAAGCCAGAATAACTACCCCGTGCTCAGCCGTACTCTCTCTTAATTTTTGTTCTATCCTTACGAAGTCTAACAATATTTTTTCTTATTTTAGTGAGAAATTTTGACTATAAATATCTCTCCCCAGGTAATGGACTTGCTGTCTAAAACCAGGAACCTGGTGGGCTCAAGATTAGAGAAGACCAGCAGCAAGGTTGTTATGTGGACAGTTTGAAGGTGGTGCCTTGTCGTAATTACGCGCAGATCGAGAGGAACAAGGGAGTAAGGTGAGAACAACGGCTACGACTGCCATGAATGCCACCAGCAGTCGGTCTCACGTGGTCGTCACCATGCGATTCAAACAGGTGTAGTGTGCGGGCACTGTTTCCTCTGTTCAGTGTAGCTGTTTAGCACTCTTAATGAATTTAGTCCTGTTAGATGCACCATAAAATGAACTCGTGGAAGTTTTTGCAGACACAAAAGCCAGGGTGGCTCTGTTTTACCTAGACCCACCATTGTTTATTGCCACCTCCACGACAGCGAGCAGATGAGAGCATGTTGGGTTTCCTCACCCTGGGCTGCAGGGTCAGCCTTGCCAGCCCACATTTTTGGCGCTCGCACCCTGTCCACCACTGCTGCTCTCGTAGTGAGGATCACCAAAGGCAGAGACGTCCTAAACCGCTGCCTGTTTGCAGATGGACTCCGTCTTTAAGATCCTCTATGTCCCAAATATGACAAGTGGTCTTGGAAAATACCTCACTGGTGTCCCGAAATAACCTACGGTCACTGTTTATCTGTGGTAGCTGCTGCTTGCCCGTTAGCGAAACGCAGAACTCCTGGCCTCAGTACAACAAGCGGCCCTATAGCGAGCAAGCTCATACAGCGCGGCACAAGTGTGGGGCAGTCTGTGGCACCTCCGCGAGCCCGCCTAAGGGAACGCCGCAGTGGGGCAGCTGCAAAGACATGACCCCAGAGGGTCACAAGGCCCGAATCGTGCTGTCCTCGCTGTGTGTGCCCGGGGCCAGGCGGAGGGCTGCTGGGTGACCGTGGTGCTGCTGCTGACGCATGGCCGAACCATCTCAGAGCAGCCGTGTCGGGGGAGACGACTGCTCGCGGCTCCGCTCTGGAAAAGGGGCCTTGCTCCTGCCATCGCTCCCCCAGTTTTTCCCCTTGGTAGACAGATACCAGAAGTACAGGCTTTGTTGAAGTCCCCTGTCGACAGAGGCAGAGAGGTGTCTGCAGGGCAGCTTACACAGGACAACCCTGGGCTGGGGCCGGCTGAGGAGGAGGGGGGTCCGGCTGGCCCGGACGTGCACGACCCATCTCGGCAGCACGAGCGAGCTCAGCACCCCACGGCTGCTCGCGCAGGCAGCTCCAAAAGCTGCTCAGCCCTGGCAGGCAGGGCCAGTCCTGGGCTCATCTGGAAGGGGAAGAGGAGGGAGACATCTTCTTTGCAGCCAGGGGAGGTTGGGAGCCAGGGGTGTTTCCATACTCCCTTTCTGCGGGTGCAGGGGATGAGCGGTATTGCCTGTTGCTTAATCCCGAGAGACGGGAGGTCATTTCTTTTCAGGCACACCTTTGCAGTTCTCATATTTAAAGCAATTCTGCACATAGAAGGTGTTCCAATACCGGTAACTATCCCAAGATATTTCCTCTGAGTTTCTGCAGAGTATCGCTTTCTGTATCTTACTTAATAATGTCCGAGCAATTGATTTGGTAATTGTTCCTGCTGTTGATACCATATTTTAACAGATTTTTCTTGACTGAAGCAATCACCAAACGGTCAGTTATAAATCTGGTGGGCTTGGCAGGAAGCAAAAGGCAAAAATCCTCAGGACTGGGAAGAGACAGATTGAAGGAAGGAACACGTGTAAATCTAAGTCTAACCACATTAAGAACTGTCATCAGGTTTTTTTTGTTTTTTTTTTTTTTAATCCTTTCCTGTGAAGTAAAAAAGAAATTTCTAGATATGAAAAAAATCTTCCCTCCATTCAGGATTCTTTGCTGCATGGTTAATCAATGAATAAAGCCTGAGATGTACATAAGAACAAATATAGTGAAGCATGTACATAAGCGTGAATATACTGAAGTTTCTAATCTGGTAGCTTTCCCCCTCCGTGCCCCCCTCCCACACCCCCCCGCCCCCCAATTTGATTTTGATAGTTACGCTTATATCGTTCACATCTTTTCACTTTATTTTCCCTTAGCGCTCTGGCCGAGGTTGCTACGGAAAAGAAGGTGCTGCATATCCCATGCAGGGACTCGGTCCTGAGGAAACAGCAGGGCCCATCATGGTAAAGTGATTCTTGAATTTATATCCCAGTTTACCTGTTGAAATAGAATTGCATGGCTCGAACGTTGGTGAAAGTGGGTGTAGCTTCAAACTTAACTGTTTGCTTTCTATGCAACATAAAGGTGAGAACCCTTCTGCTGGTCAAAAGTTTCTTGCCACTATTAAACGCACTACTCAAATGGAGAGCACTTCTGTTTTCAGAGCAGAAATGTGGCTGGCACAAAATCTTGCTCGCTCGCTCGCTCGCTCTCTCCATTAGAGATACAAACCCCATTTCTTCTGAAAGAGTTTTTGGCATATTTGTAAAAATGTATCTAAATGCAGATAAATCTAGCTAGATAACTCATAAGCACGTGTTTTATAGAAAAGCCATGTTCTTTACATAAAACTAGGCAGTATTACGAAACAGCTACTTTGTTTCCTGAATGCTGAGATGATTGTTTGTGCTGCGCACCAGATATTGCATTCCTAAATAAGATGCAGCTCCCATAGGTTCTTCTTTGTCTCAGGTGGATTAACTGTATACTCCAGCATCTTTGAAGAGGTATTTTTGTTAAAGAAAGTAGTATCAAGTGAAAGATGGAAGGATACAAATAGAAAATGTGCCCATGTGAAAACGTTGCCTGTAAATGCTGGTAGTCCTAAAACAGTTTACTTGAGCTTCTTCAAATGCTAACTCCCGTAATTCACCGAAGATGTTTTGAACAAATTTAAGGACAGATTCTTCAACTGTTACTTGTACAAATACCATCAAAGTGGTTTTGCGAGGTTGGTTTTTTGCGTTGATGCTAGCGTAAGCCAGAGTTACCAGGATTCAAGTGCCTCCAGTATTAATTTTTGCAAAAGCCACCTGTATCCTCTCATCTTTCTGTCTGTCGGTCTGTCGGTCTGTCTGTCTGTCTGTCTCATTTCTTGTGAAAGTGTTAAAAAGAGTTAAGTTATAGCCAGATTGCGAAGATGCTAGGGTTCTCCTTTTATGTTTAAGGACCTTAATGGTTGATTTTTCCATGTTAATGCTTATCTGATTTTTGGTAGTGTTGACAGCTCTTTCAAAACGCCTCCTTCAAAATCTAATGTCAGTTCATACTTTTCATATGCTTACAGATTGCGGACGTGAGTCCAGCAGACGTCTGTTACGAAGAAACTCTGTCAACTTTACGATATGCTGAAAGGTACACTTCCATAATTTTTCCCTCTCTGGTCTTGGTGCAAATTGCAGCCAGGTGCTGGGCAAAACGACAAAAGATACCAGTTCAAAGTGATTGACAGCTCAGGATGAAGAAAGAGTGAATCTGTCAGTAAGCAAGGGCAGCATATGAAGAGCTTATTCTGTATTCTTATTAACGAACGGCATATATTTTCACAACTACGTTGTATGACAGCGGTAACTCTTTTTCCTGAGAATTCTGGGTCTCTCTCACAGGTGTGACTTAATTCAGCATCTTTCCTTCCCTTTCTCTCCCAGCACCTCTAAAACTAAGCTGTAGTTTGGGGTCCCACAGACCAAACATGGCTGAAACGTAGAACATACAGATGATCCCTGCTGCCAGTCATTTGTCGTCTCTGTTTCCCAATCCCAGATCCCAGCGATAGTGCCACGCAGAGCTATTCCTTCCTGCCCAGGAGCCGCTTGCTCCCCGGCCACTTTCCCAGTCCGTCGGCTCCTTCTGGAGGAGAGGGTTGCCTCTCTCCTCCCCTTTGCTCTGCTCCTGCCCTTTCTGGGGCTCAGCACTGAAAACCGCTCTCTTTGCAGTCCTTTCAGTCAGGCTTTCTCTGGGACTCCAGCACTAATTCCTTCTTATTCCAGCTCCCATAAAAAGAGGTCAGGCACTTACACGTCTCTTATCCCAAAGCGGATGGATCGTGGCTCTGCAAGCTCGTAGCCGCAGCAGCCTGGCTGTTAGGAGATATCAGGAGCAGAAGTTTTAATGTTTCCAGCACCAGTTCAGTGCTGCAAAGAGCTGAATTGCTTTCACGTGCCGATGAACGCAGACCAACAAACTCCCCACGCCTGAGCCAGCTCCATGCCGGGGCAGGTGGACTTGTCTCTGCAGGGGATTTGTCTGCCTACCTGGCGTACCCACAGTTACAGTGGATGAGGGCTGGTTTTCAGGTATCCCATCCCACATTGCCCCGCATACTGGAGGCACAGCAGCTATGGCTACGTTGCTGCCGGTTAGGGTTAGCTGCAGAAGAGAAGGTTTTTCCTGGGCTGGCAGGGGCAAAACCAAACCAGGCTGTGATTGCTGGTAACAGTACAGGAGAGGGCATCAGATGCTTCCACCCAAGGAGCAAACTGGCCGTGAGACCTTTTCGCTTGTGAAGTTCCAGAGCTACATGGGATATTTCTGAACAGGGAAAAGAACAAAAGAAGGTGGGGGGGGAGAAAAAAAAAAGAAGAGTAATTTTTGACAGGAAATCCTGCTGTTTGCTGGGATTATCTGGGTACCGGCTTCTGTTTTGTCTTTTATGTATTTTCATATTACCACAAAGCAGTGGTAAATGCAATTCCCGGTGAGAAGCTTATAAGAGACCTGAAGGCTGAAAATAACAAAGTGTTGTCCAGTCTGGCTGGGCTCGGGAGCACAGGGCCACCAACAGCCGACGAAACACGTACGTATTTCAGCATAAATAGCAAGTAGATTTTGACTTCCCCAAACGTTATCAGGAGGCATCTTTGGTAATCTGTAAGATCGAGGAAGTGTGGTGGGAATGCAGCTGAGGTAGGTCCACTGGTGGATTTCTTACCAAGTGGGTGGCAGAGAACATTTTGAACAACTGTGAACACGCTGCGTGGCTGCCACGGTGCTTGTCCTCGTCCCTCACGGGGTTTGCTATCTTACACGTAGATACCCTGGTTAAAGCTGTTCAGAAGAGGTGGGGTTTTTGCTGGCTGAGCATGAGCGGCGGATCCGGAGCACATGGGCAACGAGGGAGTCCCGGCTGGAGGAAGCCCGGAAGGAGTGGGAGCACCAGTATGCCGCCGTGGCTCAGGCGAGTTTTCCAGTAACAGGCATCGCGGCCAGATACCTTAACCTGTGGTCTGATGTTTTCCCCTTCTTGTCATCTTTCAGATTTGTTACTCACACACCTCTCTGCCAGCAATGCCCCGACAAGACCTTCCAGGGGCTTTTAAGCCTGGATAAACTGGCAATAACGTAGCCCTTGGTTAGGGGTCCACAATGTAATATCAAATCTCTCATGAGTTCAGCTGACAGAATATGCTGTCTACTTCTAACTACATTATAGTTTCTTGTCTTCATTTTGTAGTTATAAGAAATTATTACGGAAATAAGAGATGCCAGTGAATGCACCGAGCCATGTCGAAGCAGCTCAGGCTTGTGTCGTTTCAAAGTCCTTGACAGGGAGAACCAAAGATATTCCCTGTAAAACCAGTCATGAGATAAACACCCTAGAACGTGGGGCAGACGCCTTCTTTGTTCTTTTTCTTAAAAAAGGTTAATACTGCTTTTAATTTGGGGCATGTTTCTGAAAGCAACCGATCTCAACGTGACTTATTCAGCCAGACAGAAGCATTTCAGTAGGAGGCTGTGGCGTGTAAGAGCCAAGGAGTGCGTGACAGGCTGCTCTGGGAAAGACGGGGTCTGATGGTGACTTGCTTAATAAATTGTTCAAGGCACACCTTCACTGAAAGGCCGTACGCTGCTCCCCTCCCAGTTGCTCTTCGCGAACTGTTTCTTTGCTTCAACATGGGTAACTGCCAAAGGGAGGCGTCAGGAAATTCGCTATCTGCGTAGAACGGCGATCGATTTTTGCACGAAGCACGCATCACGCAGCAAAGTTGCTGCCTTAAACAAAAGTGCTTGACTTCTTCCTTAATGAAGGAAGGTGACTCCGGGTCTGGAGCTTCTGCCAATGGAAAGAAGCGTGGTGTCAGTCTTTCAGGTCTAATAATTGCTTCCTGATCATGCTTGGTAAACTTATGGGAAATTTAGGGACTTAATTCTGTGGGGAATGCTGAACCCCACGTGGTGTGTATGGCTAAACGTGGTAGTTCAAGTGCCTTCTTAGTCTGGACGGTTGTATCAGTCTTGGCTGGCAGCTGCCACAGGCGTTTGGGCACACAGGACTGTATCCTGTTCTGCTGAGGACAGCTCCTCATTCACTGACTGCATCAACTCGTTTTCCTGCATTGATTTGCCTGGGGTTTGCTTTTTTAGGACAGTGAAATGAACTTAATCAGGCATCTATTAATTTTGTTTCTTCTACCTAGTAAGCTGTCAGGTACGGTTTTAGAGAAATAACGGTGACAAGGCTTTGCTGGTGTGGTAGTGTTTTCCTTATGTGGTGGAGAGAATGCTTAAATTGGTAGGAGAGAGTCACCAAAAACCAGGGCCTGTTGCACGTGTTGCAAATGCTTTTGCAGTTCAGCTTGTCAGGTTGCTGCTCGTAAAAGTACGTTTCAGAATGAGCTATTCAAAAGCCGTGTGGGCACGGTGCTGGGCAGCCTGCTCTAGGTGACCCTGCTTGAGCGGGGGGGTTGGGCCACGTGGGTTCCAGGGATTGGAATCCTCTTTGTTGTGATTCTGTGATTCCGGAACTTGTGCTGAGAGGGGCAAGCGGTGTGGTAGCTGGAAATGCCTTATTAACTACTGTCTCCCTGTGCTGGAAGGCTGCGTGTGTGTTCTGTACTGAGACACTTGGCACCTCCATCCATCTGTCCAGGTAGAACAAGCAATGTAAAAAAGAGCGTAATTTCAGAACTGGCTTTAGGAACTTTTGCTAGCTTAGCCACGTTAGGCAGGGACTGCAACTCTTGAATGGCAGTATAGTTTTGTTAGAGAATAACCATAGGAGGTAGCTGGGTAAACTGGCTCTAGTGTCAAATTCCGATCTGTGTTGGTTTTGTTTGTTTTCTCATTTAAAGGGAAATCAAGGCTACGGTCTGCATCAGACACAGGATCTTAGCTGTTGGGGGCTGTTGGGCTAGAGAGCTAAAATTCTTTCTTCTTCTCACCTTCTGCTGTAGATCTGTGCTTCTTGGAGAACTTGTGGAGCATCCGCACAACCTCTGCAAGACGTGTAGGGTGCACTTGTGTGAAGTAAGCCTGACTCCAGAATTCTGATACAGACAGTCTCTGTTGTGCTAGTGGCTTTTAAGACTAAAACTTTGGTTTTGGATTAAATGTAGGGGTTTTGCCTAAAACATTTGGGGGAGGTTTTCTGCCTAAGTGGGAAAGAAATGACCCAGTGGTACTCACTAAATCACCGGCTAACTCGCTCACAAAATCCTCTTTCTGCAGGAGTAAAATATGGCAAACTTCCATCAAGCTCAAAACTATTTATGGCTGACATGAGTCTATTTTTGCATTGTTTTCTTTATTTACAGTGAAGAATGGGAGAGCTAACGGCTCGGGCAACGAGCAGTCTGCTGCAGTTTCCAGAGGTGACTCTTCAGGCACTTGGGGAAGATGGCATACCCCTAGATTCTGTGCTGTGCGGGAAGCTTTCTAGAGGTGAGCATTTTCCCTTAAATTTGGTGGTGGTATAAAGCTGTTACGGCCTGGAGGTTACCTGAAGCATAGGGTCATAGTATCAACTGTGTCAGGTTGGCGCTGTTAAGATGCATCAAGTTTGGAGAGAACAAAAAGGATGTTGTAACGATTGAAAATGCTAATATGAAAACACTAGTATAGTTAAACTTTGAAATTACAACCACGTGCACCGATCCTGTGCTATTAGAATAATTTACTTAAACCTGCTGAGTCAGTGAGCCCTCCTCAATTTCTGCTTAAATACAAGTCAGTTTTGCAAAAAGTAATAGGGTTGGTTTGGGCCGTATTTATTTGCACCAGCTCAAGCTCTATGACCATCATAACATCACACGCAGAAATAGTTCTCCCACACTGTTACAGCGGCAAAAGCCCCTGCTTTTTCTTTTCTAGTCTGAATAAAAACAGAAGGAAGAGGGCAGCACTGTTAAGCGCTGCAGCCGTATTTCCAAAGTATTTAATAGGATGCAGATGAGTAGGCAGCGAGAGCTGCTGGAAGTGGCTAAGCAGATTAGGTGGGTGACTTTCCAGGTGATCTGAAAGCAGAGCTGGGTGCCGAGCTGGATGTCGAGGCTTCTGTCAAGACCAGGTAGAATCTATCTGCCTAACTGTCAATGCAGTAATGGAGTTAATACTTCCTTCGAGTTTGAAGCAGTTCAGGGGAGCAAATGTCTTAAATTCTTTCTGTGATCGGCACGTGTAAAAGTTTAAATTTACTAATGCAGTGCCCGTTTTAAGACAATTTCTTGCTGAAATCCAAATCCCTGCCCAAAGTAGGCACGCGTCAAGTGAAATTTATAAACTAAAAATGAATTGGCTTAGATTTGTTATGTTTGAAGTATGCTTTAAGACTTGTATTCCCGTCTGTATGTAGATGATTTCTAGCAAAACCAAGCCGACTATGGTATAAAGACTATAGATCAATATATTGTAATCTTTATCCCAAACGATCAAAATTCTTCAGTGCAGGAATGACAAGTACAAATGCAAAATAAAAAGGTGGTTGATGTTAAGATGTGTTGCTTGAGGATTTCTATGGGTGATTTTAGAGAACCGACCAGAATTAGGGAAGTCGGTCTTCCTCCGTTAGGGCCTTTTATTGAAGGAAAGGGGCAGTGACTGTGACTTTTTTCAGTTGTTTTGAGCCTTGTGTTGGAAATTTGCTTTAGTCGGCTTTCTTTTCTCTTACAGGGAGAAATGGCCTAGCATGGTTGGCATGTGGTCCTCAACTGGAGGTGGTGAACTCTGTGACAGGAGAGCGGCGCTCTGCATATCGTTTCAGTGGAGTAAATAAACGGCGTCCCACTGTTCGTGTGGTAAAGGAGTTTTCCTGGCAGAAGAGACCTGGACTACTGGTTGGGTTGGAAGAAGCAGCGGGAAGTGTTCTCTGTCTGTACGACCTTGGAATATCGAGAGTGGTTAAAGCAGTTGTTCTTCCAGGAAGGGTACGTACTTTTTAAGCGGCGAAAGGAAGCTTTTACGTTGTTAGGTGCTGCATAATCCTGCTTCAGGAAAAGCTTTGGAGCGCCTCTTTGTAGGAGGTGTTTTGTTCTGTATTGCATTAACGTACTGTGACTTCAGAGAATCCAGTCGAGAGAGCCTTGATGTAAAATCTTTGGCATAACGGTACCATTATCTTCTGAGTCTACTGAGAGTAAACCAAATTTCCTGCTTTTATTGTAGAGCACATAGTTACCTAATTCTCCGCTTCCACAAAAAGGCATTGCAAAATACCTTTTCCTGGCCAGAGTGAGAAAGGAAAAAACCCCACTCTTTCAAGCGTCCATAGCATGCATTTCCTAAACGGTTAATTTCTGTTAGAAATAATGTCTTTAAAATACCTCAAACTTCCACAGTTGTGCTGTAAATGACTGAGACACATTCCCTTGAATCTCAGGCTAGCAAGCAGGTCTGACTTTAGAGCGGAACACATTTTTGTGTTGACTTAAGTAGGAAAAATGAGCCTTGAGTGAGGTATCTGACAGACTGTTGAAAGATTGACTTTCAGTCTGAAGCCCTTGAATCTCTGCTCATTGAATATTGTGTTTGTGTAGATGGGATGCACTGGTGTGATGTTACTCATTTTTTTCTGTCTTCTGTAACCCATAAACTCAAGTGTCGTAATGTCCCCTAGTCTCATTGTCTTAATGTAAACAAGAATCAGCATCAGTTAATAGAAAACCCAGATTCCCTGTATTTTTCTCACCTTAGAATCTGCCACAAATAAATACTTTTCTGTTACTCAGCTTTCCATAACGTGATTTGGTTTAACTTGCTAGAATACAGCTGGAGGGAGTTTTGTTTGTTTGTAGTGCTACAGCGTGATTACTAGCAGTAAGCATTTGTACTGTGTTAATTTCTAAAGATATGAGTTGGGTTGGTGCTCTGCTGTGTTAGTTTGCCTATCATCTTGATAAATTTTAGAGTTTGAGGTGGAAGGACAAGCTGTGTGCTGACATCAGCGTATAATCAGCAAGTAAACTATGTTTGTGAAAAAGGTCATAGCTTTGTTAAGTTTTATTTCTTTGATCTACGTAAGCAGGGAATAGGAAAAGGAAAGGTTAAGAAGGATCACGTCACATACCGAATCTGTGTCTAGCAAAGTGATTTGAAATAGAACGTAGTTAGACCTGCCCGTTGTATTGGGGAGTTCTTCTATACCGCAAGACAATGGTGCAGGAGAAAATATGAAGAAGCCTCGGGGGGGAAAAGTTGGCTGTTGTGTGATAAAGGTTATGGATTTTGGAATAAAGCCAAAGCTTACCTGAAGTTCTGCTCTTATGCTCTCAACACTCTTGATGACAAGCATGTTTGGCCTGTTGCTTTCATTTTGCTTCCTATCTTTTTGCTATTAGCTTAGTTAGATCAGCATAGCTAGGCCACAGGTATTGCTAGTCGGACTGTTAACTTCTAAGTTGTGAGTGGGAGTAAGGGTTAGCAAGAACAAGTAGATAAAACTTGCCCTTGGCCACTGTCCCTATGCTTTGAATTTATTCTGTAACTCATACTTCCAAATTATACATTACGTAACATGCGTTTTTAATCTGCCTGAATGTTTCTCTGATTTCCGTAATGATTATTTTTAAAACTAAACTGCAGACCTAGTCTTAACATCACGTTCTGCAGTTTTTGTTGTTACTGTTTTAAGGCTTTGATGAGCACCTTAATTTCTGGACTGTTTTCCGTGTGGGTATATCTTCAGTGGACAACTAAGTTCTACAGGTTAACCCTAACTTTGAGCAACTCTGGTCCAAGGTGTCAAGCCATTAGTGTATTAATGCAGGGTATTTATAGTGACTATATGACTGCCTTTTAGTGTAAGAGTAGACGTGTAGTCATTCAGAGAGCAAAGAATGAGTTAAAAAACCCAAACTCACAAGCTGAGAAAGAATTTAGGCATAATTTTTTTTTTTCTTTTTTTTTCCTTTTTTTTTCCTTGGTCTCTAATCCCATGTATCTAGCAATAGAACGAGAGGAAACGGCCTCAAGTTGCGCCAGGGGAGGTTTAGACTGGATATTAGGAAAAATTTTGTTACTGAGAGAGTGGTCAAACATTGGAAGAGGCTATGCAGGGAGGTGGTGGAGTGATCATCACTGGAGGTGTTCAAAAAACGTGTAGACGTGGCACTTTGGGACATGGTTTACTGGGCATGGTGGTGTTGGGTTGATGGTTGGACTTGATGATCTCACAGGTCTTTTCCAGCCTTAATGGTTCTGTGATTCTGTGCTCTCTAACTGCCCTCTGGATATACAGGTGAAATGCCGCAGACAACTGAAAGAGTTAATGGAGTATTATTTGAACTGGATTCTAGTAAAAGCAAATCTGAATTTAAAACATTCATTATATTGAATTGGTTTCTAATGGTTGTATGTTTCAGAACTATGGAAGGGTTCAAATTTTGCTGGTTTGTATGAGGCAGAAGGGTAGCATTCAGATTCAGTGAGGTGAGAAAAGCGTCCTTTCTTCATTCCCAGAATGAGTTGGCAGTAGTCTGGGAGAATATGAAAAGCCAGTGCATAGCGCAGTGGAAAAATATGCAGTTTCAGGAGCTTCTACGTGGAAAACTGAAGTGTTAAAACCAGGCAACATTTTTGGAAGACCGTATGCAAAAATGAAAGAGATTCCTTTGGGGCCAGTTGTACAAGGAAAGAAATCTTAAAAGAAAAAGAAGTTAGAAGGAACACTTGACCTTTGGCTAATTCTGCAGCAAGATATGTACAGTATTTTGAAGATTGGAAATTTCATTAGCTTTCCTATAAATCCGACAGAAACGCAAGTTGTCCAAATTACTGTAGGTACTTCTAAGATTAGAATTCTCGTGACCAAGATGAAAGGTAAATTCTGTGGTAGATTTCCAGGCAGTGTAGTCCCAGCAAGTGCTTGATATGGGAGAGGAGAAAACTTTGGGGCTTAGGGGTTTGGTTATTTTTCCCCACCTCTTGGGGGGTGGGGGGCGGGGGAAATGTATTAAAAAATGGACTGCCTTGTGATGCTCACTTCTTTGTTTTACTTTCCTGTCAAACTGTGCTGTTGATGTAAAGGTTCCTGGTTTTGTCGTGCTGCTTTTTGTAAGAAGGCTAAACCATAGCCTCTGTTCTTTTGTTGTATAGCTTTAGTGCCGGAGTCTTTGTGCACTTGTATCTCTGCTAGAGCAGTCCGTATAGTCCTGGGACGTGTTGCAGGTGCTGAAAGGTCTGTCTTCCCCTTGTAATAAAGCTGCGTGCAGACTGCTCCGCATGTTGAAGAGCAGTGTGCGCTTCTTCCTTAGCTGGAGTTAGCTCTTTCTCTAACAAGCTGCTGTTCTTTTTGCCGTTGTTTTAGGCTGGCTTTTAAAATTTCTGTTAATATTCCTAAAAGTGCTGGTGTGCATTTACACCTTTTCTGACTTTATCTGGTGGTTATTTTTATTCTAAATGAGGACTCGTGTAAATTTTGCTAAGCTACTATCTCCCTTCAACACTTTCCAAAAATGTTTCATTCCCATGGAAAATGGTGTGTCTACCATGCAGCTTGACCGCTGCCTCATCTGACTTAGAGCCATGATCTCTCCGAATACCTGTTTGGCAAAGAAGGCGTAGACTGTATCGCAGTGCTGATGGGCTGTGAGCAGTGGGAGAACTAGGTGTAGCTTTGTCTTTCTAACTTAAGTCCCTTAAATAGGATGAAGTTTCTTCCATATACCTGGTTTTCTGTGTTTAATTCTTAGAGTTAATTATTTCTAAGTAGGGAGTGGCAATTGGTAAGCTGTAATAATAGAATGGACCTTTTCAGCTGAAGTTAATTCAGTTCAATATTAACTTGTCGCTTTCCTGCAGGTAACTGCCATAGAACCCATAACTAATCACGGAGGACCCAGTACGAGCACTCGGCACCTACATCAGAGTCTGCGATGGTTCTTCGGAGTGGCAGCCGTGGCTACAGATGTTGGTCATCTACTTCTGGTTGACCTTTGTTTGGATGATTGTTCTTGCACTCAGAATGAAAGAGAAGCATCGGGTAAGCTTGCCGTTTTTAAGCTTGAATTTAAAAGTCAGAAATCTTGTGTCTTTTAAAGAAACTATATGCATGCCGCTTTGAAGATACTCGTGTGCAGACATTCATGGCTACTGGTTACAGGCGGCGGTTTGACATCATGTAGTCCTGAAGTGATTAAAAATGGGAGTGGCTTAATACGCCTTCTAATGTTATAAATGCCCCCCTCCCACCAAGATCCGCATGTCACTATGATTCTTGCCAGTGAGGTGTAGGAATTTTCCCCTCTGAGTCAGTGCAGCTGCCTGATAGGAAGTTGTGTCAGAGGTGCCCTATTTCTTGGGAATGTTCTTCTGCTTCTGTTAATTGACTTGGGGCAAATTTTAGGCTTGTTTTTTAAAATCAACCCGACTTATCAAAAGTCATGCGTTTGGATGAACGAAATCTCTGATTTGTGTATTCAGATTGCATAGACTGTTTTGGCTATTACAACAGTGGCTTCAGGAGCTGATGTCACTTCAAATAGCTTCGTCATGAGGCCCAAACTCCTGATTTACAGAGTCCAAGAAGAATTTGTCTATGAAGGCTACACTTTTACCTGGTTTTGAACGACGAGTGAGAACAACTTTCCGATCAGAGAGTTGTTGCGTTCTTTGAAAACGTACAAAATGGAAATGGCAAAACCAGTGTTGCATAAAGGGGTATTTTGCCTGGGACGGTAGAATTAGGTTATACACCTTGTCACGTCAGTGTTTAAAATGCAACCTAAGTGGCATAACGCATTCATTTATTGCGTGGTGTTGGGTGTCTAGGTCTGGAAGCTGTCACTGGAATTCCTGCTGAAGTTGCACAAAGAAGAGAAACTGTGGCCGGAGAAGGGAGACATCTCTGTTTGCAATTACAAAATCCTTCAGGAACAGCAATATCAACCCTGTGCTACATAAGCAGAAGCAATCAGCTCGCTGTGGGTTTTTCAGACGGCTACCTGTCACTATGGAATATGAAAACTTTGCAGAGGGAGTAAGTAGGCCTTTACACTTGGCCGTGCCTGGAGGTGCAGGGCTCTCAATTTTTTGTTTAAGGAAGTATGTTAATTTAAAGAGAACTTTTTCGGGGACTGAAATTCTGAGTATAGTCTTGGAAGGTTTAGCAATCCTCTTCTGAAATAATTGTTAAGTCATACATGGACTAAATGGGACCGCCTTCTCCCCAATGGACTAGGATTGTTTTCCGTATTGTGCCTGTGGATTGAGGAATTGTGGAAAGCACGCTTCTTTGGGTTATGCCAAGCAGTTAGGATGTGATAGAGCTGGTTTCCATGCGACGATTTGTTCTATCAGTAGTATTCAGTGAAAGCGGGAAATGTGTGTATTTTGACGAAACAGATTTTAAAAATTATTTTTCAGAAGAAGTTCCTGCAATTAGGGCATATGTTGAAAGTCTTAAGTATGTTAATAATGTGATTTAACCTGTAGGCACCACTCTCAGCTTGAAGGAGGAAGGATTCCTGTCTATGCTGTTACTTTTCAAGAGCCTGAGAATGATCCTCACAATTGTTGCTACTTGTGGGCTGTTCAGTCTACACAAGAAAGGTGAAGAAAAACTTACTATTAGCCACTGAATTAATTGTTATATATATAGATATATTTGTTCACGTACAGTTAATACCTGTATATTTGTTTTGTTTGTTTAGCTGTGCGGGAGATTCTCTCAGGTAGGGAAGCTGTTAAGCTTACAATGCAATTTTGACAGGATTCAACGGACGTGAAGGAGGGACCTAGGAGTTCCTCTCTTCTGAAAGAAGGCAAAGCAACAGTGGCTGTATTTTTGTGCTTGCATTCTTAAGTGATTTCCTTTGTTGCTTGATGACTGCTTCATGCTTTGTCTGATATTCACACCATGGTATTAACACAGTAGTTGAGGCTGCAGACCTAGAACACTAACCGTGCCGACATAACAGCCTGCTGCCCCTAAAGGAGGGAGGTGACAGTACTGCCCATTACCTTGTGCCAACTTTAGCAGTCTCTGGAGCCTTCATGAGCCAGTTCAGCTCACCTGGCAGAGAACGATCACTGTTCAGCAGAAAAGTCAATGGCTTCCTGCTGGGCTAATGGATGAAATCGATATGTGGAAGGGGGCAGCATATGCAAGAGAGGGACTGGAACTCTGGTGGTGAGGGAAGGAGAGAAAGGTATCTCTCTCTCTCAGCATCAGCAAGCTATTTAATCAGCTCAGCTGTTCATAGGGTGGCAATCTTTTTAAGTTTGACTTTAAAGCAGTTTTGATTGAGAACTCTTCCCTGTGAAGAACTATTTCCGACAAGTTTTAGCCCATACAACACAGTAAAGCTTTCAAAGGGTATGGTTAGCATTTGCCCCTGAAGCGGTTAGTGTCAAAATTTCCTCCTTTCTGATTCAGCGGCCAAATGTGACCAATTATCATGTCTTGGGAAGTGCTGTTTTTCTCTTCAGCAAGAGAGCGCTACTAAGAAAACTTCAGTCTAGATCTAATAAAATGATAATGAGGACTATAAAGCAGCTTTGTAATCAAATTTCATAATGTACACCTCTTTCAGTGAAGGTGATGTTGTGAGTTTACGTCTGTTGCAGTTAGCATTTGGTGACCGAAAACGCTTGGCATCAGGACAGGTCATGTATGAGGTAAGACGTGCACGTATGTGAAAGGATGAAAATCGTAGTTTTCTCTAAGCGAGTATCAGTTAAGTTGGCAGGGGTAATATTTACCATCAAAATTCAGAGGTGACTAAAAAACCGTAATCTTTGGCTGCGTCTTCTTGGGCATGGCCTTTGTCCATACTTTTTGACAACAACTCACGCCATTTCATACTGCGGCGTCGTGTGTTCCAACTAGATTCATCTGCAGAGAGCCCATATAAATTCAGTTGCTGAGGAGGAAGCAGCTTTTACAAATAAAATTATTCTTCATTTAAACACCAGATTAACGGCATGTCAGAAGAGAAGATAGGGCTTTGAATAGCTTTGTTTAACCAAACTGCAAGCTTCTGTCTGTCTCCCTTTCTTAAAGTAAGGTCATGCAGCTTTATTCTTTTCTGATCTTTGGGGTTATATATTCTTGTTTCTCTCTTGAGCTCTGTCAGCAGGACTTCAAATGAAACGTGTCTACAGTGTCTCTCTTAAGTGTTGGTCCTGAAATGTAGGAGCTCTAAAGATATCTCCTTCTACTTTTTGGCTGGGTTACCTATGAAATCTACTCTTAAAGCCAGCAAAATACGTCAATACAGGAACCGGTGGTATGATTTGGTCAAAAGAGTAGACGTAAATTGTTAGAACTGGCTCCAATGATGATGTTGTGTTTAAAATAGAGGTGAGGTATCATTATATCTCAGAGATGTAACAGATAGCAGACGCATCTGTATAATGTATAATTCTCTTTGGTAGTATGCTTGAAACTCTTCCAAAATCTTTTTGAGGGGGAAGCGATCTTAATTCCGAGCAATTCTTTCCTCCTCTTTTGATACTTTCTCTTGCATGTTCTCAATAGGTATGCAATGAAATAGGGGTGATTCTTGCATCGTGGTACTCCGTTTCAATAGGGACGGGGCGTTTTGATTTTTTTGAATAAGTTTAAATGTTGACCTTTTTCCTTATATATGGGAAAGCTCCTTCCTCATCTGTAAATGTTGCTGTTGAATAGATGAAGGTTAGGCGTTTGGAAAAGGTGGTGTTTCTTTAAAATGCATTACCTATCCTGGTGACAAGGTATAAATATCTTCAAGTCATTCAGCGTGGTCTAAATATGGATGTCATCTCCTTATCTTTATGTGCATTTTTTTTATGACACAAACGTACGATGCTCTAGAGGAACAGAGCACCCTGATTAGTTTTTTTCCGAATTTTAAATTAAAATTTAATTTGGTGGGGTTTTGTTGTTGTTGTTGTTGGTTTTTTGTTTGGTGGTTTGTTTGGGTTTTTTCTTAATTGTAGAGCGGCTATTTGTCCACAATACACACATTCATGTGTTGCATTGTAGACAGTTTGAAGGAATGCTGTATTTGGAGAGGCAGTATTTCAGTTAATGCTTGCTTAGAAAATGGTGGTATCAGAGGTTCAACACAATCCTGCTGGAGTTTCTGTATATCCCAACGTAGTTTGCTGACTCCGTAGGAATTCGTGATCCTAAACGCATTGCCCATGTGCATCCCACGTGCTCTCTGTTTTCCCCTTTTGCTGTTGGGTGTGCTCGGTGAAGGAACTGAGGGATATTTCACCCATTAGTCTCTGACCAGATTAGAGGAGGAGCTGGTAAGAGCTTACGTGGTTTGAAAGGAGATTGCTAAGCAGTAAGAAGTTCTCATAGCTACTAGAGAGAGAGATGCGTTTTCACTCTAGTGGTGAGCTTATAGAGAACACCTCTCAAAAGAGCTTTAGCTGCTGTAATGCCATGACTTCTCTACCTACCTCAGTTCTGTTCTCAAGACATGGAGCAAAGAGCTTTGCATGCATATGACGTGTTGCATTATTTCGGATATCTCTTTGTAGATATATATTTAGGTTTGTAAAGAAACCTTGATGTTGCAAGGCATTCTGCAGAACATGTTTAGAAATTAATAATGTTAGGGAAATGCTAACTTTTGAAAGCGTGCAAAGCCTTTGCAGCCAAGCTTACCTGTTACGATTTGGCATTTAATTCTCTTGCATGTCAGCTGTAGTTTCTATTTGCCATCAGAAATAAGCGCGTGGGAAACATACACTAGAATATGCATATTATATTAGAGATATACGTTCTTTCGTATTTAGGTATAATGTATGTTTTCATCTCCAAATGACCTTTTCTCTCTCCTTTCATTTTTTCCCCAGGGTTTGGAATACTGTGACGAAAAGTGCAGTTTAGATCTCACGAATGGAGCCATTCCCCTGAGAGGGGAGGCCAGCAATACCAAATTACTCAGCTGTCAGACTGTAGAAAAATTTCCCAACCATGCTGACGGAGAGGATAGCATTAACAAAGGTTTGTTCTGATGTCCGCGTTTGGCTATTCTAAAATAAATGGGTTCGGAATCTAAGCGATGAATGCTGCTCTGTACCCACAGTCTGCAAGTCTTAAATATCTGTATAGACTAGCTTGTTGGGCTTATTTAAAAAGAAAAATTGGGTGCTTAAGTTATGTGGGACTCCTTTAAAGGAAAAAATAGCCTTTATTTTATGCTTGCTGACATGCCATAGCGATGTATGGTGGGGTCATGTCAGTGTTCTATTCCTCCAGCTGTTGTCTTGGAACAGTAAGATCATTCTCTCCCTTGCTTAGGAATGTTACCTTTCTGTCTCCTTTTTATGAAGTTTGAGGCATGGAGAAATACCTGTAATTTTTCTGATGGTTTCTAATGAGCTTTTTTTCAGAATCTGTCCAAGTTAAGTTCTAGGCACACATGAGCTTCTGCTGGATGTGGGTTGAGGCTAGCAATGAAGCTGTCTTCTGAATGATGAAAATAATTGCTATCTTCAAAGGCAGTTTCAGGGGCTAACAAAACTGAAAAGGCACAGAAGTTCACAATGCAACATAGTAAAGTGTGTGAGGATCCCTAAACGGTCATGATGAATTCAAGAGAGAATCATTTTGCCAAACAAAGTGTCGTCTTGTTCCTTGCCCCATTAGGGTGAACGATATACCATATACTTTGCTTCTTACATCTGGAGAATGCATTCTCCCCAGAGAAGAAAGACCATTCCACTTACTGAGAGAACTGGAGTGCAGCATTGTGAATGTTTTATGTTACAGTCTTTATTCCGCTTTCCTGTTTGTTGGGTTTGGGTTCTTTTTGTATTTATTTTTGTGTGCTAGTTGTGTTCTTTCATTCTGAATATGCTGGGGAGGAGCTATTCTTAAAATTTGTAATTGACTCAAATCTGGAAATTAATAATGCCAGCTGAGCAATACAAGTGTATACAATAAGTATTTGTCTGCTTTCTGAAAGTAGCAATGTATGTGTTGCTAGCACATCTTTTTTTGCTAAACTGTTCATCTAGCTAAATGTCTTGGTCAACTCTTCATGTATGGAAAACCGAATTAGCTAGTAAGCGTGTATTTGATTTGGCTTAGAACTGATACAGTTTGAATGAGAAAAAGGGGCAGTATGACTGAAACCTACCACAGGGACGTTTGCTACTCCGTACATCATTTTTTTTATTATTCTTAGCAAGTGGTGTGTTTCAGGAGTGATAGAACAGGATTAAGCCAAAGCAGAAAGTGGTGTTTTAAAAATAGCAGCTGTATCATATTTTCTACAAATAAGAAACAATGTCTTGTCTTTTCCAGTAATATCCCCTGACACCAGCGTATCAATCTTCAGTTGGCAAGTGACTACATGTAGTCAGAGAAAACCATCTACTTATTTGGGTGTATTTGACATTAATCGCTGGTATCATGCTCAAATGCCAGATTCGCTAAGGTAGATTTTCATTAAGTTGTTCTCAACATCCCTGCAAATAATTCATTTGAAAGTCAGCGTTCAGCTTATGCACTTGTTTTCTTTAAGGCCAGAAGAGTTCCTTCATGATTGCCCCTATTTTGCACTGTGGTCACTGGATACTGTAATAAGTATGACTTCGCCAAACCTCATTTTGGATATTCTGGTCCGTGAGCGGAGTCTAAGTCGGGGACTTCCTCCTTCTTATCCACCACCGGAGCAGTTTTTTCATCCAAGCACCTATAATTTTGGTAGGTATTTCACCGCTTTTAACAGCGAGAAGCGTAAATTGAGGTCCAACGCCATTTACTGGTTCTCTTGTTCGTTGTTTTTCACTCAACAACCAAACCAAACCAAAAAACCCCAACCCCCCACAAACCCAGCTCTGATTACATTGTACCAGCAAGGTATGTAATGTTGTGAAATGCATCTGACATTCTGCTGAGTTTTGGGGTTTGGTGCTTTTGTCACGTAGCCGGTGAAGTGGTGATGGTTACAAAATGAAATGACTTTGAACTGAAGCTCAAAGCACAGCACCTCGATAGCACTAGAGATGAAATTTCTACACGCAGTAATAATTTTTTAAAAAAGGTTTGCCTGCGATCTGACGAAGAAAATGGGTACTCAGTTATAGCTTTCCAGATATTGCTGTTTAAAAAAAATAAAGTGGTCCTAACATAACTGTGAGAGCATGGAATGTTGTCAAACGTTCCTTGTTTCTGCAGATGGTTCGTGCTTGCTGAACTCCGGAGTCGTTCATATGACTTGCACCGGCTTGCAGAAGGAGGTGATCTTTTACTGTATCTTTATTGAGACTGTCAAGAGATGTAGCTTTTCTAAGTTTTCTGTTGCACTGCTTTCAGTGTCAGAGACCATTCTATGCTCATCCTGCCCATCCACACGCAGAATCGCAATTGTACCCTGCCAGTTTTATGCCAATGGCAACGTTTTCGGTCCACTCTTGGGACTTTAGAACTACCATTGTCTATTGTTGAAGCACGATCAGGGATTGAGTGTCTAGAACGGAATACAACGTTGCTGTAGGAGCAAGAACAAAAATGTCGTGGAAGGCGGCGAAAGCTGTTACTTCTATATTACCCATCAGTCCAACTGCCTGCTTAGGCTTGAGTTAGGGTTTGGATCCCTGATTAACCTGAAAAAGGAGGACAGAATGGAGAAAATGAAAAATTATTTGACTGTTTAAGAAGCAATGAATTCTTTGTTCTCCCAGACTTGGCCAAATCATAACTTCTGAGCCACTGCACAGATTGTAACAAATAATTTTGAATTAAGTTTGAGCTCACTAAACATTTCCAACGTCAACCAGCTTCTGCACAAACAAGCATAGAAAGGGTCTTCCACAGTGTGATTTGAAGTTGTGCTGTTGCTGGTTCAGCTATTGAAAGTATGTAAGATTCTCATTTTACTTTGTCTGTTATGTTTAGAAGGAGCAGTTAGAAGCGGTATTGTCAGCTGCTGTCCGGACAGGTTCTTTAGAACTTCTGACTGGGTGCATTAAACAGTGGGCATCTGAAGGTAATACTTCTTTACATTGTTTTTATGTTATATATTGGTTAGTTTGAAGTTGTTGATTTGTTTCTTTTTTGTTGTCTCTTTTTAAAGAGCAGCCAAGTTCTGCTGCTAATTTACGGCTTGTTCTTGAGTGGACATGGAACAAAGTGATCTCTACAAAAGAAGAATTGGACCAAATATGTGAGTACTAGTGTAGTCATTCCACAAACATAAAATCATTCCTTCTAATTGAGCTTATCCAGTAATCTGCTGGTATATGGCATTGCACGCGGTTCTTTAAGTGTGCTTTGAAACTCTGAAATTGCTCTGTAGGCTAATGCTTTAATGTTTGTTCTTGAAAAGGTGTTCCGCTCTTTGATGGCTCTTGCAACTTCGTTGACCCACAGACGTTACAGTCTCTTCAGCACTGCCAGTTGCTTTTGAGCAACCTTAGGACAATCTTAAACTGTTCTCTAACAGAAGCACAAGAGCTGACTGAAAAAGGTTTGTCATAGTATTATTAAATCTTTGGTATGCTTTCTTAAGGTTTGGAATTATGCTTGGGTTGTAATTGTGGGAACGTGAGCTTTTGTTGGGTTTGGTGATTGGAAGACGGTTAAATTTAGCTGGGCGAAGGGGCTTAAATCTGAGAAGCTGGGACGACCACTCAATATGCGTTGAGTTCAGGGAAGCAGTTTCTTGTGGAGTTCACGCAAGCGGCTAGGGGAGACTACACTCAGCAAGAAGCTATGTAAGCAACTGGGTTGAAATTGCAGCACCTGAGTGTGGTAATGCTCAACATGTTTCTTTTTAATTCCTAGCCAGCAATTTATAATTGCATGCAAATATTGAATTGCAAATTACTAAAAAAGATAAAGGAAGCGCAAATGAGTGACTTGTAAAGTAAGTTAATTGAGTTTCTATAGCTTTTTAGATCATAAGTTGTTCTTGGCATATTGAGAAAAAGAAAGACTGTCCCTTTGCTCTAGTAAAAATCTCTGCTACTTGAAAACCAGGTGTCGTCTTCCTGCGTGTATTTAATAGTTCAGGCTTAATTTTGTTTTATGTTAACCTTTAGTGAATCTGGTTCTTTGGAGGGGTTGCTTTCTCTTTTGGTGGTGATTGTGGGTTTTTTCTTCAAATAAGAAAGCGATACAGAATAGAAAATGCAAAGACGAGAGATTTCTACCGTGTCATTTTTGTATTTTCTATGTAGTATGATGAAGGGAGTTTTGTAAAAAGGAAAGGAATTGCATAACAAAAATCATCCTATGCCTTTTTTCAGGTTTTGCAGACTTGACAAACAAGAAGGTGGTAGCTAGCCTCATTTCTTTGTACGCACGAGTGGTCATCTGGTTCTGTCGAGCCAGTCTCCTTCCAGAGGGTTTAGGTAAGCATAAACCGTAAGACATTTGTACCAAGGAGACTGTCCAGTAAGTGATTCCTAGGAACACGTGCTTAGCCACGCTTTTGTAAATGTTTTGTCAGCAGCAAGTCGTGTTGGTTCAGTGACAACGTATGCCGAGAAGCTCTGGTGGTGAAATTGAGATTCTACAGGTTTTTCAAATACATAGCATAGAATAATGCAAGCAGTTTCTTTCCTGGATGTTTTTTAGAAATAGCAATAAGGCTCTGATTCAAGGAGCTGCTTGTGTCCACAGCTTGAAATACTTGGGATTTTAGACAAATTACTATTAGGCAACAAACGCCTGTTGGAATGCTTGTTTGTACAGTAAAAGCACTACCTGCATGTTTTGAACTTTTTATGTCTTGCTTGAGGAAATAATACGCCTTGGAAATGCTTCTTTATTTGGATAGATTATAAGCCCTAATTGTCTTTACAAATGCTCACATGACATGTTTAAAAAGCCATTCCCTTTGAGAACTGGTGTTTTTTATAGTGAACTTCAGCTAACGCTACATGTTCTGAATGCTACATCAACTGCAAGCTTGAAATGGCGCTTGAGACAAGAAGGAATTGAGTTTTGTCTCTTACATCTCTTCTGGCAAAGGCAGAAATGGGCTTGGCTTCTTTCAGAGTTGGAGGCTTCTTGATGCTTACCTTGTGTCTGTCTTTTTAGTCAAAAATTTTAGTCGAAAAACGTGCTATTGTTTCTTTAACTTGCTTTTACGTTATTGCCTGTAGATGATGATATGCATTTGTCTCGACCTTTCTACAACTATCCTCTGATTCAGAGCTACTATGCTGGTCAGCGACAGAAACTTGAGCGTTTGTCAAGGTAAGCCTTACTGGAAAACTCTGGAACACTTCCACTGCAAATTTAGAAGTGGAAGGGAACGGCTTTTATCTCAGCCGTTGTATTTGCTGTGCTTAATGCATTTGCCGGCCATACTCGTGACGTCAGTGATGCATGTGTTCTCTTGAGCCCAGGGGTTACTTGCCCATGGTAAAATGCTGATATATCCCTCGGCTTAGTACCACTTGTTGGTATCATCGTTTTTTGTAGGGTACTTAATTCATTGGCTCATCTGTATAATTTGTCACTACTGGAAAAGATCACGTGACTAGGCTAGGCTCAGTCGTGTCTGGTTCAGGAAAGCACAGCGTTCACAGAACAATTGTTTTGGACACAGAAGAAAGCATGTTTAAAAAGAAAAAAAATCATCTCTTTTATGGGCTAGTAATAGATGGTAATAATTGTATTGGCCTAAAGCTCCTACTCGCAAGTACCTTTGTGTAATTTCGTAAGACAGTCAGAGTTACGTGTAGTTGGCACACCTAGCACTCTATTGGCTAGTGCATAGAAGTCCCTTCCTAACGTAAACTCTCTTTCCTGGACTAGCTGACTAGCATATAGGTGATAGGCCTTGGATTAGACGATAATAGATTTTTCTTTGGAAATGGTACTGGAAACTAAGGAAAGACCTAAACAAGCTTAGGCTATGGCACTGTGAAGAAGAGGCTGCAAGATGAGTTAAGGTGGAAGCTGCAGCGTATGAGGTATTGACTGTAACGTTCGTCTTTCTGAGCTTAATTCTCAAGTAACTTGCACACAGGCTCATGTGATCCTTAGAAGCACACAAGCTCTGGTGTGCTTTTGGCGCTTGCTGTCGTCGGGAAATTAAAGGGTAGCGTCGCAGTCAGCAGAAGGCTGTGATGGACTTGTGACGAATGTAATTGTTAAAAGTTCAGCCATCCGTAATTGTAATTCTATTTTGACCTCCGTTAATAGCTGAACATGATCTAACGAACATCTTTCACCTGACTCAGAAATTTCTTTCACGTGCATTTCAAGTCCTAATCGTGCCTTTGTATGTCTGTTACTTTCTTTGACTCCTGGGAGCTTTTTTTTTTGCTTTTGACTGGAGGAAATCTGTTACACTGCGAGGCTGGAATTCGTGGTTTACTCTGTCTGAATCCTTGCTACCTTCTGTTCCAGAGGAAAATGGGATTCTGACTGCTTGATGATTGATGGAATGGTTTCCCAGTTAGGAGACCAAGTTGAGAAGTTGTGGCGGAGAGATGAAGGAGGAACTGGGAAATATCCACCTGCTAGTTTACATGTGAGTGTTATGTTCACAGAAAACAAGAATGACAACAGCAACAACAACAAACCCTCACCCCCTCAAAAAAAAAAAACCCACCCAAAAGGCAGTGATTTATGAAAGACAGGATTTTTTAAAAAACTTTTAACTTTTCATTTCAGGCACTGCTGGATCTCTATTTGCTAGAAAGCATTGAAGAAAGCTACAAGCATGCAATTGTATCCTTTCTAGTTATTTTTATTACACCTTCAGTATATGCACGTAAATGTTCTTAAATGCTTGTCACCACGTGTTTCATAACATTTTTTAATTTATCCTTCAAACACAATGCAAGTGAAAACATTTAGTTTAGAATTAAGTCCTAGACAGAAGCATTATTTTATTTCTTTGTACTGTGCATTTCTTTTTTTTTTTTTTAATGTTTTGTTGCAAAGCTTTTGTTCTGTTAAAAGTGCATGCACACAGAATAGTAAACAGAGGGAAAAATCATTGGGCAGAAACTTAATTTCTAAGCTGCGGAAATATCCAGAATTGTTTTTGTTGTTTGTTGCCTAAGCCGAGAGGAGAGCCTAGAGAGCAAGGGGTTTAAAAACTGTTGTACCCCAGAGCTGTCTTATTAGAGTACGTCCCTAAAAACAGATGTCAGAAAGCGAAGATGACACTGCCAGTGAGTGATCCACATACTGGTGTAAATCCCATTTTAATCATTCCGAGCTGAGTTGTGTTGTAAGGACACCATAATTTACATTGGTTCATATACTCTGGAAATGAGGAAAAAAACCAACTGTAGAATTTGTTTGCTTTAATAACTAAGCGTGGGATGTTCAAATGTTTTGAATGTCCAACTGGTAGCTCCACTGACTAAAGCGGGAGCCTGAGTTTCTAACTGAAGCATTTAAATACCCGAAGTTAACCTTTTTGAATGCCTTACAGAAACCAAAGAGCCTTTCTTTCTGGTTATTTATTCAGAATGCAGTTTTGTGGTTAGGACCTGAGTGTCGTCAGGTTAGAATAGCTTAAAACGGCAAGACTAAGCCATTAGTATTTTCTGCTTCCTACCACTTGCATATCCTTACTTCCTGATGTTTTTCTAAATGTTACGTGATAAATTTTGGTCTTCTTACAAATTTATTAGCCTTAATTAGATACGTGATACCAGACAATTTACTTGCTGCTAGATGTCATGCATTCCTTTCCGAACAAAACAGAAACTTTAATCGACTCTTTCCCAACTGCCTTTGCTGTCCCTTGGGGTCTTGTTAAGCTTGTTCAAGGTTTCTGGCTTCTAGATCACAATGATTATGAAGTAAGTATGTAACAGTTTAGCAAGACATACATTGCAGTACAAAGCGATAATCTAGAAAGCAATTTTAATAAATTGGTGCTTAGCTAGTAACAGGCGATAAAACATCAGAAGCTTTTTTGTAATACTGCCACGACATCTTCAGCAATAAATCATGCTTTGAAATGTTTGTTTCAATGACTTTGACAGGCAGTTGGTGAAAAGGAAGACAAAGTCCACTTTAATAATGCTTGATATTTGACTTTTCAAAGCCATCCGTTTAGGCTGTTTTCAGCAGACCAGTTGAGCACTTTCTCCAAAACAGTGGTTTAGGTACTTTAAATACTAAAGCTAAGATCATAGCAGCCAGAGTTGAGACAGAAGACTGCAAAAGTGACTTTTCAACCTAATCCATGTTCTTCTGATGCTGAAGGTTGTTCTTTGCCTGTCACAGCGTTGTTCTTTGCCTGTCACAGCGGTTTGTCTGGGAGAAGAACTTATTATGTAGTAGTGTATTTATAAAAAGCCATGTTTGTATACAGAGATATGATGAACCTAGAAAAGTGTGACCTACTCCTTTTAAAACACTCACTTTGTTCTGTATGGCTAACTGAATGCTCTAATGCTTTTTCCTGCAAATACTTGTTATTTACATGTCCCGTATCAGGTATTTCATTGGTTAGTCACCTAAGTTTATTTAACACCCGTTCACCCTTCCTTAAGAAACTTTTGAATATTTTTGTTGCCTGCGTGTATGTATGTATCTTAGTAAACGTGATCTCTGACTTCTACAGAATTCGCTGGCCCTGCTCTTTCATCCAGCTACAATCAAAACTGTGTCATGGCAACATATGAGAATTCTTCAGTCCCTCATGTGCCAAGGAGAGCATAGGCGAGCCCTCAGATACGTACAGATGATGAAGCCCTCAATGTCAAGCAGTAGTGAAGCGCGGCTTTTCCTCACTGTGTTGTTGTCCAATAGGTAAAGAAATATATCCCCCTGTTTTTGGCGCTCAAATATTGTAACAGGTGGAGAACAAATAATACAAATCACGACGCCCTAAATTTCCTTTAAACTTTGAATACCACAACTTTGGGGCATCTTTTTGGTTATACTATTAATATTCCTTTACGTCTCAAAAAAATTAATTGCAGGTGCATGGTGGAGGCTTGGGGTCTGTTGAAGCAACATACCACTAATTTAAACCTAGAAGAGCTGTTAAAACACATGTTTGAAGTCTGTCAGGAGGTGGGACTAATGGAAGACTTACTGAAGCTACCTTTCACAGGCCCTGAACGAGTAAGTGTGGACAAGAAAAAAAAAATCTTAATCGTCTCTTTGAACAGAGAAGAGGCAGATTCATAATCGATTTTTGAAATGTGTTATTTCTCACAGGAGTGTTTGGAGAAGTTTTTACAGACCACTGCTGGTGTTCAGAATCGCGAACTTCTTTTAGTCCAGCATCTGCAGCGTACCAACTATATCCCAGCACTACAGTTGAATCAGACAATGAAGGTTAATCGCATGGTAAGCGTTAAGTGTGCAAGGTTCTCTTAGGTGTTACTAACCATTTTTGATAGTACTCAACAATGCTTGGGGTTTTATACCGTTCTTTGAAATACTAGGAATAAGCTTCTACACCTTAAGTTACAGCCGAACCTAAAAGTTGAACAAAATATTCCACTACTCCAAAGCGTGTGCTGATGGGTAGCACTTGCTGCTGTTCTGTGCGGTGGATGCATTTTACTGTATCTGCAGAGGACGTTTATTCACTCATTAGAAATAGCACAGGCAGTTCTGTGCAACGAACTTCTTGTAATTCATCAGCGTTCTGCTTTACGCTTTTCATTCATCAGAATGATCGTGATCCTCGCTTGAGAGAGAGAGCGCTTGCCAGAAATTCTGTATTAGACCAATATGGCAAGATCCTTCCTAGAGAAAGGAAGCTGGATGTAGAGAGAGCCAAGACTAACCATTTGCCTTCATCGGTCTTAAGAGAAGGTAATTTTTCGGGGGGGAAATACAATGGACAGCTAACCATCGCTTTGATTCCACGAGGCTGAGAGTTTTTCCCTCTCGCTTTACAGTCGTAAGACCAAAGCCATTATCAACAGTAACAAAACAAGCTAATGCAGGAAACGTGCACCCAAGAGCAACTTTCATCAGTAATGTATTGTCCAAAATTGGAGAAGGATGGGGAGCAAACAAGCAGAAAACCAGTTTCTCACAGCATGATAGGTAAGCAGCCTTTTAACAAAGTTTAGTCTTGAGCTACATGTTTGGAGAGAGAGAGAAAAATCCATTTGAATTGCGTTAGCGTTTTGGAGGGAAGGTGCGTCTGAATAGAGCTTTGTCTGGCTTTTTTGCGCATACAATATGTAGCATTTAAGAATCAATACATCGTAAGTAATATTTGGAGAGTGAGTTTTTCTGCTATGATAATAGAGCGGAAAAGAGGCTAGTAGTTGTCAGATGATTTTCCTGCAGGTGGTATGGTCAAATAAACTTGGATTCTGGTATGTTTGGACTTCAGGGGAATGAAAGTCATTTACATTTTCCTTTTAATTCTAGTCCTGGAGTGACAGAACCACCAGTCATAACACATCCTCTCCCTGATGCAGAGTCGCGCAATGCATCTGTTGGGGCACCAGTTAGAAAATTTTCAGGAAAATGTTCCAGGTATAGTAGATCTACAGAATGAATATTTCAAAAAGGTGTTGCTTCTCATATATATATATTTGTGTATGTGTGTGGGTGTGTACACTTCCCGTGCTTGCAAAGCGTTCTGTTTGCATTTAGTTTTGTGTCTGTTAAAGAAAAGGCCAACTTAGGGACACAACTAAATGGAGAATTTGAAGTGGTCCCAGCATTGAAATGTGGATGCATTTTCTTCTGACACGAGAATGACATCACTTGTGCAACTTAACATTGGATTACTCTTGCCTCAGAGGCAGTGATTTAGGAAATTAAGTATGAAATGTAACGAAATAATTGAAAAGAAGAAAATGCCTCTGACTTGTTGGTGGGCCTGAGACATCACCCCAACAGCGAGGGTTCACCTGTATTTCTTGTTCATGGAATGTTTTTGTTACGTACCATCTCAGATTTCTTGAACGCAGCATGATTCTTTCCACTGATTTATTTCTTTTCGTATTTTAAATTGTGTACCATAACAGATTGCTGGGTTTGCTGGCTCGTCCTGTTCCTCCACGCTCTGCAGCATGGGGTGGTAGCTCACATTCGCCATGCAAAGCTTCTACTTCATTCATGCCATCCAGCCCACTGAAACCAAATACGCATGGTTCCGTCTCACAAAAGAAGTTTTCAGGAGCATCAGAGCTGAATTTGCTAGAGACTCCTCTTGTGGTTAAGGTTCGTACTGTAAAAAAACGGTAACAACCAACCAAACAAAAAGCCTGTAAACTTTGTTTAAAATGAAACCACCAGAAAAGTCTTTAGAAACAAACACTGATTGGTCTCGAGGAATGGAAAAAGGTTTTCGGTGTCCCAGACTTCAGATGAAGTTAAATAGGCTGTCAGTTAGTTAGGTCATCTCGGCTTTGGGAACAGAAATCTCAGAAATGGAGCATGTGATTGCGTACACTGAATACTCTGGTCTCTGTCCCTTAACCGCATAAACTTTTCTCTGTAGGAGAGAGTACATTGTATGTTTCTAACTTTACATTCAGTGGTGATGTGAAAGGAAACGCAGTATTTCACTGTCCTCAGTTTTGTCTCACTCAGTTGGAAGTTAGTCTGTTTGGTAATTAATAATGCATTAACAGACGTTTTTTAACTCTAGGTCATTGAAGATAGTGCGGGTAAGGCACAAACCTCAGAAGCAGCACCTGAAGCATCACCATCTAGTGGACTACATCCGTCAGGCAATCTTCAATACAGCTATAATACCACAGAGCAACAGTTTCCATGGGATTTGCCTGCTAACCAAGATGGTGAATGTGATGCAGCTGAGGGAGATGGAGAGCAGAGTAATTTTCCTTTAGTCTTGGAAGGAGAAGGTGGTGAAGCAGAGATGGGAGACCCTACACTGTTAAATGCTTCTAAACCGTCTGGCACAACAACAGGGGAAAAACCTGTGAACAGTTTAGGAAATACTGAAAACCAAGAACATGTGACAAATTCAGTGTCCCCTGTAACTAGTGATCAGGAATCTCAAAATATTGCAGAGTCACTCCCATATGTGCCTGAACCCCTTAAGGTAGCTTTTGAGAACTTACTGTATGTAATCAAAAGCACAAGAATTAAAGAATTGACATCTGGAGTTGTAGAACAATCTATTCATGAAACCACAGGCAGAAAGGAAACTAGATCCCAGAAGGCAAAAGCTCCCTTACCAACTGTGCCAGAAGGAGTGGAAGATGAAACCAGCACACGTCAAGTAGAGCATGCCGTCACTCCTAGAAGATGCGCAAGGGGACAACTGACTAGCAGCCAAAGTATTCCATCGGCAGGCCATCAGCAACTACTGAAGACAGCCAAACCCGTTTTGTTAGGGCTGTCTCCTAGGAGAAGTACCAGGCAAACAAAAGAAGCATCTGAGACTTCTAGCCTTCAAACAGAAGAAAATGCTCAAGATGATGAGCACATACCTGTGATTCCTGTTACTCCTAGGAGAGGTAGGAAGCCTAAACGGGCCAATTCAGAAGAAGTAGAAAGCAGCCATTCTGGAGGGATTCTCCAGATCCGCGTGTTTTGAGTAAGACAGGTCAAAACATTTGCCTGTCCTGTTTTAGACGTCTTGTAGCTGGAGAAGAAATCCAGGGTGCTTTTCATTAGAAATAATGCTAAGGTCCTAATCATTAAAGAATAACCGTATAAAGAAACTTTGTCGTTGCTGGACTGTGGTACAAAGAGTTCTGTACAATTTCCGTAGTCTGGAAGCATTAGAGGGCAGTCAGTATAGCTCTTGTTTGGCCTGAGCTAGCAAAATTATCCCAGTCCTGCATGCTGTCTGCAAAGGTAATTGCTGGATCTGGAGGAAGCAGACAGTAGAAACAAAGAAGAAGAGGAGGATGTTTCTAGAACGGAACCTGTTGAGATAAAAACAGGTTAGCAAGCAGTTGGGTTTCAACACGACCAGTCAATCTCTAGAGAAAAGAACAAGCAAGGACCTTAGCTGCATTCTTGTAGAAGAGGGGAAATGGAGTCAAGAAAGGAAAGGAGGGTTGCTGGAATGAGACGGATATCCAAAGAGAAATGAGAAAACTTGCTACCGGATTTTAAGAAGGAGGGGTGTTTTCTGAAGTTTTTATGTTAGGTCCGTAAAATATCAAGTTTAGTTTGTAAACAGAATATCAATGGCCATTTTGTTTTCTTGACTGAAATTACGCATCAGACTTCTTGTTTTACTGGAAAGAAGACTTCAGACCTCCTGTGCATTTGAAGTCTTGGTAGCATTATTTTGTTAGATCGCTATCGTAGGTGAAATGTGTAAAGGCTCACTGTAAAATCATATGATCATTTTAAAAGAAGTGATGTTAAGTGCAACAGGGAAGTCATCCTTCTGTCTGTTTTTGTAGGATTTGTGGAAGAATCAAATGCTGACTGTCTTACCCTTCCTGAGGATGGTAAATTGGTGTTTAAAGCTGCTGAGGCTGCTCCTTTGGGGACTGCACGTGAAGGGTAAGTTTATAAAACAGATACACTGTTGGGTTCACACAACATGTAACTGCTGGCTTTCCTGTGTTTGAAAACTACGATTGCAAGCCGGTATTGCTTCTTTCCTGTGTTCTGATATACAACGGCTTTTCGATTCCTTTCTGGCTGTGAACAGAACTAATTTGGCGTGAACAGAAGTCAAATTGACTAGCTGTCCATTTGAACCTTTTTTCTGAAATCATTGCAGACCCCCAAGTACGGTGATAAAGATTTCATTCAACAGGCTATATGAACCTTTGAACGGTTTGAGGGTTACTAAGCAGATACTGTGAACAGAAGCCCTGCTTTTGTCTGAAAATGGTGTAGCTAAAAATTACACCTGAGATTCCTGTAACGTTAGTGAGTTTATCTGGGGGCTTTGGATACTTTCTGGCAGTATTTTAGACACTTAATTTCTGTTTTCTGTGTGTGCTCCATTAGCATCTCCTTGCTTATGGAAAGGGAAGCAGTTTTCTCACCAGATACTTTAAAAGCTGCAAGTGCTTAGCGAGAAAGACGGACTGTTAGCAATGAAACAACCCTTGATTTCAAGTGGTAACATACCCGGGTACAAACTTTTGTTTGGTTTGTTCTAAACCTCCAATAGAGCCGTTGCACTCTTTCTACAGAAGACAAATGGTATCTCGTTCTTCAATATTGCTCTGTTGTTATGTTATCATCTAGTGTTAGATAGCCGGGAAGAATGCTAAGGACTTGATTCATTGCATAAGAATGAGTCACAAATTGAATGCAGATATGTTGCTAAAGGAATTTCTGATTTTTCTTAATTTTTTCTGTTTTGAAACATGAAGATTTTACAGTGAGAAAGCAACTTGTAAAGCTCTTCAGGGTTTGTTTTGAATCTTACTGACGACTGTCTCTCTCTCTGTTCATGAAGTGAAACACACCACCAGGAGTCCAAAATGTCCTCTGCATCAGAAGAAAAAGCCATACCAGTTGCAACAAACCCACAGCTTTTCTGGATCCCATCACAGGGTGGTATCTCACATTCGCCATGCAGAGCTTCTACTTCATTCATGCCATCCAGCCCACTGAAACCAAATACTCATGGTTCCGTCTCACAAAATGAAAAAAATCATGAAACCACAGGTAGAAAGAAAACTAGATCCCAGAAGGCAAAAGCTCCCTTACCAACTGTGCCAGAAGAAGTGGAAGATGAAACCAGCACACGTCAAGTAGAGCATGCCGTCACTCCTAGAAGACGCGCAAGGGGACAACTGACTAGCAGTCAAAGTATTCCATTGGCAGGCCATCAGCAACTACTGAAGACAGCCAAACCCGTTTTGTTAGGGCTGTCTCCTAGGAGAAGTACCAGGCAAACAAAAGAAGCATCTGAGACTTCTAGCCTTCAAACAGAAGAAAATGCTCAAGATGATGAGCACATACCTGTGATTCCTGTTACTCCTAGGAGAGGTAGGATGCCTAAACGGGCCAATTCAGAAGAAGTAGAAAGCAGCCATTCTGATGGGCAAACATCGCCCGTCAGTACACAGTCCATAGCTGTTACTCCAAGAACAGGATTAAAGAGAGCAAAGGAAGCCGCATCTGAGCTCATGGAAGTGGCTAATGAGGAAACTTCTCTTGCTGGAGGTAGCATTATTGCTTCTGCTGCTTCCAAAATGGCTAGAGGAGGAAAACGTTCAGCAGGAGATCAGGGAACTGGCCAGAATGACACTGATCATGAGACAAAAATGGCAGTTAGTCCCGGCAGAAGGGCAAGAAAACGGGAAATCATTCTTTTACAGTTTACTGAAAATATTGTCAAGGATGAAGAGGTGCAGCCTAGTGACCATCTCCTTTTTCCTGTGCCAACTAAGAGAGGCGGAAGAATAAAGAGGAGTTCATTGGAAGCTTCAGAAAATTCTGACCTTGATCTGTCTAAACCATCGCTGCCTCAAACAGAATTTCAACTTCCTGTCACTCCTAGAAAAAGTGCTCTGAAGGGGGCACAGAATCTCTTGGCAGGCACAGAATCTGTCTTTATTCAGGAAGACATACGTTCAGGAGGGAGAGCGGAAATCTGTGATACTCCTAAGAGAAGAACAATAAGTGTTCCACATGCTAAACCAGAAAAAACGGCTACTCATGAGCAAACACCCGCCCGGACGGCTGAGGAATCAAGCACACCCAGGAGTACAGGAGGGACAGGGCGGTGCGGCAGGAAGAGACGCTCAGTACTGGAGGAGAGCACAGGGGAGGAGGCCTTCCCCCAAGGACCTGGTGGCAATCCTTTGCTGCCTAAATCCACCAGCATGTGCCGAAATACTTAGAATTTTAGCAGATCGTATGGCAAGAATATGCCCAGTGTGCAAACAAGGCCGCAGATAGCTAAGTAGTTTAATTCCCCCGTCAGAAGTTCCTTTTGTTAGGAATTGTTCCATTGTTAGGCAATGCTTGTAACCTGTTAGCCTAGGCCAAACAGAAAATACTACCAAAAAAATAGAATTTCAATTAATAAGCTAGCATTTGTTTCTTATTTGGTTTGTACTTTTGTCTTCTGTGCAAAACTTCCGGGTTTCCATTCCAGAAATGCTTTTTTCACCAAAGGAGTCGAGGTAATGAGTCTCTTTGATACGCTTGGCGAGAACTGTATCATGGTTCCTTTTGAATTAAAGCTGTTCCTAAAAGAAAACACATTTTCCAGTGCACTGTGCTATGCGGCTGAGCGGTATGTGAGGTAGAGGGAAGAAGGCATGTGATGGTTACTGATGCGTCCCTTCGTTCAGGTCACTTACTCCTTGGCTCTGTTATCACCTGGCATGGTTCAAGAGCAGGCTTATCCCACAGCAGTCATTGGTGTGGTGTGCGTTGCTGCTGAACTTGGTTTAAATCCAGACTAAACCATGAATTATTAGTGAATGACTGATCGCTTGTCTTGCGATACTACAATTGTAATTTTAACACACAGAGAGAGAAGAATGCAGGGAGTAGGTGCGTGATTTCTAGGAACACCACCAGCACAAGCATATGTGACCCTAGGAATCGAGGGCCCAGGAAAACCTTTACTTTTGATCTAGCCTATTGGTCTCATAGCGGCTTCCTAAAGGGCGAGAATGGTATGCTCATCTCAGCAGGACCCAACAGTTTACGCCGGCCAGGTAAGATTTTATTCCAAGAACCAACTAAAAGCAGTTGTAGCTAACACACACTTGTAGACTGGTCGGTTCGTTTATCTCCCATCACTAACACGCATGTAAGCGTAATGCAAACGACTGGCACTTGTCAGTTTACTGGTTTGCAGCATTATGTAGGTTTTGTCTACATTTCTGTCATCCTGGAACTCAGTACCACTTTCAAGTGTGTTTGCAAATCCTGATTCCTGATTTAAAGTATTAGTGGGAGCACCCCTAGCAGACAGCAGTGCTCGTGTATGCATTTGCTCGCTCATCTCTGAAGAGGATGCACTTGATCTTTTTTTAGAGAGAGGTCTTTTGCGATCTTGGTCAAGGAGTGCTGGGGAAAGCCTGGCGGGGTTATAACGCTACTCTGCTGGCATATGGTCAGACCGGCTCAGGGAAGAGCTATTCGATGCTCAGATACGGTGCAAACAGAGGCCTGGTGCCCGTTGTGTGCAAAGAACTCTCCAAAGCCACCCGGAGTCGGGAAAAGAACAAGCAGTACCAGGTGGGATTAGCACAAAGTGTCATTTATTTCCAAGATCTTTCCAGGTTGCACTTTAAAAGACTCGGGTCATTTCAAATGAGCAAAAATAGAAACTGTGACCGTATGGAGCAACTTACAGTACAAGCCATAGTGGAGCCTATGAAATAGTGTTGACTAAAAAGTTGATGTAGTACAGGTAGATTTCCAGATAAAACCTAAAACGATTATTTGTCACCGGTACAATTAACTGATCCGTAACGTGAGAACCAAAAATGTTAGTTTCTAGTAAACCTTCCTTTTTTTTAACAACTGTTCAAACACTGATCTTCCTTTACCTGCCATAAAGTGAGCTGAACTTTAATCTCTGTTATGCTTCCTAACTTCACCCTTGCACAGGGTATTCATGAGAAAGTCCTTCCAGCACCTCGATAAAGAAAGGTAATGCTTTCTTCTGTTCGCCTTTATAGGGTACAGAAGCTTTATAGTGCCATACCTCTCCTATACAGTAGGAGCGACCTTTTTAGCCTTGCAGGACAGCTGTTGGAGCTGCTGGATGCTCCCACTCCATCAGCACCCTTCTGCGCTTGTAGTCGGGTGGATTCTAGCACCGCTGTAAGCAGAAAACTTCACTCCCACCGTGCACTAGTGCCTTCTGTCTACAAAAACACCACCCTGATTACTGAAGGCTGCTTGTGACTTACTCCTGTGGTACTGTCGCAAATGAGTGGTTTAGGCCGCTTAAAGAATCACTGTCAAGGGTATTGGCAAAAGCGATTTTACCAGAAGTTTGTAGAATGCGACTTAACAGAATTCGATGGCAAGGTCCACTCTGCTACTTACTAAAACATACAAAGGAAAACCAAATAAAAATTGAATCGGAACGATTTAGGCAGAGAGACTGGAGAAACAAAAGGGTAAAGAGGACTCTGCCATTGAGTCACGAGGTCCAGAATGGACCCCTCTCGCTTTCTAAACTCCTTCTCAGGGAGGAGTCTAGGTGCGGCTGAATCCAGACTTACTCTCAGACGTGGTCAACGGTCCATGTCTAAAGGAAAGGGTGTAAGGAATAAAGAAATCCTCCTGTTGAGTCACGAGGTTCAGGGAAGACCGGCTAGGTCCACTCCTAGTCCCAGACTTGGTCAACGCTTTATATCTAAAGGATTATAGGTATTTAGCAGCAATCTAAGGTTCCTTCACAATTTAAGGTGGATCACAAGATTTTAGCAGCACTTAACCATTGATTAGTTTAACATTTGCAGAGTGCGTTAATAGAATTTACTACAGTCACAACAGAGACTTCATTACAGATTCAAAATGGTAATATTTACACTATACTTGTGATCGGGGACTCAAATGGATTCACACACGCACGCACACAGGCACAAAGACATATGCGCATCTCTGTATATATACACACACACATATATATGTATGTAGAAAGGTATACCTGTTAAAAATTCCCCTTGAGTTCCGTGGAAGTACTCAGTTCAAATGCCTCCGCATTTCTCAAAGGGCCAGGGTCGAGCCTCGAGGAGGAGAGAGGGTTTTAGCCCAGGTCTTGCTGCCAGCTCAGCGCGGTCCTCTAAAATTTCACAAACTGGAGAGTTTGTGAAATTCTGAGAGGCGTCCCACTCAGAGGGAGATGCTGGTCGCAGCCCGCTGCGGTCCAGGAGAGCTCAAAGGGTCTCCCTTGGGACCCGCTGTTTATAGGGTTGCAAGATGATTGGCTTTAGTCATTAGTAAAATGATGGCATTTCGGTAACCGTGGTCTCGTTCCACTTGGGTTACGATCGTGATAAGGAGTGCTCCAGGGCTGTCAGGGAATGACGGATCATCCCATTCTTTGTGCTCTCATTACCCGCCTCAGAATCACAGAATCACAGAATCACTAAGGTTGGAAAAGACCTGTAAGATCATCAAGTCCAACCTAAAAAAAAAACAAAACAAAACAAAAAAAAAACACCAACCAAAAAAAAAAAAAACCAAACACACAAAACAACAACAAACCACAACACACCAAAAACCAACCCACCCAACACCACACAGCACCATGCCCATCAAGCTACATCCCACAATGCCACATCCACACGCTCCTTGAATACCTCCAGGGAGGGTGACTCTACCACCTCCCTGGGCAGCCTATTCCAATGTTTCACTACTCTCTCAGTAAAGAACTTTTTCCTAATATCCAGCCTGAACGTCCCCTGGCGCAACTTGAGGCCATTTCCTCTAGTCCTGTCACTAGTCACTTGGGAGAAGAGACCAACGCCCACCTCTCTGCAACCTCCTTTCAGGTAGTTGTAGAGAGCGATAAGGTCTCCCCTCAGCCTCCTCTTCTCCAGGCTAAACAACCCCAGCTCCCTCAGCCGCTCCTCATCAGACTTGTGTTCCAGACCCCTCGCCAGCTTCGTCGCCCTTCTCTGGACACGCTCCAGCACCTCAATGTCCTTCTTGTAGTGAGGGGCCCAAAACTGAACACAGTATTCGAGGTGCGGCCTCACCAGAGCCGAGTACAGAGGCACGATCACCTCCCTGCTCCTGCTGGCCACACCATTTCTGATACAAGCCAGGATGCCGTTGGCCTTCTTGGCCACCTGGGCACACTGCTGGCTCATATTCAGCCGGGTGTCGATCAACACCCCCAGGTCCTTTTCTGCGGGGGAGCTTTCCAGCCACTCATCCCCAAGCCTGTAGCGTTGCCTGGGGTTGTTGTGGCCAAAGTGCAGGACCCGGCACTTGGCCTTATTGAACTTCATCCGGTTGGCCTCAGCCCATCGATCCAGCCTGTCCAGATCCCTCTGCAGAGCCTTCCTACCCTCAGGCAGATCACCACTCCCTCCCAACTTGGTGTCGTCTGCAAACTTGCTGAGGGAGCAATCTATCCCCTCATCCAGATCATCAATAAAGACATTAAACAAGACCGGTCCCAAAACTGAGCCCTGGGGGACTCCACTTGTGACCGGCCGCCAGCTGGATTTCACCCCATTCACTACAACTCTCTGGGCTCGGCCATCCAGCCAGTTTTTTACCCAGCGAAGAGTGTACCTGTCTAAACCACAGGCCACCAGCTTCTCCAGGAGAATACTGTGGGGAACAGTGTCAAAGGCTTTGCTGAAGTCCAGGTAGACAACATCAACAGCCTTCCCCTCGTCCACTAGGCGGGTCACCTGGTCATAGAAGGAGATCAGGTTGGTCAAGCAGGACCTGCCTTTCATGAACTCGTGCTGGCTGGGCCTGATCCCTTGGTTATCCTGCACGCGTCCCGTGAGCGCCCTCAAGATGAGCCTCTCCATAACCTTCCCCGGCACCGAGGTCAGGCTGACAGGCCTGTAGTTCCCCGGATCCTCCTTCCGAGCCTTCTTGTAGATGGGCATCACGTTGGCAAGCCTCCAGTCATCCGGGACCTCCCCCGTTGACCAGGACTGTTGATAAATGATGGAGAGCGGCTTGGCAAGCTCCTCCGCCAGCTCCCTCAGCACCCTTGGGTGGATGCCATCAGGCCCCATAGACTTATGAGTGTCCAGGTGGCATAGCAGGTTGTTAATTGCTTCCTCCTGGATCATGGGGAGCCTATTTTTCTCTCCATCCCTGTCATCCAGCTCAGGGAGATGGATTCCCGAGACATCCACCACATAGATTACTACAAAAAGACAACGAACGGTCGCCTGCCGGTGAAGTGGATGGCCCCAGAGGCTCTGTTCGACTGAGTATACACTCATCAGAGCGACATGTGGTCCTTTGGTGTGCTGCTGTGGGAGATCTTCACGCTGGGCGGCTCGCCCTACCCCGGCATGCCGGTCGAGGAGCTCTTCAAGCTGCTGAAGGAAGGTCACAGGATGGACAAGCCCAGCAACTGCACCAACGAGCCTCGGTCAGGTAAGAGGAGTGCCTGGAACAGTCAGTGCTGTTCCCTGCCGTAACCATGCAAGAGTTCCTGGCACGGTCCAGGGACGCTTAAGCGCCCAACTCGTTACACAAAGGCCAGGGCCTAGCTGGAATTTCTGAGATGGCAGAGCGGTGCAGGGGAGAGGGGGAAGGAATGCACCACCACAGTTACTTCCCTTAAGAAAGAGCGCTTTGTTTTCCCCAAGCAGCCTCCCCAGCTCTGTGCCAGCAGAAAAGATGCGGGGATGCCATTTGTGAACATGCTTCTGTTTTCCTTTGACATCACCCACTGTGCGCCCCTGTGATAAACACAACAGTGAAAACTCGTTCCTGCCCATCTCGCTCGCCGTATCAACGTGGAAATGCAAAACCCTATTTGAGGTCAGCTTACTCCTATTATAGACAGTTCTTGTTGCTTGCACAGAGGAAAAAATCATGTCCTGGGTCTTTTTCTTTACTTTTAATTCTTAACCGTAGTCTTACCATGACAGAAGAGGTTTCTTTTGGAAGTTAGTGGATTTATTATTGCGGAGCTTAACGTTTGATGGCAGTGCCTGTCAAGGAGCGAAGGGCTGTGACAAATCTGCTAAGCCAGGGCTTCCTCCTTCCTGGCCGCAGGAGCCCGGCCTGGTGCACCCCAGACCCGGGGTGTCTCTGTCCCAGACCAGCGGACGTGGCTACTGCTTTCCCGTTCGCGAGGCTGAGCCTGCACCACGCCCGTGCGTGACAACACCATGGCTGGCTACGCAGGCTGCCAGAGACGGGGCCGTGCCCTTAACACCCCCATCTAGCACTATGGCAGCTCACCAAAAGCCTCTCTCCCCTGTCCAGCTGAGGAGGGGAGGGATAGAGTGGCTTTGGTGGGCACCTGGTATCTAGCAAGGGTCACCCACCACACCTTGTCATAACCTGACTGGAAATCTATCTTATTCCTTCCAGGTCTATCACACACCTCTAAGCTTCCCTCATTCAATTTGCTCAGCAGTTCAGAGCTCACAGTACACCAAAGCGTCCTCAACAGCAACATGCCCCACTATTTATGGATTGCTGAGCCTCGATGAAATTCCAGAGAGTGTGCAAGTCATCTCAGAACAAATTTCGCAGTCCAACCAGAAGAGGCTGGCTTCCTACCATGTTTTAAGCCATACCATGAACACAGTACTCAGCCTTTGCAATAAAACAAAGCAGTGCCTGTATACTGGAAGCATTTTTAAACTGAAAGAGAGTAGGTTTAGACTGAACACAAAGAAGAAATTTTTTACAACAAAACCAGAACAGGTTGTATCCAAGTTGTATCCAAGTGTCCAGGACACTGGAACAGGTTGTATCCAAGTTGTGTATGCCCCATCCTTGGAAGTGTTCAAGGTCAGGTTGGATGGGGCTTTGAGCAACCTGATCTAGTGCAAGATGTCCCTGGCTATGGCAGGGGGGGTGGACTAGATGATCTTTAAAAGTCCCTTCCAACCCAAACCGTTCTGTGATTCTATAATTTGCTGTTTAAATCAGAGACTTTCCAAAAGCTTCCTTGAGTGCCAAATGTGGTATAACATCATGTTTTAGTAAGTGTAGACATCAGCTTGCAGGCACAGCCACAACTTGCCGTTTCATGTGTGATGTGTAGTGCAGTAGGTTAACTTTTCTTTCCTCAGCTTTGCAGTTAGCCATTGTCGTTAAGCTTCTCCAGCTTGAATTCTGAAGCAAGTTTAATTAGACGTAATATTGCTTTGTGTTACTCTGCAAAGGTCTTGATTGAGCTTTCCACTTATTCATGTGAATGAAATAACGGAAAACCCTTAAAATAAATGATGGCTTACAAATCAAAGATGTGAGGGACAGTACCCTAAAATAATGGACTTGGTACCCATTCTGCTCAAAGCTCTTCTGTGTACAGGCATTAAATAGAGGAGTGCTGGCCTTCCTTAAAAAAAAAAAAAGGGAGAATGACAGCAGCAGCATATCTTTTTCCTCCATCCTCTCCTCATGCACACATAGGTGGACTTCTGCGTTACAATATACATACCTATCGTAACTCCTGGCAAGGTGGTAAGAGACACATCTCTGAGGTGGCTGACCTTATCCCTATCTCGTCTCCTTTACTGTGCCTCTAGGAAGGACTCTAGCCAGCACCTCGGCAGGTATAAGGGAAAGGACAAAGGGGAAAAAGGGAAGAGGGAAGAGGATAGTTGTTCTCAGCCCTTCTTGTTGAGAGGTCATTGTGCAGCCAAGGAGCACAGACATCATGGAGTGAGAGGGACAGCAATTATAGGGGATGGAGCTGGGGTTTCAGACCCCGTTCCCTAAGATGTGCATGCATTTGACAGGAGACCATTACTGGGTTAAAAATAAACACAGAAATGAGAACCTTGGGTCACTTTCCTCCCCGGAAAACACCCTAACTGTTAAGCTATATTCAGTTTGCCTCACTTCATCCTCCCCCCATGCCTGCATTTTGCAGTGCTACCCCAGGCACCAGCACAGACCAGAACACTGCTGTCTCTGTGTCCGGAGCCTGCATTTGCCTGAGGGACCCGGTGAGGCTCCCTGGCACAGGGCAGGCTTCCAGGCAGGCTTTGGTCTCCCCCTCCTCTCCGATGCAGCGGCACCGGTCCACAGCAGAGGAAACAGGCGGAGGGGCTGGCACATTCTCTTCCACCTGCTGCTCTTTCGCAGACATCCAGCACACCCAGCAATTGTCTGGTAAGAAACCTGTAAGAAGCACCTTTGGGTTCCTAGTGAACATTTTGTTCCAGTTTTGAGGAAACCAGTGGACATGACCTGACAAATGTCACACAATTTTTAAGTTATGTACACAGTAAAAAGAGAAGCTCTGAAATCTAAGGAGAATGAAGTTCTGTGGAAAAATATCAGAGTAGCCAACAGAGGCAGCGAGATTCCAGGAAAGGCCTTGTGCCATAAGTGTCATTTACTTTACATGTAAAAAAACCCACCCCTATTTTGAGCTGGAAGCACTTACTCCGTCCTACATGTGACAGCCACTGTCGTGGCCAGACTCAGGCTTGTGTCAGGCTCCTGGAGAGGGCAAGGAGACAAACCTTTGTGCTCATGAGTGGTCATGAACACATGCTGTCAAGTACAGGGCATGTGCTGGCCCATAAGTTACCTCTCTGCAAAAGGCAGGGAACTGGAGAATGGACCCTGGTTGTATATAAAATTAATGAGAGTCCTGGGAAGAGCAGAATTTTAGTCATTCTGCTGTAAAACCGAAAAGAGCAGGAGAAATACAGCCAAGACACGCTGGGGAAGCCAGTCAGGATTTACTGAGTGTTTTTCCAAGCTAAATAATCTTTTTTAAATTTTAAAAGAGAACACTTGTAAGCTAGGTTGTTTTTCAGAAGTTATTGAAGCTTTAATGATAATAAGAGATTGACAACAAAAAAGATGTTTTCTACTTTTATCTTTGAAAGTCAACAGCTATTAATAAATATACTGTACTGCCCTGATTAGAAAGATCAGAAGAAGCAAAGTTTTCAGCTTTCAGTTTATTCTGCAAAAAGGTCCTTGTTGATAGAGCTTTGCTGTGAGCACTGGTGGAAGACAGGAACAAAGTGAGGTTGCCTAAAAATTTGAAAGTATTGCCTGATGATTGATTGATTGTGCTTGATTGATAATATCTCAAGGTGATTCTGCAAGCCAGAAAATCCTGTGCTGGTCCCACACTGACCGATTACTGAGGTGTATGAGGTAGACAAATTGCTTGCCCCTGTTTACAGACTAATAGTAGAAACTCACCCTTCAAATAAAAATGTCAAGGAGTGGAAAAACAAACATATGCCCTTGGTAAAGTATATTGCTAAGGTGTGTATTCCAGCAATTTAAATTTATGGTTTTGTGTAAGACTAAATGTTAAATTGAGCACAAAATTTTTAAAATACATTTATAATCTTTAATATGTTTTAGGAAAACGTTATTACCAGTTTATTTTCTGTTGTTATTGGTGGAGGTGTTGTTACTGCTGTTTTGTTTTTACTGTTATTGCTGTATTGGAACTTCTTTTCTCCATGGGTCAAAAGAACTTTATATTTGAGTCATTGGCTCAGTTATTAGATTCTATGAAATTCATTCATTTGCTCAAGTCAAATATGGTATATACTTATTTAATAAAATATAAAGGGATATATTCACTTTTCTGAGGAGACACCTCAGAAGAGGGCTTTTTGTTTCTGGTTATCTTATGGCACAAAGTCTCTAGGAAAACTTTTTGACAAAATACCAGATTTTCGATGAGGATTCAGAGTCAATAACAAGGACAGTGCAGCTCCATTGGCCCCAAGAGCGTGTTAGAGCAGTAGTTTTTGCAGTAGGTTAACATGTTACGATGCTCCGGGAACTGCCGTGTGCACACTGACAGGGCAGCCAGCTCAAAATGTGCATTGACTAGCATTGAAAAGCCTGCAATGAACTCGGGCAGCTCACTGAGGTCAGCACAAAACTCCGAAGCAAGCCCAGTCCACTGTATGCAGAGTGACCTTTGCCTCACCATGACCCAAATGACCATGGGCTCAATTCGTCCTGTGAGACTCAGCTTTGGAGCTGCAGAGCTCTATTACCCCTGGGAAGCAGTGAGAGTAATTTTGTTTGATGACTTGAGGTACATAGAAAACTTCACTTAGGTGAATTCTAAGGGTGCCTTGAAACTCATTAGAGGCTTGGCTCTCAAGGCTTCTGAGCACCTGGAGCACCTCGCAACATGAAATGCAATAACAACATGGGCTTAATAAAGCAAGACCAAAAGTACCTTTCACAGCATGAATAGATTCTTGTCAGAAAAATAAATTCTATTCAGCTACTTTTATAAATTAGTAAATATGAGGAAGCGGCACATCTGGCTAACTGTTATGGCAGGAAGATATTAAAAAATTTGGTTTAATGAAGACAGATTTAGTCTCACTGTCCATTTAAATACCAGACAGAAAGGTATGATTCCAAACATGAACGATCTTCTGGTTGCCTCAAAAGAAACACTTAAAGATGTGTGAAGTTCAGTAAGTGGTTTCAGCCAACAGGGAGATGGTTTCAGGTTCAAGAAATAATGTCCCAGGAGTTGCTTTCTTTATTCCAGTTGTCCTACTGGGAAACTTAAAATTTAGATAGACATTCTCTCGGAAAAAAGCCCATGAATTACAATGAGCACATTGGCTCACTTTATAGCATCACCAGTGAGTTCTGTAAGCATACGCTGTCATTATTTGAAGGCAACATAAGGATAGGTGGGGTTTCCTGAACTGAAAACTAATCCAGCCTAATAATAAAAATAGCAAAAATACGTTCTAATTGTTGTACAGTTATAGTTTGATATTTATAGTTTAGTCTCAGCATCAATCTTTATAAGCCCATATGAGAATTATATGAGAATTCAGTTACATGAGAATTCTGAGAATTCAGATTTCTTGGTCCACCAGACTGTTACTTGAGAATTAAGCCTGCCAGATACCAAATACTCTGGAGTGCATATCACACAACAGTATCCAATCCTGGGCATTTTGTTGACTCTTTGAAATGGCGTATTCCATCACTGTGTTTTCCTTTTTCCTTTCTTTCTTCCTTCCTCTCATGTCACAAGATGAAGGAGAAAGGTGAATTTAGATAATAAAATGTTTTATGTATCTCTTGGAATAAAAACAAACCATCTGTTTGGAAAGAAGCGTTATTATTACTTGTCTGATTTTCACAGTGTATTTACTTGTTTTCATTACTCTATGGTTTCTTATCATATAATGAAGAATATAGCTTATTCTCTTTCTTCTTATACACTCATTTCCTTTGCTCCCTGAAAAGTATTTTTCATACATAATAAATTTGCCTGCCAGATGCATCCCTTTTGCAACTGTGACCAGACAATTTTTAAGGTTCAAAATACATTTTGAAGGTCAGAAAAAGCAGCCTGCTCAGCCCTAAAAGTAACCAGGTTCTTAAGGGTTCCTAGAACTAGTAGGATGAAGAAATGAAAGCAGAGACCTAGAGTGCATGTGGCGTTAATAACGGTGCTTTTCACCTCTGCGTTACTGATTCAAAATGAAAGTTGCTACCCTGTGATCATTATTCAGTGACCCATATGGAATGTGTGGATGGCCTCCATCTAGTTCCTAGCAGATATTTGTTTGTCGTGTAAAAGCAAACACAAAGGTTAGTGCCCTGCTTAGAAGTTTCAAAAGAGAGGCTGATAACTGCTCTGCCACTGCTATTGTAATTTTTTGGTCTGTGTAGTTTCACTTTCTGGCTTTGTCCACTTAGTCTGGAAGTTTGTGGGAGCAAGAGACTGATTTTAAAAACAAGAAAGTGATGTAAAGCCACATGCTAACTTGGATGGCACAAGAAAATCTGCTCAGCACAAATGACTGTGGAAGCAAAGCTTCTGTGATATGATTTTTTCCTGCTTTAGTCTGATGTTCTTATCCCTCACAACACCTGTTTCAGTAACTCTGAAAGACTTTAGAAGCCTCTCATGACACAGTCAGCAGCTCACCTGCGATTTGCATTTCAGTTCCTTTGATATAATCAGTAAATTGCAGTATGCAGCCCATGATGGAACTACTAACATTTGTGAAAATTGGAGGAACAAACCCCTGAGACCTCATGAATTTTCTGCATTTGGCTGAATAAAGAACCTAAACTCACATCCAAGATTCTCTGGTATCAGAGCCTGAAAGAAGTTTCTGCCAGAATGTCTTTAGGGGATAGATATTCATGAGCACCTACATACACCCATTACGCTCAAAAGTCTGAGGAAAAAATGTGTTCAAAATACCACTGAAGTCTTCAGAAAGTCTTCCATTAGATTCAATGGACTTTGCGGCAGAGTGAGAGATACAGCACAGAATCGCTGTAATTCCCTTTTACATGAATGCTCTACACGACCTCAGACAGATGACACTTGTAATGGCACAGAAGGAGAGATCTGGTCGGCCGGGGAAGCCACTTACACATGGCATAGTACGTTAATTATATTTGTCCCTGTGATGCTAGGATACTTCTTTGTTTTCTTCGTGGAAAAGAGTGCAGTAAACCTCCACAAAAATGAGTGTGGTGATAAAAGGGTGGTTGTTTTTTTCTGAATGCAAAAAGAAAAAGATCAGTGATGAGACTACAGGTCTGTTCAATCATTACATTCATTTCTCCCAACAAAACCAGGATCATCCTACTACAGGAGTATTCGTATCAGCCCACTGCTGCTAACACTCTTGGGCATACCACATTAATTCAAGATTGGACCAGTGCTTCTTTCCTTGACATTGATCTCTAGTATAATCACAGGCAGTTTGCATCCCCCGTCAAATGCAAATCCTTAAACCAGCACTCGGACCTCTCCCATTTAGTCTCAGGCCCGTTAGCCAGAAGCTGGAGAGTAGGTTATAGTGACAGCAAAAGGAAGAAATCAAGCAGCCCCAAAAGTGAAACATTAACAGGATTGTAGAGAGAATTTTAGAGAGTAGAGAAGTAGCTGAGAAACTGTGAAGAACAGCAAGTGATATAGAAACAGTTCAGAAACAAAGTAGTCACCAAACAGATCTCATAAATCATTAAATCTCATGGATTGTTGACGTCAGTTAAAAGTGATTTTCCTTTTATGATAAGAGATGATTTCTCACATCTCGCCAAGATTATACTGCTTTTATCCTGTTATTTGGGGAATAATTCTTCACTCTCTTTCATATCGGAACTTATTTAAAATTTGTGAGACCCTGTAAATCCACTTTAAAGCTGATCTATTACTTCAGGTTTTCAAGCCTAGCAAACTCAAACTACTATTAACAAAAAAAACCCCCCTCCAACAAGATTGCTTTGCATGGGTTCAGCTTTACCTTGGCTCACCCAGCTCTAAGAGCTTTCTACAGACCGGGGTTTTTTCCTTGGCCTAGGATAGGGATCTTGTTTTGGTGAAGAAGTTATATCTGCCACATGGCCACTGTAAAGCAGACTTAACACCTGGGTTTTTTCTCAATGTTGCCTCCAGGCAAGGGAGAAGGTTGGAAAAGTCACTTTTACAAGCAGAACTTTTTTTCTTTTTTTAATTCTATTTTCTCCTCCCTTTCTTGGATGGCAGTACTGAGTGCCAGGTCTAATGCTTTGTATTAATTTTTCACAAGGAACTAATTCATTGTGTCTTGGTTTATGCCCCTAATTTTTTTCACACTGTTCATAGATTATTCTCAGTCATGCTTTTTGCATGCTTCCAGTATAACTGGCTTGTTGTGGGTATGAAGATCGTACATGGACTCCAAAGGTGAATAAATTAATGAGGAGAAAATCCAGTGAACTAACAATGACCATGAGAATTTCCTAGCTAGCAAGCTGTAAGGCAACAAGCTCCCCTGCAGCCCATGCTGAAGCCATTCTCGTTTTTATGCCCTGCATCAATAACCATACAGAGATAGAGAGAGGATATAGGCAGAAAAAGAAGCACAAGGAAGCGTGAATTATCTTAGTGAATTTAGCTCCAGTTTTGACTCCACTGAATACTTCCAAATATTCAGCATGACCCAAACTGAAATTTTTGCTCGTGGGTGCTTTAACCATTAATTTTGATTGCCTGTGAGCACACTCTCTGGCTCAATTAATATTTAATTAGAATTATTTCAGCAAGAGGGAGGGTGAATTTTCTCCTCTCAAAAAAAGAGATCATCTGGCAGAGGGTGCAACCAAAATCAGATTTGCTGCAGGCTTGAGCATTACAGTTAGAGAGCGACTGTCTGCTGCTATTACCACCTTCTCCTACAGGCATGTTTTGAAAGACAAGCACTGCAAGGAGAAGGATTTAAAACACTGTGCATTTTAGATCAAGTCTTCTCCAAGAATTATTGGTGAAGCTCAATATGAAGATGGCCATAGGGTCAGCAACATTAAAAAAATTGGTCTATCTTTTATGTGGTGTGCCTGTCCTCCTGAGCAGAGGACCCAAATGCTTCCAGGGATACGGTGGCACTATTGTGTAAGACATAGTTAAAGATTTTCTATTTCCTCATTTCTCACACAACAAATCATGAATATCTTGTCAAGACTGCAGACATGTGTCACTGTTTACAGGAACCGGTTATAATTTTTATTTTGAAGCTAGCTGAAGAATACACATCTGTGAAGGAAAGCTAAAGGAGAAATCTACTATGGCTGCAGAGCAAAATAATGAATGTAATCCTGGAAAGCTGTTCAATTTATGTATTATCATGACTAACAGACGTTTGCAGCTATTTGTTCTTTTCCCAGGAAAGGTAATCCAAACCTGGAGAAGAGAGATAATACATTTCCTTGAACTACAAATTCATTTCAGCATAATCATGGTAATTGATGTATTCCAAAACGGTATCTTGAAAATAGGACTAAGCACATTTCTTCACAAAAAATTAAGCAGGACAGTCTGAGTAGAAAAGGTCAGATAGAAAATTATATTGTAAACACTGCGTAATATCCTGATTGTATCTACAAGACTTTTCCTTCTTTCCTCAATGTTTCACCAAACCTTCATGCTGTAGCCTGAAGCCAAAGTACTTTAAAGGCCCATCATGATAGCTGGTCAACCAAAATTGAAAAGCAGCATTTGCTTTACACGTTGCCTTCAATGTCACAGAAAAATAACATTATCATATTCAGCTACCCATAACATGGAAAGATGCTTCAAGAATAGGATGAACATCCTTGGAGAACAAAATGGGTGAGTAACTTGGCAAGATGTATGTCAGCAGGACTGTCTGAAGAGGACAATAATTCCTTAACTAAGTTCCCGTGACCAAAAATGACAACACTGCTGACTCTCCAGCTGTAAGATTGAGATGGCAGAATTTCAGTGGTATGTGGGATGTTAAAAACAACCTAGAAATGGCTTATTTTTCTTCTTCTTTGAAATGAAAAAAGACTTTTTTAACTGCTGACTTCAGAGAAAGAATTCCGAAAAACCATTTTTTTTCAATAGAGACCGAAATCATGGCGTGCTTATTCACCTATCTAATGGATAATAAAGAATCCATTTTTGAATCAGGCAAGCTCCCTTTGGCTTTAATGAGTTCCATACTTAGGTAGGAACTGAGTAAAGACTCAAACCCAACCATGTCCATTTTCCTCCAATGTCCATGCTCTTCTGTCTAACCTATTGAAAACATTGAAGATATGCACAAACACTGCTGAAGAATGGAGTTCCATTTGATTGGTGTCACTTTTAGAAACAAATGCTCACAAACTTTTCATGTGAGCTTTATATATATATATATTAGTTGAAAAGTACACAATATTTTAACTGTCTCTTTTTTCTGTTTAAGTATTTTCTAGAATAATTCACCATTAAGGCAGTTATGCAATAATTTTCCAGCTCTTCTTTTATATAGCTCTCAAATCTACTTTTCCAAGAGTGTTAAGCGACTCTCTTGGTTTCCATGAATTTTAAAAACATTATTTCTGAAATTTCAGACCTTTTCTCCTCATTATTTTCATATTCTCCATATATATTTTACGAATCTGCTTGTTTACCATTGTTTTGTTACATTCTTATCAAACATCACTTTGTTTACCCTTTGCTCTTTCTCGTCTGATTCTTGTTGATAGTTGTTTTCTTGCTTCCAGCAGAACTCTTATGATTTCATTTCTATGCCCTCATTAGACATTTTTATTGAAAATGAACATATACAGCTGATTAGAACTTTACCCACCATTCGCAATCTTCATTTCACAGAATCCCAGAATCACAGAATCCCTAAGGTTGGAAAAGACCTGTAAAATCATCGAGTCCAACCATCAACCAACAAACACCACAATGCCCATTAAACCATGTCCCACAATGCCTCATCCACACATTCCTTGAACACCTCCAGGGATGGTGACTCCACCACTTCCCTGGGAAGTTTATCCCCGTGTCTTTCTCTGTATCACTTTTATTTCTCATTTTGGAGTGCCCAGATTTTTGCTTTAAGTTTCATTTTTTCTGCAAGCATCTATACAGAGTACATATCACCTTTTACTTTTCTTTTTTCCTCTGCCTTAAATGCTTGGTAATTTAAATTTTCATCATTTTCATACATTTTTGGAAAGTGTATTAGATCTCAATGTGATAAAAGAATACAACCACCAAAATACTTTAGTATAGACAAAGTGCGAGGAGAACAGGTAGAGAGTGAAAGATGCATCACATAAAAAGCCAGGGTCTGAACACGAATAGATTTGTATTTCCTCAGAAGACGTTATTTCTTTGTCACACTTGGAATATGGCTCTGGATTCACCTAGCAGCTGACCAGCAGCATCCCTGTAGTCCTTAAGAAAGTCTTGCCGACCTAAAGGGACCTTGCCTTCCCAGTAAATGAAGTTTCCTTCCTGTAAAATATTGCAGGTCGTTGTTAGGTGAGTGATAGGTAAATAAAAAAAGTGATTGCCCTGTCTTACCACCAAAAAACGTTTCTCCTCCACTGCAGGAGGTAAAGCAAAGGTAAAAATCGCCAAATTAACTTTACATTTGTGTATAACAAACTCAGAGCTATGTTAGCTCTATGAACTTCGACTAAAAGGATGAAAAGATTGCTCTGAATACACCCAAATAGGGATGAAGTCTGTCCTCCCTGAACTGTATAAAAGAGAGACCATTGATCATAAGGATATGCTATGAAAAAAGCGCTATTAAAATCATTAACTTGAAGACACAAAAAAAACCCCCCAAAATCTAGCATTTAAGTTATTTACTAAAGCAACAACAATAACGCTTTAATACAAACTAGCTATCATTTCTTTATGTACTGCCTGTAGAATCATAGAATGGCTCAGTTTGGGCAGGAGCTCAGGAGGTCTCCAGTCCAACGTGCTACTCACAGCACAGTCAGCTCTGAGGTCAGACCTGCTTGCTCAGGTTGGACTGGGAATGATCCCAGTCTGTCCTGGGAGGGGGCCAGGGGATCCACTTTGGATGGGGAATGATCCCAGTTTGTCCTGGGAGGGGGCCAGGGGACCCAGATTGGACAGGGAATGATCCCAGTCTGTCCTGGGAGTGGGCCAGGGGATCCAGTTTGGACTGGGAATGATCCCAGTCTTTCCTTGGAGGGGGCAAGGGGATCCGGTTTGGACTGGGAATGATCCCAATCCATACTAGGAGGAGGCCACCAGATCCAGCTTAGACTGGGAATGCTCGGAGTCTGTATTGGGAGGGGGCCAGGGGATGCAGTTTGGACTGGGACAGGGCCCAGTCTGTCCTGGGAGGGGGCCAGGGGATCCAGTTTGGACTTGGAATGATCCCAGTCTGTCCTGGGTGTGGGCCAGGGGATCCAGATTGGACGGGGAATGATCCCAGTCTGTCCTGGGAGGGGGCCAGGGGATCCAGTTTGGAATGGGAATGATCCCAGTCTGTCCTGGGAGGGTGCCAGGGGATCCAGTTTGGACTGGGAATGATCCCAGTCTGTCCTGGGAGGAGGCCAGGGAATCCAGTTCGGATTGGGATTGATCCCATTCTGTCCTGGGAGTGGGCCAGGGGATCCAGTTTGGACTGTGAATGATCCCAGTCTTTCCTGGGAGGGGGCAAGGGGATCCGGTTTGGACTGGGAATGATCCCAATCCATACTGGGAGGAGGCCACCAGATCCAGCTTGGACTGGGAATGCTCGGAGTCTGTACTGGGAGGGGGCCAGGGGATGCAGTTTGGACTGGGAATGACCCCACTCTGTACTGGGAAGGGGCCTGGTGATCCAGTTTGGACTGGGAATGATCCCAGTCTGTCCTGGGAGGGGGCCAGGGGATCCAGTTTGGACTGGGACAGGGACCAGTCTGTACTGGGAGGGGGCCAGGGGATCTAGTTTGGACTGGGAATGATCCCAGCCTATCCTGGGAGGGGGAGAGGGGATCCAGATTGGACTTGGAATGATCCCATTCTGTCCTGGGAGGGGGCCAAGGGATCCAATTTGGACTGGGAATGATCCCAGTCTGTCCTGGGGCGGGGCAGGGGCTCCAGTTTGGACTGGGAATGATCCCACTCTGTACTGGGAAGGGGCCAGGTGATCCAGTTTCGACTGGGACAGGGCCCAGTCTGTCCTGGGAGGGGGCCAGGGGATCCAGTTAGGACTGGGAATGATCCCAGTCTGTCCGGGGAGGGGGCCAGGGGATGCAGTTTGGACTGGGAATGATCCCAGTCTGTCCTGGGAGGGGGCCAGGGGATCCAATTTGGACTGGGATTGATCCCAGTCTGTCCTGGGAGTGGGCCAGGGGATCCAGTTTGGACTGGGAATGATCCCAGTCTTTCCTGGGAGGGGGCAAGGGGATCCGGTTTGGACTGGGAATGATCCCAATCCATACTGTGAGGAGGCCACCAGATCCAGCTTGGACTGCGAATGCTCGGAGTCTGTATTGGGAGGGGGCCAGGGGATGCAGTTTGGACTGGGAATGATCCCAGTCTGTCCTGGGAGGGGGCCAGGGGATCCAGTTAGGACTGGGAATGATCCCAGTCTGTCCTGGGAGGGGGCCAGGGGATCCAGTTTGGACTGGGAATGATCCCAGCCTATCCTGGGAGGGGGCCAGGGGATCCAGTTTGGACTTGGAAAGATCCCATTCTGTCCTTGGAGGGGGCCAAGGGATCCAATTTGGACTGGGAATGATCCCAGTCTGTCCTGGGAGGGGGTTAGGGGCTCCACTTTGGACTGGGAATGATCCCACTCTGTCCGGGGAGGGGGCTAGGGGATCCAGTTTGGACTGGGAATGATCCCAGTCTGTACTGGGAGGGGGTCAGGGGATTCATTTTGGCCTGGGAATGATCCCATTCTGTCCTGGGAGGGGGCCAGGGGATCCAATTTGGACTGGGAATGATCCCAGTCTGTCCTGGGGGGGGTCTAGAGGATCCACTTTGGAGTGGGAATGCTTCCAGTCCATACTGGGGGTGGGGCAGGGGATCCAGTTTGGACTGGTAATGATCCCAGTCTGTACTGGGAGGTGGCCAGGGGATCCAGTTTGGACAGGGACAGGGCCAGTCTGTCCGGGGAGGGGGCGAGGGGATTCAGTTTGGAGTGGGAATGATCCCAGTCTGTCCTGGGAGGGGGCCAAGGGATCCAGTTTGTACTGGAACAGGGCCCAGTCTGTCCTAGTAGTGGGCCAGGGCATCCAGTTTGGACTGGGAATGATCCGTCTCTGTCCTCAGTGGGGGCCAGGGGATCCAGTTTGGACTGGGACAGGGCCCATTCTGTCCTGGGAAGTGGCAGGAGGACCCAGTTTGGACTGTGAATGATCCCAGTCTCGCCTGGGAGGGGGCCAGGGAATCCAGTTTACACTGGGAATGATCCCAGTCTGTCCTGGGAGAGGGCCAGGGAATCCAGTTTGGACTGGGAACGATCCCAAACTCTCCTGGGAGGGGGCCAGGTCATCCAGATTGGACTGGGACAGGGCCAAGTCTGTCCTGGGAGGGGGCCAGGGGATCCAGTTTGGACTGGGAGAGGGCCCAGTCTGTCCTGAGAGGGGGCCAGGGGTTCCATTTTGGACTGGGAATGATCCAAGTCCATACTGGGAGGAAGCCAGTGTATCCACTTTGGACTGGGAATGATCGCGGTCTGGACTGGGAGGGGGCCAGGGGATGAAGTTTGTACTGGGAAAGGGACGAGTGTGTCCTGGGAGGGGGACATGGGGTCCAGTTTGGACGGGGAATAAGCCCAGTCTGTCCTGGGAGGGGGCCAGGGGATCCAGTTTGGACTGGGACAGGGCCAAGTCTGTCCTGGGAGGGGGCCAGGAAATCCATTTTTGACTGGGACAGGGCCCAGTCTGTCCTGGGAGGGGGCCAGAGGCTCCAGTTTGGACTGGGAATGATCCCAGTCTGTCCTGGGAGGGGGCCAGGGGATCCGGTTAGGACTGGGAATGATTCCAGTCTGCCTTTGGAGAGGAGCCAAGGGATCCAGTTTGGACTGGGAATGATCCCAGTCTGTCCTGGGAGGGGGCCAGGGCATCCAGATTTGATGGGGAATGATCCCACTCTGTCCTGGGAGGGGGCCAGGTGATCCAGTTTGGACTGGGAACGATCCCAGTCTGCCCTGGGAGGGGGCCAGGGGATCAAATTTGGACTGGGAATGATCCCAGTCTGTCCTGGGAGGGGACCAGGGGATCCAATTTGGACTGGGAATGATCCCAGTCCGTCCTGGGAGGGAGCCAGGGGATCCAGTTTGGACTGGGTATGATCCCAGTCTGTCCTGGAAAAGGGCCGGGGGATCCAATTTGGACTGGGAATGATCCCATTCTGTCCTGGGAGGGGGACAGGGGATCCAATTTGGACTGGGACATGGCCCATTGCGTCCTGAGTGGGGCCAGGGGATCCGATTTGGACTGGGAATGATGCCAGTCTGTCCTGGGAGGGGGCCAGGGGAACCAGTTTGGACGGGGAATGATCCCAGACTGTCCTGGGAGGGGGCTAGGGGATCCAGTTTGGACTGGGAATGATCCCAGTCAGTCCTGGGAGGGGGTAAGGGGATCCGGGTTGGACTGGGAATGACCCCATGCTGTCCTGGGATGGGGCCAGGGAATCCAGTTTGCACTGGGAATGATCCCAGTCTGTCCTGTGAGGTGTCCGGGGGATCCAGTTTGGACTGGGAATATTCCCAGTCTGTCCTGGGATGGGGATAGGGGATGCATTTTGGACTGGGTCACGGACCATTCTGTACTGGTCAGGGGCCAGGGGACCCAGTTTGGACTGGGAAAGATCGCAGTCTTTCCTGGGAGGGGGCCAGGGGCTCCAGTTTGGACTGGGAATGATCCCAGTCTGTCCTGGGAGGGGGCCAGGGGATCCAGTTTGGACTGGGACTGGGCCCAGTCTGTACTGGGAAGGGGCCAGGGGATCCAGTTTGGACTGGGACAGGACCTATTCTGTCCTGCGAGGGGGCCAGGGCATCCAGTTTGGACTGGGACAGGGCCAAGTCTGTCCTGGGAGGGGGCCAGGAAATCCAGTTTTGACTGGGAATGATCCCAGTCTGTACCTGGAAGGGGCAAGGAGATTCTGTTTGGACTGGGAATGATCCCAGTCCATACTGGGAGGAGGCCATCAGATCCAGTTTGGACTGGGAATGATCCCAGTCTGTTCTGGGAGGGGGCCAGGGCATCCATGACTGCTGTGGGATAAGCCTGCCTCTGTTTGCACCGTATCTGATCATCGAATAGCTCTTCCCTGAGCCGGTCTGACCATATGCCAGCAGAGTAGCGTTATAACCCCGCCAGGCTTTCCCCAGCACTCCTTGACCAAGATCGCAAAAGACCTCTCTCTAAAAAAAGATCAAGTGCATCCTCTTCATAGATGAGCGAGCAAATGCATACACGAGCACTGCTGTCTGCTAGGGGTGCTCCCACTAATAGTTTAAATCAGGAATCAGGATGTGCAAACACACTTGAAAGTGGTACTGAGTTCCAGGATGACAGAAATGTCGACAAAACCTACATAATGCTGCAAACCAGTAAACTGACAAGTGCCAGTCGTTTGCATTACGTTTACATGCGTGTTAGTAATGGGAGATAAACGAACCGACCAGTCTGCAAGTGTGTGTTAGCTACAACTGCTTTTAGTTGGTTCTTGGAATAAAATCTTACCTGGCTGGCGTAAACTGTTGGGTCCTGCTGAGACGAGCATACCATTCTCGCCCTTTAGGAAGCCGCTATGAGACCAACAGGCTAGATCAAAAGTAAAGGTTTTCCTGGGCCCTCGATTCCTAGGGTCACATATGCTTGTGCTGGTGGTGTTCCTAGAAATCACGCACCTGCTCCCTGCATTCTTCTCTCTCTGTGTGTTAAAATTACAATTGTAGTATCGCAAGACAAGCGATCAGTCATTCACTAATAATTCATGGTTTAGTCTGGATTTAAACCAAGTTCAGCAGCAACGCACACCACACCAATGACTGCTGTGGGATAAGCCTGCTCTTGAACCATGCCAGGTGATAACAGAGCCAAGGAGTAAGTGACCTGAACGAAGGGACGCATCAGTAACCATCACATGCCTTCTTCCCTCTACCTCACATACCGCTCAGCCGCATAGCACAGTGCACTGGAAAATGCGTTTTCTTTTAGGAACAGCTTTAATTCAAAAGGAACCATGGTACAGTTCTCGCCAAGCGTATCAAACAGACTCATTACCTCGACTACTTTGGTGAAAAAAGCATTTCTGGAATGGAAACCCGGAAGTTTTGCACAGAAGACAAAAGTACAAACCAAATAAGAAACAAATGCTAGCTTAGTAATTGAAATTCTATTTTTTTGGTAGTATTTTCTGTTTGGCCTAGGCTAACAGGTTACAAGCATTGCCTAACAATGGAACAATTCCTAACAAAAGGAACTTCTGACGGGGGAATTAAACTACTTAGCTATCTGCGGCCTTGTTTGCACACTGGCCATATTCTTGCCATACGATCTGCTAAAATTCTAAGTATTTTGGCACATGCTGGTGGATTTAGGCAGCAAAGGATTGCCACCAGGTCCTTGGGGGAAGGCCTCCTCCCCTGTGCTCTCCTCCAATACTGAGCGTCTCTTCCTGCCGCACCGCCCTCTCCCTCCTGTACTCCTGGGTGTGCTTGAGTCCCCAGCCGTCCGGGCGGGTGTTTGCTCACGAGTAGCTGTTTTTTCTGGTTTAGCATGTGGAACACTTATTGTTCTTCTCTTAGGAGTATCACAGATTTCCGCTCTCCCTCCTGAACGTATGTCTTCCTGAGTAGAGACAGATTCTGTGCCTGCCAAGAGATTGTGTGCCCTATTCAGAGCACTTTTTCTAGGAGTGACAGGAAGTTGAAATTCTCTTTGAGGCAGCGATGGTTTCGACAGATCAAGGTCAGAATTTTCTGAAGCTTCCAATGAACTCCTCTTTATTCTTCCGCCTCTCTTAGTTGGCACAGGAAAAAGGAGATGGTCACTAGGCTGCACCTCTTGATCCTTGACAATATTTTCAGTAAACTGTAAAAGAATGATTTCCCGTTTTCTTGCACTTCTGCTGGGACGGACTGCCATTTTTGTCTCATGATCAGTGTCATTCTGGCCAGTTCCCTGATCTCCTGCTGAACATTTTCCTCCTCTAGTCATTTTGGAAGCAGCAGAAGCAATAATGCTACCTCCAGCAAGAGAAGTTTCCTCATTAGCCACTTCCATGAGCTCAGATGCGGCTTCCTTTGCTCTCTTTAATCCACTTCTTGGAGTAACGGCTATGGACTGCGTACGGACGGGCGATGTTTGCCCATCAGAATGGCTGCTTTCTACTTCTTCTGAATTGGCCCGTTTAGGCATCCTACCTCTCCTAGGAGTAACAGGGATCACAGGTATGTGCTCATCAACTTGAGCATTTTCTTCTGTTTGAAGGCTAGAAGTCTCAGATGCTTCTTTTGTTTGCCTGGTACTTCTCCTAGGAGACAGCCCTAACAAAACGGGTTTGGCTGTCTTCAGTAGATGCTGATGGCCTGCCGATGGAATACTTTGACTGCTAGTCAGTTGTCCCCTTGCGCGTCTTCTAGGAGTGACGGCATGCTCTACTTGACGTGTGCTGGTTTCATCTTCCACTTCTTCTGGCACAGTTGGTAAGGGAGCTTTTGCCTTCTGGGATCTAGTTTCCTTTCTGCCTGTGGTTTCATGAATAGATTGTTCTACAACTCCAGATGTCAATTCTTTAATTCTTGTGCTTTTGATTACATACAATAAGTTCTCAAAAGCTACCTTAAGGGGTTCAGGCACATATGGGAGTGACTCTGCAATATTTTGAGATTCCTGATCACTAGTTACAGGGGACACTGAATTTGTCACATGTTCTTGGTTTTCAGTATTTCCTAAACTGTTCACAGGTTTTTCCCCTGTTGTTGTGCCAGACGGTTTAGAAGCATTTAACAGTGTAGGGTCTCCCATCTCTGCTTCACCACCTTCTCCTTCCAAGACTAAAGGAAAATTACTCTGCTCTCCATCTCCCTCAGCTGCATCACATTCACCATCTTGGTTAGCAGGCAAATCCCATGGAAACTGTTGCTCTGTGGTATTATAGCTGTATTGAAGATTGCCTGACGGATGTAGTTCACTAGATGGTGATGCTTCAGGTGCTGCTTCTGAGGTTTGTGCCTTACCCGCACTATCTTCAATGACCTAGAGTTAAAAAACGTCTGTTAATGCATTATTAATTACCAAACAGACTAACTTCCAACTGAGTGAGACAAAACTGAGGACAGTGAAATACTGCGTTTCCTTTCACATCACCACTGAATGTAAAGTTAGAAACATACAATGTACTCTCTCCTACAGAGAAAAGTTTATGCGGTTAAGGGACAGAGACCAGAGTATTCAGTGTACACAATCACATGCTCCATTTCTGAGATTTCTGTTCCCAAAGCCGAGATGAGCTAACTAACTGACAGCCTATTTAACTTCATCTGAAGTCTGGGACACCAAAAACTTTTTTCCGTTCCTCAAGACCAATCAGTGTTTGTTTCTAAAGACTTTTCTGGTGGTTTCATTTTAAACAGAGTTTACAGGCTTTTTGTTTGGTTGGTTGTTACCGTTTTTTTACAGTACGAACCTTAACCACAAGAGGAGTCTCTAGTAAATTCAGCTCTGATGCTCCTGAAAACTTCTTTTGTGAGACGGAACCATGCGTATTTGGTTTCAGTGGGCTGGATGGCATGAATGAAGTAGAAGCTTTGCATGGCGAATGTGAGCTACCACCCCGTGCTGCAGAGCGTGAAGGAACAGGACGAGCCAGCAAACCCAGCAATCTGTTATGGTACACAATTTAAAATACGAAAAGAAATAAATCAGTGGAAAGAATCATGCTGCATTCAAGAAATCTGAGATGGTACGTAACAAAAACATTCCATGAACAAGAAATACAGGTGAACCCTCGCTGTTGGGGTGATGTCTCAGGCCCACCAACAAGTCAGAGGCATTTTCTTCTTTTCAATTATTTCGTTACATTTCATACTTAATTTCCTAAATCACTGCCTCTGAGGCAAGAGTAATCCAATGTTAAGTTGCACAAGTGATGTCATTCTCGTGTCAGAAGAAAATGCATCCACATTTCAATGCTGGGACCACTTCAAATTCTCCATTTAGTTGTGTCCCTAAGTTGGCCTTTTCTTTAACAGACACAAAACTAAATGCAAACAGAACGCTTTGCAAGCACGGGAAGTGTACACACCCACACACATACACAAATATATATATATGAGAAGCAACACCTTTTTGAAATATTCATTCTGTAGATCTACTATACCTGGAACATTTTCTTAAAAATTTTCTAACTGGTGCCCCAACAGATGCATTGCGCGACTCTGCATCAGGGAGAGGATGTGTTATGACTGGTGGTTCTGTCACTCCAGGACTAGAATTAAAAGGAAAATGTAAATGACTTTCATTCCCCTGAAGTCCAAACATACCAGAATCCAAGTTTATTTGACCATACCACCTGCAGGAAAATCATCTGACAACTACTAGCCTCTTTTCCGCTCTATTATCATAGCAGAAAAACTCACTCTCCAAATATTACTTACGATGTATTGATTCTTAAATGCTACATATTGTATGCGCAAAAAAGCCAGACAAAGCTCTATTCAGACGCACCTTCCCTCCAAAACGCTAACGCAATTCAAATGGATTTTTCTCTCTCTCTCCAAACGTGTAGCTCAAGACCAAACTTTGTTAAAAGGCTGCTTACCTATCATGCTGTGAGAAACTGGTTTTCTGCTTGTTTGCTCCCCATCCTTCTCCAATTTTGGACAATACATTACTGATGAAAGTTGCTCTTGGGTGCACATTTCCTGCATTAGCTTCTTTTGTTACTGTTGATAATGGCTTTGGTCTTACGACTGTAAAGCGAGAGGGAAAAACTCTCAGCCTCGTGTAATCAAAGCGATGGTTAGCTGTCCATTGTATTTCCCCCCCGAAAAATTACCTTCTCTTAAGACCGATGAAGGCAAATGGTTAGTCTTGGCTCTCTCTACATCCAGCTTCCTTTCTCTAGGAAGGATCTTGCCATATTGGTCTAATACAGAATTTCTGGCAAGCGCGCTCTCTCTCAAGCGAGGATCACGATCATTCTGATGAATGAAAAGCGTAAAGCAGAACGCTGACGAATTACAAGAAGTTCATTGCACAGAACTGCCTGTGCTGTTTCTAATGAGTGAATAAACGTCCTCTGCAGATATAGTAAAATGCATCCCCCGCACAGAACAGCAGCAAGTGCTACCCATCAGCACACACTTTGGAGTAGTGGAATATTTTGTTCAACTTTTAGGTTCGGCTGTAACTTAAGGTGTAGAAGCTTATTCCTAGTATTTCAAAGAACGGTATAAAACCCCAAGCATTGTTGAGTACTATCCAAAACGGTTAGTAACACCTAAGAGAACCTTGCACACTTAACGCTTACCATGCGATTAACCTTCATTGTCTGATTCAACTGTAGTGCTGGGATATAGTTGGTACGCTGCAGATGCTGGACTAAAAGAAGTTCGCGATTCTGAACACCAGCAGTGGTCTGTAAAAACTTCTCCAAACACTCCTGTGAGAAATAACACATTTCAAAAATCGATTATGCATCTGCCTCTTCTCTGTTCAAAGAGACGATGAAGATTTTTTTTTTCTTGTCCACACTTACTCGTTCAGGGCCTGTGAAAGGTAGCTTCAGTAAGTCTTCCATTAGTCCCACCTCCTGACAGACTTCAAACATGTGTTTTAACAGCTCTTCTAGGTTTAAATTAGTGGTATGTTGCTGCAACAGACCCCAAGCCTCCACCATGCACCTGCAATTAATTTTTGTGAGACGTAAAGGAATATTAATAGTATAGCCAAAAAGATGCCCCAAAGTTGTGGTATTCAAAGTTTAAAGGAGATTTAGGGCGTCGTGATTTGTATTATTTGTTCTCCACCTGTCACAATATTTGAGCGCCAAAACGGGGGGATATATTTCTTTACCTATTGGACAACAGCACAGTGAGGAAAAGCCGCGCTTCACTACTGCTTGACATTGAGGGCTTCATCATCTGTACGTATCTGAGGGCTCGCCTATGCTCTCCTTGGCACATGAGGGACTGAAGAATTCTCATATGTTGCCATGACACAGTTTTGATTGTAGCTGGATGAAAGAGCAGGGCCAGCGAATTCTGTAGAAGTCAGAGATCACGTTTACTAAGATACATACATACACGCAGGCAACAAAAATATTCAAAAGTTTCTTAAGGAAGGGTGAATGGGTGTTAAATAAACTTAGGTGACTAACCAATGAAATATCTGATACAGGACATGTAAATAACAAGTATTTGCAGGAAAAAGCATTAGAGCATTCAGTTAGCCATACAGAACAAAGTGAGTGTTTTAAAAGGAGTAGGTCACACTTTTCTAGGTTCATCAAATCTCTGTATACAAACATGGCTTTTTATAAATACACTACTAAATAGTAAGTTCTTCTCCCAGACAAACCGATTCCATCAACGCTGTGACAGGCAAAGAACAACCTTCAGCATCAGAAAGAACATGGATTAGGTTGAAAAGTCACTTTTGCAGTCTTCTGTCTCAACTCTGGCTGCTATGATCTTAGCTTTAGTATTTAAAGTACCTAAACCACTGTTTTGGAGAAAGTGCTCAACTGGTCTGCTGAAAACAGCCTAAACGGATGGCTTTGAAAAGTCAAATATCAAGCATTATTAAAGTGGACTTTGTCTTCCTTTTCATCAACTGCCTGTCAAAGTCATTGAAACAAACATTTCGAAGCATAGTTTATTGCTGAAGATGTCGTGGCAGTATTACAAAAAAGCTTCTGATGTTTTATCACCTGTTACTAGCTAAGCACCAGTTTATTAAAATTGCTTTCTAGATTATCGCTTTGTACTGCAATGTATGTCTTGCTAAACTGTAACATACTTACTTCATAATCATTGTGATCTAGAAGCCAGAAACCTTGAACAAGCTTAACAAGACCCCAAGGGACAGCAAAGGCAGTTGGGAAGGAGTCGATTAAAGTTTCTGTTTTGTTCGGAAAGGAATGCATGACATCTAGCAGCAAGTAAATTGTCTGGTATCACGTATCTAATTAAGGCTAATAAATTTGTAAGACCAAAATTTATCACGTAACATTTAGAAAAACATCAGGAAGTAAGGATATGCAAGTGGTAGGAAGCAGAAAATACTAATGGCTTAGTCTTGCCGTTTTAAGCTGTTCTAACCTGACAAGACTCGGGTCCTAACCACAAAACTGCATTCCGAATAAATAACCAGAAAGAAAGGCTCTTTGGTTTCTGTAAGGCATTCAAAAAGGTTAACTTCGGGTATTTAACTACTTCAGTTAGAAACTCAGGCTCCCTCTTTAGTCAGTGGAGCTACCAGTTGGACATTCAAAACATTTGAACATCCCACGCTTAGTTATTAAAGCAAACAAATTGTACAGTTGGTTTTTTTCCTCATTTCCAGAGTATATGAACCAATGTAAACTATGGTGTCCTTACAACACAACTCAGCTCGGAATGATTAAAATGGGATTTACACCAGTATGTGGATCACTCACTGGCAGTGTCATCTTCGCTTTCTGACATCCATTTTTAGGGACGTACTCTAATAAGACAGCTTTGGGGTACAACAGTTTTTAAACCCCTTGCTCTCTAGGCTCTCCTCTCGGCTTAGGCAACAAACAACAAAAGCAATTCTGGATATTTCCGCAGCTTAGAAATTAAGTTTCTGCCCAATGACTTTTCCCTCTGTTTACTGTTCTGTGGGCATGCACTTTTAACAGAACAAAAGCTTTGCAACAAAACATTAAAAAAAAAAAAAAAGAAATGCACAGTACAAAGAAATAAAACAATGCTTCTGTCTAGGACTTAATTCTAAACGAAATGTTTTCACTTGCATTGTGTTTAAAGGATAAATTAAAAAATGTTATGAAACACGTAGGTGACAAGCATTTAAGAACATTTACGTGCATATACTGAAGGTGTAATAAAAATAACTAGAAAGGATACAATTGCATGCTTGTAGCTTTCTTCAAGGCTTTCTAGCAAATAGAGATCCAGCAGTGCCTGAAATGAAAAGTTAAAAGTTTTTTAAAAACTCCTGTCTTTCATAAATCAATGCCTTTTGGGTGGGGTTTTTTTTTTGGGGGGGGGGTGAGGGTTTGTTGTTGTTGCTGTTGTCATTCTTGTTTTCTGTGAACATAACACTCACATGTAAACTAGCAGGTGGATATTTCCCAGTTCCTCCTTCATCTCTCCGCCACAACTTCTCAACTTGGTCTCCTAACTGGGAAACCATTCCATCAATCATCAAGCAGTCAGAATCCCATTTTCCTCTGGAACAGAAGGTAGCAAGGATTCAGACAGAGTAAACCACGAGTTCCACCCTCGCAGTGTAACAGATTTCCTCCACTCAAAAGCAAAAAAAAAGCTCCCAGGAGTCAAAGAAAGTAACAGACATACAAAGGCACGATTAGGACTTGAAATGCACATGAAAGACATTTCTGAGTCAGGTGAAAGATGTTCGTTAGATCATGTTCAGTTATTAACGGAGGTCAAAATAGAATTACAATTACGGATGGCTGAACTTTTAACAATTACATTCGTCACAAGTCCATCACAGCCTTCTGCTGACTGCGACGCTACCCTTTAATTTCCCGACGACAGCAAGCGCCAAAAGCACACCAGAGCTTGTGTGCTTCTAAGGATCACATGAGCCTGTGTGCAAGTTACTTGAGAATTAAGCTCAGAAAGACGAACTTTACAGTCAATACCTAATACGCTGCAGCTTCCACCTTAACTCATCTTGCAGCCTCTTCTTCACAGTGCCATAGCCTAAGCTTGTTTAGGTCTTTCCTTAGTTTCCAGTACCATTTCCAAAGAAAAATCTATTATCGTCTAATCCAAGGCCTATCACCTATATGCTAGTAAGCTAGTCCAGGAAAGAGAGTTTACGTTAGGAAGGGACTTCTATGCACTAGCCAATAGAGTGCTAGGTGTGCCAACTACACGTAACTCTGACTGTCTTACGAAATTACACAAAGGTACTTGCGAGTAGGAGCTTTAGGCCAATACAATTATTACCATCTATTACTAGCCCATAAAAGAGATGATTTTTTTTCTTTTTAAACATGCTTTCTTCTGTGTCCAAAACAATTGTTCTGTGAACGCTGTGCTTTCCTGAACCAGACACGACTGATCCTAGCCTAGTCACGTGATCTTTTCCAGTAGTGACAAATTATACAGATGAGCCAATGAATTAAGTACCCTACAAAAAACGATGATACCAACAAGTGGTACTAAGCCGAGGGATATATAAGCATTTTACCATGGGCAAGTAACCCCTGGGCTCAAGAGAACACATGCATCACTGACGTCACGAGTATGGCCGGCAAATGCATTAAGCACAGCAAATACAACGGCTGAGATAAAAGCTGTTCCCTTCCACTTCTAAATTTGCAGTGGAAGTGTTCCAGAGTTTTCCAGTAAGGCTTACCTTGACAAACGCTCAAGTTTCTGTCGCTGACCAGCATGGTAGCTCTGAATCAGAGGATAGTTGTAGAAAGGTCGAGACAAATGCATATCACCATCTACAGGCAATAACGTAAAAGCAAGTTAAAGAAACAATAGCACGTTTTTCGACTAAAATTTTTGACTAAAAAGACAGACACATAGTAAGCATCAAGAAGCCTCCAACTCTGAAAGTAGCCAAGCCCATTTCTGCCTTTGCCAGAAGAGATGTGAGAGACAAGACTCAATTCCTTCTTGTCTCAAGCGCCATTTCAAGCTTGCAGTTGACGTAGCATTCAGAACATGTAGCGTTAGCTGAAGTTCACTATAAAAAACACCAGTTCTCAAAGGGAATGGCTTTTTAAACTTGTCATGTGAGCATTTGTAAAGACAATTAGGGCTTCTAATCCATCCAAATAAAGAAGCATTTCCAAGGCGTATTGTTTCCTCAAGCAATACATAAAAAGTTCAAAACATGCAGGTAATGCTTTTACTGTCCAAACAAGCATTCCAAGAGGCGTTTGTTGCCTAATAGTAATTTGTCTAAAATCCCAAGTATTCCAAGCTGTGGACACAAGCAGCTCCTTGAATCAGAGCCTTATTGCTATTTCTAAAAAACATCCAGGAAAGAAACTGCTTGCATTATTCTACGCTATGTATTTGAAAAACCTGTAGAATCTCAATTTCACCACCAGAGCTTCTCGGCATACGTTGTCACTGAACCAACAGGACTTGCTGCTGACGAAACATTTACAAAAGCGTGGCTAAGCACGTGTTCCTAGGAATCACTTACTGGACAGTCTCCTTGGTACAAATGTCTTATGGTTTATGCTTACCTAAACCCTCTGGAAGGAGACTCGCTCGACAGAACCAGATGACCACTCGTGCGTACAAAGAAATGAGGCTAGCTACCACCTTCTTGTTTGTCAAGTCTGCAAAACCTGAAAAAAGGCATAGGATGATTTTTGTCATGCAATTCCTTTCCTTTTTACAAAACTCCCTTCATCATACTACATAGAAAATACAAAAATGACACGGTAGAAATCTCTCGTCTTTGCATTTTCTACTCTGTATCGCTTTCTTATTTGAAGAAAAAACCCACAATCACCACCAAAAGAGAAAGCAACCCCTCCAAAGAACCAGATTCACTAAAGGTTAACATAAAACAAAATTAAGCCTGAACTATTAAATACACGCAGGAAGACGACACCTGGTTTTCAAGTAGCAGAGATTTTTACTAGAGCAAAGGGACAGTCTTTCTTTTTCTCAATATGCCAAGAACAACTTATGATCTAAAAAGCTATAGAAACTCAAGTAACTTACTTTACAAGTCACTCATTTGCGCTTCCTTTATCTTTTTTAGTAATTTGCAATTCAATATTTGCATGCAATTATAAATTGCTGGCTAAGAATTAAAAAGAAACATGTTGAGCACTACCACACTCAGGTGCTGCAATTTCAACCCAGTTGCTTACATAGCTTCTTGCTGAGCGTAGTCTCCCCTAGCCGCTTGCATGAACTCCACAAGAAACTGCTTCCCTGAACTCAACACATATTGAGTGGTCGTCCCAGCTTCTCAGATTTAAGCCCCTTCGCCCAGCTAAATTTAACCGTCTTCCAATCACCAAACCCAACAAAAGCTCACGTTCCCACAATTACAACCCAAGCATAATTCCAAACCTTAAGAAAGCATACCAAAGATTTAATAATACTATGACAAACCTTTTTCAGTCAGCTCTTGTGCTTCTGTTAGAGAACAGTTTAAGACTGTGCTAAGGTTGCTCAAAAGCAACTGGCAGTGCTGAAGAGACTGTAACGTCTGTGGGTCAACGAAGTTGCAAGAGCCATCAAAGAGCGGAACACCTTTTCAAGAACAAACATTAAAGCATTAGCCTACAGAGCAATTTCAGAGTTTCAAAGCACACTTAAAGAACCGCGTGCAATGCCATGTACCAGCAGATTACTGGATAAGCTCAATTAGAAGGAATGATTTTATGTTTGTGGAATGACTACACTAGTACTCACATATTTGGTCCAATTCTTCTTTTGTATAGATCACTTTGTTCCATGTCCACTCAAGAACAAGCCGTAAATTAGCAGCAGAACTTGGCTGCTCTTTAAAAAGAGACAACAAAAAAGAAACAAATCAACAACTTCAAACTAACCAATATATAACATAAAAACAATGTAAAGAAGTATTACCTTCAGATGCCCACTGTTTAATGCACCCAGTCAGAAGTTCTAAAGAACGTGTCCGGACAGCAGCTGACAATGCCGCTTCTAACTGCTCCTTCTAAACATAACAGACAAAGTAAAATGAGAATCTTACATACTTTCAATAGCTGAACCATCAACAGCAAATGGTTATTTCTACCGGTATACTCATGCAGACAGCACAAAGTCAAGTAGTACACCTGCAACTAATTCCACATTCTTCTTCTGAATTCTAGCCACAGGCTGGACTGCTGCTTGGTCTGAGGAACACATTAAACTTTTCCTCTGACATTTCAACTTACCGAAGGCTAATTCTAATCTTTATTTGCACGCCTCTGCATTATAGTCTCAATTTCCTGAGTTCCAGGTAACTACTTTCAGTAACATCCTCTGCTAATACCCATTACGCATTTTGTGCGCATGAGCTCACCATCAGGAATGCATGAAGGGGACAGAACAAATACCCTCTTTGCGTGGGAACAGTGAAGCTCAGGTCAAGCAGCTTTCTAGACTATGAAGACATGAAGCAGTTTTGACACCCAGAACATGAAGTAATACTTTTCTCAAATGACAGAAAAGAAGTGAACCATTTAAATTCTAATAGGTTTAAATTTTAGGCTGTTCAAATACTGTATTCTAACGTGCTGGTAATCCTTCAGAAGGATAATGCACAGGTACGCACAGGCATGCGATATTAAGGAGTAGTTTATTTCAGCTGGTGTTGATACTTCTTTCAGCTGAAATGATCCTTCATAAAATTTCACTGTTTTGTTTGATTGGGTTTTGTTTGTTTCTTTGTTTGAAACGTAATTCAAAAGTCTCTTTCCCTTCTGGGTAAAATCATTGCATTCAAAGCGATTTCTACACATTGGAATACACATGTGATACTTCCTTCTGTTTCTGAAAGCTGCTTTCAGACAAGGAAACACACCAAATACTACGTAGGGTGGCAAACAAAACTCCAAACCAAGCTTCCTGACCCTAATTCTGAAGTTTGCCTTACTAACATTCAAAAGAAATCCCTGCTCAAATGCCTAACAAGTCTCTGAACGATACAGTCACAATGCAGCAAAGGTTATTAAAAAATGCCTTGATTTCCCAAGTTATTCCCAAACTGGAGCTGACAGCAGAACATCTAATTTGAATGTAAGAGTCTACATCAGGCTTGCAAAATAAGCAGTCTCTGGTCTAGGTCAGCTGGCCAAGAAATTTATTTTAGCTACCACACTGCGCAGAAGTGTTATTTGCCCTAAGACACTTCCACAAATCTGGCAAAGAATCCAGTAGACAGGAAGATGAGGGCAGTGGGAAGACCGCTCTCCCCTTCCTACTAATTGCTCCACTGTATGATGACTAGCCAGCTGATCATTTCGCTTAGATGCTGCCTGGCTGAGGATGGGCTGTTCATCACAAAGGCTCCATCTCTCATGAAACTCTTCAGATGAGAGAGCAGGGGTGGTGCACTGCAAATGGAAAACCTGGGAAAGAGGGGCCTGAAGTCACCATGGTGGGATAAAGAGGATCGAAGGGAGAGGGCGTCATGAGATAAAGGTGGCTAAGGTGTTGCAGCAACAAGAGGGCTGTCTAAGCGGGGGAAATGGGGCTACTGGAGCGCAAGGCAAAGGCTACAGAGGTGAAGATCTGCTTTGAGAGGCCGCAGAAAAGCCGAGTGATGATGGGAAAATGAAGGGAAGCGGTGAGGAAATTGTCAGGTAGAGCTGACAACAGGAATCCTTTAACACGGCCCACTTCCTTGGAAGCAAATGATCGGGTATAGTGCAGCAAGCTGATGTTTGCAACAGCTCACATCCTAGCGAGACACCCCCATCGTCAGCTACTGCACTGAACCTAATGCTTTGAGAAACTGACAGGGATAAAGGTTGTTCTGAGGGAAAGATGCTTCCTTGTGCATAGCTGTGGCACAGAATTAATAGATGGGTCTCTAAAGACAGATCTGTTAGGGCTGTTCCCAGTCAAACTCAGCAGCTTGGATCTAGGACTGCTATTACTTCTGCTCACTAAAGTCACCACCTGCATTTCAGTGCAACTTGCAAATAATAGGAAAATCAGATTATCGTGTCTTGTAGCCTCTGGAGACCCGTCAGACAAGATGGGTGTGTTTCCCCCTTGATTCCCTGATATGCGCTCACCTGACTCAAACTGGATGGCTGGACATCAACTAGTCTTGGAGACAGCAAGCCAGCTGCAAGACGCCTATTGTAGCTATCGTGAATGGCTTCACTTGTCAAAGGACCAGATTTCTTCAAAAATTTCAAGGTCTGAAACATCAATCAAAAACTACAGATTAAGACAGCATTATTATTCAGTCACTAAGGTTCTGGATAACCACTATGAGAAATAACATAAATGTTCACTGAAACTGTCAGAAAGCTTGCGTCAGTAATACCCTTTAGGTTAGCCATCTCAGTAAGCATTACTATGTAGAGTCTTAAAGACGGCAGCCAAACTAACAGTTACAGTTTATAAAAAAAGTCCTGTAAAACAAAATATCAGCCCTTGCAATGCTTAATTAAGTATTTTCTAGCTTCTCTGTCAATACACAGGCCTTTCTTTTTCCCTGAACGCTGACGCAAAATGCATTCTATCGAAGCCAAAACTGACACACAACTTCAAATCACACTGTGGAAGACCCTTGCTATGCTTGTTTGTGCAGAAGCTGGTTGACGTTGGAAATGTTTAGTGAGCTCAAACTTAATTCAAAATTATTTGTTACAATCTGTGCAGTGGCTCAGAAGTTATGATTTGGCCAAGTCTGGGAGAACAAAGAATTCATTGCTTCTTAAACAGTCAAATAATTTTTCATTTTCTCCATTCTGTCCTCCTTTTTCAGGTTAATCAGGGATCCAGACCCTAACTCAAGCCTAAGCAGGCAGTTCGACTGATGGGTAATATAGAAGTAACAGCTTTTGCCGCCTTCCACATTTTTGTTCTTGCTCCTACAGCAATGTTGTATTCCGTTCTAGACACTCAATCCCTGATCGTGCTTCAACAATAGACAATGGTAGTTCTACAGTCCCAAGAGTGGACCGAAAACATTGCCATTGGCATAAAACTGGCAGGGTACAATTGCGATTCTGCGTGTGGATGGGCAGGATGAGCATAGAATGGTCTCTGACACTGAAAGCAGTGCAAGAGAAAACTTAGAAAAGCTACATCTCTTGACAGTCTCAATAAAGATACAGTAAAAGATCACCTCCTTCTGCAAGCCGCTGCAAGTCATATGAACGACTCCGGAGTTCAGCAAGCACGAACCATCTGCAGAAACAAGGAACGTTTGACAACATTCCATGCTCTCACAGTTATGTTAGGACCACTTTACTTTTTTTAAACAGCAATATCTGGAAAGATATAACTGAGTACCCATTTTCTTCGTCAGATCGCAGGCAAACCTTTTTTAAAAAACTATTACTGCGTGTAGAAATTTCATCTCTAGTGCTATCGAGGTGCTGTGCTTTGAGCTTCAGTTCAAAGTCATTTCATTTTGTAACCATCACCACTTCACCGGCTACGTGACAAAAGCACCAAACCCCAAAACTCAGCAGAATGTCAGATGCATTTCACAACATTACATACCTTGCTGGTACAATGTAATCAGAGCTGGGTTTGTGGGGGGTTGGGGTTTTTTGGTTTGGTTTGGTTGTTGAGTGAAAAACAACGAACAAGAGAACCAGTAAATGGCGTTGGACCTCAATTTACGCTTCTCGCTGTTAAAAGCGGTGAAATACCTACCAAAATTATAGGTGCTTGGATGAAAAAACTGCTCCGGTGGTGGACAAGAAGGAGGAAGTCCCCGACTTAGACTCCGCTCACGGACCAGAATATCCAAAATGAGGTTTGGCGAAGTCATACTTATTACAGTATCCAGTGACCACAGTGCAAAATAGGGGCAACCATGAAGGAACTCTTCTGGCCTTAAAGAAAACAAGCGCATAAGCTGAACGCTGACTTTCAAATGAATTATTTGCAGGGACGTTGAGAACAACTTAATGAAAATCTACCTTAGCGAGTCTGGCATTTGAGCATGATACCAGCGATTAATGTCAAATACACCCAAATAAGTAGATGGTTTTCTCTGACTACATGTCGTCACTTGCCAACTGAAGATTGATACGCTGGTGTCAGGGGATATTACTGGAAAAGACAAGACATTGTTTCTTATTTGTAGAAAATATGATACAGCTGATATTTTTAAAACACCACTTTCTGCTTTGGCTTAATTCTGTTCTATCACTCCGGAAACACACCACTTGCTAAGAATAATAAAAAAAATGATGTACGGAGTAGCAAACATCCCTGTGGTAGGTTTCAGTCATACTGCCCCTTTTTCTCATTCAAACTGTATCAGTTCTAAGCCAAATCAAATACACGCTTCTTAGCTAATTCGGTTTTCCATACATGAAGAGTTGACCAAGACATTTAGCTAGATGAACAGTTTAGCAAAAAAAGATGTGCTAGCAACACATACGTTGCTACTTTCAGAAAGCAGACAAATACTTATTGTATACACTTGTATTGCTCAGCTGGCATTATTAATTTCCAGATTTGAGTCAATTACAAATTTTAAGAATAGCTCCTCTCCAGCATATTCAGAATGAAAGAACACAACGAGCATACAAAAATAAATACAAAAAGAACCCAAACCCAACAAACAGGAAAGCGGAATAAAGACTGTAACATAAAACATTCACAATGCTGCACTCCAGTTCTCTCAGTAAGTGGAATGGTCTTTCTTCTCTGGGGAGAATGCATTCTCCAGATGCAAGAAGCAAAGTATGTGGTATATCGTTCACCCTAATGGGGCAAGGAACAAGACGACACTTTGTTTGGCAAAATGATTCTCTCTTGAATTCATCATGACCGTTTAGGGATCCTCACACACTTTACTAGGTTGCATTGTGAAGTTCTGTGCCGTTTCAGTTTTGTTAGCCCCTGAAACCGCCTTTGAAGATAACAATTATTTTCATCATTCAGAAGACAGCTTCATTGCTAGCCTCAACCCACATCCAGCAGAAGCTCATGTGTGCCTAGAACTTAACTTGGACAGATTCTGAAAAAAAGCTCATTAGAAACCATCAGAAAAATTACAGGTATTTCTCCATGCCTCAAAGTTCATAAAAAGGAGACAGAAAGGTAACATTCCTAAGCAAGGGAGAGAATGATCTTACTGTTCAAAGACAACAGCTGGAGGAATAGAACACTGACATGACCCCACCATACATCGCTATGGCATGTCAGCAAGCATAAAATAAAGGCTGTTTTTTCCTTTAAAGGAGTCCCACATAACTTAAGCACCCAATTTTTCTTTTTAAATAAGCCCAACAAGCTAGTCTATACAGATATTTAAGACTTGCAGACTGTGGGTACAGAGCAGCATTCATCGCTTAGATTCCGAACCCATTTATTTTAGAATAGCCAAACGCGGACATCAGAACAAACCTTTGTTAATGCTATCCTCTCCGTCAGCATGGTTGGGAAATTTTTCTACAGTCTGACAGCTGAGTAATTTGGTATTGCTGGCCTCCCCTCTCAGGGGAATGGCTCCATTCGTGAGATCTAAACTGTACTTTTCGTCACAGTATTCCAAACCCTGGGGAAAAAATGAAAGGAGAGAGAAAAGGTCATTTGGAGATGAAAACATACATTATACCTAAATACGAAAGAACGTATATCTCTAATATAATATGCATATTCTAGTGTATGTTTCCCACGCGCTTATTTCTGATGGCAAATAGAAACTACAGCTGACATGCAAGAGAATTAAGTGCCAAATCATAACGGGTAAGTTTGGCTGCAAAGGCTTTGCACGCTTTCAAAAGTTAGCATTTCCCTAACATTATTCATTTCTAAACATGTTCTGCAGAATGCCTTGCAACATCAAGGTTTCTTTACAAACCTAAATATATATCTACAAAGAGACATCCGAAATAATGCAACACGTCATATGCATGCAAAGCTCTTTGCTCCATGTCTTGAGAACAGAACTGAGGTAGGTAGAGAAGTCATGGCATTACAGCAGTTAAAGCTCTTTTGAGAGGTGTTCTCTATAAGCTCACCACTAGAGTGAAAACGCATCTCTCTCTCTAGTAGCTATGAGAACTTCTTACTGCTTAGTGTATTGTGGACAAATAGCCGCTCTACAATTAAGAAAAAACCCAAACACACCACCAAACAAAAAAACAACAAAAACAACAACAAAACCCCACCAAATTAAATTTTTATTTAAAATTAGGAAAAAAAACAATCAGGGTGCTCTGTTCCTCTAGAGCATCGTACGTTTGTGTCATAAAAAAAATGCACATAAAGATAAGGAGATGACATCCATATTTAGACCACGCTGAATGACCTGAAGATATTTATACCTTGTCACCAGGATAGGTAATGCATTTTAAAGAAACACCACCTTTTCCAAACGCCTAACCTTCATCTATTCAACAGCAACATTTACAGATGAGGAAGGAGCTTTCCCATATATAAGGAAAAAGGTCAACATTTAAACTTATTCAAAAAAATCAAAACGCCCTGTCCCTATTGAAACGGAGTACCACGATGCAAGAATCACCCCTATTTCATTGCATACCTATTGAGAACATGCAAGAGAAAGTATCAAAAGAGGAGGAAAGAATTGCTCGGAATTAAGATCGCTTCCCCCTCAAAAAGATTTTGGAAGAGTTTCAAGCATACTACCGAAGAGAATTATACATTATACAGATGCGTCTGCTATCTGTTACATCTCTGAGATATAATGATACCTCACCTCTATTTTAAACACAACATCATCATTGGAGCCAGTTCTAACAATTTACGTCTACTCTTTTGACCAAATCATACCACCGGTTCCTGTATTGACGTATTTTGCTGGCTTTAAGAGTAGATTTCATAGGTAACCCAGCCAAAAAGTAGAAGGAGATATCTTTAGAGCTCCTACATTTCAGGACCAACACTTAAGAGAGACACTGTAGACACGTTTCATTTGAAGTCCTGCTGACAGAGCTCAAAAGAGAAACAAGAATATGTAAACCCAAAGATCAGAAAAGAATAAAGCTGCATGACCTTACTTTAAGAAAGGGAGACAGACAGAAGCTTGCAGTTTGGTTAAACAAAGCTATTCAAAGCCCTATCTTCTCTTCTGACATGCCATTAATCTGGTGTTTAAATGAAGAATAATTTTATTTGTAAAAGCTGCTTCCTCCTCAGCAACTGAATTTATACGGGCTCTCTGCAGATGAATCTAGTTGGAACACACGCCGCCGCAGTATGAAATGGCGTGAGTTGTTGTCAAAAAGTATGGACAAAGGCCATGCCCAAGAAGACGCAGCCAAAGATTACGGTTTTTTAGTCACCTCTGAATTTTGATGGTAAATATTACCCCTGCCAACTTAACTGATACTTGGCTTAGAGAAAACTACGATTTTCATCCTTTCACATACGTGCACGTCTTACCTCATACATGACCTGTCCTGATGCCAAGCGTTTTCGGTCACCAAATGCTAACTGCAACAGACGTAAACTCACAACATCACCTTCACTGAAAAAGGTGTACATTATGAAATTTGATTACAAAGCTGCTTTATAGTCCTCATTATCATTTTATTAGATCTAGACTGAAGTTTTCTTAATAGCGCTCTCTTGCTGAAGAGACAAACAGCACTTCCCAAGACATGATAATTGGTCACATTTGGCTGCTGAAACAGAAAGGAGGAAATTTTGACACTAACCGCTTCAGGGGCAAATGCTAACCATACCCTTTGAAAGCTTTACTGTGTTGTATGGGCTAAAAATTGTCGGAAATAGTTCTTCACAGGGAAGAGTTCTCAATCAAAACTGCTTTAAAGTCAACCTTAAAAAGATTGCCACCCTATGAACAGCTGAGCTGATTAAATAGCTTGCTGATGCTGAGAGAGAGAGAGAGAGATACCTTTCTCTCCTTCCCTCACCACCAGAGTTCCAGTCCCTCTCTTGCATATGCTGCACCCTTCCACATATCGATTTCATCCATTAGCCCAGCAGGAAGCCATTGACTTTTCTGCTGAACAGTGATCGTTCTCTGCCAGGTGAGCTGAACTGGCTCATGAAGGCTCCAGAGACTGCTAAAGTTGGCACAAGGTAATGGGCAGTACTGTCACCTCCCTCCTTTAGGGGCAGCAGGCTGTTATGTCGGCACGGTTAGTGTTCTAGGTCTGCAGCCTCAACTACTGTGTTAATACCATGGTGTGAATATCAGACAAAGCATGAAGCAGTCATCAAGCAACAAAGGAAATCACTTAAGAATGCAAGCACAAAAATACAGCCACTGTTGCTTTGCCTTCTTTCAGAAGAGAGGAACTCCTAGGTCCCTCCTTCACGTCCGTTGAATCCTGTCAAAATTGCATTGTAAGCTTAACAGCTTCCCTACCTGAGAGAACCTCCCGCACAGCTAAACAAACAAAACAAATATACAGGTATTAACTGTACGTGAACAAATATATCTATATATATAACAATTAATTCAGTGGCTAATAGTAAGTTTTTCTTCACCTTTCTTGTGTAGACTGAACAGCCCACAAGTAGCAACAATTGCGAGGATCATTCTCAGGCTCTTGAAAAGTAACAGCATAGACAGGAATCCTTCCTCCTTCAAGCTGAGAGTGGTGCCTACAGGTTAAATCACATTATTAACATACTTAAGCCTTTCAACATATGCCCTAATTGCAGGAACTTCTCCTGAAAAATAATTTTTAAAATCTGTTTTGTCAAAATACACACATTTCCTGCTTTCACTGAATACTACTGATAGAACAAACCGTCTTACAGAAGCCAGCTCTATCACATCCTAACTGCTTGGCATAACCCAAAGAAGCATGCTTTCCACAATTCCTCAATCCACAGGCACAATATGGAAAACAATCCCAGTCCATTCGGGAGAAGGCGGTCCCATTTAGTCCATTTATTATTATTAACAGTTATTTCAGAAGAGGATTTCTAAACCTTCCAAGACTATACTCAGAATTTCAGTCCCCGAAAAAGTTCTCTTTAAATTAACATACTTCCTTAAGCAACACATTGAGAGCCCTGCACCTCCAGGCATGGCCAAGTGTAAAGGCCTACTTACTCCCTCTGCAAAGTTTTCATATTCCATAGTGACAGGTAGCCATCTGAAAAACCCACAGCGAGCTGATTGCTTCTGCTTATGTAGCACAGGGTTGATACTGCTGTTCCTGAAGGATTTTGTAATTGCAAACAGAGATGTCTCCCTTCTCCGGCCACAGTTTCTCTTCTTTGTGCAACTTCAGCAGGAATTCCAGTGACAGCTTCCAGACCTAGACACCCAACACCACGCAATAAATGAATGCGTTATGCCACTGAGGTTGCATTTTAAACACTGACGTGACAAGGTGTATAACCTAATTCTACCGTCCCAGGCAAAATACCCCTTTATGCAACACTGGTTTTGCCATTTCCATTTTGTACGTTTTCAAAGAACGCAACAACTCTCTGATCGGAAAGTTGCTCTCACTCGTCGTTCAAAACCAGGTAAAAGTGTAGCCTTCATAGACAAATTCTTCTTGGACTCTGTAAATCAGGAGTTTGGGCCTCATGACGAAGCTATTTGAAGTGACATCAGCTCCTGAAGCCACTGTTGTAATAGCCAAAACAGTCTATGCAATCTGAATACACAAATCAGAGATTTCGTTCCTCCAAATGCATGACTTTTGATAAGTCGGGTTGATTTTAAAAAACAAGCCTAAAATTTGCCCCAAGTCAATTAACAGAAGCAGAAGAACATTCCCAAGAAATAGGGCACCTCTGACACAACTTCCTATCAGGCAGCTGCACTGACTCAGATGGGAAAATTCCTACACCTCACTGGCAAGAATCATAGTGACACGGGGATCTTGGTGGGAGGGGGGCATTTATAACATTAGAAGGCGTATTAAGCCACTCCCATATTTAATCACTTCAGGACTACACGATGTCAAACCGCCGCCTGTAACCAGTAGCCATGAATGTCTGCACACGAGTATCTTCAAAGCGGGATGCATATAGTTTCTTTAAAAGACACAAGATTTCTGACTTTTAAATTCAAGCTTAAAAACGGCAAGCTTACCCGATGCTTCTCTTTCATTCTGAGTGCAAGAAAAATCATCCAAACAAAGGTCAACCAGAAGTAGATGACCAACATCTGTAGCCACGGCTGCCACTCCGAAGAACCATCGCAGACTCTGATGTAGGTGCCGAGTGCTCGTACTGGGTCCTCCGTGATTAGTTATGGGTTCTATGGCAGTTACCTGCAGGAAAGCGACAAGTTAATATTGAACTGAATTAACTTCAGCTGAAAAGGTCCATTCTATTATTACAGCTTACCAATTGCCACTCACTACTTAGAAATAATTAACTCTAAGAATTAAACACAGAAAGCCAGTTATATGCAAGAAACTTCATCCTATTTAAGGGACTTAAGTTAGAAAGACAAAGCTACACCTAGTTCTCCCACTGCTCACAGCCCATCAGCACTGCGATACAGTCTACGCCTTCTTTGCCAAACAGGTATTCGGAGACATCATGGCTGTAAGTCAGATGAGGCAGCGGTCAAGCTGCACGGTAGACACACCATTTTCCATGGGAATGAAACATTTTTGGAAATTGTTGAAGGGAGATAGTAGCTTAGCAAAATTTACACGAGTCCTCATTTAGAATAAAAATAACCACCAGATAAAGTCAGAAAAGGTGTAAATGCACACCAGCACTTTTAGGAACGTTAACAGAAATTTTAAAAGCCAGCCTAAAACAACGGCAAAAAGAACAGCAGCTTGTTAGAGAAAGAGCTAACTCCAGCTAAGGAAGAAGCGCACACTGCTCTTGAACATGTGGAGCAGTCTGCACGCAGCTTTATTACAAGGGGAAGACAGACCTTTCAGCACCTGCAACACGTCCCAGGACTATACGGACTGCTCTAGCAGAGATACAAGCGCACAAAGACTCCGGCACTAAAGCTATACAACAAAAGAACAGAGGCTATGGTTTAGCCTTCTTACAAAAAGCAGCACGACAAAACCAGGAACCTTTACATCAACAGCACAGTTTGACAGGAAAGTAAAACAAAGAAGTGAGCATCACAAGGCAGTCCATTTTTTAATACATTTCCCCTGCCCCACCCCCACCCGCCAAGAGGTGGGGAAAAATAACCAAACCCCTAAGCCCCAAAGTTTTCTCCTCTCCCATATCAAGCACTTGCTGGGACTACACTGCCTGGAAATCTACCACAGAATTTACCTTTCATCTTGGTCACGAGAATTCTAATCTTAGAAGTACCTACAGTAATTTGGACAACTTGGGTTTCTGTCAGATTTATAGGAAAGCTAATGAAATTTCCAATCTTCAAAATACTGTACATATTTTGCTGCAGAATTAGCCAAAGGTCAAGTGTTCCTTCTAACTTCTTTTTCTTTTAAGATTTCTTTCGTTGTACAACTGGCCCCAAAGGAATCTCTTCCATTTTTGCATACGGTCTTCCAAAAATGTTGCCTGGTTTTAACACTTCAGTTTTCCACGTAGAAGCTCCTGAAACTGCATATTTTTCCACTGCACTATGCACTGGCTTTTCATATTCTCCCAGACTACTGCCAACTCATTCTGGGAATGAAGAAAGGACGCTTTTCTCACCTCACTGAATCTGAATGCTACCCTTCTGCCTCATACAAACCAGCAAAATTTGAACCCTTCCATAGTTCTGAAACATACAACCATTAGAAACCAATTCAATATAATGAATGTTTTAAATTCAGATTTGCTTTTACTAGAATCCAGTTCAAATAATACTCCATTAACTCTTTCAGTTGTCTGCGGCATTTCACCTGTATATCCAGAGGGCAGTTAGAGAGCACAGAATCACAGAACCATTAAGGCTGGAAAAGACCTGTGAGATCATCAAGTCCAACCATCAACCCAACACCACCATGTCCACTAAACCATGTCCCAAAGTGCCACGTCTACACGTTTTTTGAACACCTCCAGTGATGGTCACTCCACCACCTCCCTGCATAGCCTCTTCCAATGTTTGACCACTCTCTCAGTAACAAAATTTTTCCTAATATCCAGTCTAAACCTCCCCTGGCGCAACTTGAGGCCATTTCCTCTCGTTCTATTGCTAGATACATGGGAGAAGAGACCAAGGGAAAAAAAAAGGAAAAAAAAAGAAAAAAAAAATTATGCCTAAATTCTTTCTCAGCTTGTGAGTTTGGGTTTTTTAACTTGTTCTTTGCTCTCTGAATGACTACACATCTGCTCTTACACAAAAAGGCAGTCATACAGTCGCTATAAATACCCTGTATTAATACACTAATGGCTTGACACCTTGGACCAGAGTTGCTCAAAGTTAGGGTTAACCTGTAGAACTTAGTTGTCCACTGAAGATATACCCACATGGAAAACAGTCCAGAAATTAAGGTGCTCATCAAAGCCTTAAAATAGTAACAACAAAAACTGCAGAACCTGATGTTAAGACTAGGTCTGCAGTTTAGTTTTAAAAATAATCATTACGGAAATCAGAGAAACGTTCAGGCAGATTAAAAACGCATGCTACATAATGTATAATTTGGAAGTATGAGTTACAGAATAAATTCAAAGCATAGGGACAGTGGCCAAGGGCAAGTTTTATCTACTTGTTTTTGCTAACCCTTACTCCCACTCACAACTTAGAAGTTAACAGTCCGACTAGCAATACCTGTGGCCTGGCTATGCTGATCTAACTAAGCTAATAGCAAAAAGATAGGAAGCAAAATGAAAGCAACAGGCCAAACACGCTTGTCATCAAGATCGTTGAGGGCATAAGAGCAGAACTTCAGGTAAGCTTTGGCTTTATTCCAAAATCCATAACCTTTATCACACAACAGCCAACTTTTCCCCCCAAGGCTTCTTCATATTTTCTCCTGAACCATTGTCTTGCGGTATAGAAGAACTCCCCAATACAACGGGCAGGTCTAACTACATTCTATTTCAAATCACTTTGGTAGACACAGATTCGGTATGTGACGTGATCCTTCTTAACCTTTCCTTTTCCTATTCCCTGCTTACGTAGATCAAAGAAATAAAACTTAACAAAGCTATGACCTTTTTCACAAACATAGTTTACTTGCTGATTATACACTGATGTCAGCACACAGCTTGTCCTTCCACCTCAAACTCTAAGATTTATCAAGATGATAGGCAAACTAACACAGCGGAGCACCAACCCAACTCATATCTTTAGAAATTATCACAATACAAATGCTTACTGCTAGTAATCACGCTGTAGCACTACAAACAGACAAAACTCCCTCCAGCTGTATTCTAGCAAGTTAAACCAAATCACATTATGGAAAGCTGAGTAACAGAAAAGTATTTATTTGTGGCAGATTCTAAGGTGAGAAAAATACAGGGAATCTGGGTTTTCTATTAATGGATGCTGATTCTTGTTTACATTAAGACAATGAGACTAGGGGACATTACAACACTTGAGTTTATGGGTTACAGAAGACAGAAAAAAATGAGTAACATCACACCAGTGCATCCCATCTACACAAACACAATATTCAATGAGCAGAGATTCAAGGACTTCAGACTGAAAGTCAATCTTTCAACAGTCTGTCAGATACCTCACTCAAGGCTCGTTTTTCCTACTTAGGTCAACACAAAAATGTGTTCCGCTCTGAAGTCAGACCTGCTTGCTAGCCTGAGATACAAGGGAATGTGTCTCAGTCATTTACAGCACAACTGTGGAAGTTTGAGGTATTTTAAAGACATTATTTCTAACAGAAATTAACCGTTTAGGAAATGCATGCTACGGACGCTTGAAAGAGTGGGGTTTTTTCCTTTCTGACTCTGGCCAGGAAAAGGTATTTTGCAATGCCTTTTTGTGGAAGCAGAGAATTAGGTAACTATGTGCTCTACAATAAAAGCAGGAAATTTGGTTTACTCTCAGTAGACTCAGAAGATAATCGTACCGTTAAGCCCAAGATTTTACATCAAGGCTCTCTCGACTGGATTCTCTGAAGTGACAGTACATTAATGCAGTACAGAACAAAACACCTCCTACAAAGAGGCACTCCAAAGCTTTTCCTGAAGCAGGATTATGCAGCACCTAACAACATAAAAGCTTCCTTTCGCCACTTAAAAAGTACGTACCCTTCCTGGAAGAACAACTGCTTTAACCACTCTCGATATTCCAAGGTCGTATAGACAGAGAACACTTCCCGCTGCTTCTTCCAACCCAACCAGTAGTCCAGGTCTCTTCTGCCAGGAAAACTCCTTTACCACACGAACAGTGGGACGCCGTTTATTTACTCCACTGAAACGATATGCAGAGCGCCGCTCTCCTGTCACAGAGTTCACCACCTCCAGTTGAGGACCACATGCCAACCATGCTAGGCCATTTCTCCCTGTGAGAGAAAAGAAAGCCGTCTAAAGCAAATTTCCAACACAAGACTCAAAACGACTGAAAAAAGTCACAGTCACTGCCCCTTTCCTTCAATAAAAGGCCCTAACGGAGGAAGACCGACTTCCCTAATTCTGGTCAGTTCTCTAAAATCACCCATTGAAATCCTCAAGCAACACATCTTAACATCAACCACCTTTTTATTTTGCATTTGTACTTGTCATTCCTGCACTGAAGAATTTTGATCGTTTGGGATAAAGATTACAATATATTGATCTATAGTCTTTATACCATAGTCGGCTTGGTTTTGCTAGAAATCATCTAAATACAGACGGGAATACAAGTCTTAAAGCATACTTCAAACATAACAAATCTAAGCCAATTCATTTTTAGTTTATAAATTTCACTTGACGCGTGCCTACTTTGGGCAGGGATTTGGACTTCAGCAAGAGATTGTCTTAAAACGGGCACTGCATTAGTAAATTTAAACTTTTACACGTGCCGATCACAGAAAGAATTTAAGACATTTGCTCCACTGAACTGCTTCAAACTCGAAGGAAGTATTAACTCCATTACTGCATTGACAGTTAGGCAGATAGATTCTACCTGGTCTTGACAGAAGCCTCGACATCCAGCTCAGCACCCAGCTCTGCTTTCAGATCACCTGGAAAGTCAACTACCTAATCTGCTTAGCCACTTCCAGCAGCTCTCGCTGCCTACTCATCTGCATCCTATTAAATACTTTGGAAATACGGCTGCAGCGCTTAACAGTGCTGCCCTCTTCCTTCTGTTTTTATTCAGACTAGAAAAGAAAAAGCAGGGGCTTTTGCCGCTGTAACATTGTGGGAGAACTATTTCTGCGTGTGATGTTATGATGGTCATAGAGCTTGAGCTGGTGCAAATAAATACGGCCCAAACCAACACTATTACTTTTTGCAAAACTGCCTTGTATTTAAGTAGAAATTGAGGAGAGCTCACTGACTCAGCAGGTTTAAGTAAATTATTCTAATAGCACAAGATCAGTGCACGTGGTTGTAATTTCAAAGTTTAACTATACTAATGTTTTAATATTAGCATTTTCAATCGTTACAACATCCTTTTTGTTCTCTCCAAACTTGATGCATCTTAACAGCGCCAACCTGACACAGTTGATACTATGACCCTATGCTTCAGGTAACCTCCAGGCCGTAACAGCTTTATACCACCACCAAATTTAAGGGAAAATGCTCACCTCTAGAAAGCTTCCCGCACAGCACAGAATCTAGGGGTATGCCATCTTCCCCAAGTGCCTGAAGAGTCACCTCTGGAAACTGCAGCAGACTGCTCGTTGCCCGAGCCGTTAGCTCTCCCATTCTTCACTCTAAATAAAGAAAACAATGCAAAAATAGACTCATGTCAGCTATAAATAGTTTTGAGCTTGACAGAAGTTTGCCATATTTTACTCCTGCAGAAAGAGGATTTTGTGAGTGAGTTAGCCAGTGATTTAGTGAGTATCACTGGGTTATTTCTTTCCCACTTAGGCAGAAAACCTCCCCCAAATGTTTTAGGCAAAACCCCTACATTTAATCCAAAACCAAAGTTTTAGTCTTAAAAGCCACTAGCACAACAGAGACTGTCTGTATCAGAATTCTGGAGTCAGGCTTACTTCACACAAGTGCACCCTACACATTGTCTTCCACAGGTTGTGCGGATGCTCCACAAGCTCTCCAAGAAGCACGGATCTACAGCAGAAGGTGAGAAGAAGAAAGAATTTTAGCTCTCTAGCCCAACAGCCCCCAACAGCTAAGATCCTGTATCTGATGCAGACCATAGCCTTGATTTCCCTTTAAATGAGAAAACAAACAAAACCAACACAGATCGGAATTTGACACTAGAGCCAGTTTACCCAGCTACCTCATATGGTTATTCTCTAACAAAACTATACTTCCATTCAAGAGTTGCGGTCCCTGTCTAACGTGGCTAAGCGAGCAAAAGTTCCTAAAGCCAGTTCTGAAATTGCGCTCTTTTTTACATTGCTTGTTCTACCTGGACAGATGGATGGAGGTGCCAAGTGTCTCGGTACAGACCACACACACAGCCTTCCAGCACAGGGAGACAGTAGTTAACAAGGCATTTCCAGCGTACCACACCGCTTGCCCCTCTCAGCACAAGTTCCGGAATCACAGAATCACAACAAAGAGGATTCCAATCCCTGGAACCCACGTGGCCCAACCCCCCCGCTCAAGCAGGGTCACCTAGAGCAGGCTGCCCAGCACCGTGCCCACACGGCTTTTGAATAGCTCATTCTGAAACGTACTTTTACGAGCAGTAACCTGACAAGCTGAACCTCAAAAGCATTTGCAACACGTGCAACAGGCCCTGGTTTTTGGTGACTCTCTCCTACCAATTTAAGCATTCTCTCCACCACATAAGGAAAACACTACCACACCAGCAAAGCCTTGTCACCGTTATTTCTCTAAAACCATACCTGACAGCTTACTAGGTAGAAGAAACAAAATTAATAGATGCCTGATTAAGTTCATTTCACTGTCCTAAAAAAGCAAACCCCAGGCAAATCAATGCAGGAAAACGAGTTGATGCAGTCAGTGAATGAGGAGCTGTCCTCAGCAGAACAGGATACAGTCCCCAACCGCCTGTGGCAGCTGCCAGCCAAGACTGATACAACCGTCCAGACTAAGAAGGCACTTGAACTACCACGTTTAGCCATACACACCACGTGGGGTTCGGCATTCCCCACAGAATTAAGTCCCTAAATTTCCCATAAGTTTACCAAGCACGATCAGGAAGCAATCATTAAACCTGAAAGACTGATGCCACGCTTCTTTCCATTGGCAGAAGCTCCAGACCTGGAGTCACCTTCCCTCATTAAGGAAGAAGTCAAGCACTTTTGTTTAAGGCATGATGCGTGCTTCGTGCAAAAATCCAGAGACCCGCACAAAACGCGCTGGATTCCTGTAAAGCTGTGCTCTCCCCATTAAACCCAGCCCTCTTGCCGCGATCGCCGCTCTACGCAGATAGCGAATTTCCTGACGCCTCCCTTTGGCAGTTACCCATGTTGAAGCAAAGAAACGGTTCGCGAAGAGCAACTGGGAGGGGAGCAGCATATGGCCTTTCAGTGAAGGTGTGCCTTGAACAATTTATTAAGCAAGTCACCATCAGACCCCGTCTTTCCCAGAGCAGCCCGTCACGCACTCCTTGGCTCTTACACGCCACAGCCTCCTACTGAAATGCTTCTGTCTGGCTAAATAAGTCACGTTGAGATCTGTTGCTTTCAGAAACATGCCCCAAATTAAAAGCAGTATTAACCTTTTTTTAAGAAAAAGAACAAAGAACGCGTCTGCCCCACGTTCCAGGGTGTTTATCTCATGACTGGTTTTACAGGGAATATCTTTGGTTCTCCCTGTCAAGGACTTTGAGACGACACAAGCCTGAGCTGCTTCGACATGGCTCGGTGCATTCACTGGCATCTCTTATTTCCGCAATAATTTCTTATAACTACAAAATGAAGACAAGAAACTACAATGTAGTTAGAAGTAGACAGCATATTCTGTCAGCTGAACTCATGAGAGATTTGATATTACATTGTGGACCCCTAACCAAGGGCTACGTTATTGCCAGTTTACCCAGGCTTAAAAGCCCCTGGAAGGTCTTGTCGGGGCATTGCTGGCAGAGAGGTGTGTGAGTAACAAATCTGAAAGATGACAAGAAGGGGAAAACATCAGACCACAGGTTAAGGTATCTGGCCGCGATGCCTGTTACTGGGAAACTCGCCTGAGCCACGGCGGCATACTGGTGCTCCCACTCCTTCCGGGCTTCCTCCAGCCGGGACTCCCTCGTTGCCCATGTGCTCCGGATCCGCCGCTCATGCTCAGCCAGCAAAAACCACACCTCTTCTGAACAGCTTTAACCAGGGTATCTATGTGTAAGATAGCAAACCCCGTGAGGGACGAGGACCAGCACCGTGGCAGCCACGCAGCGTGTTCACAGTTGTTCAAAATGTTCTCTGCCACCCACTTTGTAAGAAATCCACCGGTGGACCTACCTCAGCTGCATTCCCACCACACTTCCTCGATCTTACAGATTACCAAAGATGCCTCCTGATAACACTTGGGGAAGTCAAAATCTACTTGCTATTTGTAGCTCTGTTTATGCAGAAATAGGTACGTGTTTCGTTGGCTGTTGGTGGCCCTGTGCTCCCGAGCCCAGCCAGACTGGACAACACTTTGTTATTTTCAGCCTTCAGGTCTCTTATAAGCTTCTCCCCGGGACTTGCATTTACACTGCTTTCTTCCTCATCTGTTTTGTCCTTTTAAATATGAAAATACATAAAAGACAAAACAGAAGCTGGTACCCAAATAATCCCAGCAAACAGCAAGATTTCCTGTCAAAAATTACTCTTCTTTTTTTTTTCTTTTTTTCTCCCCGTTTTGTTCTTTTCCCTGTTCAGAAATATCCCATGTAGCTCTGGAACTTCACAAGCGAAAAGGTCTCACGGCCACTTTGCTCCTCGGGTGGAAGCATCTGATGCCCTCTCCTGTACTGTTACCAGCAATCACAGCCTGGTTTGGTTTGATTTGGTTTTGATCCCAGTCTGTGCTGGGAGGGGGCCAGGGGCTCCAGTTTGGACTGGGAATGATCCCAGTATGTCCTGGGAGGGGGCCAGGGAATCCAGTTTGCACTGGGAATGATCGTAGTCTGTCAAGGGAGGGGGCCAGGGGATCTAGTTTAGACTGGGACAGGGCCCAGTCTGTCCTGTGAGGGGGCCACGGGATCCAGTTTGGACTGGGACAGGTCCCAGTCTGTCCTGTGAGGGGGCCAGGGGATCCCGTTTGGACTGGGAATGATCCGTGTCTGTTCTGGGAGGGGGCCAGGGGATCCAGTTTGGACTGGGAATGATCCCAGTCTGTCCTTGGAGGGGGCAAGGGGATCCAGTTTGGACTGGGAATGATCCCGGTCTGTCCTCGGAGGGAGCCAGGGGATCCAGTTTGGAATGTCAATGATCCCAGTCTGTAGTGGAAGGGGGCCAGGGGATCCAGTTCGGACTGGGAATGATCCCACTCTGTACTGGCAGGGGGCCAGGGGATCCATTTTGGACTGGGACAGGGCCCAGTCTGTCCTGGGAGGGGGCCAGGGAATCAAGTTTGGACTGGGAATGATCCCAGTCTGTCCTGGGTGTGGGCCAGGGGATCCAGGTTGGACTGGGAATGATCCCAGTCTGTCCTTGGAGGGTGCCAGGGCCTCCAGTTTGGACTGGACAGGGCCCAGTCTGTCCTGGGAGGGGGCCAGGGGATCCTGTTTGGACTGGGACAGGGCCCAATCTGTCCTGGGAGGGGGCCAGCGGATCCAGTTTGGACTGGGACAAGGTCCACTGTGTAATGGGAGGGGGCCAGGGGATCCAGTTTGAACTGGGAATGATCCCAGTCTGTCCTGGGAGGGGGCCAGGGGATCCAGTTTGGACTGGGAATGATCCCAGTCTGTACTGGGAGGGGGCCAGGGGATCCAGTTTGAACTGGGAATGATCCCAGTCTGTCCTGGGAGGGGGCCAGGGGATCCAGTTTGAACTGGGAATGATCCCAGTCTGTCCTGGGAGGGGGCCTAGGCTCGAGGCCTTGTAACTGTCCTGTGCTCTCACTGACTCACTTACTCTGAATCTTTGAGAACTGAGTGGCTTTATGTTGTACAGTATTTGAACAAATATTACTGCCTAAGACTCGATTAGTCTGAGAAGCTGTGCTTACCTGAAACATGTCATTAAAGAGTTTTAAAGACCCCTTTGCTTCCTGCCTGATGAAGAATGTCTGCTTTTGCTTTTTTATCAAAGTCTTTCTAAATACTTCACCGTTTTCCATGGGAGATCATAGTGACCGATGCAGAAGAAAATGACTTGTTATGGCTGACCTGCAACTCTAAATGTACTCCTGGTAGAGGCCACTATGGTAGAGAACAAGTTAGAGCCGAACACTGAAGTGGATTTCTTGTCACTTTGTCACTTGCAGCTTCCTGCGCTACCATGGCCATTTACCACACTGCAGTGGTTACCAGCGGGGGCATCACCACAGAACAGTGGTGCACACCGCTCCTTTCTGAGGAAGGTTGATGTTGTGAACGTAGGGCAGCGATTTAACCACTTACTTCCATTGGTAAATTCGTATTTCTAGCAGAAATTCTTTTATTTCCTACAGTTAGGGAAAAAAATCCTCCCACCTTATACTCGTTACATAGGTAGCATAACTGAAAAAAATTTGCATCCTCCTGTTCATAAAGCTACTGTGAAAACTCAGTTCAGTTAACAGCACTTCTCAAATGCAATTTTTGTACACTTACTATATGTATTTACAGTGGAATTCCTCTCGGAAAAGTGTGCAAGGTAAATGTGCAGTAGAAGGCAACAGTGCTTTAATGAAGAGGAAAAGTTAATGTCTGGGGGAAGGAAAAGTGTGTAGGAAGAGGGGAGTCCCTGTGGTTCTTAGGTGCCGCTCAGAGCTTCGGTGAATACCTTCTCCATCTTCTGCTGTGTGGATGCTATTATCCCTGAATTCATGGGTTGTATGGATTTCCTGTCTTGTGACAGATGGGTGAAGGCAGCAAATTCTGTGCCTGAGCCTTAGTCCCTGTGCATACAGGTGTTGTAAATACTCTGGTTTTCTAAAACAATCAAAATATGATCATATAGAAAGGTTAAATTTGATTAATAAATAAAATAATAAAATACAAAGGCATAAGTTAGGATTGTTCAGTTAGAAACAATAACCATAGGAACCTCACCAGGGAGTCGCTGTTCCATACCAAGGAACTAACAGTAACGAGATGCAACGATGAAGAATTGAATAGAAAAGTCTTGTTTGAGTCCTGTGACAATGTGACCTGATATGCACCAGTGATGCTGCTTGGAAAATTCCTTACCTTTCCCACCTTGATTCAAATATCAAGAATGCCAATCAATAAATATTAATAGAAATAACCATTGATTGTTTTAAGGATGGATATTGGTAGAATAGTATAATCCAGAGAGCGATTAATAAAAATTAAATTATATATATTCTGTATGAAGGTAACTAGGTATGAATTATCTGTGATTTAATCATAAACTAACTGTTGAACAATGTAGCATCATGAATAGGTAGAATTTGCTTGTCAAGACAATGATAAGTTGTAGGCCTGATCAGTAAACCGAGGAAAACTTAGGAAGATTCAAGAATGGAATTTTACAACCAAGCTCAGCATGCACAAAGATTGGGTTCAACTAAAGGACACCATGAGGAAGACTATGGACGACCACCAGAGGACGTCAGACGACGACCTGTGTACCTGAAGGTGCATGCGTCACGAGCATTTACATATATTAATGAGTTCTCGGAAACGGTATGAGTATGTTAATTGTTTCTTGGAAATGTGATGAATATGTATACTTTGATTGTAAATAACTTTTGTAGCAGAGAAACTAAGCACGCACACGAGGTGGAGTGATCCCCTGTGCGTCCAGCGCTGCAATAAAGAAGTGTCTGCTCACCTACATACATTGTGTAGGTGAGTTTTTATAGTACAGATTTGTAACACAGGGAACAGTGAAGTTGTAAAAGAATGGGAAGGGGTGGGGGGAGCTATCGGCCTAGATCATCTCTGCCTAGAAAACCAGAAATTTTAACTAAGTCATAAGTAGGTTCTGACACAAGTTTTGTTTAAAAGAGAAGTAACTGAGCAAGCAAGACAGTAAGAATTACCTTCTTTGTAAGGTGTTGATGAAAGGTTGGGTGGAGCCAGAAAAACTCCACTATTTCATCTGTTGGATAGCATTGCCCTCATCTGACCTAGGCACAGATCTCAAGTTTGGGACACGGAGAATTCGTGGTTTGATGGTCACAGTGACATCTCATTGGGCACACGGAGACTGCATGCCTCTCGGCCGGGTTAAACGAGGCCTTCTGGATGTCTGTTAAATGCCAGGAAGACTGATACTCTCCTGGCAGTGCAGAAATGAGAAGTTGCAAGCTTCTGGAAGATTGCATTGGGTTAAAGATGAGGTCACTTGCATCTTTAATGCAGCGTGGATGCGGCAGAGCGGGTGGCCTGCGTGTCCACAGACCGGCTGGAGCCTTTTTCTCTGACTGAGTGCTTACGCTCGGAGCTGAAATGAGGTGTTCTCCGGGTCCTGATGGTTCCTTATGCCCTGACACAGTGCCCCCTCCAGCTCTGCCTGTGCCTGATAGCTCAGCTGAGACGGGCCATTTTGTATAGCTTTGCTACAAGAAAACACTCACACATGTTTAATATTTTTAACATGCTTTACTGAACTTGTGATTATAAAGGCAATTTACAATAAAGCAATTAAATAAACAATAAGTTAAAACACCATACATTTATACAAAGTATTTCAAAGGGCTCAAATGACTATCAGGTTCCAACTCATTAAGACTTTAAAACAACATCAATCTTCAAAGTGTATCCACACCTATACTTAGCATTGTAACATGTTTGAAGACTCCCATCAACGATTAAGAGCACTGCACGAGACAGGCATGAATGATGTGCTTGAAGCTTCCTGGGAAATATGGGTTTTACCTCTAAATTGAATTGACTCTCTGGACAACAAATTGTAAACACTAGCAGCCTTTCTGGAGTACATGAGTGATACCCTTAGTGGGAACCAGTCTCCACGTCCCTCACTTAACACTGTAGTTTCACAAATGTTTCAGGTTAGTGCTGCCTAAAGACATACCCCACCTTTCTCCAGCCATCTGTTCCCACGCGCATCTCGTGCTACCCTTGAGCCAGTGCAAAGCACTTGTACGTTTGCTCAGTGAACCGGCCAGGGAAACTGATTGAGCTTCAAGCTAATTCAGCAAACAAACATGGCAGAGCGCTAGCTGTAATTCTCCTTGATTTCCCTGGTCATGTTCGCTGTGCAGATGTGCTGGCACCAGAAAGACATCAGCACAGGGGAGAGACACAGTGCCTGGGAGCAGGAAGACTACTTCTGTAGGCAGCAGTACTGTTAAAAACACCAGTTAAAACCATCTTGTGGAACTACAGGGTTCAGCTTTTTCATTTTGAAACAAGAAACGTGTTTTTGAAACAATTTATAATGCCGATCAAATAGTCAGGAGCAAAATAGTGGACTATCAGAATAGACAATAACTTTTTATGATCTCTCTCACCCCTCTTTCTCTCTGCCTCAGCCAGCCGGTGCCCAGGGGTGGAGTGGACTTCAGGTTTTCATCTCGAAGGGTGTATGGTGTAGAGTGCAGGGCCACCAGGCCACAAACACAAAGCAATGCTCCAATACTGTAAACGGGATCTGTTCCTCCTCTCCGAGTACGGAAAGCCCACAGGATAGTTGGTACAACAGGGACTGCTACAGTATCTCTTCTTTATTCCTGTCTTGACGTACCCAAAGGCTTCATCATCATGAGGTTCTGTAAAATCACGTTCTTTCACGAAATAGTTTTCATTAACTCCGTGCTCCACCTTCCTGCATGGAGACTCCATAGGTGACAAAAGGATGGCAGCGTTTAGATGACTTGGAGTTAAGTCCACTACGATACCAGAGTCACTGAACCTTCCAGGAGAAAATTCACCCAGTTCCTTCAGTGAAGACGGTGGGCTTAGAGGACAGGCACCTTGAGCTCTGAAGATGTTTTGAATGAGCTGCTCCACATCTAGGCTAGATGCCACCACGTCAGTCTGGATGGCCTGTTCCACCATCACGTTGCTGACTTTCTCCTCCTCCTGGAAAGAAGTTAGTTTCTCATCCAGAACATTTTCAAGCATCTCTTGATTCACAGCAGAACTGGAGGGAGCTGGATCACTCAACTCAGAGGTTATGGTGGTCAAACTGTCTTCACAGGAATCAGTCCCGTTAGCTGTGCCCTCATTAAGAAGCAGCCCACTATCTGCCACCTCCTTCAGAGCTTGGTCCTCTGTGGTGAGGCTGTCTGGCACTGTGGCACACAACACCAACGGCTTCCCCTCTGAGTCACACCTGTGCTCCAGGCACGGCTCATCTCTCACAGAGCTGCTCTGAGCCATCTCCATGCTCTGCAGCAAAGATTCCAGTTTCTTGTTTTCAATGCTAATGGCTATGAAGTATTGCTGCATTTTTTTGTCTTTCTCAGCCAAGCTGTTTTTCATGCTTTCAATAACCTGCTTGAGTTGTTTAACTTCCCTTCTTGCTTCCAAGGCGGCCAGCTCTGCCTCCACACGATGACACTCTTCCTCAACCCAGTCTTCCTTCATCCGTCCCAGCTGAGCTTTGAGTTCTTCTATTTCTGTTTCCCTGTAGCAAAATAAAAAAGTTATAAAGCTTCTGCTGACCGGTCAGTTAAAGGGTCAACATGAGGCTCCACTGCACTGGGATGGCTATGCTGCGGAGATGCTCCAAGAAAGAAGCAAGCTTTTCCATGCAGCACTTGCTGCTGCCTTGAACGGAGCTGGCAGAGATGTCAGTCGGCTGCCCAGACACGCCGGCTGATTGCTAACTAGAGTCACCAACCTCGCCACACAGCCAGCAGCCTTGTGGGCTGTGCTCTGATCCTGGACATTCTGAGGTGCAAGTGCTGGCTCTAGGTAAGGTCCAACCAGTGCAGCGCTTAACATCTCACCTACTGCCTCACCCTGGAGGAAATGGAAAGCTGGAGGCTGGAAAGCTGCCCGGCAGAAAAGGACCTGGGGCTGTTGATTGACAGCCGGCTGAAGATGAGCCAGCAATGTGCCCAGGTTGCCAAGGCGGCCAACAGCATCCTGGCCTGTATCAGAAATAGTGTGGCCAGCAGGAGCAGGGAGGTGATCGTGCCTCTGTACTCGGTGCTGGTGAGGCCGCACCTCGAATGCTGTGTTCGGTTTTGGGCCCCTCACTACAAGAAAGACATTGAGGTGCTGGAGCGTGTCCAGAGAAAGAAGGGCAAGGAAGCTGGTGAGGGGTCTGGAGCACAAGTCTGATGAGGAGCGGCTGAGGGAACTGGGGATGTTCAGTCTGGAGATGAGGAGGCTGTGGGGAGACCTCATCACTCTCTACAGCTACCTGAAAGGGGGTTGCGGAGAGGTGGGTGTTGGTCTCTTCTCCCAGGTGACTAGTGACAGGACTAGAGGAAATGGCCTCAAGTTGCGCCAGGGGAGGTTCAGGTTGGATATTAGGAAAAACTTCTATACTGAGAAAGTGGTGAAGCATTGGGACAGGCTGCCCAGGGCGGTGGTGGAGTCACCATCGCTGGAGGTGTTCAAGGAATGTGTGGACGTGGCATTGTGGGACATGGTTTAGTGGGCATGGTGGTGTGGGGTTGATGGTTTGACTAGCTGATCTCACAGGTCATTTCCAACCTTAATGATTCTGTGATTCTGTGAAATGAGGAACTGCTGCCTGGATGCGTCCCCTGTGCCTGCCAGCAGCTCGTCACGTACAGCCAGAGCCAACACTGGCCTCAGACAGCAGGAGGGCTCGGGGCTGCAGGCATCTGGCTTGCTTTGCACCCACCCAGCCCAGTGTGGAGCCAGAGGCTGCTGCCTTGACTTGCAAGCAAGTGGGGAGAGGGGGCCCTTACTGAGATCCAGCCCTCCCAGATGCAGAGGTCGGGCTATCCCGAGCTGGTCCAAGGGGTCCCTGGGACTCTGCCTTGGGGCTCCACTCAAACACCCCTTTGTGCCCACCTGGGCTGTGTGTGCTGGAGAGCCAGCTCTCAGAGCGCAGCTTTAGTAAAAGAGATGACACAGATGACGTCTGTTGCTGTGGAATGCACATTGCCGCTTTTTTGCTCAGCATCCATACAAAGGGCTCTTGCGAAAAATTCAGTATCTAAGTGACAAAACCACAAGTGGGCACACTGGTTGGTGTAAGAGCTTTTCTTTCATTAGGGGAGAAGGGGGACAGCTGTAGTCATCTTTCACTGAATCAAGCAGAACAGGAGACTAAGGTAATAACATGCTTGCAAGTCGAAACTCTTATGTAGAAAAGGTCTCAATGCTAAATCAGACTGGTAAAAAATGACCCTTTAAAAACATTCTGCTAGGGAAGTTCAGAAAAGGGAAAAGAGGCAGCCATATTCATAACTAAACTGCATGGTACGTATTCACGGAGCACGCTATGAAACCTGAACTACCTGAAACGAACCTAATCAGATTGATCATATTTCAAATTTCTTAATGAAGACTTTATGTGGTCCAGAAATGAGTAAAAACATTCAGGATTCCCACCCCTAATTGCTCCTGAATTAGTCTTTCTAATTCTGATTTCTGAAGTGAAATATACCTTTCTTTAAGTTTGCTCTCAGATTCCTTCAGCTTTGTTTTCAAATGCCGCACTGTAAGTTCCTTCTGCTGCAGAGGAGTCAAGCACTGCTCTGGATTTTCTGGCTTCATGCTGTGATTGTCACCACAAGAAATGGTGACAAGAAAAAAAAAAATCAAACCATCACATAACATCACTCCTACAGTTCTTAAGTCCTGGCAAAAAGAAAAACATCCCATACACTAATACAAAGCTTGACTCATTTGGGGCTCCTCACCGTCTGCACAAGTGACTCCCTCCAGCAAATCAAAGTACTTGAGGAAATGGCTGATTTGTGGCTCTAGTGCAAAATTTGGTATTTGTTATACTTGTCTTCAGTGCAGGGAGACACTTAACTTTAAAACACGCAGCCAACCCCTCACCCTAAACAGGTGGTGTGCCCAAGGGCAGGCAGCCGGGCCACCCGCAAAGGCACCCAGCTGCAGACACGGTCAGGTGAGGTAGTGTAGGGACTGCGTTCAGCTCCACATGTGAGGTAGGAAGCTGAGCACCCTGAAACCTAGATTCATCCTGTCTGGCTTTAGGTGCATATCTGACATGCTTGGCTGTTGAGTCGCCTGAGAGAGAGAGAGAGAGAGGGCAACATAAGCAGCGTGGTGGCAATTTCTTCTCTGCAATACGTGTTGCATGCTCTGACAGGTATCTGTTTTCTTTCCTGTACGGGAAACTGCACAGAGAGGTGCCTAAGGCTGGGCAGGGTGAATTTTCACCTGAGTGTATCATATTTTCTATACTACCCCATCCAAGACTCTCCAAAGCGAAAGGACCCTTATACAAAAGAACCAGTAAATCCACATGGGAATTGATGCCATGAAACCACATGAAGGAGCCTGCCTTGGAGTGAAAAACAACTATAAGGGGCTTTGACTAAAAGTAACCTTGAATTTTACAGTGCTGAAACAATAAAGCTTTTACAGGGGATGGAGCACCCTGTTGACTGGCGAGCCACCAATATGAGGAGTCACACCTATGCTGAGGAGCAAGTTGACCTGCACGGCAACCCAGACAGCCAATGCCACATTACCGTGCAGAGACGGTAAGTCAGCGTGCTGAACACTGGCATGCTGAAATAAAGACTTGCCTCATCACTGAGCTGCTGTCACTTCCTTTGCATGAGCCTGGCTTGCTCCTGCTGGCTGAAGAAGCCCCGTAATTCTGGCGGACGTTAGCAGGACACAGCTGGCTTTTGCCCAGTCTTGACAAAGGGTCCTTTTCACGAGAAGCAGGTGGGCTGGCTCTGGACTTGTAGGATAAGGATCCATTATTCCGACCATAAGGGCCACGACTGCACGGGAAGCAACACAGTTAAGGCATATTGGATTATCCTCATCACGCAACCCATTATGTGTCTTATTTTACACACAAAGTTGTCTAAACACTAAAACAGACAGGTAACTGTGAGTGGCGGTGAAGAAAGTCAGTCCCAAAGTCATCAGCCACTGCACGTTCTTTCACTGACTGTGGGGCACTCAGTCTGAATTACGTGATCTAGGAAAACCTCAGCCATTTTCACATTTCTCAGTGGATAGCACGATTCCCAGTGACTCCATCAGATCATCCACGTTCCCTGAACCTCTGACTCCATTAAGTAATGAGAGAACTGCAGCCTGGACTAGTGCCAAAAGAACCACACTTCAGCCTTTCCCAGCCAGGTCTGCATAGAGATGCCTGTCCACGGAGGTCTGCTGTAAGACTGCTTTCAAGCTCCTCAGCAAGCGGCCTGAAGGATCACAGCGTGCAGTGAAAACAGATTTTGGTTGAGCCACTGTTCTTTCCTGCCTTTGGCGTACCGGCTGCTTCAGCTGCCATTGTCAGCTATTCACTTGCTTAGATATAGTTCGAAACCCACTGTGAGCAGTCTGAAAGAGTATTAAAAAAGCACAGCCTTTTCTTTCTTCCTTCCAGTTTCCCCTCATACATATCTACCTTTCTTTTCCCACTCTTTACTAAATAATCGGACTGTCAACTGTGTGCTTGACAGCAATTGGTATCTGCATTGCCTGACAGCTGCCAAAGGGCTGGGGTGCTCTGAGGACAGCTTCTCGAGGGGCATTCCTCACTTGCTTTGCCTTCTGCCCTACTACGCTGCCAACATCGTCCTCTCATGCCAGTTGTTCTTCTAAACTGTAACGGAAGGGCTGGTTTCAAAAAAATATGGTAAAAGGCAAATCCAGACAGCAAAAGAGAAACCTTAAGCATAAAAATTGAAATACCACAGAATTATGAAGCAAGCTCTCTTCTCAAAATCATCTGACTTGGTTTCCTCCCTTCTCCGAAAATGGAACCGTTTATAAGGAACAGGTGGTTGAGCGGCTACCGCAGACCTCCATCACACTGCTGCCGCTTGGGTCATTTTATAACCATTTCACAATGAAGTGCAGGACTGTGGCTTGTGACAACGTGGAAACGTTTCACAGCGACTTAAGCCAAACAGTTAAAAGAGAACATATTGCAAAGGAGACATCTCTTTCCACTCGGTACAGTACAGCATCAACTCTTGTGTGAGGCAGAATTTGCCCAGACTGTGCGTAACACAGCCACGCATTTGAAGGAGCATTCTTACAGAGGACTTCTGTCCAATTAAGTAGGTCAGTATGCTCTAACGTAAAGTTACATTTAAATGCACAATAATCTATGAAATGATACATCATCTTACTGCAAGTAAGATGATTTTAGGGCTTCATATTATATCTAGTATTGCTTTCTCCCCCAGCCAGTACCTTTACTTATTAGGTTTAACCTAGAGAGCACTTCAGTAACATTTATTTTTCCAACAGTCTCATGACACAGACAGGAAACTGCTCATTAAGCATCATTCTGCCAACCTCTGTACACTGGGGCAAGCTGCGACCTTGGAGACGTGTGTGCCTTAAGCACAGGGCTATCCCACTGCCAGTCCCAGCCTGCCTGCCAGCTCTTCCACAAAGGGCAGGAAACCAGTCCTGTCAGTTTGAACTCTTTGGTTTTGGTCTCCAAACACAGCATTTGTATTTTTTTTTTCTTCTTTCTCATATCACAGGTCTCATCAACATAAGTACTGCCCAAGAGCACAGCATCACCCTAATTGTTTTAAAACTCACAATACTGCTATTGTCTGTATTAGCTGCAAGACCTTACAGAGTAGTCTACCTCTGCACTAGTGACACCTGCACTATTCACGAAAGATTGCTTTGCTTACTTGAGAGAAAAAGAAGATCTTTTGCTTCCAGCAGCAGACACGTGGACTTCAGGCGCTGAAATACCGCCCATGCTGCTTGAAGAGCTGAAATCGGCTTCACTCCCTGGCAAGAAAAAGGGAAGAGTAAAAACATGATGATAACTCAAAGTCTGTTTTCAAAATAACAATGAATCACAAGCATCCTTCCTTCGTCCATCCTGTGTGCATTTTAGAAGTCGCATGAATTTTCAAACATCCCTGAGGACAAGCGCTGGGCTTGTTCCAGATTTTCAACGTGTCTTCAGAACCGGCACTTCAACAAGAGCAGAAAAAACATTTGAACACAAAACCCTCGTGCTACAGAAGCCATTGTAGGACGCGGCCAGGAACATTTGTTGTGACAACCTGTTTGCTTTCTCACAGCCATCAGCACGTGAATGAGGCTGCTCACGTGGCTCCGTCAGAAGCCCAGTGATTCGGAACACACAATTGTGATGTCAAATGAGAACCAAAAATAGAGCGAAGGCATCTAAAACACAACCTCCCCAGGATTTAGATATCTAGGTACATAAACGCAAGTAAAATCCCAGTGTTTAAAGGGGCCAAATGTTCGAAATGCCACCACTATCTCTGAAACTGTTTATGATTTGAAGTCAAACATGGCCAGAAAATGGAAAACCAGAATTTTCTATTTTCTGTCTGAAATGACGCTTTCATTTTGAAAACTGTCAAATTTCTTTCTTCTTTAAAAAGGGGTGAAAACATTAAAAAATCTCCCCAGTCATTCTAAAGATTTTAGGTTGAGTATCATCTCTGTTCAGTCTGAAACACAGGTTTTCTTTAATGTATTGATTTGGCAGCAAAGCCCCAAATCAGTTATTCCCATAGCTCCACTTTGAACAAAACAAGGTGTCAGACAAAAAAAGAAATAGGGAATGTAAAGGAAAAGAGAACAGGGAATAATCTACCAATTCCTGAGTAAACATTGCTCAGAAAACAGTTCCAATCCCAGGATTCTCATTAAAAAGGCGTTAATAACCTGCAGGAATCCCAAAAAAGGTCAACAAAAATGGTAACACGATTACAGGGCACTGTTTAGGAAGGGAGATGATGGGAACTTGTGTGTTCTAAGATAAAAAGAAATACTGGCAACACAGGGAGGAGGAACACAGCTGGAAAACTGTAGAGAAACTGTAGAGAAAACCAGGTAACAGCAACACAGGATTCTGGCTGCAATGCGTGTTATTTCATGAAAAATGACTTGAAATAAAATCTGATGGTTGGTGGGAGTTGTGCATAGTAAAATGTAGCTGGAGTAAGTTCAGAATACTTTAACCAGGGAATCAGAAAGCTATTTTAAACGTTGGCATAAATAATAAAGATTGTAATTTAAAAGCAGAGCACAAAAAAAATATCTCCCAAGGGAAGATTCATAACGGTCTCTTTCATATGCACAGTATTTCTTTCTGTGGAGGTGAAACGAGCTAAAAGTCACAGAAAACAGTCAGAAAGAGCAGAAAATTTGCTGCAGTAAATACCCAAATTGCAAAACATGTTCTAGCTTGACCTCACGCCTATTTAAAACAAATACTTAAGAGTGTGCAGTGTGTGTAGCATCGGCTTCTCTTTTTTGACTCATCTTCCAGATTGCTTGAATATACAAAAAGGAATTTTTTTGACTAAAGATCACAGCTATTGCCATCTTCCATACCTGCCTCAACTCTGACCTTGAAACCCCAGGGCCCTTCTTACGCCAGAACTCAGCCATCTTTTCCAGATGCAGGAGCACGTCCCCACAATCCCCACGAGACCTGCATCTCTGCCAAAAGGCATGTGGAGCTAAAAGATGAATTGGCTGGCATGGGTCTCACCCTGTCCAGCAGCCCGGCGGCTCAGGCGCTCCCTGCAAAAGTCCCATCTCTGCATCCCCTACTCACTCAGCTTTGCAGTCAGAGCCGTGGCTTTCTCATGGACCAAGCGCAAGGCTATGCTCGAGGTGTCAGGCATCCTGAGGCGAGAACCTCCCTTTAACGGTGGGCATCCCACTCTCTGTAAATCTGGAGCAGTATCGAGACAATTAACGGGCCAGAGAGAGAGAGAGAGAGAAAGGAGTTATGGTGTGCCTGCTGGGAACTCGGCTTCAAACCCCCAACAAAACAGTTACTAAATTCTACGAAGGGGAACAGCTTCCCTGGGAGCAGACTCCCCGCATCACCTCAGTCTACCCAGCAGACTGCTGTTAGGGTGCCCTTCTTCTCTGTCCTCAAGTCCACCCTGCACACACATCTAAATAGAAGTTTCTTTTCCCTTTACTGAACTAAGTAACAGGCATCTCCTTTTTTTTTTTTTTTTTTTTCCCCCCTTCTGTGAGGAAGGAGATAAGTACCTTACTGCAGAATATTTGTGCCCGACACCCTGAATTGCAGGTGGCCTGTGCCACCAGCCCAGGGCTGAGCAGTTCATTATTTAGGACAGATGGGACTCAGGCTTTTGCCTTTTACTTGCCCATTCCTCCTTTGTAACTTGCTGACTTCTTTTTTGCATCCTCCATTTTCGCTGTGACGCCTGGGCGCTTGCTACAGCCTAAGAGTCTTCTGAACAAAAGGAGAGACGTGTCTTGAGAGGCCACAGTCCAACCACTAATTGTCTACATCTCCACTAAGCAACGGCAACCATCATTTTTTAGAAGGGGGTGGCTCATAAAATTTGCGACACAGAATTAAAAGATCACTTTTCTAGGCCACTTGAATTCAACAGAAACTTGTAGATTTGCATTCAAACATACAAAACACTTCAAAGCCAAAACTGTAAGTGCTACTTAGCTTATTCTCCTTTGAAAGAAATGCTTGGCTATTTGAACATGTTTTCCACATCAATTCAACTAAATTTGTTTAAATTCAAACTTTAAATTGAAGAACTATAAAAATCCAAACTAAAGAAAAAAGCACTATGCTAATAATTTTTATCTAACACTTAAAGCATCTTTTGCTCAAAATATTTATATTCCGATTACATTCCAGAATTATCTCTCGGATGTTACAGAGCACCTTTTTCACTTCAGTGCAATTTAGTTAGCTTATGTTCTAAAAATACTTCATGCCTGCTGACTAACAAAATTCATGGTGCGAAATGAGATGATACAGAAATTTCCCTGTGCAATTCTAGGCGCCTTGGGCAGCGGTCCTCAGAAACAGGACAAACAGAGAGTGCCTAAGCTTATCAGGGATGAACGGAAGAGGAAAAGGCATCTAATTAGACCTACTTGAAAGATCCAAGCGTGATCTTCAAACACAAACTTTCTTCTGCAGCTGAATGTCCAAGACTGACTTTCCTTTCTGTTAAACAAAAAAAACCCCAAAACCCTAAACAAACAAAAAAGGAGAGATAAAAGAGACAGAGACTGTACTTGGCTTCCATAAGGGCTAACAGCAGAGCTGTCAGAGACCTGATGAGGACCACAGGAGACTGGGGTGGGATTCATCTGACTAAACACGAATGTCTCTAACGTAGACACCCGCATCTGAGCCAACCTCGGTCCCATTTTTAGACAACGGAGAGTTACTCAGTAGAACCAGTGAGTTCAAGGCACTGCTTACCTTATCCTAAAGCAAATGCTTACATATTTGGGCAGAAAGACTGCGCACTAGAGTCACTGATTTTATTTGTTATATCTCCTTTAAAACAAAATAGGACCTCAGTCCACTTCTGCAGGCGGAGACAATTACAGCTACATTACAGATACACAGCTGAGGTCAGACAAATGACCGTCCATCTCTGCTCTATCCAATTTGGCTCAAGACCGTGAATGTACATCTCCCTCACCTCCCAAACAGCTCCCGTAACCCCCAGAAGAAGGGAAATGGCAGATTCACCTCTTAAAGCTGTTCCACTTAGGAAGTGGAAAGAGAGCCAGTCCCCACCCACAGCCCACAGCTCCTGAAGGTCATCTAAGGAGACCTGGAGATTCAAATGTCACCTCTTCTAAATCTCCAGCACCGAGGGATTCATGCCAGAGAGAGGAGCTCCAGCGGGATCTACTGGCTGTGCCGGGTCCGTTGAGCCAACTGGGAGGGACCACTCACAAACTGCCACCGGAACCCAAACGTTCTGAAGCGTGCGGGGGAGGGCGGGGCTATGCAAATGACGGACCCCCAACAGCCGCATCCACCCCCCACCACCCACCAGACTTCACAGCGCTGGTGCCTTCCAGACCTCACAGCTCCAACTGCTACAGCACACCACACCTTCCCAGGGTGACGCCCCTCCACGCCCAACTCCAGGACGCAAGCTTTGAGGATAGCACGGGCTTGAACCCGGACACGGCGTCCTCGCTGCTGGAGGGCGAGATGTGCATGTTCATCTCCCTCTGAAAGAGGAAAAAATAACATTAGAAACCCTCAACCCGACATGACAAGAGCTTTAACTCATTTAAACCAGACACAGAAGATGTTTCTATGAACTTCTGATCCTAGTATTTAGGAACAAAAATACAGGCTTTAGACAAGTATGATTAATTGAAGGAAATCACGCCAGATGATAATCTCAATGCCACTTTAAAGAGGATTTCATATTGAAGCAAGTTGCGAGGGGATTTTGTCAGCCAGGAATCCATCAGCAAGCACTTCAATCTTTAAGGGAACTGATTTTTGGAACACTGAAGGGATATTTTTAATGATAAAACCATTTACTCCAAGCAGGAGAAGATCATTCACTGTACACTCGCACTCTGCTATTCACACACGCCTCCCTCCCCGCCCTTTTTTTTTATTAATTAAAAACAAGTGCCACTAAGCAGTATTTCCGATGGAAGGCAAATGTGGGTAAGCCTTCCAGAAATACAGGCAGCTCAAAGCAACTGTCCTGTCCCACAGAGAGCATCCCAAAGGAAGACTGAGCTCCCCAACACGCCTTGCACAACTGCAACCCCTCCCCAGGAAGCCCAAAGAGAAACATGATGCTTTTGAAAAATCCCAGTCCTCCGCACTTGATGGTGTCAGAGCAAAAGTCTGGACAAGAACAAGAGCCCCACCTGAGGCTCAACAAAGCTGGATTTGATGCACAGTCTGGGAAAACCAGAGCCAGCAGATGAACTGAGAGCTTTTACAGAAGGCCTCAGACCTCCCAGCGTCAGCGCTGAGAGCAGCTTCCATACACCAAGCAGTGGGATGGAGAAACAGCTGGTCACGAGCAATGGGTCCTTCCCAAGGTCTCCAGGCAGCCTGCACCATAGAGGGTTGCTTAAGCAAGCTGTTTGTAAGAGACAAGGTCTAGGAGGAGGCTCTTCCATAAATGGCATTCTCAAGCCGAGATCCTCGAGAACACGACCTTGCTGCTCGCTCTCTTCCCCTACAGAGCCTGAAGGAGCTGCCCAACGGCTCAGGCAATCGCCATTTTCAAGAGAGGCAGAGTCCAGCAGTATGTAAGGCTGCCAGATCCAGAGACATCTCCTGTATGGATCCTTCCCCTGACATACAGGCCCATGCTGGCCAGTCTGGTATTCATGACTGGAGCTGAAGTGCTCTGGAAGGTCTGCACACACTGGCCACTGAAAAGCTCTGCTCAGTGCTACCAGATGATTTCTAGTTAAATTCAGCGGCAGAAAGACCAACACGGGAGAGGCCACAGTCCCACGTGCAAAGGGAGCAGAGAACAAAACAAAAGATACCGGGGGCAATTCTGGAAGCAGCACTGGCCGTCTGGCAGACGCATTTTTACCCTCACCTGGTTCAGGTTTTGGGGGGGAAGATCTCCGAACCAAAGTCTTCTTTAAGCAACTCCAGCGGGTGGAGAGGAAGGCAGTCGGGAATGGGGACGAGGTAGCCGTGTCACAGGGAGAAGAACTGCAGGAATAGAATGACAAGCATTAGAACCACAAACAGCCAGGGAAATCGAACTAGAGCAGTCTTCAGCCTCAGAAAGATAAAAAGAATGGAGAGGAGGAGGCAAGTCAGGAGGCAGGCAGGGAGATTTCCCGTTTTGAGTTGTACGTAGATGATCTTCAAACAAATCCTTTGTCTCCATTTTCACAAAAATTATGATCTCGAGCAGGTGGGGCGAGGAAGCAAGGACTGAGTTCAGCAGGCTGGATCAAAGCAGTCAGGGAACTTCTTTCAGAATTCAGAAAGAACTCACCCATGAAACTGAAGCCCTCTCTCAGAGCAAGAACTTCCGACATCATCTACCTCTGACTTAGCAGGTTTGTTACTGAGCTACAGAAAACATTTCCCCAAAGAACTGGAGTCAGGCAGCTGCGCAGCTATAGCCTAACGGGTTTGACATCAGTAGTATGCAAGGCTCTGGAGAATTTGAAAAGGAATTAATCAATGCCATCAAACTAAGCAGGATAAAAGACACCCCTGGGCAACCAAAATAACGCCAGCATCCCAGCCCCTCTAGCACATCTCTGAAACTCTCCCAGCATCCTCTGGGTGCTGGTGATTACTCAAATCGTGTTGTACATGAACACTCCAAGATGAGAAGAACCCTGCGTCAAACCCCATTTGGGGTGCCCCCATTTGGCTGGGACACCTCATGCACAGGAATAAATAGTTACCCTTGTATTTCTATACTTTGTGTCCCAGCATCGCTCCTCGGTTGGCATGGGCCACTTGCCAATTTTCTCAACAGCCCTACAGAGGAGAGTTTTGCTTGCCTGAAGGAAACTCTGCAATTGGGTTCACTGTGATCACACAAAAAAGTGCTAACCAGAATTATGTGTTTCTTTTCTTCTTAGCCTTTTATGACTTTCTCTAGCAGTTTCACTTCAAATAAAAGTAAGAAAAGAAAAGCATAGGGGGAAAATGAGGCAATTATTTAAAAATTCAGTCAAGATGAAATGAACACTAAAATCATTGATGCAAGTCAACAACGGTGGCTAGCACGGCTCCACGGGCATCCCGCTCATTCTATTAAGTCGCATATTTATAAACTTCTATTAAAATCACTTTTGCCAATACCTTGAACGGCGATTCTTTAAGCAGCCTAAACCACTCATTCACAACAGTGCCCAGTATTTCTTTTTCTTTAAACCTTCATGCCATTCCTGTCAGTGTTTTCTGGCTTCAGCTGTCTCCTGCACTTACCGCCATGCCTGTCTTGAAAAGGAGCTAAGGGACCGTCCATGTCACATCTGTGGCGTGCTTCAGGTTGTGACAAGGATTTTTGCACGGGCCGTAGCCAACATGCCTTTTTTTGTATCCCAGTGGACGAACAAAGGCAGACAATCTTCGCTTTCGAATGGGAAAATCCCACAACAGGAAGAAAGGCGCAGCTGTGCTGGACTCTGCTCCCTCACGGATTTAACAACAGCCCTACTCTGTTCGGTAACGTACTGGCAAAGGAATTGGAACAGTGGCAAGGTAAATATGACAACGTAAATAACCCTGTTACACTATGTTGATGACATACTAACAGGAGCTGACACCAAAGAAAGCTGCTTGGAAGCCACGGTTAGTTTGCTGAATTATTTGGGATTAGCAGGATACAGAGTTTCCCAGAAAAAGGCTCAAGTTGCAAAGGAAAAGGTTCGATACCCGCGCTTCGAAATATCAAGAGACTTGGGAATAGAGAGAAAAGAAGCAAGCTGTAAAACTGCAGAACCAAAATCAAAAAGAAAACAATTGAGAGGGTTTCTGGGGATGGCTGGATTCTGTTGAGCATGGATTCCTAACTTTGGATCGATGGCCAAACCGTTATATGAGGCGGTGAAAGGACGAGGAGAATTGCTAGAATGGACTTCTGGATGTCGGAAAAGTTTTGAAATGATAAAGAAAAGTCTGATGGATGCCCCAGTATTGGGATTGCCAGATAGGACAAAACCTTTTCGCTTGTATGTGCGTTAAAGGCAGCACATGGCCCTGGCAGTGATGACCCAAGTTCTTGGAAGCTGGGAAAGACCCGTTGCTGACTTCTCAAAGCAATTGGATGAAGTAAGCAAAGGGTGGCCAGCATGCTTACGAGCTGTAGCTGCAACCGCCTTCTTGATCCAGGGAGCTCGAAAACTGACCCTGGGACAGCCGCCCACTGCGGAACAAAAACATTTACAGCATGACTGCACAGCCACCATTGAACAAGTTTACAGGAAATTAACCACAAGAAGTAGTCATAATAGAGGACAAGGAGAAATAATTGAAGGAAACAGAAAAGCTGATTTAACAGCAAAGAAAGCTGCCTTATGTGCATGTGTAAGTGGAGCCTTGATACCCAGAAATTGATAGGAAACCTCCTCAATATTCTGAAAAAGAAGACCGATCAGCAGAGACGTTAGTGTTTGAAAAATTCAGAAGGATGGCAGGTAATACCAAGTCAACACTTTCTCACCACAGCCAAAAGGATGGAAGCCCTCCTCAAAAACTTCCATGGGGAAATGCAAATGGGAGTAGACGCTACGATAAGCATCGTGAAAAGATACGCTCTAGGACCAAAGATGCAAACAAATGCAGATGCAATAGTAAGAAGATACTGAACTTTTTGTGTAAACAATCCCAAAATACAAAGAAAACCTCCTGCGCGTGATGTGAAAAGAGGAATAACCCCCGGGGAACACTGGCAAATAGATTTCTCTGAGTTACCAAAATGTAGACAGTATCTACTAGTGTTAGTAGATACGTTTCCAGGATCGCCAGAAGCTTTCCCTTGCCACACCAATCGGGCTAGAGAGGTTGTTAAAGCATTATATTAAAGGAAATAATCCCTAGATTTGGGATTCCTGAAGGGCTATCTTCTGACAATGGGCCTCATTTCGTTTCAGAGGTGGTCCAGGGAGTGTCAAAAGTTCTCCAATTTAAATGGCATTTACATACCGCATGGAGGCCACAGCCGAGTGGGAAAGTAAAAAACAAAAAAATGAACCAGACTCTTAAGAGGCACATCTCAAAATTATGCCGAGAAACTTGACTTTCGTGGGTGGATGTTTTACCAATTGCTTTAATGAGGAACAGTGTGAAAAGTGGATGGTTAAATAAAATACTTCACGGGATGGGATTCTCCTTAACAGGTTGGTCACAGAGCTTACTTCAAACTCTCATTATGTTTATAATACTGATTGTAGTAGTTTGTATCGTTTTTGGATGTATCGAGAGTATAATTGTTCGGGCTGTAATGTCACGATCCTCACCCCTAATGATAACCACAACTCAGGAAAGAAAAAAGCCCCTTCCTCACAGGATATGCGCAGTAAAAAGAGAGGATCCTGTGACTTCAAGTGAAGATGAGGCACCTAAGAGGCAATGGGAACGAGGGCAACTAAGCTCAACTGTAAAAAGTACTTGTAACTGTTGCTCGGAACGTAGAAATGCTTAACCGTGTGTTTACCGAGGGGTGCTAGCTTTGTGGAGTTACCACCTAGCACCCACCTCTGCGCAGACATGAAATAAACAAGGATCTCCACTCTGCGTGTGTATCAGCCTCTTGCACAGTGGGTAAAGAACCCAACTTCTGGGACAACACTGGGAGCCAGCAGCTTCCCCCCACAGGCGAGCATCTCTGCTGCAGGGCTGGTGGCCCCACAGCCACCCTCGGGCCTGAAGCGCTGGGGGCTGCTTAGTCTGAAGAAAATAAAGGGAAAGTGCGGTGAGAGTCTGCACGCGAGGAAGAGGGTGGCAGGAACAGGATCTCTGCCTCTCTAGTACCACACACCTCTCTCCAGCCTGACATTGCTCGGACACGGTCTCTCTCCCTGGTTCTGGTTTCTGCCTGTCGGTTGCAGTATTTGTCTCTTCTTCTGATTTGCTCTTGAGAAGCGATGCGTTTTCTTGAGAGACATTGTCTTTTTTCCCCTCATGCCCATGAAGCTTTCTCCAAATAGAAATAACATCCAGCCAACACTTTGGCTCCTCGAGGACAAGGCTTTTCATCTCATGCAGCATTTTCCCTGGAAGAAAAAGTGGGTTCAGGTTAAGTAGTTCAGTCTCAGCATTTAATTTTCCTGCCGACTGAGAACAGCTGTTAACAGAGACTGTGTTCAGATTTCATCCACGTGTGAATCCAGGAACCACAGCAGCAGCAGACATCACAGGCACAGCTGAGCTCTCAACACCCACATACCCCACCAGCAGAGACCGAGGCATTACTCTGATTACGAGGAATACAGAGGCCAATTCACTTAAAAACCTTGCAGCCGGTCAAGGGGAGGAAAATAAAAAAGGTATTTCTATTTCTCATTTAGAATCATGGTTAAATTGGACCCTAAAGCTGAAGGCCATTTGCGATCTCCCAAATAAGAATCCACCAGCATGCAGATATCGGTCCATCTTACTTAAAATGAGTGGCTGGAAAGTTCCCCCGCAGAAAAGGACCTGGGGGTGTTGATCGACACCCGGCTGAATATGAGCCAGCAGTGTGCCCAGGTGGCCAAGAAGGCCAACGGCATCCTGGCTTGTATCAGAAATGGTGTGGCCAGCAGGAGCAGGGAGGTGATCATGCCTCTGTACTCGGCTCTGGTGAGGCCGCACCTCGAATACTGTGTTCAGTTTTGGGCCCCTCACTACAAGAAGGACATTGAGGTGCTGGAGCGTGTCCAGAGAAGGGCGACGAAGCTGGTGAGGGGTCTGGAGCACAAGTCTTATGAGGAGCGGCTGAGGGAACTGGGGTTGTTTAGCCTGGAGAAGAGGAGGCTGAGGGGAGACCTTATCGCTCTCTACAACTACCTGAAAGGGGGTTGCAGAGAGGTGGGTGTTGGTCTCTTCTCCCAAGTGACTAGTGACAGGACTAGAGGAAATGGCCTCAAGTTGCGCCAGGGGAGGTTCAGGCTAGACATTAGGAAAAAGTTCTTTACCGAGAGAGTAGTGAAACATTGGAATAGACTGCCCAGGGAGGTGGTAGAGTCACCCTCCCTGGAGGTATTCAAGGAGCGTGTGGATGTGGCATTGTGGGATGTAGCTTGATGGACATGGTGCTGTGTGGTGTTGGGTGGGTTGTGGCTTGTTATTGTTGTTGTGTGGCGTGGGTTTTGTGTGTGGTTTTTTTTTTTTTTTTTTTTTTTTTTTTTCCCCCCCCCAGGTTGGACTCGATGATCTTACAGGTCTTTTCCAACCGTACTGATTCTGTGATTCTGTGATTCTGTGAAAATTCTTATTCCAGCACTGACAGAGAACGTGACCTGAGTAGCTGAGATTCACAAGAAATCTGTGCACTGAACACTTAAGTGACACAAGATACACGCCTGGATCCACTTCACCTACAAGAAAATGACTCATCCTTCAAATGCACCCAACGGGTCCAGAACTGGACTTCAGTTTCAGGTGGGGCTGTTGTAAAATCACTGAATTTAGTTGTAAGTAGAAACAGAATGTTAGAATATTGGTGTGTTTTGAGACTCGTAACCATAGGAACCTCACCAGGGCGTCACTGTTTTGTATTAAGAAACTAATCGCAACGAGATGGAACAATGAAGAATCGAATAGAGAAGTTTCATTTGAGTCCCGTAACTATGGGGACCTGGTATGCACCAGTGATGCTGCTTGGAAATCCCCTTACCCTTCCCATCTGGATTTGAATATCAAGAACGCCAATCAATAGACATTAAGAGAAATAACCATTGATTATTTGGGGTATGGATATTGATCGAATTGTATAATCAAGAGACTAATCAACGAAAATTAAAAACCATGATATATTTTGTGCTAAATAATTTGTGTAATGGCAACTAGGAATGATTTATCTATGATTTGATTATGAACTAATTGTTAAACAATGTAGCTTTGTCGATAAGGAGGATATTCCTGTCAAGAGAATGGTAAGTTGTAGGCCTGGTTAGTAAACCGAGAAAATCTTCTGGAGGTTCCAAGATTAAAGGGGAACGGAATTTTGCAACTAAGCTGAGCATGCGCAAAGATTGGGTTCAACTAGCGGACACAATGAGGGAGACTATGGATGACCACCAGAAGACTTTGGACAACCACCAGTGTACCTGAAGGCGCATGCATTATGAACATTTACATATATTAATGAGGTCTCAGAAGTTGTATGGATATGTTAATTGTTTCCTGGAAATATGATGAATATATATACTTTGATTGTATATAACTTTTGTAGCAGAGTAACTCGGCACAACACTAGGCGGAGTGATCCCCTGTGCGTCCAGTGCTGCAATAAAGAAGTGCCTGCTTTCTAAACTTCAAATTAAGTCTTAGAAAGTTCTTGGTTTTGCTGACTTACGGTAACAGTTTTGGCAACCCAGATGGGACCTTGCGAGTGAGACTGGAAGGGATCGAGTGCTGATCAGACTCCAGCCGGCACCGAGGGATTCTCGGCGAGGACCATCGCCCTCGACCCATACAAGCTCCTTGTAACGTTCCCTGGAAAAGGGTAAGGCACTTCTTGGGAATTTGTTTGGATAGCCTGCCCGTAAGGTGCAGTGAAAGCTTCGCAGGGTTGGGGCTTTGTTTGCATTGGAAGCCTAGGTATCTGCCCCTAAGTCATAAGCGAAAGCTATTGCTGGGTTGGACATTTGTGTATTTGAGACAGTTGTCATTTGGTAATTTGATATTTGATAATATAATTATATAAGAATAATAAACATAATGGCGTTAACAAAATTGTTTAAGAGTAAGAGCGCGGGGAATTTAGCCATTGACGAGAAGATACCAAAGACGTCACCCTTGGGACGTTTATTGACACACTGGAATGAGTTGCATGATGATTTGCATAAAAGTCAAATGATTGAGTATTGTAATAATTGGTGGCCTTTATATGTTTTAGATGATCAAGAGAAATGGCCAACTAATGGGACTTTAAATTATAATACTATTTTGCAATTGATGTTGTCCTGTAGGAGGGATGGCAAATGGAATGAGGTACCTTACGTGGATTTGTTCTTTTACTTGAGACAGCGAACTGACTGGCAGAAGGAGTGTAAATTGATAAGTCGAGGTCATTTAGTGATGGCTTTAACCTCTGAAAACAGGAAATCTGAAAGTTGTTGCTCAGCTTGTGTTATTGGAAAGAGATGCAGAAAATGCACAACTCAAGAGAGGATGAAATGGAGCTAGAATTAAATATAGCCCCACTGTCACATGAGTGAAATTCTTCCCTGTATCAGGTGCAAGAGGGAGGTATTAGACCAGGAGAAAGGGTGGAACCAGATAGTAGTAGTGGAATGGAAGAGGATGTGGCGGGACCACCTGAAATAGCGGTTCATACACCGGTATCGCGGAGAATCAGACACCAGACACAATTGTTAGCTCCTTTGCGACAAGGGGTTGGTCAGTACGGACCGCTATATGTGAAAGTTCCGTTTTCTGTTACTGACTTAATGGTGTGGAAACAGGCCACAGGAACGTATAGAGAAGATCCGGAGAGTGTTACAGAACATCTTGAAAAACAAGGTCAAAAACAAGTGAGAAGAATGAGAAGAATGGAAAGAAGATACTTCATAACAAACGCACCTGGCACTTAGACATATTAAAGATAAAAACTGTCTCCACTAACTCTCTACTAACTAGCAATAATGATTAACACAAGGACGAATCGTAGAAAAATACAATGGAATGCCAAAATAGTGCGCTAGAGTTAACCTGTCTCATTATAATCTCATTATAATGTTAAAGAACACACCTCCTAGCTAGAAAAGCCCCCAACCCAACTAAGCCCCCTACTCTCTGAGCATGCGTAGTGAATTCAAAGAGAACTGTACCTTTAAGATGAAGTAAGAAAAGTATTAACCAAGAGTTAATTAAGGGGTAGCACCAGTAGGCATAACTAACTTTGTTAACTGTTTTAAATACCTGTCATGATCTTAACTGGCTGTGCATGTTAGGAGAAATCCCCCATGCCCCCAGCTGCAATAAACCAACGTCGGCTTTCTAAACTATCATTTGGTTTGGAGAGTTTTCTTCCTTACGATTTTTGGTAACAAGAGTAGCTAGAGTTGTGGAAACGATTATTAGGACTCAGGACCCTGCCTGGAATGATTTGCAAGTGGTATTAGACAATTTCTTCGATTGCACGGAAAAAAAGATGGTGTTAAAAGTGGCGAAAACACAGGCAGAGGCAGCAGGTGCAAATGGTATACTTACAGGAACTATAGAAAAGAACTTCCCTTCGGGGGACCCCCAGTGGGATCCAAATGTTGTGGACCACAGGCAGAAGCTGACTCATTACCAAAGATGGGTATGGTATAGAGTTAGACGTGCAATGCCAAAAGCTATCAATTGGTCGAAGTTATATGAGGTGAGACAGGATAAAAATGAATCCCCCTCGGTATTTCTAGAAAGATTAAAAGAGATGGCTAGAAAATAGACTGATAGGAAATCGGAAACACAAGCAGAGCAGCAACAGTCAGCTTCGATTTTTATGGGACAAGCAGCACCAGATATCAGGAGGAAACTTCAAAAATTAGAAGGAGAGGATTCAAGGAACCTAAGTAAGATGCTTCAAGTAGCACAGAAAGTTGAAAGTTTACAATAATCAGGAAAGAGAAGAAGAACAGAAGAAGGAGAAGAAGGAAAAAGTTAGGGAGAATCGCCTGATAGCTGGTTTAATGGGAAATTCTGGAAGGGGAATAGGGAGAGGACAAGCAAGGGGAAGAGGAGCTTTTAGGAATTTTGAAGGAAGAGAATTCAACACGCCACTAGGGATAAATCAGCGTGCGTACTGCAGGGAAGAGGGGCATTGGAAGAAGAATTGCCCTAAACTAAAGGCAAACCAGCAGGAAGCTGTGAGAATGATGATTTTGGATGAATGAAGGGAACCGGAGGGGAACCCAGCTGAGCCTCTGGTTACAATCAGGCTGGGAGATTCTAAAGTTGAGTTTTTGGTAGATACCGGGGCAACGTATTCAGTATTAAATACCTGTAAGGGAAGATTGGGAAATAAAACTGCTAATATAATTGGAGCAACCGGGAAGCAGGAAAACAGGATGTTCCTTCAACCCCTAGATCTGGAATTTGGAAACAAAATTATTACACATGAATTTTTGTATATGCCAGAATGTCCAATACCCTTGTTGGGATGGGATTTGTTATCCAAACCGAGTGCACAAATAGTTTTCGAGGAAGGGGATATTGTTTTGAAAATACCTGACTCAAAGACAGCAGAAGTATTACTGACACAAGAGAAAGTGCAGGCGCAGGGGACAGATACCACAAGAAGTGGATGAGGCTGTGATACCGACGGTCTGGAACACAGAAGTTCCTGTGGGGTGGGGTTTTTTTGGGGCGGGTGGTGGTGCACACACACATCTATGCACAGTGCCAGCAGAACACCTATTTAAAACAATTTTAAAGCCATTTTCAGCACAAAAAAAAGCATTGAAAACGTATCTGGGTGAAGGATACTTCAGAATCTATGACTGCCAATGAGAACCACAGCCGTCAGAAACTAAATAAAATAATCCAACGGTGACTGTATGAACAGGACTCGAACTGGGGCTTCCCGCTCCTGCGCACACCCCCCCGAGCGAACCGGCGGGTGACCCGAGGGAGGCGCAGGGCCGTACCTGGGCCGAGGCACTGCCGGGGAGGGGGGGTTCTTCCGCAGCAGAAACAGCCGCTCCCCGGGCCCGCGTCTGCTCCGCCCGCCCGCCCCGCTCCGTGCCGGAGAAGACCTTTCCCCGACGCCGTCCACCCGGGGAAGAAGCGGAGCCGAACCCCCGCGGGAAGGCGTTCCGGGCGAGCGCTGCCCGCAGCCCCGCAGCCCCTCAGGCCCGCTCGCCCCGGGCAGGGCGGAGGGCAGCGCGGAGCTCAGCTCCCCGCGGGGGGCGAGGGGACGCGGCCCGCCCGAGCGGCTCATGTCCCTGCCCGCGGCAGCGGCTGGACCAGGGGGTTTAGAGGTTCCCTCCGGCTCCGGGGCGCGAAGCGGACGAGGCCGCCTTCCCCGCCGCTCCGGCCCGGCCCGGACCGCCCCGGGTGAGCGCCGGCACCGGCGCTGAGCCGCGCCCGCCCCTCCCGCGCGAAGAAGGGCTCCCGCCCGCGCCCGCCGCGCAGACGCACCGCCCGCCCCCCGCCGCCATTCCGCTCCGCCCCGCCGCCCTCAGCGCGGGCCGGGGGGCTCCGGGGGGCTGCGGCGGGACCGGCGCTCCGCGGCGGGGCCCCTCCTCGGGGGCGGCTCTCCCGCTGTCCCGGCGCCAGCCCCCGCTGCCGCCTGCGTCGGGCCCGGCGGGAGTCGGGAAATGAGGAATCTGAAAAACTGGGGGTCAAGTTTAACACGGTCTGTTCTACATGTCAAAGCTTCTGCATGCCCACATGGAGAGAAAGTGTCAACTACAGACTAAAAGGGTGAGCTGGGAGGGTGTTTAAGAGTTGCAGCCAAGTTTCACCTGCATTCCACCATTCTCGTCAATGGTGCAGTTTTGTACCGGTTGATACTCTGGCTGTGTCACTGCTTAAAGCCTTTGTTCTCTCTTCGTAGGAAATATTACTTCACCTGTGGAATCACCGAAGTAAAGCGACCTTGACAGCAGTCCCAAGAATCTCTGATAAGCCCCGAACTAAGCAGTGGTGTTACCGAATCAAAAAGAATTCTTAACGAGAAATTAATAACAATTTTCTGCTGCGTTTTTTTGTGTTCTTCCTCTCTGATGGACATGACATCGTTGGTTTTGCATACTAGAACCAAACTTCACTTTTAACAAATTAAAATAGGGTTTTGGAATGTAAATACAGGTGGACTTTGATTCGTTGCATGCTGTAAGACACATGCAAATGTGAAGTTGCTAAACTGCTGTCATGGCCGTTCCTTTATATAGGCACACACCTATGAAATGCAAAGCTGGTAATTTTCACTCGACTGCAAATTGAAACAGATGGGTGCCAAATCTATGTAAGGTTCCAGTCAGCATAATCTTGATATATAAGACTTTGATCATTACGCAGGAGATTTCAAAAAGGTCCATGCTCAAAACACATAGAGAAATAAATATATATTCTATGATAGAAGTAAAATATATAGTATTATATAGAATATTATATCTACAATATATATTATCATTGTGGCACGGTGGTGTTGGGTTAATGGTTGGACGTGATGATCTTATAGGTCTTTTCCAACCTTTGTGATTCTGTGAAAAATCTGTGATGGCACTACATATACTAAGAACAATTCAAAACTTTGCATTGACTTATTTCAGCAGCACGATGCCAGCATATTGTAATTATGGCATGTTATATACAGCATGCCCTTCACATAGACTAATGGAAGGAAAAAGAATGGGTCATGTACCGATGCAAATTCCATAAGAAAACTGGCAGTCAGCAGAGATGTTTGTAATGTGGCTTTCCAAAAAGGAGGATTTCTCTGAGTGTACTGATGGTCTCCAATCCAGCTGTAGTGCCGGCAACTCTAGGTACATGGTTTGGTATATAGCCTGCTACACCCAGCCTCTTAAACAGGTATCTAAAGATGTAAGGGCTTAAAAATGCTATGAAACAGCCTGCTTTTATTTTTGTTTTCTTAAAAATATAATTTTAGTCTTTTTAAATATTAGACCCTAAGGTACAGTCAGCCCTGCTGTTTTTATTAGGTAAAACAAATCTGGACTCAAGATCGTAGGCTCTAGGGTTGCAGTCACATGAATCTCAACATATTAGGGAGAGAAGCCTTGCTAATTCCATACAGATGTGCTGTTGCATTCCTGTAAATTTTCAGGCTGAAAAGGAAATGCTAGTTACACCCCTTTCCCCTTCAGCCTACAGTAGAACATTTCACAGATTGCTTATGTGTTTTGCATTCAGAGAAAACTAGTCCTAGATCTCTTTGACCAGAGACTCTGTTTTTAACTTGTCATTGACGTTTTAAAATCAAAACCCTGTGTTTGCTAATTCAAGCATCATATCTATGAGCTATATATTTTTTAACAATATAGGAAGCCTAGCCTTTGGGTCTCAGATTTTTTTTCAACATGCACATGTGAAAATGTGAACAGCTTTATTCTCTTAGATGTTCTCCTTTGCTAAGGAAGAAAGTATATTTATATTTTTAGCTATGTGCAAATATGCAAGTATGGTTTTATATATGTAAAATGTAAATATTTTTTAGAAGGACTTGGTATCAACTTCCCAGCTAGAGCAAAGACAACAAAACAAAGAAAATGTGACGATATTTACCTTAGCCTAGAAAGTACTTTGCACACAATAAGAGCAAAGACTTGTAAGACTACCGTGACAGAGCTTGTCTGACCAGCAGCTAAAACTAAGCCACGTTCTCCACTGATTTCCGTTGGCACAGGCCTCAAAGAGACTTTTGGTAGTGGCAGATATATGTGAATGTGACAGTAGAAAACATCCAATATCCATCTTCGCAGGCTGAGAAAATTCATAGACGCAGCCAGAGATGGGAATGACTAGAATAATAGAGGAAGGGCAGAATGTGCTTGTTTGCGTGAACCTGTTATAAACTTTTCAAACTGAAAAGTCACCTCTGCGTATCACAGTCCAATTCTGAAAGGAGGCAGATTTCAACATCGTTTCTTTGTTCAAAACATTCATCCTTCCGTGCTGTGTACTGGATCTCGGCTGTGATGGCTATGCTTCAACAAGCAAATTAAAATGTTTTTCTAAGCACTGCAAATTTAATTAGCAGCTATTACAAACTAGTTCAGTCTTGCTTTTCTAACAATGTAAGAACACCCATGTGTCCAATCTTTTCCTCAGTTTTCCCCTTGGGTAATACCATCTTTTTTCTGACAATGTGGAATCACTATTTCTAATTGGAATTATACATTTAATATTTTGAATTCGTAGTTTCCTCCTTTGTAGAGAGTTTGAAGTCAGTCTACTAAATTTACTTGTAAGGAAACTCTGGCACCTAAAAACACAGTGATGGCGAGGAGGCTGTTCATCATGCACAGAAAGAAGTAAAAAAATAGGGCAGTAAGAGGTGCTCTAATGGACTCCCAATTCAGTATTTGAAAAAGTCTGGCCAGCTCTTTTGGTCATCTTTATTACACTAATCAAAATAAAACTGAAGAGGAAATTTGGTTAAAGTTCTCAATAAATGATCATTACATAAACCTAAGTATCTTTTAGGTGGGTCAGGACAAATCAAATCACAGTCTTCTCGGTTTATGAGTAACAAATAGTAATATCTGGGTAGAAAATGTCTTTGCATTAATCGAGAGAGCAGCACTGAAAATTTTGACTGTAAAGGGAAAGACAAGAGTCCGTATTGACCTCTTAAAGAAAGAGGCCTGTGCAGTAGCGGAACAAGACACAACAGGCATTAACAAAAGAGGTGGGCAGGGGCTACTTCTGATAAATCGTGCTCTTCAGAAGTCCCTCAGAAGTAAGGATGCCCATAGCTACCTGCTTCCTGCAAGACTGGGTTTCTCCACAAAAGGAAAGGGAGGAACCGACTCTCCAGTCACACCGTATCCTTTTAAAAGGTACGGTTCCCTACTACTGTTGGCTTCCCGTGAGGGCCCACATTCAGTTTAAGCATCCTTCCCTCTTCTCATTTGTAGTAACAGCCCCCAGGAACTCTCCAGACCAGAGACTGTCTTTCTTCAGTTGATTTGTACACCGGTGCTTCGATCCCGGACGTGGACTTCAGCTCTTACCGGAAGGATTGTGCTGCCGTTGCACCTGCGAACTGTAGCTTCAGACTCACGGAGTCTGCTGCCATGATCCTTTTCTGTCCAAACCAGCATAAGCAGCTTTGGTCCTCTGCGTTCAGAGACAACGTGTACTACACTCGCTGTGAGAATTACAGTAGCGGGCTGTAAGCGCTTTCCAGATCAGAGATTATTTGCATGCAGATTATTAGCATAATGTTGCTTTGATCCCTGATACGGATATGAGGACAACATTTTTCCCGTAAGAACAGCCGAGCAGTGGAGCACGTTGTCCAGCGAGGTTGTGCAGGCTCCATCCTTTGAGGCTTCAGGCCTGGATGGGGGATGCCTTGAGCAAGCAGGTCTGACCTCAGAGCTGACTGTGCTGTGAGTAGCACGTTGGACTGGAGACCTCCTGAGCTCCTGCCCAAGCTGAGCCATTCTATGATTGTACAGGCAGTACATAAAGAAATGATAGCTAGTTTGTATTAAAGCGTTATTGTTGTTGCTTTAGTAAATAACTTAAATGCTAGGTTTTGGGGTTTTTTTTCTGTGTCTTCAAGTTAATGATTTTAATAGCGCTTTTTTGATAGCATATCCTTATACCCAATGGTCTCTCTTTTATACAGTCCAGGGAGGACAGACTTCATCCCTATCTGGGTGTATTCAGAGCAATCTTTTCATCCTTTTAGTCGAAGTTCATAGAGCTAACATAGCTCTGAGTTTGTTATACACAAATGTAAAGTTAATTTGGCGATTTTTACCTTTGCTTTACCTCCTGCAGTGGAGGAGAAACTTTTTTTGGTAGTAAGACAGGGCAATCACTTTTTTTATTTACCTATCACTCACCTAACAACGACCTGCAATATTTTACAGGAAGGAAACTTCATTTACTGGGGAAGGCAAGGTCCCTTTAGGTCGGCAAGACTTTCTTAAGGACTACAGGGATGCTGCTGGTCAGCTGCTAGATGAATCCAGAGCCATATTCCAAGTGTGACAAAGAAATAACGTCTTCTGAGGAAATACAAATCTATTCGTGTTCAGACCCTGGCTTTTTATGTGATGCATCTTTCACTCTCTACCTGTTCTCCTCGCACTTTGTCTGTACTAAACTATTTTGGTGGTTGTATTCTTTTATCACATTGAGATCTAATACACTTTCCAAAAATGTATTTAATTTCAGACATTAGAACTATTCCTGAATCTGTACTCTTTTTTTTTTTTTGGTCACTTTACAATACTATCTCTTTTTAAAGAAAAAGAAATCTTCTTTTCTCCTAATTAAGCCCATCAAAAAACTGCAGCTATACCAGATTAGAATGACTAAGGCGAAGTAAAGACATTAACAAAAAAAAGTGTCCAGAGAATAAAGTAAATAGTCCAAAGGACATAAACATCAGCTCATGGACAGTTTAAATAAGTACATTATAACTTGCATTGTCACCTCAAAAAAGGGAACTTGTAGTCTGTATCCTGGAATATTTCTACCCCACATTTGTAACATTCTTCGAGTTGATTACAGGTATCATCAAACTTTTAGTCTCATTCAAGACCCTATGCCCTTTTTAAAATGAAATTAGTCAGTACTATACTGACAGGACTCCTCTCTCTCCCAGCTTTCCATTTGCTAGGCTGCTTAAATTGTAAGCTATGTCTTCAGGAACCTCAGCTGGGCCACTTGAACAGTGGTAGAATCTCCCTGTTCTCACAACAATTTTGTGTGCAGGCTCACACAGAAATTGTATATTGATATGATTACCTCCCGCCGTCTTTTTGATTTGTGCTCTCCCAAGTACAATTCTCATCCTGCTGTATGGCATAGATGCTTTGTATCTAGATGTTACGCAGCGTCTGATCACGTGAAATCCAGGCTGTTACCTGATGAGCTGTGACAGTATCAGTACCAGTCCTTAGGAGGTACCGGTCTTTGCAGGGCTTCATTAGGAAAAATAAACTTCAGAGTAACATTCAGTAAAAAAGTCCCATTAACACGGAATTTGAGATCCTTCAGTTGGCCAGCTTTAATCCATGTACTATGCTTCATGGATACTACATTTTGTTAAATCTTTTGATCTTTTTGATTACACAGTGTGACATTAGATGCCTTATAGGTGCTGAAATATGACACATGCAGTTACTTTTATCCATCAGTTCTGCAAGATACGGGGCTCGACAAAGTAACTTTTCCACATAAATACTTCAATTAGAATTAATTACATAGACTATATGTAATATATATTAACTATTAACCATGTCACTGAGAAAGTCGTCGTTATTTGAAACCTATATCATCTCTTACATTGCTTACTTTCAGTTAACTCTCAGGTTAAACCTGTAATCCACTGGATTGTGTGCTCTGATGAGCTTTTAGCAGTATTGACTTCATTTTTTTCCCACATACCTGGGCTTTCCCCACTCTTTCAGTGTAGCAGAAATTACCAGGGCTAACCACCTTGAAACTTTCAGGTACATCTTGTCTGAAACGTCTGATTTGAAAAACTACTTTAGCAGGTGATATTTAATATCTATCTCTTTAGGTTTTGTTTGGGTGAACAATACCCTGTCACTGCATATCATCTCTACTTTTTCTCCCCCTAAAGGACAGTCATGTCTATAATATTGCCAGGATTTTTCTAATTACTGATGACATGTAATTTTCCCCCTGTTATCTGTAGCTTTTGCCATTAAGTATTTCCTCTTAAACATCCAATTCATATTCCGTACTGCCCATTTCCTCTGTATTTCTATCAATCTCATCTGTGTCTTATCATATTAACAGACTAAAACAACAGCTAGATGCTGAAAGCAACACATTGCGGGGCAAGACAGGTGTTTTGAAGGGTCCTGGACCCAGGAGACTTATCCTGGCTTAGCAACAGAATTTTACATAAACCTAGACTAAAACGTAGAGAGCAGCAAAAGCAAGGCAAAAACCAACCAAACCAAACCACCAACACCCCAAAAAAGCAACCCCTCACATTTGTTTCTACTAGCTTGCCACTCTCCTCATTGAGCCCTGAGAATCCTCAGCACCCCTCAGCCCACAGGCAGCAGATTGCCAAGATTTCCAGGATCTACTTCATGCCTCCCATGTCCTTAAAGGTTTCTCGTTAGCTTTGTTCATGTGATTTCAGGGCTTGCCATTCCTTACCACAGGTGGGCTAACAATCAGGGAATCATTCTGTAATTTGCTAGGTTCTTTCTTACTATCTACAATTAGAGAAAATAATTATCAAAGGCTATCAGAATCATTCCAAAAAATCTGAATCTTACTGCTGTTGGATCTAATAAAACCTACAGAAGAAACTATGGTAGGTGACACTAAAAAAGCACATGGCTTTGCCTATGGTTTTCCCATGCGTTTGACACAGAGAAGACATACAATCTCCTAAAACTGTTAACATGTTCTTTCCGGGAAGCCCAGTGTCATTTGAGGGAGAAACTCAAAACAGCAGTGCAAAGGTCCTCCTCTTTCTTTTTATTAATGCATTTTCTTGGAGATCTCCTGGAAGGTCCTAGGCAGCTTGCTTTCAGCCTCAGTGGCAGGGTTTAACTGAGTACTCTTGAAGCAGTGGTTGATGATCTTGGCTGAAAATGGAGGGGAGGCGGGTGTGTGAGGGTGCAGGTGAGTGTCAAAATAGTGAAATCCTGCCTTTTAAAGGGTCCAATGATAAGTGCATTTTTATAAGTAGATGATTATAGTAAGGTAAGCAAATAAGATTGCCCACCTTAATCTTACGGGATTAAGATGCAAAAAGTTGCATGCCTGAGAATAGATAATCAGAATGTGACAGGAAAGTATTACTTAAATATATCTGATAGATTCGATGACTCTGTTGAATAGCTGCTGCCTTGTAAAGCTTTTCCATAAACGGACTTTAAATTGTTTCTGAGCACTACTTTCTAGTAGCAATAGGTTACTTGTAACATTAAATTAAATATACGTAAGTTGGACACTTACAAAGCACAGGCTTAAAAATGTAGAACTGTAGTTAACTATGCTTTCTCTTAGACAACTTCCGTAAGAATATGCCTGGGATAGCCTATTTCCTTTTGCTCCAGCTAGGGCATTGACTCATCACCAAATGGATGCAGAGGAAAAAAAGAAAGACTAGAAACACAGATGATGTAGATTATCCAGAACCCAGAGGAAGGAGAATGAAAAGAAATGAAGGAAGGAAAACTGAACGAAAAGAATCAATTAAATAAATTATTGAGGAAGCAGAGTAACGGAGGGGAAAAATATGAAAGAGATAATATAAAAAAGTAAAACATTCAAAAACAGTCAGTGAAAAGTTAGAACTATACATGTATATTTAAGACAGAGGAATAAAACATAATTGGCAAGAAATTTCGAGTGCCTTGCTCAAGCAATAGCTATTGAAAAAAGAACATTTTTTATGTCAACATTTTTAAGCTTATTTGTATTTGTGATGTATTACTTAATTCCCTGTCATATTTCTCCACTCCTTGTTTATTTTATGTTAGTTATATGTTCTTTCCTTTATTGGAAGTTTGCTACTTCTATGTCCTTTCTTTGAGAGTTAGAGGACACTTGTTTAACTGGACATGGGAGAAGATGGGAGAGACAGATAACTTTTGTGGTCTTGTTAAAATACTAAGTTCAAATAATGGCCCTGAACGGCAGGGTTCAAGGGGTTGTAGGGAATGGGGCTACATCTGGCTGGTGGCCAGTCACCAGTGGTGTTCCTCAGGGCTCAGTCCTAGAGCCAGTTCTGTTCCATATTCTTACCAATGGTCTGGAGGCAGGAGTTGAATGCACCATTAGCAAGTTTGCTGATGATACCAAACTGGGAGGTGCTGTTGACTCTCTCGAGCGACAAGAGGCCTTGCAGAGGGACCTGGATAGATTGGAGCATTGGGCAATCTGCACCTTGTATGGAGGAACGCCGGGCACAAGTATAGATGGGGAGCAGAGTGTCTGGAGAGCAGCCCTGCAGAAAGGGATCTGGGGGTGCTGGTTGACACGAAGCTCAGTATGAGTCAGCAGTGTGCCCTGGCCGCCAAGAGGGCAAACCGCATCTTGGGGTGCGTTAAACACAGCATAACCAGCCGGTCAAAAGAGGGGTTTATCCTGCTGTATTTAGCGTTGGTGCGGCCTCACTTTGAGTACTGTGTGCAGTTCTGGGCCCCACAGTTGAAAAAGGATGTTAAGGCCCCTGAATGCATCCAGAGGAGGGCAAGAAAGCTGGTGGAAGGGCTGGAAAGCATGTGCTATGAGGAGCGGCTGAGGACTCTGGGTTTGTCTAGTTTGGAGAAAAGGAGGCTGAGGGGCGACCTCATTGCTCTCTACAGCTTCCTGAGGAGGGGAAGTGGAGAGGGAGCGACAGGATGCGTGGGGAGGGTTCAAAGCTGCATCAGGGGAGGTTCAGACTTGATGTTAGGAAGCATTCCTTTACCAAGAGGGTGGTCAAACAATGGAACAGGCTTTCTAGGGAGGTGGTCGATGCCCCATGCCTGTCACTGTTTCAGAGGCATTTGGACAATGCCCTTAATGCTTTAACTTCTGGTCAGCCCTGGCGTGGTCAGGCAGTCTGACTAGGTGATAGTTGCAGGTCCCTTCCAGCTGGAACTATTCTGTTCTGTTCTGTTCTGTTCTGTTCTATTCTATTTTTAATCAATGTTTGTGAAAGCTGCTGAATCGAAGGAAACCAGAAAGTGGCTTCTGACACTGCAGCTTCTGGAAGCTGTTGCACCTTTGGAAACCTTTGCTGTATTTCCTACAGGCAGTGCTTTCTCTTCTGGGACTTTGGCGAGCCCCCCTTCACGGGCTTGTGACTGCCGTGCTCTGGGTTGTGGCCACTCAGGTCTTGAAGACCTCCAGGCTCAGGGATCTACCTCATCTCTGGGCATCCCACTCCAGTGCTTCATGATCCTCACAGGGATTTTGGTTTTGATCCCTTACCTCCAGCCTGAACCTCTCTAGTTTCAGGCAATGCCACCGTCCCTCACCCTCCCAGCAGGCAGTGCTGGGAAGAGCCTGTCCCCATCCCATTGATACCTTCCCCATAGGCACCAGCGTGTGCTGTGAGGTGCCCCAACACCTTCTCTGGTCCATGCTGAACCAGCCCCAGCCCCACAGACCCTCCTTGCCTCCCCTGAGCCCCTCTGCTATGTCGGCCTCCCTCCTGTCCAGGATCCCACATGGGACATAGCACCGGCATGAGGCCTGATGGGTGCTGAGCAGAGGGCATCACCCTTGTGCCTTCTGGCTAGGGGAGAAAGACAGGAGAAAAACTGTGAGAGCGAGCCAAGTGCTGCCCTTGATCCCTGTGGGAGGAAGCAGGGGAGCCCCGAGGGCTGGCCAGCATGCTGGGGTGTGGGAAGAGCCTGTGGGACTTTGTCCCGCAGCCTCCCAGGGAGGCACGGGGTGTTACCCAATGAACCCTCTTGTCGTATGTGCCTGGAGACATCTGCCATGGCCAGAGCGACCTGACAGGGCTCTGGGAAGACATGGCTGAGACCTCGGTAACTGGCATGAAACACCGATGCCGAGCACAAGACAAGAGGTGGGGGGACGGAGTGGGCACTGGTGTTGCGGTAACCCCAGATGTGTGTACTGGGGCTGCAGCGCTGCCAGGGTGAGCGCCTTGGGCGAGGATGGCCCGTTGGGACAGTGTCATCAACAAGATATGGGTTCTGATGTCACTGAATCCCCGATTCAACCGATGGGTTCTGTTGTCACCAAGGGATGGACTGAGACGTCCCCGAGAGACAGACTGTGATGTCACCTAGTGACGGACTGTGATATTCCCAAGCGATGGATTGTGACCAGGCGTCCCCCACTGCTTATATCTGGGCGCCGAGTCGCACCCAGCCAGCTCGTGCCAGCACTCCAGCTGAGCGAGTTCGCGAGGTTTGGAGTGTTAAGCGAGGCCTTTGGTGCTGGTGTCGTGCTCAGGGAGTTGTTTGTTGCAGCTCTCGTGTCCAACCCCAGAGCCGTCAAAGGATTTTCCCGGCCCTGCCAGCTTCAGGCAGCCGGGGCACCCAGGAGGCACCCTCACAGCAGCAGAGGTGAGCTGTGCGGGGACACCTCACCCTGGGGAGCTGGGAGGGTTTCCTTCTTGAGGGACCTGGGCATTTCTTCCACCCCTCGCCAGGCCACCCAATGACCGTGGCCTCTCTTCCTTTTCTAGTGTGACACCCGCTGCTGCAGCACCGGTGCGAGGGAGCCTCTTGACATCACCAGCTCCCCCCAGCCCACCACAGCACGTGGAGAGCATGGCCACGGAGCTGGAGAACTGCTGTCCAATATGCCTGGACAGCTGGGACAATGCCGCTTACGTGATGCCATGCCTCCACCAATTCTGTTACGGGTGCATCCTGCGGTGGGCTGAGAGCAAGCCCGAGTGCCCCCTCTGCAAGAGGAGGATCCTCTCCATCGTGCACTCGGTGCGGGCAGATGACAACTTTGAGGAGCATGTTGTCCCACCTGTGGCTTCATCCGTCGTCAGCCACCAGGCAGGAGGAGTTCCTGGCCATCCAGCTGCCCACAGCCCTGCAGCGACACAACCACAGCCTGTGGGGATGGTGTCCAGGGCTTCTCTGGGTGGCCTCCAGCCCAACACCTGGGCATCCCTTTTCCGGGTCCACCCAGCTCTCCTCCAGCCCCTTCTGACCTGGGTGCGTCAGGAGCTGGGACGGATCTTTGGGAACCGGCGTTCGCTGGCGGCCATCGTGGAGGACCTCGTCATGCCCCTCCTGGTCCTCTTTGGGCTGGATGAAGACCTACTGGTCCAGCTGCTGGGGGCCTCCCTCCAAAGCCGTGCGGCAACATTTGTGCACCAACTTATTAATGTTGCTGTGCGATGGTGCAGTGGGGAAGCCCACCGTCTGCTGGGTCTGGAGGATGGCCATGCTGCCGGGGAGCGGGAGGGCAGCCCCGTGGCTGCCCCCAGCCCCGCTGCCTCCCGAGGAGGGTCTCCCACACCTGTCCCGGCCCCCTCCAGCAGCTCCGAGGGAACCAACGTGGACGACCTCCCCAGCACCTCAGCAGCTGCCCTTCGTGGGGGTCCTGGCAGCCCTCCCTCTGCCCCCGTTCCTATTCCTGGGGAGCAAGAAGAGCCCCCGGAGGATCCCGAGGAGGCCATTGCACATCCATCTACTCCCAGCCGGGGCAGGGACCACTCCCCTGGGGGGCCACGGCGACCCCCGAAGAGGAGGGCCGGCAGCCCCGAGGCTTCCTCTCTAGCCAAGAAGAGGCCACCCCGCCGGCAGCACTAGAAGAATGCCCCAGGCACTGCCGAAACCGGGGTGGGCCAGCAGCTGGGGCATGTGCCGGCCCTCAAGGGCTGCCAGCCCTCTAAGTCTAATTATCAGGCAGTAAAAGAAAATAAAGGCTTGAAAACTGCCAAAAAAGTCTTGGTGTTTCTCACAGTGCAGGTGGCGTTGCTATCCCCACCCGTGCTGCTTTCTCCCCCTTTTCCTGGGGCTATGCCCACCATTTCCTGGGTGGTCAAACACTGGAACAGTCCTTCTTAGAGCAGTAGTCGATGCCCCCTGCCTGTCAGTGCCCCAAAAAAAGGCATTTGGACAGTGCCCTCCACATGCTTTAACTTTGGGTCAGCCCTCGACTGGTCGGGCAGTTGGACTAGATGATCATTGTAGGTCCCTTCCGACTGGAAATATTTCCTCTCCCCTCCCCTCCCCTCCCCTTCCCTTCTCCCCCCCCCTCCCCCCTAATAAATAGTATAATCCTCCTCAGGAAGAAAAAGGAGCTAAAGGACCTGTTTGACCTTTCACTTACCGTTTGAATCTCCGTCTTCAGAACTTGCTGCTATTTGGCAATCTGGCATTTCACTGTCCTCTCTTAGGTCTGAATGTTCAGAAAGCATGACACTCTTCTTTTCAGAAGCAGATTTAGCCACAAGGAGAACCCTCTCTCTTTCGTTTTCTGACCCAGATTTATTTTCATGCCCATTTTTCTGTCGTTCTTGAAGTACGCTTCCATTTTCTTCCATAGAAGAATCCTGTGTGGACTCAACTTCCGTGCAATCCATGTTAGAAACATGTTCTTCTGGAGACTCTTCCGCACTCTCTACTTCATTTTGGTCTTCTGGAACTTTATTCTCTTTATTGAACTAAAATTTCCTCCTCTTTGCTGCGATACTTGAAGACGCTTTGTTCTTTCTGCGTTTCCTTTTTGACATCTCTACAAAGAGATATCAGAAGAAGTAAGCCAAAACATTACCAAAACAGTTCTTCCTTCAAAATCCAGCATCCTCATCTTACTTGACTTACAAGGAAAATTATCAAAGGCGCTCAGGTAACATTGTCTGTCTCCCTACATATGTCTAGAGAAAGAGTTGCAAGTTAATGAGGTCAATTTGCTATTAGATTTTAAAAAGCCAGCTACAGAATTTCACTCACAAAACCATCAGCTTCAAGATTTTATGAGCAGAAAATTCTTACTTTAGATAGGAAGTATGACCAGAAAGCAAAGTTATTAGGTGAAGTTGCTTACTGTCTTACTACGTGAACTAATATAGATGAACAGAAAAGCATTTGGAGACGAGCCCTTCTTCAAATCGGTTATAAAGCTGTAAACTTCAGAAGCTAAACACATGTTGGGCAGAGTTAAAGAGACAATTTTAAGGGAATATTTGCTGGAGAAAAATTTGCCTGTGAAGACTTACACCTCACACGCTTTCTGTTAACCTTGTTTAAAACAAACTTAGCATTTTTGCCTTCCAGAAAAACCCGCCGTTCTTTGTATCGACGGAGTACTGCACAAAGCGTATGGGTGAAGTCAATGGCAAAATTCCTAGTCCTGTTATGGAGACCAGGAAAGTTCACACCATGTCATGCGTTTTAGCCGAAAGAGACCCAAGTCCCTTTGTTCTTTCATGTCCTTTTCACAGGAAAAGTGAGGAAATAATTGTCTTTCCTTTACATATCTATTATTATTGCTCCCCTATTTTTCTGCCCTTTCCCCCTTCAGTTGGAAATCACACTAAGAGGTGGCATAGATTTTAGCATTTGAGGGCAGGGAAGGGAAAAATACTGTTTCTCATAACTAAAAGCTAGTTGAGTATTCAGAAACTGCCATGTACAACATTTTTGACTTCAAGAGAGAGCAATTTAGGAGCCGTTAAACATCAGTTGGGTCATCAAGTCCAGTGTCTTACAATGTAAACCATCCAATGTACTTGAACTTCATAACTCTATCGAATGAAAGACCTCTGGATTTATCTCACGTTTTGAAGCAAATTAAAAACACTGAACGCCTCTGGCACGAAGAACCAGGCATCACAGAAACCTGTTATGTCACAAAACCAGAGAAGGTATCAGTGACTTTAGCACCTTCTCCAAGAAAGTCTGAATAAAATGCAACTTGCCTTCAGAGCACGGTGTACTGGAATCTACAGGCGCTGCTGGCATCTTCATCTTTTCGTTACACTTTGGGTCTGTTTTCTCACAGCCAGGAACATAGTTCTGCTTTGGCATTACACGGTAGTAAGGCGGAGCATACTTTGAAGAGCTACAACCTTGCAATAAAGAACAGATAGCAAAGAATTGTGTCTTGCATTGTTGGTTACAAATACCCAGACAAGTCTTAAAATCATTAGCGTCAAAAACCGTACCTCTTTTCTTGCGAGATTCTTGAATTTCTTCACAGCGCTGTTCAAAATCTTCATCCATTTCCTCTCTTACGATGGCATATGCAGTATCTCTCAAAGCACAAGCTCTGTGCCTAATGAGACGATCTGAAATTTTACAGTCAGAACTGAGTCTTTTCTACCAGCCGATGAAATCCTTTCTTTTGATTACTTATCGAAAGATTTTGCGCTTTTCATAGATAGGTTCTGAAGGGTTATCTCAGTGAATATTTTCAGCATAACAACATAAAAGTTAATCATTAAAGCAAAAGCACTAGTTACTGATCAACACTTCTATCACAATTTCTTGTCCAAGTAGTTTAATGCTCCAACATTTACAACCTGGCAAGAAATGCTCTCTGTGGATGTTTAAAATGATCTAATCCCAAGTCTACTGTCCACAGACGACGTTTATCAATTTATACATTTTTAATTTTTCCAAATTAGGGATCAAAACACATTCTTACCTCCAGGGTCTTTATCTGGGTTGTACTGTAAAGCATTGCTGCAGATTAGATCGATGTCTTTTAGAAAATCTCCTGCAGTTAGGTACTGGTGCAAGTCAATCTTCGAGAGAACTACCGAAAGGTCCATGGGCTGTTTAATGACTGCGTCATAATCAGGTACCTACAAATGAAATATGCGTGTTCAGAGATTTAACACAGTATCTACCAACATTAATTATTTTAATAACGTAAAATAAAGGACTTCTTCAAAACCCCAAATATTTATGACACATCCAAAGATATGGAAATTAACCAGTTAGTTGCTTGAAAATAGAAGGGCTATTTCAACTGGCTTTGAAGAGACAGACCAGAAGAGGGAAAAACAAGAAGCAGGGAGGTCAGAAGCACGTGTGGGGCAGAGAAGGGAGCAGACACCCAGAGTGGGATTCATTTCACTTTGCTTCAGCAAATCACAGCAAAGAAAGCTTTCTCAGTAGAGTCACCCGAGATTCTCTTTGTTGTTGGCGGGAAGAAAAAGGTGCAGGAATGCACCTTTGAAGTATCTGTCCTAGGCATCTACTTTTGCATGAGATAACTGGACCGAGAGGTGCCGATTTCTTTACTCAGACCACAAAAGGAGCCTAATGACTAGTAGAGATGAGGACATCTAGGTTTGTTTAGGTTATTTACATCTCAGAAACTAGAAGTAAAGGGAAAGACAAGTCAGTGGATGTTTAGGGGAACAGGACTTTGCTGAAATGCAAAGCTCTATTAAAACGACAGCTGACTTCGAAGTATATGCCCCTGGCTTAGACTTATTCAATACATTGCATGAGAAAAAAAAAAGACAGAAGTGTATGGGAGGAAGAAGAAACCACACAGCCCTTATGGTTGATCTTATACGGAGGAGCCCCAGACGAAACAGAGAATAGAATCTTGGAATTTCTTTTAAAAACTGCTGTTCTTACTCCTGTTCTCACAGAAACTACTGACAGTCAATTAGAGAGCTTTAGGCTTTATTAAAACAGTCCTATAGATACTGTTTATAATTATAAAGAAAGAGATCTCTCTGCTTTTCAGTGCTGTAACATGCCTACATGTCAAAGCCTTTTCATGAGTGAACTGTGTTGGCAGTTGGTCTAACTGGCAGTTGGTCTAACTGGCAGTCGCTCTAGATGATCGTTATAGGTCCCTTCCAACTGAAATATTCTAAAGTTCTGAAGGCATTGCAGAAGGAACCCGGGGCTTTCAGTGAAACTCAAATAACAGACATTTGAGGGCCTCAAGGAGTCAGCAAAAGTAAAAGCAAACTTCCTGCTTCTTGAAAAATCAGAATAGTACGGTCCTAAAAACAAAGACAAACCTTCCTATAAAGAGCACACGAACTCTGAGAAATATAAACACGCAGAAATTATGAATACACGCAGATAAAATGGTATTACAGATCAACACTAATTTACCTCCTCTGGGTCGACAGGCTTTGTAAATGCTCTGAAACGTCTGTCACCGGCAAGTCTACGAGTCACATCCCTTAAGAAAATCCTCAGTTCACGCAGTATATCCTCCTCCTGCTCCTCCAGCTGTCTTATTTCTTCCTCTGTCAGCTGTGGAGGCTTAGGTGGTGGTGCTACAGGCAGTACTTCCAATGTCTGCCAAGCTTAAAAGAATCAGAAACTTTTAGTCAATTTACGGTACTCAAATACAAGCCTATGAAAAATTATTGATAGAAAATTACCACCAAAGCAAATGCTGTAGAGCTGTTAACTTACAGTTAGCAAAGTTTTCTATGTAGAATATCCTCACCTGTCTTAGTTTTTGATGCAGGAGGTTTAGCAGTTTGATTTACAATTAAGTCCTCAAAAAATGTTCTTCTTTCTTCCTCATTAGGCAACTGGATTTTGAACACTTCATCATCATTAATAAACAATTCCTTTATCTAAAGCACGAGGAGAAAAGATATTTCAGATGTAAGGTCACACAAATTCATGTTCTGTTCCAAAAAGATGAGTGCCTTTCCAAATTAAACTGAATAATCACCTTGATAAGACAAACTGTGAAAAGGTATCTTCTTGGCTTTAAAAGGCTGGATTTTCATAGGTTAGCATGGCAAATTAAAGTATCTTCTGTAAGGAACACCTCTAGAGTTAAAGCTCAGTGAAGGGACCCTATGATACACTGATAAAGTGCTGACATTCAGCACCTCCTAGACTGCTTATTTTGTATTTACCTGCCTTGCTGTCCTTTAGTTTGAATCTTTATGGCAGCTATAGAAGGAACAGGCAGGATTCAGGAGACAAGTGTGGGCTTTTTTGGTAAGGTGCTGTGGGTTTTTTTTAAATTAATTTAAATGAGGTGTCTAAAGCTGCACACTTCCAAGTTTTACTCCATTTTTCAATCTCTACTACCAGAAAGTATGGAAGGAATTTCAATACTTATTTTAGAAAGAATTTATTAACCGTAGAAGAATTTCTGTAGAAAGTTAAGCCCTTTCAAAGCATTTGATGATAAACACATCTAGGCAACCCCCTCTCTCCCCCCCAGTAAATGAGACAAAATAATCAGAGCAGCATATTCACATTTTGAACACCTTCCTTTAATGCACACTCTCAGATACCTAGAAAGCTAAGCACATACTCTTACTGAATTTTGTTAAGAAATACAACTAAAAATAGATTTCCAAGTTACTTAAACAGAAGTTGGAACTTAGCTTTCTGATTTGTAAAGCTTTCACCGATATGAAGAAAGAAATGGAAATTTTTAATAAAGAATTTAAATTTGAAATTACATTCCATCATTAAGAGTGTGACCATCGTACTTTCTCTGTAAAACTATCTTTCACTTTTCAGCAAAAGTATCTTTTTCCCATGTACATTTCAAGCACCGTATATTCTTGACTAAGTACGTACCTAACAATCTTGAAGTCACTGGAATTATTGTCTGAAGTAAATGTTTATGTCTGTCTAATGAGCATGAGTGTGTGAGAAGGGGGAAAAAGTTGGGTCAAAGTCAATCTCTTTACTCAGAAAACACTTTAGGCAAATGCTTTCAAGCATTGTTTTGTCTAAGCAAATTTTAAGAGACCTGGTTAGGGTGCCTGAGTAATAACAGTATGAATTTGCTTAAGAGTGCACAGTACTCCAACGTTTAAAGGATTTATAAATTAACAAAAAACTGACTAAAAAAAGTAAGAAAAGTATCAACAGAAATACCTCTTCTGGGAGATCTGCATGACACACATCAGATGTTGCAAGCAGCAAAACTGGAGCAAATGCTGGAATGTTCTGCAGTAGTGTTGTAAAAGTAGCTCTCAATGTAGCTCCAGCAGCCTCCCACCACAAATGGATATGTGGAATATAAATGATACTTGGTGCTGTTCTTTGTGCTTCTCGCATCAACTGGTAAAATGAAAGCTTGGATAAGAAAACTAAACCATGTAGAACAGGCTAATAAATAACTACGTGTCAGTCAAACTGTCTTATGAAATAGGAGCACATGCAGCCAAAACATCAAAACAATCCAACAAAAAACAACTCCTTAACAATAAGGTAAAATTTTCACTTTACTCAAATATGGACATTGCTACACAGCCAGAAACTGACCTGAATCTCTGCCTGATTTCAAAACTACTTAGGTGTAAGGTAATGCCTAAAGAGCCTTACAACTCAGCTGCTGTGGTGGTGTGCCTGAAAAAACAAGACTAACCCTTGAGCAAGATGTATTAGCCTGGGTAAATCACTACACGACTCTGACTGCACCATTTTCAATTCAGGGTGCGCACATATCCAAGTCACTCTGAAGCACAGTTTGAACAAGCAAAGACCTATGTGAAAAGATGAGGGCTGACACTGTGAAAGAAGCCTGGTTACAATTCATAACTTCACGTACATTTTATAAGAGGTGACCAGTCTGAATAGCTGCCTGAATAGCTAAATCACTCACAGCCTCTCATTATCAATCAGACCAGATTACGTGCTTCGGAAGACCACAAGCCATTGCCTACAGATGGTACCTCGATCACAGAAGAGGACATGCATCTACCACATGAGGGAAGCGGCAACAGTCCTTTCACATGACAAATTTCTCCGTGCACCCTTTCAGATTATCAATATTCAGGGAGTTCCTGTCACAAGACGGGAAGTGCACGTGGTATATCCGGGCAGTGACTAGACATGCTAGTTATATGACCGCAGGTGCAACCATCACATAACACAAAAGGAATTGTTCCTCTTATGTGACAAATGAGTCTCCAGTCATGTAACATGTCCATCCTTACTTGTAGAGCTCTCAAATGCTGCCACTAAAGGTGAAAATATTTTAATACAGTGATGTCAAACAATGAAAGGGATTTCCTGCCTAAAAGTAAAAAGGAAAACAGCACTAAATCTGCTTATATTTAATTTATAGTATAAGAAAAACAAACGTAAGTGTTCCATGAATTTTAACGCTTTTACTGCATATACTGCAGCAGTACAAGCTGTATAGGTATATATAAGAAAAGAAACACTTCTTTTCCCCAAAAGCTTGATTGCCTTACAAATATAATGAAAATGAAGGTTACAAAAAGTGCATGACAGGCAGTCAGGCTGATGCAGAGCCATCTACTGGGAACACAGATTCTTAAGCAGCAATGAAAACAACTTTCTGGATCCCACCGAGATGGGGAGGACTTCTTGCTATAAAGAGGGGTTTATTAGCAGCACCTCCCAGCTTCCCGAGCTGCTAGCAGCATCCTCACTTTCCATTCCTTTGGAATGAAAGATACGGCCACATGTAACATCCTCATTTGGTATCATTTGATCTAGCAGAAAAGTGGCTTTTCAGACAGAAGTAAACCTAACAGCACATTCAAACCAGGCCACCTCCATTAACAATGAATTTTGCTTACTTTACTAGTTTATATACAGTTCATGAATCCTATGAGATTAAAGAGAAAAAAAGGTACCTGTGCACATGTTTCTTCCGATGATGTGATGCTAACAAACAGAACAGATAGGTCTAGTGTATAGACTGGAAACTTTTCCAGGGCATGTATTACTGCAGGTGCCAAATGAGAAGCTTGCCCGTATCCTGGCTCTCCAACTAGTAAGAACCGTGGCCTGCAAGATGTTGGCTGGTAATAAGCATTTCTAGAACAGGAAGAAGAAAACAAGTTTAAAAATGAGGTGATGAATAGGCACACAGAGGATAAGGTTTTTTCCTATACACCTTTCTTTCTTTTTTTTTTTCCCTTTCGGTAAATACTCTCCATGTTCCAGCAAATAATAAGCTGGTCTGTGATCAGGAACACTGTCAAAGCCCATTTTCTTTTTAAAAAACTTGTACCATACCTCCCTTAAGAAATCCTGCCAATCCCCAGCATGTCTGCTGTTCCTTTGGCTGGGTTAAGTAACGGCTCTTAAATCATACAGGGGGGCTGTCCAGCCAAATACACGTGTGACAACTTATCAGTAACCCGATATGGGGGAGAATAACAACTCTATCTCTCAGCACACGCCTATCTGGATCTCCTCACTGCCCGTAGACACTGATTTTCAGTAGGTCTTGAGTTTAAGTAGCTGTGAGATCTCTACATCTGTCTAGTTTAGCTGAAATTTGGCCATAGTTACTGGAGATAGTGGGAAGGAAGGAGTAGAACAACATTTCTAGAAAAAAATTAACGTGGGCACTGAAACACATTAGCTGTATCTGAAGAAGTACACAAATGGACTGGTTAAATTACAGCAGTACACTCAATATGTATTAAGATGTATATTTATTTTATTCAGTCATTCTAATGTTTCATCTTTGAATTGTCTATTAATTTCCTAGTAATACTGCTTTACTAGGATGAAACACATTTGTGAAGAGCATTCGGTTTTTTCCACCACAATACTATTGTACCTTTGCTGGCTGAAGTCAAAGATCTAGAGACCTAACCAAGCTCAGCAGGTCAGAAGATTTTCTGGACAGCGCAGCAATAGAAAGTGAGAAAAATAACTGACCCACCAGTGACGACAATAATCTGTTTTTTCAACTGTCAGCTTATATGACTTCCACATTAAAATGTTAAAAAGTTAACATAAACTTAGTCAGTTAAAGGTACAAAATGCAGACATTGTTTAAGTTTTTCTCACAGTGTTTTAACAAACCATTTCTCAGTTCTGTTTCTGCTACATAATTCGCTGCTGGTTTAACAATCTTGGAAATTAGAAGGGCAAAAGATGTCTACACGGATCTGTAGGGTTTTTTTAGCTAAAAGGACAGGCAGCACGTTTCTTTGGTCTTGAGTCTTTCAAGGAATGCCATGGATTAAATCAACACATTCTAATAGTCTGTGGACCACTTTGACTTAGGAAAAGAGGGCTGGGCCATTCAGTTTGATGGGTTATGGCAGTGTACTCCATTAGAACCTCAGTACCCAGCTGGATCTTCACGCTTACTTCTTGCAAATATTGATCACCCCCCCACACCCCTCCCCTCTACTTCTTCATCTACCACCCCTCACACCAAAACTGTTTACAGACACGGCCATCTTAATAATGCAAACATAAAGGGACAAATATGTACCTGCTAAAATTGAGGAATTTTTCCTTTTGTCTACCAGGCATTTTAGGAGTTGGCTTATCTTCAAAGATTGATGGTGATTCCTCATCACTGTCAATCGCATAATTTCTTAAAATATGATTTAAACTGTCTGAAAGACAAGAGAGGTTTGTTAACTTTCCTGAATAGTCCATATCTTCCTCTCACATTAATACAGCTTCTAAATCAGTGCTGGAGACCCCTTATATTGTATTTCTTCATTTGAGGGCACATGCAGAATGTTATTTTCTGAAGAGTTTATCCTACCACAGATCTAAGGAGATTGCACAAGTCTCTACAAAGCTGTCCTACATCGCATGATTTGCATAAGGTATTCTCTCTCTGTTGGTGAAAACAACAGGAGGTTTCTTCCTTAGAATAAAGATGATTAGGAACTTCTATAGTTCCTAGACACCTGAAGAACCCAACAAGGCCACTTCCTTCTGGAGCAGGTTCCCCCACTGGATGTGGGGAAATTAAGTGAACGTGGTGGCCACAGCCTTCCCTTTGTCTAGGACTAGTGAGTCAGAATATACAGACCAACACATCTTCTAAAAAAGGCTCCTCAAAGATCCCCGAAGGAAGAGATCATGAAGGGCCGACAACGGAGACGGGATGCAATTACCAATCCCTTAGCCTCTCTGCTTTTATATTGTTGGTGGGTTTCTGCCTCTTTTACCAATGCAAACAATCTACCAGCTCTACTGGGAGTAATACTGATAGGATATTCTCCAGGGATTAGGATAGTAACTAACTATTCATGGATCTCCGTTAATCAGGAGTGCAGCGAGTTTATCAATTTATTTGCTGTCACCAACCGACAGACAACTTGGTCAGGGTTGATGCAGTCAGGAGTGTGAGCTCACATACGCTATGCAAGCCAAGCCCCAGAGTATACGTTACTGAAACATTCTGATCTCATGTGCAGGCGTACAGTGTGATCCACAAACATTCAAATTAAGAGACTATGGTTAAAAATCACGATAGCTGTAACACTATTTAGCTTAAACCACTTATACTTGTATTGTGGTTCCGACATTCTTCACAGGAATTAGAAGCATTCATGTAAAAATGCCCTCTCCCCCCATTTAAACATTTATTTTGAAAGAGGTGCCTCACACATTAAAACTTAAATCCATCTCTACGAATGATAAACACGATATTAGCTACTGTGAGAAACAGGGTGCTCTAGGAGAGAATGCATAGTTCTCTCCTATGTATTGCGAGTCATTCACAGCTCCCATCCAGCACTTCAGTTTAGAATCCAGAATAAAAACTATGCACGATATTCCTGAAATAAAGGCGTGCATGTGCATATTATAAAATCCTACTGTCATTATGGCTGAGAGGTTTCTGTATGTTGATTGCACAAATCGGAAGTTTTTGCTTTGGCAGAAGTTTAAAGAAGCGGCTACTGTTGTTATACCTTGCTGTTGGTCCTTCTTTAGAGCAAGCTCTGCGTGGGGAAATACTCTCTGCAAGGCTTGTAAAATTCTTGCTAGTGTGTTTTCAAGCAGTGGTTTTGAAATAGGTGATAGTGCTCGCCCAGGTGAAGCCACAGCCCTCCGTGAAGCTGGAACAGTCTTCTGCATAGCCATGACAAAATCCTTCGCTGTTATTTTAATAGAAGCAATATCTAACTGCAGTTTCTCACTGCTTTTGTATATTTGAGGATAGCGGCGGCGCAGAGCACAGAGGGCAGCTTCAGCACATAAGCATTTAATATCAGCACCACAGTATCCTAATAAACAAAACAAGAATGAAATGTTGTGTCAGTCTCAGGCAACACAGAAGTCAAGGCCAAGGTTTCCAAAGTGCAACACTGAAAGACTTTGTATGCAGCTAAAAATTAACAGGCTAAGAGATAATCCAAAGCGTTACCGAACTGCAGAGAAGTTTTGTTACGTGGCTCACAGCCTGATACCCTGCGCTTATGAAGTGGCCTCCTAATCAGAACTTTAGTCCTGAGGAAGATGCCCCAAAGCTCTTTAATGTTCTGAGAGACAAGAAGAAAATGACAAGAAAAGAAGCATCTAACTTTGTTTGCTCCCAAGGCGTGTCAGCTGCCTCACTCTGCAGCAAGGCACAAGAGCTCGGGTGCTGCCGGGTACAAGCTCAGATTCCTTAGGACTCAGTCACATGCAGGGACTGACTTTGTTTTCAAACTTACCAACACATTTTTCAGCTAGCTCTTCAAGAAACATGTCCAGTGGCTTAGGGGTCCAGTCTCGTGTGTGAATCTTGAAAATATCTTTTCTAGCCTGGAAACAAAATGGTTGCATTTTGGTTTGTCCTAAGTTTTCTCTTAAAAATAAAAAACAAAACACAAAACCACCTCACATTAATAAAAATACTTTTTCTCTCCTATTCAGCAAAATCTCATGCTGACAGGCTCATTAGTTCATCAAATTTGGTTTTCTGCCAGTTCATTCAAGGAAGACAGTCCTAGCACTACCTTTCAAATTGCTACAGTTACTACAAAGAACAATAATTATGACTCAAACTCCTGTCATTGATCCAGAAAATGTCAAATGTTGCCTGTCTTCGTGTCTGATCTTAGCAAGACTTTCATTTAAGTATTTCCTGGTACACAGATCAATTATGGCAGATTTCTAGAATTCTTCCACAGTAGGGAACCGTGTATTATATCCATTTCATGGCACCTCCTCTCCTGTTCCTGAAAGCAGATAGAAACTGGAAGCAAATGTGTGTGTTAACTACACTGCTCAGTGCACTTTTATTAGCCTTCACTCCAATAAGCATTTTATCCTTTTTCCAAAAAGTGCTGCTAAAAGAAAAAGCAATATCAGCGGTAGCCAGAGAAAAACCACAAAAACAGGGTTCCAGTTTTGCACACTATCGTCCCCCCAATATGTTTTTGTTGCTATATACCTATTTTGTCATTGCTTAGCTATTGCCATTGAACTAGAAGCTTCCCAAGCCCTGCACCTGTGCAGTGTACTTCACATCTTTGTCCAAGTCGCTGTTAACGAGTACCAGTAAGAATGTCAGATCCCCAAATACTTATAGGTAACGCCCAGGATACCCAGCCTGGGAACAGTCCAACACAGGTACCTCCACTATCCATTCATAAACCAAGAACTGAGAGCAAGAGTGCTTCAGGGTGAAAGTGCCTAATTGGATCAAATAAGTAAGCAAACATGAACCACTTTGGGAATGAAAAATCTTAAGTTGCTCCAGCACCAGCCTTGGTAAAAGTTGTTGTTAGCAAAAAGGAATTCTTGCGTGCACACCATTTCTGTCATTTTCCAGATGAGATAGCAGTAATTTATAGCTAATTCAGACATTGATCCTTACTTAAACATTTCAGTGACTAGCAGCATCCCCTTTTCTTGGCTGGTCACAGTGAAACCAAAATTAATTCTAGAACTACCTACTTGTTGAAATCATCTTAGTCATATATATTCAGTACCAGGTCTGCCCTCCACAGCACAACGCAGCTCTCTCCAGACATCCCTCTTTTGTCCAAGTTGTACAACACTGATTTCGACTTTAACTGCTCCGTGATACTGCACTGTTATGTGATTTTGTTACAAAGAGGGACTTTGCCACATTAGCATTAGGGTTGAGTTTAAGTTCTGACCTCTTTATTTGGCAGGCTGAAGAGGAACTCTCGATCAAACCGTCCGGGTCTTCGTAAAGCAGGATCTATAGAATCCAGCCTGTTGGTGGCTCCAATTACCACAATCTCTCCTCTGCTGTCTAACCCATCCATAAGTGCCAGAAGTGTTGATACAATAGAGCTAACAGAAAAATGTAATTTTCATTCACTGGTTTAGTAAATTTTGTTACGTTTTACATGACCTTCTCCAATGACCACTCAAAAAGGACAAGCTTTTATTGATGAGATGCTCCTTACTGAAAGACTCGTTTTAAGACATAAAAAAACAGACAAGGTAACACAGGTCTTGTGCTGCTATCAAGCTTAGTGAATTGTTTTCAATTATTGTTTAAAAACCATCTGAAGTTTAGTAGCATTGAATTACTAGTTTTCAGGACAAATGAATGTGTCACATGAAGTTAAATAGGTTGTGGTCTTCTTTTCACAAAGATTTGGCAGCTTCTATGTAGGTACAAAAAATGTACTACCTATGGATTTCGTCTTGTTCACAGGACCGCACAGGAGCAAGACCATCTATCTCATCAAAGAAAATAATTGAAGGTCGCATCTGGTAGGCCTAGAATGAAAACACAGGAATACTGACATAAGTAAACCAGCACAATTTTAAAGAGAAAAACGTCATGGTTGGAAAGTCACTGGAACTAGATTTTTCCAACTAGCATCAGGGATCTCTACTAATTGAGCTAACGGAGTAAGTGGCACAAGTAACAGAAGACAGCAGCTATGTCAACCCACTGAGACTGGGTGACAGGAAACAAATCATACCAGTAGTTTTTACAGCTATTTGGCAACCACCGAGAACAGAGCCAGGACTTAATTCAATTACAGGTTCTGGAAGCAAGCTTCTGTTATGAATTTAAATGACCATGCTTGCAGCCTGCATCTGTTTCCCTCTGATCTAAAGCCACCGTCTCTTGCCTCTTGAAACCTTTTTTGTGGCTGTTTGATGTTTTTTTTTTTTGGGGGGGGGGTTGTTGCTTTGTGAGGTTCTCTCATTTGTTTTATTAATCTTTCCCAATACATCTCAAGATTTCAAGCCCCTAAAAAACCCACTGAAAAAAGAAACACTGACAATCCCGTTTCAGTGGAAGGAACTGACAAAACCCAAAAAAGAGTGAGTTCTTAAAAATATTGACCACAGAAAACTACAGTTACAACTCGGACAGAACACGTGGCACGTTTCCACCTTACCTGATCAAACAATAAACGAAGCTGTCGTTCAGATTCCCCCGCCCATTTACTCAGGCAGTCGGCACCTTTTCTCATAAAAAAGGCTATTCTCCTGTCACCTTGGCTACATTCATTAGCAAGTGCACGAGCAACCAGTGTCTTCCCAGTCCCTGGAGGGCCATAGAAGAGACAGCCTCTGCAATTAAAAATACCAAAGATTCACATAAGAAAAAAACATCATGGCAAAGTACCTATTACAACCCTCATCCCTACAACACACAACTCTTCTCTCTAGCTTACACTTCACGTGTAAGAGAGCGGTAACAGCTGAAGCGTGAGAAAAGTCAAACCAGATGGAAGTTTTGTGTTTCTACACAACTCAACAAGGCAGTAAACAACATGAATAAAGAGGATCATGCAGATGTACAGAACCTTGAGAAATGATCGTAGTGTCCCAGAACAACACTTCCAAAACTGCTGACAAACTAACAGGGGTGGTTACAGCACAGTGGAGCCAAACAAGAACAAACTTCAGCACAGAATCTAAGGCTGGGCTAACTTATGAATCACCAGTTCATTCTTCAATGATACACGGCACATTCATTCTTGTTTTCACAAAAGGCAAGATTTGATAGTAAAGCATTTAATTCTCCCGTAAAAAGCTTTAAGTTAGTGGACTTGGTCTCCCATTGCTGATGATAAACGAGGAGGAAGTCTAAAGCTGGGATATATAAATATAGCCATCAGATAAATATAGCCATCAGCTAGAAAAGCCAATACACTGCTGTTTCAAAAAGAATTTAAATGAATAAAGAAGCAAAACACAGATTTTGTTGTTGTTCCTTGTAATACTTTTAAAGTTACTGAAAGCAAAGGATTAAAAGTCGTATTTCAATATACCATGATTGAGTTTTGCTGACCAAGAATATGTAAAGCTAACAAGTAAATCTCTAATAATTTCATTTCATAACTAAGTACAACAAACGCTGCAAGGTTCTAGTTGCAAGTCCTATCAATTGTAAACTTGATACTTGAGCACTTGAAAAAAAAGAGAGTCGGTGGGAGAGACAACTGGACTTCCAAGAAACAAATTACAGTTGACTACCAGTAGGTAATTCCTTCTTCCTGCTTATAAACTAATGAAGTTGACTTGTACGTAGAACTCAAAACAAAAACACTCCAACCCTGCCTTTTAAAGGCAAGACACTTTCAAAGTATATTCTCCCCACACAGTACATCTTTGAACCTACATATATTCTGGATTCTATCCATTTTTAAGAAATTACTTTTTACTACTGCTAAAAAACCGCATCAACACTCCTGAAAATTTTGAAGCATGGAAACATATTGATACCTCAGTTGAATATTCTCATGAAAATGGGGGACCAGCAGGTCGAGGGAGGTGATTCTTCCCCTCTACTTCACTCTCATGAGACCCCACCTGGAGTACTGCGTTCAGCTCTGGGGCCCCCCACGTAAGGACAGGGACCTGTTGGCGCAAGTCCAGAGGAGGGCCACAAAGATGATCAGAGGGCTGGAGCACCTCTCCTATGAAGACAGGCTGAGAGAGTTGGCATTGTTCAGCCTGGAGAAGTGAAGGCTCCGGGGAGACCTTAGAGCAGCCTTCCAGTACCCAAAAGGGGCCTACAGGAAAGCTGGAGAGGGACTTTTTGCAAGGGCATGTAGTGACAGGACAAGGGGTAATGGCTTTAAAACTGAAAGAGGGTGGATTGAGATCAGCTATAAGGAAGAAATTCTTCACCATGTGGCTGGTGAGGCACTGGAACAGGTTGCCCAGAGAAGCTGTGGACGCCCCAACCCTGGAAGTGTTCAAGGCCAGGTTGTATGGGGCTTTGAGCAACCTGGTCTAGTGGAAGGTGTCCCTGCCCATGGAAGAGGGTTGGAACTGGATGATCTTTAAGGTCCCTTCCAACCCAAACCATTCTATGATTCTATGAAACAATGTCTGTTACCTTGGAGGTTGAATTTTGAATCTCTCAAAGACTTCTGGGTAAAGCAAAGGAAAAACGACCATCTCTTTTAAAGCTGAAATGTGATCAGAAAGACCACCCACACCATCAAACCGTACCTAAAGAGAAATTCAAAAGAACACATTTTATATGTTAAAGAAAGCTGCAACCTTGATAAGGTTCCATCAGAAATTGTATGTCAGCACAAAGGAAATGCTCTGGGCAATTTTCAAACTGCTTGAGAGAAAACTGTAAACCAAGGTAGCTGTAGACAGCACGTTATTGAAAGCTTTCATAAACACTGGAAACATCTCACTGACACAATGAACTAAAAATACTTACTGAACAATCTGTTTGCATTGGATCAACGTCAGCCAGACGTGCTCCAATTTTCATTCGATCCTTGTGAATTCCCTTCAAATCGTCTTTCCGAAAGTTTAGTGGAAGACACCTGATTTGAATTAAGGAGAAAGAGAAAAGCGCTTTCTAACTTACGATGCAGCTAGAAGGTTTTTGCTTTTATAACAATGGCAAGTGAATGCAGAAAACCTTACAAATGAGCTTAAACTTCCTAAATAGTTAAATACGTGTTCAAATTGTTTTCTATTTAATGTCTGTGAGTAAATAAAGGAAAAAGGTCACTGCAGGCATTAAACTGGGTTTACTTTAACAACTCTTAGCACTTACGAATAGCCACACCAGTCAACACAGCACATACATGAATGCAAGCTCTCACTACTTAAAAATTAGATCAAATGTTCAAGGTTTTTATAGATTTAAGAACAAGCATTTGAGATTTGCAAAAATACACTGTTTTCAGGTTTATTTTCCCTCTCGGTGAGCACAGTAAAAAAAATCCATTTAAGCAAGAGAAAAATAAGAATTCTAAAGATCATAGTAAGACAACAGAAAGAAATTATGGCAGTTTATAATAGCACTTAAGTTGTTCTGCATGACAGCATTAAGTAATTTTCAGTTCACAGCCTTCCTCAGACAACAGGCTGCTTGTTCTTCTCTTAACTGTAATCTAAGTTTTGTACTGGTTTTCCATGACTATACATGCTGGAAAAAACATCCCACTGCTGTTACACTTGGCAAACCTTTCTGAAAACAATGTCCATTTGGGCTTCACAAAGAGAATTAAGCCATGGACAGACAGGCAGAAACACTGGGACTACTTCACTTTGGCTTTATCCAACTTTCCTCAGTATCTTAACTCAACCAAGCATTATAAGAACATTCATAAGCATGGAAGAAAAGTTAATTAAAAGTGAAGGCAGTTCTGATGCTAAGAAAATTCATTTAGAGGGCAAGTACATAAAAGATGCTCTGGTATGAAGACCTCTCTGCAACTGGCAATCCCAAAACAGAGACACCAGTGGCAAATTTCAACATTGGCTGTGCCCAAATTCTTTACACATGAAACACCTTCCAAATACATCCTCCCGCACATGCTCTCAGACCTGGAAGACTTAAGCAGCCACAAGCACCTATTTCCAAAAAACAGGTTAAACAGTTTTGCTGCGAAGTACAAAGCCCCACACCTTACACAAATCAATGTATTAACAATAATTCACAGAATCACAGAATCACAGAATCACTACGGTTGGAAAAGACCTGTAAGATCATCAAGTCCAACCTGAAAAAAAAACAAAAACAAAAAAAAAAAAAAACCCCCACACAAACCACCCACGCAAGCCAACCACCACACAACAACAACAAGGCACAACACACCAAAAACCAACCCACCCAACACCACACAGCACCATGTCCATCAAGCTACATCCCACAATGCCACATCCACACGGTCCTTGAATACCTCCAGGGAGGGTGACTCTACCACCTCCCTGGGCAGCCTATTCCAATGTTTCACTACTCTCTCGGTAAAGAACTTTTTCCTAATATCTAGCCTGAACCTCCCCTGGCGCAACTTGAGGCCATTTCCTCCAGTCCTGTCACTAGTCACCTGGGAGAAGAGACCAACACCCACCTCTCTGCAACCCCCTTTCAGGTAGTTGTAGAGAGCGATAAGGTCTCCCCTCAGCCTCCTCTTCTCCAGGCTAAACAACCCCAGCTCCCTCAGCCGCTCCTCATAAGACTTGTGTTCCAGACCCCTCACCAGCTTCGTCGCCCTTCTCTGGACATGCTCCAGCACCTCCATGTCTTTCTTGTAGTGAGGGGCCCAAAACTGAACACAGTATTCGAGGTGCGGCCTCACCAGCGCCGAGTACAGAGGCATGATTACCTCCCTGCTCCTGCTGGCCACACCATTTCTGATACAAGCCAGGATGCCGTTGGCCTTCTTGGCCACCTGGGCACACTGCTGGCTCATATTCAGCCGGGTGTCGATCAACACCCCCAGGTCCTTTTCTGCCGGGGAGCTTTCCAGCCACTCATCCCCAAGCCTGTAGCGTTGCCTGGGGTTGTTGTGGCCAAAGTGTAGAACCCGGCACTTGGCCTTATTGAACTTCATCCGGTTGGCCTCAGCCCATCGATCCAGCCTGTCCAGATCCCTCTGCAGAGCCTTCCTACCCTCAAGCAGATCAACACTCCCTCCCAACTTGGTGTCGTCTGCAAACTTGCTGAGGGTGCACTCTATCCCCTCATCCAGATCATCAATGAAGACATTAAACAAGACCGGTCCCAAAACTGAGCCCTGGGGGACTCCGCTTGTGACCGGCCGCCAGCTGGATTTCACCCCATTCACTACAACTCTCTGGGCTCGGCCATCCAGCCAGTTTTTTACTCAGCGAAGAGTGTACCTGTCTAAACCACGGGCCGCCAGCTTCTCTAGGAGAATACTGTGGGGAACAGTGTCAAAGGCTTTGCTGAAGTCCAGGTAGACAACATCAACAGCCTTCCCCTCGTCCACTAGGCGGGTCACCTGGTCATAGAAGGAGATCAGGTTGGTCAAGCAGGACCTGCCTTTCATGAACCCGTGCTGGCTTGGCCTGATCCCTTGGGTATTCTGCACGTGTCCCGTGAGCGCCCTCAAGATGAGCCTCTCCATAACCTTCGCCGGCACCGAGGTCAGGCTGACAGGCCTGTAGTTCCCCGGATCCTCCTTCCGACCCTTCTTGTAGATGGGCGTCACGTTGGCAAGCCTCCAGTCATCCGGGACCTCCCCCGTTGACCAGGACTGTTGATAAATGATGGAGAGCGGCTTGGCAAGCTCCTCCGCCAGCTCCCTCAGCACCCTTGGGTGGATGCCATCAGGCCCCATAGACTTATGAGTGTCCAGGTGGCATAGCAGGTCGTTAACTGCTTCCTCCTGGATCATGGGGAGCCTATTTTGCTCTCCATCCCTGTCATCCAGCTCAGGGAGACGGATACCCTGAGGATACCTGGTGTGGCTGTTAAAGACTGAGGCGAAGAAGGCATTAAGTACCTCAGCCTTTTCCTCATCCTTCGTGACAATGTTCCCCGCCGCATCCAGTAGAGGATGGAGATCCTCCTTGGCCCCCTTTTTGTTGTTAATGTATTTATAGAAGCTTTTTTTGTTGTCCCTCACGACCGTGGCCAGGTTGAGCTCTAGCTGCGCTTTCGCCTTCCTAATTCCCTCCCTGCATGACCTAACGAGGTCCTTGTATTCTTCTTCACTTGCCTGCCCCTTTTTCCAGAGGTGGTAAGTTCTCTTTTTTTCCCCGAGCCTCAGCATAAGCTCCTTGTTCAGCCAGGCCGGCCGTCTTCCGCGCCGGCTCTTCTTACGGCACAGGGGCACTGCCTGCTCCTGCGAGCAGGACATACCAGTGCAGGCAGAGGAAGAGGAGGAGACCCTACCTGATCAACGACCACGGAATGTTAGCGGAGGTTGCCAGTAACAACCCAGAAGTTCCAAGCTGCACCACCCTGTTGGAACTCTACTATGGAAGGCACCTGCAGCCCAGCAGTTGTCACTCGGATGTACCGTATACGTAAGGGCACGTAGGGAAGTCTCAGCCTGAGCACTGAATACATTTAGCTCTTGCTGCCAGCAATAACAATACCTTTTTCTGTTGTCAAAAGAAGGAGAAAGTCCCTAGCCAATATTATGCCATAGCAGAAAGGCTTGCTAGTAAGGCTAATTTTAGTAGCTTTGTAAGATCATGAAAAAAACCCACTTACTTTGTTATAAGTTTGTCGAACAAAACAGATTGATTTGTAATGGTGTAACGACTTTGTTGAAGTCTGCAGCTTCAGCGGACCTCCAAATCCCCGTTTTCTTCATGGACTTGTTGTGCAGCTTTTGCATCAGCTCCGGTCTTCAGTGTTCTGGTGAACTACAATGCATTAATGTATAAAATATTTTGAGACAGAAAATACATTATTCCCTTTATTTCACCATTGCTCTAGTAAAATGTAAAAAAATCTGCAGTGGCTTGATTTTTTCTTTAAATACCGAATTGGAAGTTATTGTCATGACCACAGCATTCAACTTTAATTAATTATGTTTAAACTACCTACCTAAAAGCATGACTTGTATAGCAATTTTTTAATAGACTGGGAAGCCAATCTGATGAAAACAAACACGCAGCTTTTGTTCCATGCAGGAAGCAAGTTCATTCCAGTTACTTCTTTCTGGAAAAGTGAAAGCAACAAATACCTCTCTCTAAGGTGTTTTTACTCCATCCATGTCAAATTGTATCGAATAGTTTTTTTAAAAAATATTTATGTGGGAAGTCTCTTCTTAAGATGCGTGGTTTTAGTCCATTGTTTAAGCATGCATCACTCATTTTCTGCATCCTGACACAAAAGCTCTAGAAGATAAGAAACGTCTCAAGATAAACTCCCAAATAGCAAAGAACTCAAACGCTTGCCTGCTTTAAAAACGATCTGCCCAGTATTTACCACACAGCATCCTTTGCCACGGGTCTGTTACTTGCACTATCATTAAAACAGTTAAGAGAGGTCAGTGAGGAAGTAGTGCACAATTAGAACTTGAATTACTACACACAAAGCGCATTTCAGGCCCCTTCCTGCGTTCAGCCCATCCATGGCTGGCAGGACGCTGCCTGGAAATAACGCATTTTCCCAGCTGCCAGCAAGCAGCCTCACAGCACCAAGCCTGCTTCTGTACTCAGCACAGTGATTCAGTTCCAAGGTGAATCACTGAACTTCAGTGACACCTTCCCCACATCAGCGGGTTTGTGCGCCTCATGACTGAATTACTTTTTAACTCAAATATTACCTCCTATTTGCAAGAACGATTTTCAATTAATTTGTGTCCTGCAGACTCCAGAAAATCCGTGTCACAAAGAAACCTGAGCTAAGGAACAGATTCTCAGGCACTAGTGCCTAAGAGCAGGCTGGAATTCAAGCTGTGTTCTCCCCAAGCCTGACAGGAATTAATAGCATATCCTTCTATTCTCACCTACCTCTTTCGTAAAACTCGTAGGAAATTCACTATCTTTTCACTATCTATTTTCACAACTTCAGCTGCTTTGGGTTGATAAGTTCAGCAGTTTTTGTGGCCAAGTTAAATAGATGGAGTGACCAAACACAATCCTTCTCAGAAACCAGAGTAAAAAGGAATCCTAGGGAGTTACCACTACTTACCTTCTTTATATTCTTTTTTTTTTTTGGTCTGACTTTGGCTTTGCCAACCGCCTACATTAAGAAAGAGAACAGAGGAGAGAAAGAAGAAAAGAATTATTGTATTAGAATATTGCATAGAAGCCTTGTATTGTACTGTTCCCCATCAAGACTAGGGAACCTGACCAAGTTTGTAATCCAGTGCTCCACATCATGCAAAGAAAAGCCTGTGGACCACACTGAGGATTCAGGTCCCAAGTCTGCTGCGTACCATATGCAGACAGTTCGGTAAGGACGCAACTTTCCTAACCGGCTAATCTTGAAGTCTCAATAGTGCAAATAACATCTCAGTAACCAAAGCGGAGGAGAGATCTCAAAAGAGTTGGGAAAAGATGCACGTTTTTTATACAAGCAGAAGACTTTTACTAAGAAGAGTGATTCTCGTTCTAAGACACTGACACTGACATTAACATAATCATACTGCCCCGCAGATTTTTAGCTGTAGATTTATCATGACATGACTCATTGTGCATGCTTTCACTTTTCCTTTTAATTCTATGAATTGAACAGGGATTGGACATCTAGAAATACAATACCTCGTAAAGTGTCTTCAATTGACATTTTCACTTAATATTTCCATGCTTTTGTCAAAGCTAGAGTCTGAACAGGGCGGCATGTTTTTTCTCATTGATTTCAAACAGTGTCCACTGAAGCATTCAATTTTGCCAGAGGAAAATTCCTAGGGAAAGAAAGAAGGAAATAAGAACATATTAATCTGAACCATGTATGTTGAGCTAAGAAGGGAATTCTCCCTCCTTTAGGCAAGTTTATTCTGTAAGTCTCATGACTTGATAGTGGTGCAACTCAAGGCAGGTAAGCCTTGAACCACTTCGGCACCAAGAAGTAGCCCTCAGAAAAAAAACCCAGCCAACCAGCTTTCAAAGCTAAAGCTCCTCTCCGCCACACTTTTCTTGTGGACAACTTGAGCTTAATAGCCTTTGAAAAAATTATTGCGGCAAAACCTTTCAGATAAACTTAGTGTTTCATGAAAAAACCCCCACCTTTTATTTCAACATTGGTTCAGAGAAGCAGCCAAGCTTGACCTTGCATGTCCTGGGATTAAAATCTAGTTAGGAGAGTTTTTCTCCTCTTTCTGTTCCATTTGTGACCTCATTTGGAGGGATATTAAAAGATTTCCTTCAGGAGGATGGCATTTATCCACAGGAAGCCAAAGGGAACTCAAGATACACTTCTTTTATTACCATTGATCTTGTTCACATTGGTATTTCTGCAAGGAGGATGAGTACTATCACTTCTACTATGTGAGGAAAGCTGTGATGACCATGAGAGGTGGCTTGTTCAATTTACAACCCAAGGTTTCATTAGGAATACCCCAAACTACATCTCACACTGAAAAAGGCAGAAAACCGACCAGATTCTTCTACTTCTTGACACTAACTTTACCAAGAGGTACTTCCATTAGTAGTTGATGGAGATGGTGACAGAAGCGTGAAGAATGTCACTACAGGAGGGCAGTGATGCATGCGTAAGGCCCATGCAGGGCCATGCAATGAGAGCTGTGGCCACCTGCTGCTGAGGGGTCAGCCCTGAGCCACAGAGCTGGGCAATCCTGTAACTGTCTGACGGTCTTCTCCTCAGTCAACCTTGAACAAGTCATCCCCACCGTTCACCTGACAACTTCTCATGATAAGACAGACCTTTTGCACGAGGAGGATTTCCATCACCTTTCCTTCATGGCTCGTTTTAAGGAGCACCTCCCTTCCAGCAGTCCTCTGGGCTGGTGGAGCAAGGCCTCATGAGACGCCTCCCGTAACTGGCTTTTGAATTGGGGCATCTGAGATGAAACCCCTGAAGACATTTTCTGCTTCTCAGATCCAGCACAGATGGATGTAACAAGACCTAAAGCTTAACAAGAGGCAGTCGGATATGTCAGAGTCACCCTTAACATTTTTCCTCTCAAAGGTTTAAGAAAGAAATCATAACAGAAAGCCTTTCAACTATTTTTCAATTTGACAGAGCCCTAGGTTTATTTGAAGAAGGCAGGGTTTTGTGCACACTCACACACAGGAGCATATAAAGACTTAAACCAATACGTTCAGCGTTCATCACTGAGACAACTAGAAAAAAAAACCTAGACCAAGAAATAATGATGTTCTCTTACCTGCAAACACACTCAATAGTATTCCTACAGCTGGTATGACTATGGCTTATCTATCATCCTATAAAATCTACAGGCACGCCTGGGAACTACCTAGAATGTTAGGTGACGTGATTAAAGGCTAATCTGCACAAACAAAAAGCAGCGAAGCACTGGCGGGCAGAGGCACCCCGGTAACTCAGCGCGGGGGGAACAGCCGGGCCCCACTCCTCACAAGGCCATGGGTCAGCCCAAGGCCTGGCTCCAGGGTGAGGGACCCCCCAGGGGCGTGGGCAGGAGAGGCCTCAGGGGTCACCTCACCTTGTAACAGGTTCTGGGTGTTCACTTCCAGCAAAAGCTGGAAGTTATAGTCATTTCTGCCCTGTTTTCATGAGAACTCTATTTCAGGAATATGACAATTGACAAGTAAAGGAAGAGGTCATGTGTCAGCGGGGATGAATTTTTGCGGAGACTTTAATCTGTGTTAGTTGTGGTGTAAGTTGTGAAAAATCACGACCACTAAATACTACAACTGTATTTTGACATAGAATGTTTATTTTCCATAAAAATCTGAAATTGAGCATCACATAAAATATTGCAATTGAATATTACATAATATAATTAACAGACATTGAACTGAAGTCTACATGCAGTGCTTGCGCAGTATTTTGCTTCTGTTTCTGACTGCCCATTTTATATTTTATTATTGCCTATGACATTATTCATCTACTCATTTATGCGTTCTCAAAGCAGAATCAGTATGATGATCTAAAGGAGTGAAATATTCAGCTAAGGTAAGATACTGGTGGCTTAGGCAAAAATAATTTGAATCGGTGAGAAGTGTAAAATAAAAATTTGCATGTGTGAGCACTGGAAGTCATATGAGCAGATGCAGCGCAGCTTACACAATGCACGTAACTATTGTGGCTCTGTCTTATGAAGAGGTAAATTCTATCACATTAAGACTAATTTGATTATCTTGTGTTTTTAGAACAAATTATCTTGTGTTTTTAGAACAAATAGTGCATCCTGGCTTTTGTTGAAATGATTGCAGGAGTATACTTGACATTTACTTTCTGTATTGTAGTTTTATTTGTATGCTTTATAAACGTATTTCACCGGAAACCACATTCTTGTATAGCTCTCTTGTCCAAGGAATATCGGAATGTGCAGGCTGATGCATGAAGTACAGAGGTTCAGCTATAATTTCTGGATTAAATCCTTCATTCACCAGATGCATTTTCTGATGCTTGGAAGTTGCAGTGATTTGCATAACATCCTAACAAAGAAGTAATTCAAGTAAAATGCAATGTTCCATTTCAGCCTGTGTCAGTGAAAATTGGATGCAATCACTGAGTAAAATGAATCATACCATTTTACTATGGAATGTCTTCAGTTAGACAGAATGATCTGATTCACAGGTACAGTGAAATCTCAGTCTAAATGCAGCATTTATTTCTTACTCATTTCTCTATCAAAGCCACATGCGAGCTTGGAAGTTTCTGTTTCAAAATAAGAATTTTCTTTAACTTTCATTGGTGCAGCTGATCACAAAATCTCCAGTTCATGGGACACTTGGTGATGCTCTGCAGAGAGCTGGCTGATTTTATGGTACTGGCTCTCCTCTCATTTCCAGCTGTTAAACTTAATTTAAGACATTAAATACAAATATGCTAAACACCTTCCTGTGTTATTTTTCTGTGTAAGCATTTGCTGTACAGCAGTGACTCAAATGCCAATTCATGAACAAGTTGGTCTACACACGATAGTCAGTGTACGAGAGCAGAAGTGGTATATAAAATAATCTCATTTAAAAGGTGGCTTACATTAAGGGAAAAGCTCAAAACACACTGTTCTCAAGCACTGTTATTACTTGTACGGTGTTTTCAATGTAGCCAACATTTTCTTTCACTTCTCTTGCTGAAACAGGCCACTTTTCAGTTCTTGTTTTTCCGTCTTGATCTGTAACATGATCTGTAACATGCCTGATTTCCTCTTCACACTGCTACTCCATTTCCACAGCTCCCAGATCATTTAGTCTTTGGCTTCTGAGCTGAGACTGCTAATAAGTTTGCCAGCTCCTTCTCTCTTTTGGCAGCACTTAGGACAGGATCCACGCTTAGACCACCAAGTCATTTCACACAGGCACCGAATAGCTGCCAGATGGTAATAATGTTCAGTCATTACCAGGTGGGATTGCTTCAAACTGAATAGCTAGCATGAATGTGTCTTGGTAATTATTTAAAAAGTTGTAATGATAAGATTAAAAGTTCAATAAAGACAGGTACTAAATATTTTAAATGTGTGTTATGAATACAGATTGCTGAGATTTTCTGTTTAAATGATCCCTTGATGTTATTTTAATAAAGTCAGATTTTTCTACAAGGAAAGACGAGTTTTGGAAAAAAAAAAAAAAAACAAAACCAAAAAACCCCTAAAAACCTCAAACCAAACCAGAGCACAAATAATGCAAAACTGAAATCACTCCCTGCATGCTCTTAGAAACCTCTTCCTAATATCCTTCTGCAAACAAGAAATAAAGCTAGCAAAAGTCAAGTGAAAAACCTACTATCTCAGAGCCTCGGAGTACACTGGTTCTATGCATCATTGTCCCTGGGCCCCTGCTCTTCTTCTAGAGTCAAGTCAGGGAGGTTGAGAAGAACAACTCTCAGCCTGTCTGGTTTTCACAAAATCAGTCAACCATGGTTGCAAGTTATATTAGAAAGAGCCTACATATGGACTGCTGAAAAATTTTCAAGATTGATTTGATCTTAAATCCAATTTTGCATGAGAATTTCATATTTTTGTTTGTCACTCTTGATTAGGATGAACTCTTTCTCAAGACACATCTGTTTTTTTCAGAAGGGACTGAATTATCTGTCCACTCAGAAAATTGTGAGTTCAGCATTCATCCTATTATCCTCCCCTAAGATGTTTTTTAAAGTAACGATATGTTTTTTTGTAATTTTGAGGGTTTTTTCTAAGATTGTTTTTATCTGCTTTAATAAGAATTTACACATGTGTAGATGTTCATCAGTTAGTACTGATAGTATCTTTGGTAGTAAGCTAGCTAAAAAAAGCTTTAGTCAGAGAACACATAAATGCAAACAGGTTTAATCGCTTCCACATATATAGACCCTAGAGCTCCATATAGATTTTCTCCATCTAATGGAACCATAAAGACAAGTCTGTTCCAAAGGTTTTTCCGAGAAGAGGGCACTGCTGTCCTGAGGCACCGTAGATAACCTATGCTAACTGCATTTGAAGATACATTTACTTAGTACAGTAACCTATTAGTGAAAAAATAGCTTTCCTCAATTCTTTAAACTATCTAAAAATTGCACTTCTCTCTAAATGTATACTCTCTCTGTGTGCTTTCTCCGTTAGGTTCCCATCTTGTTCGCAGTCAAATTTGTGCCTTTCAGGCAATTTGTCAGTATTTAGGGAGAGGCAAAACTGCCGAATGCCTCTCGGCATCCCCTAACAGCACAAAACGGTCTGCTCAAACTTTCAGAAGATGTAATGTGGGGCCCTTTCCTGCTCTCTGCAGATGATGCTCTCCTGACCTGTTGCAGAAGGTCATCCTGTGGGGAGTACACGAGGGGTGTATTCCTTGCACTTTTAAGGTGCCTTTTCCTATCCCTTTTGTGTTTTGGTTAGGCAGCAGCAGTCTTGGGATCAGTTGCTGTAGCCCAGCATGCCTGCCCATGCTGTTCCCTAAGAAACAAAGCACTGAAATGGCTTTTAAAACAGTCCAGGTGTATACTTAGCATACCAAAAACCAGCATCTGGGAAAGACTCTAAGGACAGGACAGGAGGACATACCTGAAAAAACACCTGGTTGCTAGCTCTCTACAAATAACCCCCCTTATCAGAATCAAAAGGGGAGGCTCCGTCGTTCTTCCTTTCCTTCCCTTCCCTTTAATATAAAGAATCCAATTCTGTAGGTGTTACTCAAATATGTGACTCAAAAAGCTCCAACACAGATTTAGTTGACCTTCTTCTGAAGGTTAGTTAAAGCTTCCGCAATGCATTTGTCCCTTCTGACACTAAAAATCAAGCCTGACTGCTGAGATGCCTATGTGAATGCCCTTTTAGACTTTTGGTACAGGATACAAATAGGATTCTAAGTTAAACCTGCAGAACATACGCAGTGGTATGAGCAATACGCAGACCTCAAGTCATGTTATGGTGGATCTATGTAACGATTGGCATCTGTTCTAAGCTTCAAAAACTAGGCATGTATCTTAGATATTGTTTGCAGACCGTAGAAGGTGATAAAAATGAGAAAATGACACAAGTCTATTGGTAGACATAATATTTGAGTTACTCACCAAACGGAGATACTTGCCAAACAACAGAATGTTACAGCATTCTCAAGTTAATGAAAATTCACTAGAAGGCAAAGATTGCCTAATTCAGTGCATCCACTGATGCCGAGAAGCACTCATGTGGTACAAGGGAAGAGTGAGCTTCAGAATATGCTGAGAAACTGCATCACACTGAGTAAATGCTAAGCAGGCAGATAGAGCTCTTAGATGAGTGATGATAGCGGCTTTTGGGAAACCTGTCAATGGGAGAAAAGCAAATAATTATAAATGTACTGCTTGCATTAATAATTTTGCTGCAAACCGAATTATGTTTGGAAGGTAGAGGGAGAATTGTCTTTTCTTCTGAGTCTTTGTCTGTCCCGTCCTTTAGTCTTTACCTCATGAGTACATCTCCTTAGTCTCTCAGCTTCTTTAGTCTTTCTGCCTGTAAGGCTATTAAATCCTCTCATCTGCTGTGTCTGTGGGAGAAAGTCCATACCCTTCACAGGCGAGTGCAGACCGACCGCGCACACAGTGTTCCCTCGCCACAAAGCGAGAATGGGAAAGCTTCTGAAGAGCCGCTGTGCTGCTCGGCTGCTATTTGCAATAGGAAAAACTTTTACAAAGTTGATTGGCTTGACAAGAGGAAGGATTCCCCTTTGCTTCCCAGGGAAGTAAGGTGAAGCTTCATTATTCAGGTCAGTCTCAGAGGAACACTTTTCTCCCAAGGCCCAAGCACTTGTACTGCCCATATTTCTTTTTAGTATAGACCTGTGAAATTCTGTCACTATGGAATCTGAGCAGCTGTTAGAGACTGACTTTATTGGCCTTATGTTTAAGAAATAAAGTTCAGCCATGGAATAGCTATGTGAAAGGTCACTAACTGGAATTACGCCCTTGTTATGCCAAGACAAAAATGGTTTAAAGTGTACTATGCTTTTAACTAAATGAATTCCTCCCTATCTTGGCTTAAAAATTCAAGTTCTGTCTTTTTGTGCACCTGTTTTGTTGCTAAATTTATACCAGCTAAATTTTCAGAGAGCTGCAGTTGTACTTTGTTAGCACACATCCTCACCTGTACTTCCCGATGTGAAGATACATGAAGCAGTGTTTCTTGTGTTACTGAAAACTTTACGGTGAGATGGAACGGGGTGATCTGGCACCTTGTCTAATTTGTCTGGCGTAGTGTGAAGATGCTGGAAAGGAGAGCTAGTGCTCATCAGCCAGACAGCAACATTATTTTCCAAGAGATGAAAAAGAAAGTCTTTCTCTGTTGATCCCAAACAATCTGCCAAGTTAAAGAATTTATATGCTTATTATTAAAATAAGAACAACTACAGACCCGATAAGCTGCATTGGAATGATAGACACTACTGCTGCGTACAGTGAACCTGCGTACAGCAGAACTAACCCATCTATTCGACAGTGGAAAAAAAAAATCATGGCTTAATCTCCCTCTATTTATCTTGTGGATTTAATTGTAGTAAGTAAAACTCCCTGTTCTAAAACAGACAAAAGACTAAAGCAGGCTACATGAAAGAGTTTTGGTCTTCAGAGTTGTTTCAGGATTAATTTAGGTTCACCCTTTTCACACTTGAATGTGCACAGGAAGGCCCACCAATTCCTTGTTTCAGAATTGTTTGAGCGAGGTACTGTCTATGGGGCAGAAACATTAAATACAAGCTAAAGAGAGGAGATGAAAGGAAAAACATAGAATATATAGATGGAGAAGAAAAGGAGGGAATATTAGGAAAGAGTGACTCCTAAGAAAGAGTATGCGTCTCTCTGAGTGAGACTACAGGCATACAGTCAGCTGCAGTCCAGAAGCCATACTGCCATGACCTCCCCTATGCCTGGAATGACAAGCTTGATACCTGCTTTTGGCTGCAGTATCCTGGCGGTACCACCTCGCTTGCTTCTGATTACTGGACTTCAGGATTCTCCAAAACATTCACAAAGGCTACGTGCCCAGGAATTTATAACACACTCCATAAGAAGGAGCTGCTCAGGACAGTGAAGCATTTTCTTAAATCTAGACAAACTCAAGGCACGCTGGAGAAAATAATTATTCATACACTGATGAATAACTTGGGATTTAGCTGTAAATGCATACAACTCAGTTGTTCCCCATCTTACCCAGTGCATGCTTAATTGGCAGTCTCAGCAAAGCCTTTGTATTCTTCTTACAGTATCGACTAACGGTCAAGTTTTGGCATGGTTTGGTTTGGGGTTTTTTTGCCAAGGCCCTCTGTCAAAGTAAGAGGTAACTGCTTGCAATGTGACTGTGTTACTTCTCCTTTGCGTTCTTTTCACCAGGTTTCACAAAGGGGCATTTTGCTGCACATGTATCCAGATTTGTATCTCTGCGTGGTCAGAAATAAACTTACTTGTTCCAATGAGTCGGTAGACTCTGGTGTACTTTCCCTGAAGGCAGGGAGGCAGGGGAAGTCCTGGAGAGAGAAAGAACACATGAAGCATTCAGTCAGTTAAAGAGCAGGTAAGACTCTCCAGAAATGTTCTGCAGTCCCAGGGAAATGTAAACAGCCCTGTGTGTGTTGGCCCCGACGTCAAGTTCATGTCCTACTTCTCTGAGGTATCGGAGATGTCCCTGAGGTACCTGAGGTACATAGCCTTTAGGTAATTGCCCATGTAGTTAGTATTACAACGAGCCTAGAAGTGCGTACAAGACCAAGGATCTCTCCTGCAGACTTTGAATAGTGATCCATCAGGCTGCCCAAATGTCCACTGTGGGAAAAAAATATTTTCAGGATAGAGCTAGCCTTTTAATAGCCTTTTAATAGCCTTAGTGTTTTGAACAGGTGCTACATAACCTCTGCTCTGAAATTTGGAAAATTTGCAAATTGCAAGTTGCAAAATTTGCAAAATTGCAATTGAATTCAAGAAAATTGGTCACCAAACTCCCTGGCTTTGGTTTGTCGGGGTTTTTTGGTGCTATAGAGTCAGAAAGTGGGGAAACCCGGAGTTTTGTTTACTTACTCTCTCTGCTTTGCTCCTCTTTGTTTCTTTTCAGCTTTTCCTCTGCAGTCACAAGGATCAAAAACATTTCCTCGTAATGAAAACTGAGATTCTTAAGCATCTCTGGGTGTTCAGAGCCTGAGCTTGAAGTAAAACACAAAAGGCTAAGACAGTAGTCAACGGCATCGAAATGCACAATTAACTATCTTCCAGTATTTAGGCAACCACAGGACTAATGACAAACAGGAAGGCTTTCCAAACACAGTGAGCCCAAACATTCACTAAGAATTCAAGTGAAGGTTCTGTTTTCCAAGTCATCTGCCAGCTTTTTCAGTTACACAACATGCTACCCTTGCTAAAAGCAATCTAATCAGCAGGCAGCAAAAGTTCCGTTTTGAAGCTCACCCTACTGTCTCGTTAATAGGAATAGGTTAAGAAGTTTATCTGATTGAGGCAGAGAGGCACAGAAGACAGCTTCAGAGAAGTGTAAGGCAAGCAAAGAAAGGAATGAATCTAATCTGACTTCAGCTACATACAGTGGACGTTGTTCTGTGTAAGTACTGAGAAATTACCTATAAAAGACATGAGAACATTATAATTTAGCTAAGTGTATAACCAGTGCTTTTTCCAGCATCTGAATGATAAGTAAACAGATATTTTCTTACCAACTTTTTGATTTTGTACTTTGATTAGTGTCCTGTATTCGGTTAGATCCTTTCTGCCCCTGTGCATCACTCATAGGAAGGTTGCGTGGGTAATCTGAACATACTCAGTTTATCCAAGCAGATGCTCTCCTGAAGCTCCACACCCGTAGTGTTTCACTGGTGACTGCATGCCCACACATACAGCTGAAGCCTCCTTTCTGTCTCCTGGATGTCCCAGGTCTCCTGTTCTGTAGTTCCTCAGCTTTGCAGCTATCTTCAAGCATCTGACTGAAAGGGAATCGGACGTTGCACCTTAGAACGCAGTGTGTTTGCTGACTGTATGGAGAGTGAATTGTTAAAAGCAAAAGCAGTCAATTACGCTCTGTTAGTTTATGTGCTTAAAAGGACCATAAGCAGCAAGGCAGAGCGTTGTACCAAAGGAAAGGACTACTCTGTTGAAACGACTGTTTCAGTGTAATGGAAGAAGTGTAGTGATGTTGCTGTGTACTCCTAACTCCAATACATTCAGTATACAGCAAATGTTTCCATAGCATTTCTCTCACATTGTCGTATGTTCTCTGCAGTAGGTACAAAGGCCTCATTAGGTTGAAGAGTATTTTCTGACAAACACATTTTTTAAGCTTAGTCATACAAACCTCGGAGGACAGTCTTGTTACAGACTGTAAATGCTGAAAAAGGACACTATACTATATGCCTCTGGCTGCCTAATGGGTTGAAGAAGTAGGCAATACTACATGAATACAGGAAGGCATATACACTGTTGGCTAACAACTTAAATCACACGGACTAAGCCTTTCATTTCTAAAAGTCAAAATCACAAGCTGAACAGCTTTTGAAAAAGGTTGCTAAATACACATGGGTGTGCTGCATTCCTGTTTGTGTACTATTTAATTTTTCATAAGAAGGATCTTCTATCACTGTATGAATGTTCTCTGAGGCATAATGATGGTGTTCGGATTTTAGAAAAGCTGTAGGCCATTACTTTTTTCCCTACAATTCATTTTACTGAATAATTAAGAGATTACATTATGTCACCTGATTAGAATATATTAATTAAGCTTAGAGACTTTGTTCCGTTCACATACTAAATATTTCATTTCATTTGCTGTGTTTGGAGGACATAATTCTGGGCCGGTCGTATGGTACATTGGCACATTATGGAAGGATTGGACTCTCACCCTGACTGGAGGAAAAGATTAAAGAAGCTGTAAAGGAGACCACATGACTATGGAGTAGGTTGTCTGAAAGCATGAATGGCCTGTCAGAGAGCAAGAAAAACAGGAAGCTAATGGCTAGGAGGGAGGGTCAGGCAGAGGAACGGTTTGGTTTATTTCTAATAATGGAAGTAGAGATGTGTGATTTTGCTGTTGCTGTTCCCTTGTGAAGAATGTATTTTAAAGGTGGGTTTTTCTGTCCTTGAAGGCAAGGACAACACTGGGAAGTACACACAAAGTGAGGTCAAGAAGACTGAACAGTCTCAGCTGAAATAAAAACGACAGGATCAGCAGAAGAGAGAGAAAACATTTATCCTAGAGCGTAATATGGTTACGGGTCTTTCCTAGCAGTCCTAGATTTCAGTCCATTTACTTAGTAGCAGAAACTGCACCTGTGTCATACATCCTGGTATGTGTCCTGAGGAACTCCCTGTTCCTACTTGGTGATGCTAATATACAGGATTTCATTTAGTCGGTATGTTAGAACATTTGTTTTATGTCTTGGTACACATACCAACTAATGAGCCCTCACGGGTTCATATGGAGTTATGGAAGTATTGCCAACCTGTATGAAAGATGGGAAAAGAGGAGTAGAAAGGTTGAATAAATTGCCCAGTATTACCTAATACGCCAGTAAGAGGGCCAAAATTGCAGCTCAACATGCTGTACTCTGCTCCAAGCAGCGCTACCTTGGGACCACCACTTTAAAAGAGTTCTGAAGTAACCATAAATTTGTATGTGAAAATACTGAGCTGAAGGAAATCACCACTAACAAAGGGAATCTGAGTCTCCCTGTAGTCAGTGGAGTTGTAGCTACCTAAGCCAATAAATAGAAACAGCAATGAGATGATGCTAAAGCATCTGCCCAGGCTGTTCTCTTGCTGATGGATGATTGTTTCTGCTGGTACATTGGAGAGTTTCAGATCTGAGTCCTTTATTACACTAATTAATTCCACATATTTTTGGTGCTTATGCATTTGATATTTAAACAAGACTATCGCTTTCCCCTCTTTTTTATCCAGCATATGTGTATGTCTCTAGGAAGTGCTTGCAGCTTGGAATGGCTCTGATTTCCTGTTTTTGAGCAAAAGCATGAAGCAGTAGAAAGTCAGTAGTAAGTCAAACACAGTACAGAACTTACCTTCTCCTATCACCGCTGCTTTTGCTGCACGTGTATTAACGCAGTGCAGGAGAGATCTAGGGTGGATGCTGAAGCTGAGAAAAGCCACCACACAGCCCAGCTTGGCCAGCCCGAAGCAGACGTAGATGAGGTCAGGTCCATTACCCATCAGCAGGGCCACTGTGTCGCCTTTTTTCAGATTCCCAGAGTGTAGGAAGACCTGCGCTACACTGCTGATCCTCCTGTCCGCATCCTGGTAGGTGTTCACCTTCCCTTCGGAGATGAGGAACAGCTTGTGGGGAATCTTTCCCACTCTCTGCATGAACAGGTCAATTATGGAGAGAATTCCACTGCTTGCCCACTTCTTTGCTCTTGCTTTTAAGCTCTTGCGCCTCAAGAAGTAGATCAGATCTTCCCAGAAAGATGGGAAAAAGGTCTTCAGAGACACAAGCAGCAACACTAGTCCTCCAGCAACTGTCAAAAGCCACGTGCATAGCCACGTGCAAAGTGACAGCCCCGTGCAAGCCCATATTATTTCCTGGGGGGGGGGGGGGAATAATAGATTAGCTATTTCAGAGGTATAAAAGACATTACTATAATTAATAATGAGTTTTAAGACAGAGACTGGGAGTTAATAAGCTAATTACAATTCCACCATTTAATTTGAGAACTTTTAAAAATACCATATTGGAGTTCACCAGAATACAAAGGCCCAGAACAATATAAAAAAGAAAAAGGGAGTAAAGAGTGAAAAAGATTGTGCAGTTTGTCAGGGCAGAGGAGTTCATCCAGAGTAAAGAATGTGGCCAGGGTGACAGTAGAATGAAAAAGACACTGGCAATTAAAAACAAGTTGGAAGTTTAGAAATGTAAAAAGGATCCAAAAACCAAATGAAAGAAAACGAATTCAGGAAGCAATTTGACACATTTTTTTTTTTTTAAAACTTGGAGTCATAATTTTGTCTAGATTGTTTTTGTACCCTGGCAAATCCCCAAAAAGTTGGAAACAAACAGTTAATTCGTATGGTATCGTATGTGTATTATGGATGTATGCTAAGTATTGTGCATCTGTAAGATGCGCCCAACATGCTCTTCTTCGCTGCCTGCGTTGTTTTTGTGGTCCCATGGAATTTGAGACCATCATCTAATCCTCCACAGGTTTGAGCAGTCTGATGAACATGCACACGTTTCAGGCAATACACTGTGTACCTTCTCAGGTAGCCAGGTTTCACCTCAGGATTTTCTGGCATTTGCAATACATGGTGATTCATAACTTTGCATTATTTATCATTTTTTCAGTATTTAGAACAGCACCCTGAAGTCTCAAACAACATCATGCACAAGCACGTACTAAGATTTGGAAAAAAACCTTTCTAGCGTCAGTGTTATTAACTTTGTTAGCGTATTTCAGGCAACCAGCAATTGCCATCTCTTGAAACGGTCATCGAGGAGGACTTATGAAGATCACACAAGATCCCTACAATCTGATGTGCGTAACATCGACCGGTCTCCTTTTTGAAGTTTCAGCCATGATTACTACAAATACTTGAAACACCTTGTGTGACAATCTAGGATTCAGGAACACTTGAGCAGTCTGGGAGCCTTTTCTAAATGATGTGGCCTCCACTCTGCAGTTTAGAAATATTTTACTGACAAGCTGGACTTTTGGTATGTTCATCAAGATTGCTTACATTTTTAACAACATTCCGTGACTATACTAACTTGTGGACTTTTTTGCCGCAGGCAGGGTCTTGTATGTACCATAAAGCATAGGTAAAGTTGTGTGGGTAAAAGAGCAGGTAAGACTCTCCAGAAATGTTCTGCAGTCCCAGGGAAATGTAAACAGCCCTGTGTGTGTTGGCCCCGACGTCAAGTTCATGTCCTACTTCTCTGAGGTACCTGAGATGTCCCTGAGATACCTGAGGTACATAGCCTTTAGGTAATTGCCCATGTAGTTAGTATTACAACGAGCCTAGAAGTGCGTACAAGACCAAGGATCTCTCCTGCAGACTTTGAATAGTGATCCATCAGGCTGCCCAAATGTCCACTGTGGGAAAAAAATATTTTCAGGATAGAGCTAGCCTTTTAATAGCCTTTTAATAGCCTTCGTGTTTTGAACAGGTGCTACATAACCTCTGCTCTGAAATTTGGAAAATTTGCAAATTGCAAGTTGCAAAATTTGCAAAATTGCAATTGAATTCAAGAAAATTGGTCACCAAACTCCCTGGCTTTGGTTTGTCGGGGTTTTTTGGTGCTATAGAGTCAGAAAGTGGGGAAACCCGGAGTTTTGTTTACTTACTCTCTCTGCTTTGCTCCTCTTTGTTTCTTTTCAGCTTTTCCTCTGCAGTCACAAGGATCAAAAACATTTCCTCGTAATGAAAACTGAGATTCTTAAGCATCTCTGGGTGTTCAGAGCCTGAGCTTGAAGTAAAACACAAAAGGCTAAGACAGTAGTCAACGGCATCGAAATGCACAATTAACTATCTTCCAGTATTTAGGCAACCACAGGACTAATGACAAACAGGAAGGCTTTCCAAACACAGTGAGCCCAAACATTCACTAAGAATTCAAGTGAAGGTTCTGTTTTCCAAGTCATCTGCCAGCTTTTTCAGTTACACAACATGCTACCCTTGCTAAAAGCAATCTAATCAGCAGGCAGCAAAAGTTCCGTTTTGAAGCTCACCCTACTGTCTCGTTAATAGGAATAGGTTAAGAAGTTTATCTGATTGAGGCAGAGAGGCACAGAAGACAGCTTCAGAGAAGTGTAAGGCAAGCAAAGAAAGGAATGAATCTAATCTGACTTCAGCTACATACAGTGGACGTTGTTCTGTGTAAGTACTGAGAAATTACCTATAAAAGACATGAGAACATTATAATTTAGCTAAGTGTATAACCAGTGCTTTTTCCAGCATCTGAATGATAAGTAAACAGATATTTTCTTACCAACTTTTTGATTTTGTACTTTGATTAGTGTCCTGTATTCGGTTAGATCCTTTCTGCCCCTGTGCATCACTCATAGGAAGGTTGCGTGGGTAATCTGAACATACTCAGTTTATCCAAGCAGATGCTCTCCTGAAGCTCCACACCCGTAGTGTTTCACTGGTGACTGCATGCCCACACATACAGCTGAAGCCTCCTTTCTGTCTCCTGGATGTCCCAGGTCTCCTGTTCTGTAGTTCCTCAGCTTTGCAGCTATCTTCAAGCATCTGACTGAAAGGGAATCGGACGTTGCACCTTAGAACGCAGTGTGTTTGCTGACTGTATGGAGAGTGAATTGTTAAAAGCAAAAGCAGTCAATTACGCTCTGTTAGTTTATGTGCTTAAAAGGACCATAAGCAGCAAGGCAGAGCGTTGTACCAAAGGAAAGGACTACTCTGTTGAAACGACTGTTTCAGTGTAATGGAAGAAGTGTAGTGATGTTGCTGTGTACTCCTAACTCCAATACATTCAGTATACAGCAAATGTTTCCATAGCATTTCTCTCACATTGTCGTATGTTCTCTGCAGTAGGTACAAAGGCCTCATTAGGTTGAAGAGTATTTTCTGACAAACACATTTTTTAAGCTTAGTCATACAAACCTCGGAGGACAGTCTTGTTACAGACTGTAAATGCTGAAAAAGGACACTATACTATATGCCTCTGGCTGCCTAATGGGTTGAAGAAGTAGGCAATACTACATGAATACAGGAAGGCATATACACTGTTGGCTAACAACTTAAATCACACGGACTAAGCCTTTCATTTCTAAAAGTCAAAATCACAAGCTGAACAGCTTTTGAAAAAGGTTGCTAAATACACATGGGTGTGCTGCATTCCTGTTTGTGTACTATTTAATTTTTCATAAGAAGGATCTTCTATCACTGTATGAATGTTCTCTGAGGCATAATGATGGTGTTCGGATTTTAGAAAAGCTGTAGGCCATTACTTTTTTCCCTACAATTCATTTTACTGAATAATTAAGAGATTACATTATGTCACCTGATTAGAATATATTAATTAAGCTTAGAGACTTTGTTCCGTTCACATACTAAATATTTCATTTCATTTGCTGTGTTTGGAGGACATAATTCTGGGCCGGTCGTATGGTACATTGGCACATTATGGAAGGATTGGACTCTCACCCTGACTGGAGGAAAAGATTAAAGAAGCTGTAAAGGAGACCACATGACTATGGAGTAGGTTGTCTGAAAGCATGAATGGCCTGTCAGAGAGCAAGAAAAACAGGAAGCTAATGGCTAGGAGGGAGGGTCAGGCAGAGGAACGGTTTGGTTTATTTCTAATAATGGAAGTAGAGATGTGTGATTTTGCTGTTGCTGTTCCCTTGTGAAGAATGTATTTTAAAGGTGGGTTTTTCTGTCCTTGAAGGCAAGGACAACACTGGGAAGTACACACAAAGTGAGGTCAAGAAGACTGAACAGTCTCAGCTGAAATAAAAACGACAGGATCAGCAGAAGAGAGAGAAAACATTTATCCTAGAGCGTAATATGGTTACGGGTCTTTCCTAGCAGTCCTAGATTTCAGTCCATTTACTTAGTAGCAGAAACTGCACCTGTGTCATACATCCTGGTATGTGTCCTGAGGAACTCCCTGTTCCTACTTGGTGATGCTAATATACAGGATTTCATTTAGTCGGTATGTTAGAACATTTGTTTTATGTCTTGGTACACATACCAACTAATGAGCCCTCACGGGTTCATATGGAGTTATGGAAGTATTGCCAACCTGTATGAAAGATGGGAAAAGAGGAGTAGAAAGGTTGAATAAATTGCCCAGTATTACCTAATACGCCAGTAAGAGGGCCAAAATTGCAGCTCAACATGCTGTACTCTGCTCCAAGCAGCGCTACCTTGGGACCACCACTTTAAAAGAGTTCTGAAGTAACCATAAATTTGTATGTGAAAATACTGAGCTGAAGGAAATCACCACTAACAAAGGGAATCTGAGTCTCCCTGTAGTCAGTGGAGTTGTAGCTACCTAAGCCAATAAATAGAAACAGCAATGAGATGATGCTAAAGCATCTGCCCAGGCTGTTCTCTTGCTGATGGATGATTGTTTCTGCTGGTACATTGGAGAGTTTCAGATCTGAGTCCTTTATTACACTAATTAATTCCACATATTTTTGGTGCTTATGCATTTGATATTTAAACAAGACTATCGCTTTCCCCTCTTTTTTATCCAGCATATGTGTATGTCTCTAGGAAGTGCTTGCAGCTTGGAATGGCTCTGATTTCCTGTTTTTGAGCAAAAGCATGAAGCAGTAGAAAGTCAGTAGTAAGTCAAACACAGTACAGAACTTACCTTCTCCTATCACCGCTGCTTTTGCTGCACGTGTATTAACGCAGTGCAGGAGAGATCTAGGGTGGATGCTGAAGCTGAGAAAAGCCACCACACAGCCCAGCTTGGCCAGCCCGAAGCAGACGTAGATGAGGTCAGGTCCATTACCCATCAGCAGGGCCACTGTGTCGCCTTTTTTCAGATTCCCAGAGTGTAGGAAGACCTGCGCTACACTGCTGATCCTCCTGTCCGCATCCTGGTAGGTGTTCACCTTCCCTTCGGAGATGAGGAACAGCTTGTGGGGAATCTTTCCCACTCTCTGCATGAACAGGTCAATTATGGAGAGAATTCCACTGCTTGCCCACTTCTTTGCTCTTGCTTTTAAGCTCTTGCGCCTCAAGAAGTAGATCAGATCTTCCCAGAAAGATGGGAAAAAGGTCTTCAGAGACACAAGCAGCAACACTAGTCCTCCAGCAACTGTCAAAAGCCACGTGCATAGCCACGTGCAAAGTGACAGCCCCGTGCAAGCCCATATTATTTCCTGGGGGGGGGGGGGGAATAATAGATTAGCTATTTCAGAGGTATAAAAGACATTACTATAATTAATAATGAGTTTTAAGACAGAGACTGGGAGTTAATAAGCTAATTACAATTCCACCATTTAATTTGAGAACTTTTAAAAATACCATATTGGAGTTCACCAGAATACAAAGGCCCAGAACAATATAAAAAAGAAAAAGGGAGTAAAGAGTGAAAAAGATTGTGCAGTTTGTCAGGGCAGAGGAGTTCATCCAGAGTAAAGAATGTGGCCAGGGTGACAGTAGAATGAAAAAGACACTGGCAATTAAAAACAAGTTGGAAGTTTAGAAATGTAAAAAGGATCCAAAAACCAAATGAAAGAAAACGAATTCAGGAAGCAATTTGACACATTTTTTTTTTTTTAAAACTTGGAGTCATAATTTTGTCTAGATTGTTTTTGTACCCTGGCAAATCCCCAAAAAGTTGGAAACAAACAGTTAATTCGTATGGTATCGTATGTGTATTATGGATGTATGCTAAGTATTGTGCATCTGTAAGATGCGCCCAACATGCTCTTCTTCGCTGCCTGCGTTGTTTTTGTGGTCCCATGGAATTTGAGACCATCATCTAATCCTCCACAGGTTTGAGCAGTCTGATGAACATGCACACGTTTCAGGCAATACACTGTGTACCTTCTCAGGTAGCCAGGTTTCACCTCAGGATTTTCTGGCATTTGCAATACATGGTGATTCATAACTTTGCATTATTTATCATTTTTTCAGTATTTAGAACAGCACCCTGAAGTCTCAAACAACATCATGCACAAGCACGTACTAAGATTTGGAAAAAAACCTTTCTAGCGTCAGTGTTATTAACTTTGTTAGCGTATTTCAGGCAACCAGCAATTGCCATCTCTTGAAACGGTCATCGAGGAGGACTTATGAAGATCACACAAGATCCCTACAATCTGATGTGCGTAACATCGACCGGTCTCCTTTTTGAAGTTTCAGCCATGATTACTACAAATACTTGAAACACCTTGTGTGACAATCTAGGATTCAGGAACACTTGAGCAGTCTGGGAGCCTTTTCTAAATGATGTGGCCTCCACTCTGCAGTTTAGAAATATTTTACTGACAAGCTGGACTTTTGGTATGTTCATCAAGATTGCTTACATTTTTAACAACATTCCGTGACTATACTAACTTGTGGACTTTTTTGCCGCAGGCAGGGTCTTGTATGTACCATAAAGCATAGGTAAAGTTGTGTGGGTAAAAGAGCAGGTAAGACTCTCCAGAAATGTTCTGCAGTCCCAGGGAAATGTAAACAGCCCTGTGTGTGTTGGCCCCGACGTCAAGTTCATGTCCTACTTCTCTGAGGTACCTGAGATGTCCCTGAGATACCTGAGGTACATAGCCTTTAGGTAATTGCCCATGTAGTTAGTATTACAACGAGCCTAGAAGTGCGTACAAGACCAAGGATCTCTCCTGCAGACTTTGAATAGTGATCCATCAGGCTGCCCAAATGTCCACTGTGGGAAAAAAATATTTTCAGGATAGAGCTAGCCTTTTAATAGCCTTTTAATAGCCTTCGTGTTTTGAACAGGTGCTACATAACCTCTGCTCTGAAATTTGGAAAATTTGCAAATTGCAAGTTGCAAAATTTGCAAAATTGCAATTGAATTCAAGAAAATTGGTCACCAAACTCCCTGGCTTTGGTTTGTCGGGGTTTTTTGGTGCTATAGAGTCAGAAAGTGGGGAAACCCGGAGTTTTGTTTACTTACTCTCTCTGCTTTGCTCCTCTTTGTTTCTTTTCAGCTTTTCCTCTGCAGTCACAAGGATCAAAAACATTTCCTCGTAATGAAAACTGAGATTCTTAAGCATCTCTGGGTGTTCAGAGCCTGAGCTTGAAGTAAAACACAAAAGGCTAAGACAGTAGTCAACGGCATCGAAATGCACAATTAACTATCTTCCAGTATTTAGGCAACCACAGGACTAATGACAAACAGGAAGGCTTTCCAAACACAGTGAGCCCAAACATTCACTAAGAATTCAAGTGAAGGTTCTGTTTTCCAAGTCATCTGCCAGCTTTTTCAGTTACACAACATGCTACCCTTGCTAAAAGCAATCTAATCAGCAGGCAGCAAAAGTTCCGTTTTGAAGCTCACCCTACTGTCTCGTTAATAGGAATAGGTTAAGAAGTTTATCTGATTGAGGCAGAGAGGCACAGAAGACAGCTTCAGAGAAGTGTAAGGCAAGCAAAGAAAGGAATGAATCTAATCTGACTTCAGCTACATACAGTGGACGTTGTTCTGTGTAAGTACTGAGAAATTACCTATAAAAGACATGAGAACATTATAATTTAGCTAAGTGTATAACCAGTGCTTTTTCCAGCATCTGAATGATAAGTAAACAGATATTTTCTTACCAACTTTTTGATTTTGTACTTTGATTAGTGTCCTGTATTCGGTTAGATCCTTTCTGCCCCTGTGCATCACTCATAGGAAGGTTGCGTGGGTAATCTGAACATACTCAGTTTATCCAAGCAGATGCTCTCCTGAAGCTCCACACCCGTAGTGTTTCACTGGTGACTGCATGCCCACACATACAGCTGAAGCCTCCTTTCTGTCTCCTGGATGTCCCAGGTCTCCTGTTCTGTAGTTCCTCAGCTTTGCAGCTATCTTCAAGCATCTGACTGAAAGGGAATCGGACGTTGCACCTTAGAACGCAGTGTGTTTGCTGACTGTATGGAGAGTGAATTGTTAAAAGCAAAAGCAGTCAATTACGCTCTGTTAGTTTATGTGCTTAAAAGGACCATAAGCAGCAAGGCAGAGCGTTGTACCAAAGGAAAGGACTACTCTGTTGAAACGACTGTTTCAGTGTAATGGAAGAAGTGTAGTGATGTTGCTGTGTACTCCTAACTCCAATACATTCAGTATACAGCAAATGTTTCCATAGCATTTCTCTCACATTGTCGTATGTTCTCTGCAGTAGGTACAAAGGCCTCATTAGGTTGAAGAGTATTTTCTGACAAACACATTTTTTAAGCTTAGTCATACAAACCTCGGAGGACAGTCTTGTTACAGACTGTAAATGCTGAAAAAGGACACTATACTATATGCCTCTGGCTGCCTAATGGGTTGAAGAAGTAGGCAATACTACATGAATACAGGAAGGCATATACACTGTTGGCTAACAACTTAAATCACACGGACTAAGCCTTTCATTTCTAAAAGTCAAAATCACAAGCTGAACAGCTTTTGAAAAAGGTTGCTAAATACACATGGGTGTGCTGCATTCCTGTTTGTGTACTATTTAATTTTTCATAAGAAGGATCTTCTATCACTGTATGAATGTTCTCTGAGGCATAATGATGGTGTTCGGATTTTAGAAAAGCTGTAGGCCATTACTTTTTTCCCTACAATTCATTTTACTGAATAATTAAGAGATTACATTATGTCACCTGATTAGAATATATTAATTAAGCTTAGAGACTTTGTTCCGTTCACATACTAAATATTTCATTTCATTTGCTGTGTTTGGAGGACATAATTCTGGGCCGGTCGTATGGTACATTGGCACATTATGGAAGGATTGGACTCTCACCCTGACTGGAGGAAAAGATTAAAGAAGCTGTAAAGGAGACCACATGACTATGGAGTAGGTTGTCTGAAAGCATGAATGGCCTGTCAGAGAGCAAGAAAAACAGGAAGCTAATGGCTAGGAGGGAGGGTCAGGCAGAGGAACGGTTTGGTTTATTTCTAATAATGGAAGTAGAGATGTGTGATTTTGCTGTTGCTGTTCCCTTGTGAAGAATGTATTTTAAAGGTGGGTTTTTCTGTCCTTGAAGGCAAGGACAACACTGGGAAGTACACACAAAGTGAGGTCAAGAAGACTGAACAGTCTCAGCTGAAATAAAAACGACAGGATCAGCAGAAGAGAGAGAAAACATTTATCCTAGAGCGTAATATGGTTACGGGTCTTTCCTAGCAGTCCTAGATTTCAGTCCATTTACTTAGTAGCAGAAACTGCACCTGTGTCATACATCCTGGTATGTGTCCTGAGGAACTCCCTGTTCCTACTTGGTGATGCTAATATACAGGATTTCATTTAGTCGGTATGTTAGAACATTTGTTTTATGTCTTGGTACACATACCAACTAATGAGCCCTCACGGGTTCATATGGAGTTATGGAAGTATTGCCAACCTGTATGAAAGATGGGAAAAGAGGAGTAGAAAGGTTGAATAAATTGCCCAGTATTACCTAATACGCCAGTAAGAGGGCCAAAATTGCAGCTCAACATGCTGTACTCTGCTCCAAGCAGCGCTACCTTGGGACCACCACTTTAAAAGAGTTCTGAAGTAACCATAAATTTGTATGTGAAAATACTGAGCTGAAGGAAATCACCACTAACAAAGGGAATCTGAGTCTCCCTGTAGTCAGTGGAGTTGTAGCTACCTAAGCCAATAAATAGAAACAGCAATGAGATGATGCTAAAGCATCTGCCCAGGCTGTTCTCTTGCTGATGGATGATTGTTTCTGCTGGTACATTGGAGAGTTTCAGATCTGAGTCCTTTATTACACTAATTAATTCCACATATTTTTGGTGCTTATGCATTTGATATTTAAACAAGACTATCGCTTTCCCCTCTTTTTTATCCAGCATATGTGTATGTCTCTAGGAAGTGCTTGCAGCTTGGAATGGCTCTGATTTCCTGTTTTTGAGCAAAAGCATGAAGCAGTAGAAAGTCAGTAGTAAGTCAAACACAGTACAGAACTTACCTTCTCCTATCACCGCTGCTTTTGCTGCACGTGTATTAACGCAGTGCAGGAGAGATCTAGGGTGGATGCTGAAGCTGAGAAAAGCCACCACACAGCCCAGCTTGGCCAGCCCGAAGCAGACGTAGATGAGGTCAGGTCCATTACCCATCAGCAGGGCCACTGTGTCGCCTTTTTTCAGATTCCCAGAGTGTAGGAAGACCTGCGCTACACTGCTGATCCTCCTGTCCGCATCCTGGTAGGTGTTCACCTTCCCTTCGGAGATGAGGAACAGCTTGTGGGGAATCTTTCCCACTCTCTGCATGAACAGGTCAATTATGGAGAGAATTCCACTGCTTGCCCACTTCTTTGCTCTTGCTTTTAAGCTCTTGCGCCTCAAGAAGTAGATCAGATCTTCCCAGAAAGATGGGAAAAAGGTCTTCAGAGACACAAGCAGCAACACTAGTCCTCCAGCAACTGTCAAAAGCCACGTGCATAGCCACGTGCAAAGTGACAGCCCCGTGCAAGCCCATATTATTTCCTGGGGGGGGGGGGGGAATAATAGATTAGCTATTTCAGAGGTATAAAAGACATTACTATAATTAATAATGAGTTTTAAGACAGAGACTGGGAGTTAATAAGCTAATTACAATTCCACCATTTAATTTGAGAACTTTTAAAAATACCATATTGGAGTTCACCAGAATACAAAGGCCCAGAACAATATAAAAAAGAAAAAGGGAGTAAAGAGTGAAAAAGATTGTGCAGTTTGTCAGGGCAGAGGAGTTCATCCAGAGTAAAGAATGTGGCCAGGGTGACAGTAGAATGAAAAAGACACTGGCAATTAAAAACAAGTTGGAAGTTTAGAAATGTAAAAAGGATCCAAAAACCAAATGAAAGAAAACGAATTCAGGAAGCAATTTGACACATTTTTTTTTTTTTAAAACTTGGAGTCATAATTTTGTCTAGATTGTTTTTGTACCCTGGCAAATCCCCAAAAAGTTGGAAACAAACAGTTAATTCGTATGGTATCGTATGTGTATTATGGATGTATGCTAAGTATTGTGCATCTGTAAGATGCGCCCAACATGCTCTTCTTCGCTGCCTGCGTTGTTTTTGTGGTCCCATGGAATTTGAGACCATCATCTAATCCTCCACAGGTTTGAGCAGTCTGATGAACATGCACACGTTTCAGGCAATACACTGTGTACCTTCTCAGGTAGCCAGGTTTCACCTCAGGATTTTCTGGCATTTGCAATACATGGTGATTCATAACTTTGCATTATTTATCATTTTTTCAGTATTTAGAACAGCACCCTGAAGTCTCAAACAACATCATGCACAAGCACGTACTAAGATTTGGAAAAAAACCTTTCTAGCGTCAGTGTTATTAACTTTGTTAGCGTATTTCAGGCAACCAGCAATTGCCATCTCTTGAAACGGTCATCGAGGAGGACTTATGAAGATCACACAAGATCCCTACAATCTGATGTGCGTAACATCGACCGGTCTCCTTTTTGAAGTTTCAGCCATGATTACTACAAATACTTGAAACACCTTGTGTGACAATCTAGGATTCAGGAACACTTGAGCAGTCTGGGAGCCTTTTCTAAATGATGTGGCCTCCACTCTGCAGTTTAGAAATATTTTACTGACAAGCTGGACTTTTGGTATGTTCATCAAGATTGCTTACATTTTTAACAACATTCCGTGACTATACTAACTTGTGGACTTTTTTGCCGCAGGCAGGGTCTTGTATGTACCATAAAGCATAGGTAAAGTTGTGTGGGTAAAAGAGCAGGTAAGACTCTCCAGAAATGTTCTGCAGTCCCAGGGAAATGTAAACAGCCCTGTGTGTGTTGGCCCCGACGTCAAGTTCATGTCCTACTTCTCTGAGGTACCTGAGATGTCCCTGAGATACCTGAGGTACATAGCCTTTAGGTAATTGCCCATGTAGTTAGTATTACAACGAGCCTAGAAGTGCGTACAAGACCAAGGATCTCTCATGCAGACTTTGAATAGTGATCCATCAGGCTGCCCAAATGTCCACTGTGGGAAAAAAAAATTTTCAGGATAGAGCTAGCCTTTTAATAGCCTTTTAATAGCCTTCGTGTTTTGAACAGGTGCTACATAACCTCTGCTCTGAAATTTGGAAAATTTGCAAATTGCAAGTTGCAAAATTTGCAAAATTGCAATTGAATTCAAGAAAATTGGTCACCAAACTCCCTGGCTTTGGTTTGTCGGGGTTTTTTGGTGCTATAGAGTCAGAAAGTGGGGAAACCCGGAGTTTTGTTTACTTACTCTCTCTGCTTTGCTCCTCTTTGTTTCTTTTCAGCTTTTCCTCTGCAGTCACAAGGATCAAAAACATTTCCTCGTAATGAAAACTGAGATTCTTAAGCATCTCTGGTGTTCAGAGCTTGAGCTTGAAGTAGAACTTTTTACTTCCAAAAAAGTAGGTGCCCCCCAGGACCTCCAGGGCTGTTTCTGCTTTCCAGCCAGGCAGCCTGCCGCAGTGCTGGTGCCGGGGGTTGTCCCTCCCCAGGTGCAGGGCTTTGCGCTTCCCCTTGCTGCAGTTCTTGGGGCTGATGCCTTGGCAGGGTACGACCCCAGGTTGATGCAGAGAGCAGCACCATTGGTGACTCGGCGCAGGAGGAGGATTTGGGTGCCGCCGTAGGGAGGCTGCCCCGGGCAGCGCAGGCTGGTAGGAGAGCGGAGCCCCGCGACGTGGGGCAGAGGGTGCGGTGAGGAGGAGGACGGGCCTGGGGTGATGAGCGATGGGGCACGGGCTGGCCCTGGAGACCCCCCGGCTGGAAACATCTGTCCGGGGACCAGCTGCAGAGATGCAGGCCTGGAGCTGGGCCGCACTTGCCTGCGGGCAGTTTATTTGGATTGATAGATCTGGGGCCTTCTGATGGACTTGCAGGCCGGCTCGCGCCCCAGCTGCTGGCCCGGCCCTGGTTTCGGCAGCTCCTGGGGCCTGGTCCTAGTTGGGCCGGTGGGGTGGCCTCTTGGGTGGCTGGCAAGAGTCCGGGGAGCTGCCGGCCCTCCTCTTCGGGGCTCGCCGAGGCCCTCCAGGGGAGCGGTCCCTGCCCCGGCTGGGAGTGGAGGGACCTGCCCCAGCCTCCCCCGCATCCTCCTGCGGCTCTTCCTGCTGCCCGTGGGTGGGAACGGGGGCGTCGGGGGGGCTGCTGGGACCCCCACGAAGAGCAGCGCTTGAGGTGCCGGGGCGCTCCTCTTCGCCGGCTCCCGCAGGGCTGCCGGAGGGGCCTGGGCCAGGGGCAGGAGACCCCCTTCGGGAGGCAGCAGGCCGAGGGGCAGCCGCAGGGCTGCCCTCCCGCTCCTCGACGGCATGGCCGTCCTCGAGGCCCAGCAGGCGGTGGGCCTCCCTGCTGCAGCGCTGCACGGCGACGTTGATCAGCTGGTGTACGAACGTCGCCGCGCGCTCGTGGAGGCTGGCCTGCAGCAGCCGGACCAGGACCCCTTCGTCCAGCCCAAAGAAGCCCAGGACAGAGAGGGTGAGGTCCTCCAGCACAGCTGCCGTTGAGGGCTCCTCCGCAAAGATCAGCCCCAGCTGCTGTTGCAGCCAGGGCAGAAAGCGCTGGAGGAGAGCTGGGTGCTCGTCGAAGAGGGAGGCCCAGGTGTCGGGCTGGAGGCCGCCCACTGGAGGCCTGGGCCCCGACTCCACCGCCCGCGGCTGGGGTGTGACAGGGCGCGGGGGGCTCTGGGTGGCTGGCTGCCTGGGCGCTCCTCCTGCCTGGCGGGTGCTAAGTGATGGTGATGCCGACCCAGATGGTGTGATGATGACCTCTTCGAAGTCATCATCTGCCCGCACCGAGTGCACGATGGACTGCACTCTCCTCTTGCAGAGGGGGCACTCGGGCTTGCTCTGAGCCCACCGCAGGATGCACCCGTAACAGAACTGGTGGAGGCACGGCATCACGTAGGCAGCATCATCCCAGCTGTCCAGGCATACTGGACAGCGGTCGCCTACCTCCATGGCCATGCTCTCCACTCACTGCGGTGGGCGGGGGGAGCCGGGGGTGATGAACTGCTCCCTCCCTTTGGCGCTGCAGCAGCGGGTGTTGTGCTGGAAAAGGAAGAGAGGCCACGGTCATTGGGTGGCCCGGCGAGGGGTGGAAGAAATGCCCAGGTCCCTCAAGAAGGAAACCCTCCCAGCTCCCCAGGGTGAGGTTTCCCCACCCAGCTCACCGCTGCTGCTTCGAGCGCGTCTCCTGGGTGCCCCGGCTGCCTAAAGCTGGCAGGGCCGGGGATAATCTGCTGACGGCTCTGGGGTCAGGCACAGAGAGCTGTAAGCAACAGCTCCCCAGTCAGGACACCAGCTCCAAGGCCTCGCTCAGCACTCCAGCCTCACAAGCTGCTCAGCTGGAGTGTGGGCATGAGCCAGCTCAGTGGGACTCAGTCCCCGCATAGGAGCAGCGAGGGTCGCCTGGTCACCATCGCTAGGTGACACAGCCCATCCGTCGCTGACAACAGAACCCATCGCTCGGGGACTCGGTGACATCAGGGTTTTCTGCTCTCTTTCTGCCCTAGCTGGAGGGCACAAGGGTGATCCCCTTTGCTCAGCACCCACCAGGCCTCATGCAGGCACTACATCCCACGTGGGGTCCCGGAGACACGTTGACAGAGCAGAGGGGCTCAGGGGAGGCAAGGATGGTCTGTGGGGCTGGGGCTGGTTCAGCATGGAGCAGAGGAGGCATCGGGGCACCTCACAGCACACCCCGGTGCCTATGGGGAAGGTATCAAGGGGATGGGGACAGGCTCTTCCCAGCACTGCCTGGTGGGAGGGTGAGAGACGGCGGCACCTCCTGAAACAAGAGAGGTTCAGGCTGGAGGTAAGGGATCAAAACCAAAATCCCTGTGAGGATCATGAAGCACTGGAGTGGGTTGCCCAGAGATGAGGTTGGATCCCTGAGCCTGCAAATCAGCCTTCAAGACCTGAGTGGCCACAACCCAGAGCATCCAGATCTATATTCGTTGTCGACCCTGCCCTGAGCCAGTGCAATTCTGTTCTCAGCATGGCGTCCGATGAAATGCCGAGAGACCAAGGACTGGTTTTTAATACTGTTCCTCCCTGGTTTCAGGGGAGCTGCCACAAGGCACCATACGTGCCAGCAACTCATCTGGGCCCCATGAAACTCTGCTGAGGGTGAATTTTGGCCTCTGAGTTTCCTATGATATCCGATAGTGGTCAGAACTTCAAAAGTGCAGATGTTCCCAAATGAAAAATCGCAAAGCTGACGTCCTTAAAGAATAAGACAGCCGCTTAAATTGCATGGCATATATTTCAGGAATGGCCTTGGGAAACACGGACACTTTCTTCTTCCCATCTCCCCTAGCAGCTAGTGCTGGAATATTTTGTGGAACATTTTAGGCAGCCACATGTCATCTACATATACGTTCCATAATGTAACGTCTCAATATTCTAGTGTAGTCTATAAGCATAGCAGCTCACGCCACAGTACAAAAGCAAACCAAACTGCTTGATGTTTTGGTTTAGCCTGACAACATTTGGCCACAAAACATCTTGTTCATGCTTTTGGAACTAGTCATTCTAACATGCCATAGAAGACCTTCTTAAGTGCCCACTTCATGAAGAAATGTAGCTAAGTGCAAGGTCGTATTTCTTTCTTGTAGGTCATATTAATAAATGAGTGTAGCAGTCACTGTAAGTGATCCAAACCATGCCACTGAGGTTGGCTCCTTTGCAAGTAAGCTTTTATACCACGTCTACTGTATTGGGTTTGCGTGGCAGTGCTTTGGTAGCGGGGGGGGCTACAGGGGTGGCTTCTGTGAGAAGCTGCTAGAAGCTTCTCCTATGTCTGATAGAGCCAATGCCAGCCGACTCCAAGACGGATCTGCCACTGGCTAAGGCTGAGCTAATCAGCAACAGTGGTAGCGCCTCTGTGATAACATATTTAAGAAGGGGGAAAAAACTGGGAAGCGGCAGCCGGAGAAGAGAGGAGTGAGAATATGTGAGAGAAACAACTCTGCAGACACCAAGGTCAGTGAAGAAGGAGGGGGAGGAGAGGCTCCAGGCGCCGGAGCAGAGATTCCCCTGCAGCCCGTGGTGAAGACCATGGTGAAGCAGGTTGTCCCCCTGCAGCCCATGGAGGTCCACGGTGGAGCAGATATCCACCTGCAGCCCGTGGAGGACCCCACGCTGGAGCAGGGGGATGCCTGAAGGAGGCTGTGGTCCTGTGGGAAGCCCATGCTGGAGCAGGCTCCTGGCAGGACCTGTGGAGCCATGGAGAGAGGAGCCCACGCTGGAGCAGGTTTGCTGGCAGGACTTGCGATCCCGCGGGGGACCCATGCTGGAGCAGTCTGTTCCTGAAGGACTGCACCCTGTGGAACAGACCCACGCTGGAGCAGTTCGTGAAGAACTGCAGCCTGTGGGAAGAACCCACGTTGGAGAAGTTCGTGGAGAACTGTCTCCTGTGGGAGGGACCCCACGCTGGAGCAGGGGAAGAGTGTGAGGAGGAAGGAGGGGCAGAAACAACGTGTGATGAACTGACCGCAACCCCCATTCCCCGTCCCCCTGCGCCGCTCGGGGGGAGAGGTAGAAAATCGGGAGTGAAGTTGAGCCCGGGAAGAAGGGAGGGGTGGGGGGAAGGTGTTGTTTTTTTAAGATTTGGGTTTACTTCTCATTATCCTACTCTGATTTTGATTGGTAATAAATTAAACTAATTTCCCCAAGTTAAGTCTGTTTTGCCCATGATGGTAATTGGTGAGTGATCTCCCTATGTCCTTATCTCGACCTACGAGCCTTTTCTTCATATTTTCTCTCTCCTGTCCAGCTGAGGAAGGGGAGTGAGTGAGCAGCTGTGTGGTGATTAGTCCGGCTGGGCTTAAACCACGACATCTACTCTAAAAATTCTGGGATGTAGATTCTGCTCTCACTCGCAACAGGGTACCTACCTAAGGACACAATGGAGCATGTAACTCGCAATGTTACTTGCCAAAAAATCCTTTTTTTTTTTTTCCTTCTAGTGTGAAGAGTTTTGCATACACTTAAATTTATAGCATACAATTAAGAACTGTGTACATTAATACTAGATCATCTTGTTTTATGCATTCTGCACAAAAACGCACTGCAATTGACAGGTATTAACATGTGACACAATTTGTACATTTTTAAATTTTGTTACGTACAAGTATTTTTACAATTCAACATTAATTAAAGAAATACAAATAAAATATTTCAGTACAAAAAGATTTGTGTTGTTCATACACTGAACGTATTTAAAGATGTTCTATACCAGAAGTATTTTACAATGCATTTGAAGGAATTGCAGCATTTTAAAGAACTCTTTCACTTGTAAAACTGTGTCAAAATGGAAGTGGCATCCACGTCAGTCCACCATGGTGGAGAGAAAGCAGCAGTTTCCTTAGATGGTGATTTCCATTTTGTTTGAGACGTGTGAAAGCTGAATGGAGTTGTGGGTTTTACCAGGATGGGAGCATAAGGATGACTTCCTCAGTTCTCTCCACGGGAGTCTCAAAGGGTCAAAAAAAGGAAGGGATGAACAAGAGCACTTTTCATCTCTGCAGCAGAAGTTGCAGGACGTGCGAGAAGGATTAGGCCTCATCTTGTGAAAGGGTAAAGCGATGTCCTGGACCCTCAGCTGTGCAGATGCTCAATGAAGGTTCAGATCCTGCTGTGCCCATCTTTCTCGTAAAAGGTCTGAAAAGCAATCAGATTTTCAGAGTGTGTGGTGACTTACAGCTGGAACAATGTTGTGTGCAACTCTGCGTGAGGAAGTTATCATAAAAACAGTCAAACTAATCAGACAAATGGTTCAGCGTGTACAAATTTCTGTATGAGCGCATCTTACTCATCTTATTTTTGAACCCTTTTCTGCTTGTAGGTCTGCAAAATGCCTTACCTAGTGGCTAGTGTGCAAGTCAGTTTTGCCATTAAGGGAGGAATACTTCACTAAGGTGAGCACTGAAGGTACTAGAAGTGAGTCAGTGAGAGCTGCCAGGGGAGAATACCTAGGAAAGGGCATAAGACAGAGGCAAGCAAATGGTGGTACTTTTGCAGCACGCTCACCCAGCAGTTTGCAGCTCAGAGACTTCCTGAATGTGTCTTTGTGTGTGAAAGCTCTCCAATGGGCTTTTCTTTTGGGGGCTTGGATTCCTTGGTTTTGAACGTTTCAAAAGCTTAGTATCCACAAAACTGAGCAGCAAGAAGTTCCATTGCTTAATTACACCAAGAACCACCGCCTGCTTACTTTCAGGCATCCATCTGCTGCTTGCATTTCATGGCACCTTTCTTTTCATTACGCTATTATCCTAAAATACACCGGTACATGGCGTGTTGCTCTTATTCAGGCTACCCATATCTCTCGCTTTGATGGGGGTCACTGTATTTGCCACTCAGAAATTATGGAGGTTCTCCAATGAACAACCGCTGTAGAAGGTTCACCCAGTTGCCAAGCCGCATCTTTTGTCCCTTTATTCTTTCTTCAGATCTCTTTTCTTTCCTTGCAAGTGCAGCTACCTCTAGACCAAATTTAATCCGAAGAGGGCAGTATTTCATCGATTTTGACAAATAGTTTCCCAACTTCTACTACTCTGAAAAGTGCGTGGTACAGCTTGTGGGGCCCTCAGAACATTCTCTGATGAGGGTTTACTTTTCAGCTCTGCATACTGCCTAGCTTCCAGAGCATGTTTTACAAGTAATGAACACATTCCTGCTTAAGCTAATTAAAAATAAGAACTTCAACCACAACACCTCACATTCAAAAAGAGAGTATCCTGGAGGATTTTTACTAGATCCTGGGGGAACTTTACAATGTTACAGGGCATCGTCAGAAACAAGGGTTAAAAGTAAGAAAGAAAAATGTAGAGAAAATACTTTGTAACAACTGCACCCGGTACTTAGACATATTAGAGATAAAGACTGTCTGCACTGACTCTCTGCTGATAAAGATTGTCTTCACTGACTCTCTGCTAACTAGCAATAATGATTAGCACAAGGACGAATCGTAGAAATATAGAAAAGACTGCCAAAATAGTGCCCTAGAGTTAACTCGTCTCATTATAATCTCATTCTAATGCTAAAGAACACACCTCCCAGATAGAAAAGCCCCAACCCAATTTAGCCCCCTACTCTCTGAGCATATGTGGTGAATTAAAAGAGAACTGTAATTATAAGATGAAGTAAGAAAAGTGTTAACCAAGAGTTAATTAAGGGGTAGAACCAGGAGGCGTAACTAACTTTGTTAACTGTTTTAAATACCTGTCATGATTGTAACCCGGTGTGCATGTTAGGAGGAGAAATCCCCTTGCACCCGGCGCCGCAATAAACCAATGTCAGCTTTATAACTCTGTGTGAGTTGTGAAGTTTGTTTCTGCGTGTCACCTGCCAGGACAGACTGGGCCCTGTCCCAGTCCAAACTGGATACCCTGCCCCCCCGCCCCGGGACAGAATGGGATCATTCCCAGTCGAAACTGGATCCCCTGACCCGCTCCACGGACAGACTGGGCCCTCTCCCGGTCCAAACAGTATCCCCTGGCACCCTCCCAGTACCGAGTGGGAACATTCCCAGTCCAAACTGGATCCCCTGGCCCCCTCCCTGTCCAGACCAGGATCATTCCCAGTCCAAAGTGCATACACTGGCTTCCTCCCAGTATGGACTAGAATCATTCCCAGTCCAAAATGGATCTCCTGGCCCCCTCCCAGCACAGACTGCGATAATTCCCAGTCCAAACTGGATCCCCTGGCCCCCTCCCAGTACAGAGTGGGCCTTGTCCCAGTCCAAATTGGATCCCCTGGCCCCCTCCCAGTCCAGACCGGGATCATTCCCAGTCCAAACTGCATCCCCTGGCCCCCTCCCCGTACAGACTTGGCCCTGTCCCAGACCAAACTGGATCCCCTGGCCCCCTCCCAGGACAGACTGGAACCTGTCCCAGTCCAAACTGGAGCCCCTGGCAACCTCCCAGTAGAGACTGCAATCATTCCCAGTTCCAACTGGAGCCCCTGGCCCCCTCCCAGGACAGAATGGGCCCTGTCCCAGTCAAAACTGGATCCCCTGGCCCCCTCCCAGGACAGATTGGGATCATTCCCAGTCCAAACTGGATCCCCTGGCCCCCTCCCAGGACAGACTGGGCCGTGTCCCAATCCAAACTGGATCCCCTGGCCCCTCCCAGTACAGATTGGGCCCAGTCCCAGTCCAAACTGGATCCCATGGCCCCCTCCCAGGACAGACTGGGATCATTCCCCGTCCAAACTGGATCTCCTGGCCCCCTCCCACGACAGACTGGGTCCTGTCCCAGTCCAAACTGGATGACCTGGCACCCTCCCAGTACAAAGTGAGATCATTCCCAGTCCAAACTGGATCCCATGGCCCCCTCCCTGTCCAGACCGGGATCATTCCCAGTCCAAAGTGCATACACTGGCTTCCTCCCAGTATGGACTAGAATCATTCCCAGTCCAAAATGGATCGCCTAGCCCCCTACCAGGACAGACTGGGATCATTCCCAGTCCAAACTGGATCCCCTGGCACCATCCCAGGACAGACTGCAATCATTCCCAGTCCGTACTGGATCACGTGGCCCCCTCCCAGGACAGACTGGGCCCTGTCCCAGTCCAAACTGGATCCCCTGGACCCCTCCCAAGACAGTCTGGGATCATTCCCAGTCCAAACTGGATCCCCTGGCCCACTCCCAGGACAGACTGGGCTCTGTCCCAGTCCAAACTGGATCCCCAGGCCCCCTCCCAGGACAGACTGGGATCACTCCCAGTCAAAACTGGATCCCCTGGCCCCATCCCAGTCCAGACCAGGATCATTCCCAGTCCAAACTGGATCCCCTGGCCCCCTCCCAAGACAGACTGGGACCAGTCCCAGTCCAAACTGGAGCCTCTGGTCCCCTCCCAGTACAGAATGCAATTATTCCCAGTTCCAACTGGAGCCCCTGGCCCCCTCCCAGGACAGATTGGGATAATTCCCACTCCAAATTGTTTCCCCTGTCCGCCTCCCAGGAAAGACTGGGCCCTGTCCCAGTCCAAACTCGATCCACTGGCTCCTCCAGTACAGAGTGGGCCCTGTCCCAGTCCAAACTGGATCCCCTGGCCCACTCCCAGGACAGAGTGGGATCATTCCCAGTCCAAACTGGATCCCCTGGCCCCCTCCAGGGCAGACTGGGATCATTCCCAGTCCCAACTGGATCAGCTGGCCCCCTCCCCGTACAGACTTGGCCCTTTCCCAGTCCAAACTGGATCCACTGGCCCCCTCCAAGGACAGACTGGGACCTGTCCCAGTCCAAACTGGATCCCCTGGCCCCTCCCATTACAGTGTGGGCCTTGTCCCAGTCCAAACTGGATCCCCTGGCCCCCTCCTAGGACACACTGGGCTCTATCCCACTCGAAACTGGATCCCATGGCCGCCTCCCAGGACAGATTGGGATCATTCCTACTCCAAACTGAATCCCATTGCCCCCTCCCAGGACAGACTGGGCCCTGTCCCAGTCCCAACTGGATCCCCTGGCACCTTCCCAGTACAGACCGGGATCATTCCCAGTCCAAAGTGCATACCCTGGCTTCCTCCCAGTATGGACTAGAATCATTCCCAGTCCAAACTGGATCCCCTGGCCCCCTCCCAGGACAGACTGGGATCATTCCCAGTCCAAACTGGATCCCCTGGCACCATCCCAGGACAGACTGGGATCATTCCCAGTCCACTGGATCCCCTGGCCCCCTCCCAGGACAGACTGCAATCATTCCCAGTTCCAGCTGGAGACCCTGGCCCCCTCCCAGTAGTGTGGGATCATTCCAAGTCCAAACTGGATCCAATGGCCCCCTCCGACTCCAGACCGGGATCATTCCCAGTCCAAAGTGCATACACTGGCTTCCTCCCAGTATGGACTAGAATCATTCCCAGTCCAAACTGGATCCCCTGGCCCCCTCACAGGACAGACTGGGATCATTCCCAGTCCAAACTGGAACCCGTGTCCCCCTCCAAGGACAGACTGGGCCCTGTCCCAGTCCAAACTTAATCCCCTGGCCCCCTGCCAGTACAGACTGGGCCCTGCCCCAGTCCAGATTGGAACCCCTGTTCCCCTCCCAGGACAGACTGGGATCAATCCCAGTCCAAAATGGATCCCCTGGCCCCCTCCCAGGACAGACTGGGCCCTGTCCCAGTCCAAACTGGATCCACTGGCCACTCCCAGTACAGACTGGGCCCTGTCCCAGTCCAAACTTAATCCCCTGGCCCCCTGCCAGCACAGATTGGGCCCTGACCCAGTCCAGATTGGATCCCCTGGCCCCCTCCAAGGACAGACTGGGATCATTCCCAGTCCAAACTGGATGCCCTGGCCCTCTCCCAGGACAGACTGGGATCATTCCCAGTCCCAACTGGATCACCTGGCCCCCTCCCTGGACAGAGTGGGCCCTGTCCCAGTCCAAACTGGATCCCCTGGACCCCTCCCAGGACAGTTTGGAATCATTCCCACGTCAAACTGGATTCCCTGGCCCCCTCCCAGGGCAGACTGGGATCATTCCCAGTCCAAACTGGATCCACTGGCCCCTCCCAGTACAGAGTGGGCCCTGTCCCTGTCCAAACTGGATCCCCTGGCCGCCACCGAGGACAGACACGGATCATTCCCAATCCAAAATCGATCCCCTGGCCCCCTCCCAGGACAGACTGAGATCATTCCCAGTCCAACTGGGATCCCCTGGCCCCCTCCCAGGACAGACTGGGATCATTCCCAGTCCAAACTGGATCCCCTGGCCTACACACAGGACACACTGGGATCATTCCCGGTCCAAACTGGATGCCCTGGCCCCTTCCCAGGACAGACTGGGATCAATCCCAGTCCAAACTGGATGCCCTGGCCCCCTCCTAGGACACACTGGGACCTGTACCACTCCAAACTGGATCCCACGGCCCCCTCCCAGGACAGACTGTTCCCTGTCCCAGTCCAAACTGGATCCCCTGGCCCCTGCCAGTACAGAGTGGGCCCTGTCCCAGTCCAAACTGGAACCCCTGGCCCCATCCCAGGACAGACCGGGATCATTCCCAGTCCAAACTGGATGCCCTGGCCCCCTCCTAGGACACACTGGGCTCTATCCCACTCCAAACTGTATCACATGGCCGCCTCCAAAGACCGACTTGGATCATTCCCACTTCAAACTGAATCCCCTCGCCCCCTCCCAGGACAGACTGGGCCCTGTCCCAGTCCAAACTGGATAACAAGGCACCCTCCCAGTACAGACTGGGATCATTCCCAGTCCAAACTGGATCCAATATCCACCTCCCAGTCCTGACTGGGATCATTCCCAGTCCAAACTTGATCCGGTGGCCCCCTCCCAGTCCAGATTGGGATCATTCCCAGACAAAACTGGATCCAGTGTCCTCCTCCCAGTATGGACTGGAATCATTCCCAGTCCAAACTGGACCCCCTAGCCCCCTCCCAGGACAGACTGGGATCAATCCCAGTCCAAACTGGATCCCCTTGCCCCCTCCCAGGACAGACTGGGCCCTGTCCCAGTCCAAACTGGATCCCCTGGCCCCTCTCCCATTCCAGACTGGGATCATTCCCAGTCCAAAATGCATCCCCTGCCCCCCTCCCAGTCCAGAATGGGATCATTCCCAGTCGAAACTGGATCCCCTGGCCCCCTCCCCGTACAGACTTGGCCCTGTCCCAGTCCAAACAGGATCCCTTGGCCCCGTCCCAGTACAGAATGGGACCTGCCCCAGTCCAAACTGGAGCCCCTGGTCCCCTCCCAGGATAGACTGCAATCATCCCCAGTTCCAACTGGAAGCACTGGCCCCATCCCAGGACAGAATGGGCCCTGTCCCAGTACAAACTGGATGCCCTGGCCCCCTCCTAGGACACACTGCGCTCTATCCCACTCCGAACTGGATCCCATGGCCCCCTCCCAGGGCAGACTGGGCCCTGTCCCTGTCCAAACTGGATCCCCTGTCCCTCTCCCAGGACAGAGTGGGATCATTCCCAGTCCAAACTGGAGACCCTGGCCCCCTCCCAGGACAGAATGGGCCCTGTCCCAGTCCAAACTGGAGCCCCTGGCCCCCTCCCAGGACAGACTGGGAACATTCCCAGTCAAAACTCGATCCCCTGGCCCCCTCCCAGTACAGACTGGGATCATTCCCAGTCCAAACTGGATCCCCTGGCCTCCTCCCAGGACAGACCGGGATCATTCCCATTCCAAACTGGAGCCCCTGGCCCCCTCCCAGGACAGACTGGGATCATTCCCAGTCCAAACTGGATCCCCTGGCCCCCTCCGAGGACAGGCTGGGACCTGTCCCAGTCCAAACTGGATTCCCTGGCCCCCTCCCAGGACAGACTGGGATCATTCCCAGTCAAACTGGATCTGCTGGCCACTTCCCACAACAGAGTGGGATCATTCCCAGTCCAAACTGCATCCCCTGGCCCCCTCCCAGGATAGTCTGTCATCATTCCCAGTCCAAACTGGATCCCCTGGCCCCCTCCCTGGACACGCTGGAATCATTCCCAGTCCAAACTGGATCCCCTGGCCCCCTCCCACGACAGATTGGGATCATTCCCAGTCCAAACTGGATTCCCTGGCCCCCTCCCAGGACAGAGTTGTTGTAAATATTCTGATTTTTAATCAAAATATGATATATAGAAAGGTTAAATTTAATTAATAAATAAATAAGTTAGGATTGTTATGTTAGAAACAATAACCATAGGAACCTCACCAGGGAGTTGACCTTTCATACTAAGGAACTAACAGTAACGAGATGGAACGATGAAGAATTGAATAGAAAAGTGTTGTTTGAGTCCTGTGACAGTGTGACCTGATATGCACCAGTGATGCTGCTTGAAAATCCCCTTACCCTCCCATCTTTATATGAATATCAAGAATGCCAATCGATAGATATTAATAGAAATAAACATGGATTATTCATAGGCATGGAAATTGACAGAAAATTATAAGCTAGAAAGTGATTATTAAAAGATCTAAAGTTATATATATATATATATATATATTCTGTATAAGGGTAACTAGGTATGAGCTACCCCGATTTAATCATAAACTAGCTATGAACAATGTAGCACTGTGAATAGGTAGGATTTGCTTGTCAAGAGAAGGATAAGTTGTAGGCCTGGTCAGTAAACCGGGGAAAACTTAAGAAGATTCCAAGAATGGAATTTTGCAACCAACCTGAGCATGCGCAAAGATGGGGTTCAACTAAAGGACACCATGAGGAAGACTATGGACGACCACCAGAGGACGTCAGACGACCACCTCTGTACCTGAAGGCCCATGCCTCACGAGCATTTACATATATTAACGATTTCTCGGAAATCGTATGAATATGTTAATTGTTTCTTGGAAATATGATGAATATGTATACTTTGATTGTATATAACTTTTGTAGCAGAGAAACTAGGCACGCACACTAGGTGGAGTGATCCCCTGTGCGTCCAGCACTGCAATAAAGAAGTGCCTGCTTACCTACATGCACAGAAGGTAAGACTTTTTTTTTTTTTTTTTTTAAAGACCAGCATACCTCTGCTGCTCCTGAGGCAAAGGAGATTGTCAGAAAACAGCTGCCAAAACACAGCGCAATGACCGGAATAGGAACAGGAGGAACTCGAAATGACAGGAAGCAGAATGTGCAAGACAATCTCAAACGGCGGAAGGTACTCAAGTTAGTAAGTTCCTCAGAAACTTGTTGTCTAGGTGCAGAAAAAGTAAAAAAGATCTATCCTGAAAAAGAGAAGAGCCCTTTACGTACAGCACAATATTCTGTTATTCTGTCTTTAGATATGAATCAAAGGGATATATTTGTAGAAGATCAAAGAGGAGTACTATCTTGTTCTTGTCTGTTTGCCATTTGCATGAACGGCTACTGGGGTTTGGACACGGAATTTTCCCTGCTAACAAGACCTTTACTGAATTTCTCCATCCTTCTGGCAGATCCAGGTAGCTGTTTCAGGAACACAGTGGCAGAGGGAGGGGGAAGAGGAAAAGGAGAGGAATGATTTTTAAAGGGTAACCACATCGTAGCTGTCAAGTTTTTAAAAGGTAATGTGCATGGTGACTGCATAAGCTGTGCCAAATGCGAGGCGATAGGAAAAAATACCCTCACTCACTCCCCAGATTTGCTCCCAACCTTGACTGTATACCTTTTATGACTCATGATGCCCCAAATATGTCTCAATTTCTGATGATTTTTTTGGGGCAGGATCTTAGAGACATGGAGCTCTGCAAAAGAGTTGTTGCTCATAAGGCATTTTATAAACCCAGTAAAACAGCATGGGAAAGACCCCAACAGTAGTAGGTGATATATTATGCTTCTTTTCCTCTTGATGACGTTTGAAAAATCCACATATCACTTTTCTCACTGAACATAGCTGAAGCCAATACTGTCAAGAGCAGGAGCGGGGAGTGGGGGAAGGACAGAGACAGAGAGAGAAAGTCTGATCAGTGTGTGCTGGTCCACAACAGAAGAAGGAACCAACTACTAAATATTTCTCCTAGTTTCAAGAAGGATTAGGTCTTACTGGAAAAAACCTCACAAATGGGTGAAGCATTGCCACCAAACCAGAATTCTCCTCTTTGATTCACAATGAGCACAGGAGGTTGTGAAGAAAGCAGTGAAACACAGAAAGTGCTGTCGATTGACTTTAAAAACCCTCCCACGAATGGGACAACAACAGTACTTTACAAGCTTTATCATAGTAATAATTTTTGAAGAGGGTACTGAACAGCATGGGGCAAAAGAAGGATGGGAAAGGACAGTCCAGTTAGGAGACATGTTCTCCTTCGTCTCTCAGACCCCCAGATACGAGGCTAGCAAGACATGCGACAAACACTGAAAGTAACCTGAAAAAGGCAGATTTTAAAAAGCGTTAAACTGAAAAGATGAAACCAAAAGAAAACCAAACCGAAAAACCAAAACCACACTCCCCAAACCAGAGCAATTGCACACGATGGAGGTGCTCCAACCGCGTACAGAGAAATCTAAGCTACTCATCTCAACGCAATTTATGAAACATTTTCATAATCAAGCAATACAGGAAAATCCTTCCACGAACGGGGAAGACAGTCTAAGCTCTCAGTAACTATGGTATTGGCAGAATCACGTCACACCAAGCCAACTCATGCCAAAACAAACAAACAAATCTGTTGTAAATACTCTGATTTTTTAAAATAATCAAATATAATCATACAGAAAGGTTAAATATGATTAATAAATAAAATAATAAAATACAAATGCATATGTTAGGATTTTTCAGTTAGAAACATTAACCATAGGAACCTCACCAGGGAGTTGCCGTTCCATACTAAGGAACTAACAGTAACGAGATGGAACGATGAAGAATTTAATAGAAAAGTTTCGTTTGAGTCCTGTGACAATGTGACCTGATAGGCACCAGTGATGCTGCTTGGAAAATTCCTTACCTTTCCCATCTTGATTTGAATATCAAGAATGCCAATCAATAGATATTAATAGAAATAACCATTGATTATTTTAAGGATGGATATTGATAGAACAGTATAATCCAGAGAGCGATTAATAAAAAATAAATTATATATATTCTGTATGAAGGTAACTAGGCATGATTTATCTGTGATTTCATCATAAACTAACTGTTGAACAATGTAGCATTGTGAATCGATAGGGTTTGCTTGTCAAGAGAATGGTAAGTTATAGGCCTGGTCAGTAAACTGAGGAAAACTTAAGAAGATTCCAAGAATGGGATTTTGCAACCAACCTGAGCATGCGCAAAGATGGGGTTCAACTAAAGGACACCATGAGGAAGACTATGGACGACCACCAGAGGACGACAGACGACCACCTCTGTACCTGGAGGCCCATGCCTCAAAAGCCTTTACATATATTAATGAGTTCTCGGAAATTGTATGAGTATGTTAATTGTTTCTTGGAAATATGATGAATATGTATACTTTAGTTGAATATAACTTTTGTAGCAGAGAAACTAGGCACGCACACTAGGTGGAGTGATCCCCTGTGCGTCCAGCGCTGCAGTAAAGAAGTGCCTGCTCACCTATGTACATCGTGTAGATGAGTTTTTATATTACAGATTTGTAACAAATCCAAAACAAAAAACACCACATGAAAACCAAACCAAGACATTCCCAAGCACCCCAGTCTTCCATGTTCCCCTCACTGCACTTCTATGAAACATCTCACGAATCAAAGAAAGTTAGCAGAATAATGCTCTTCATCTAGTACAGAACGTTTCTTTAACTTTTTTAACAGTATATGAAGATGTCCAAGATTTCAAAGCATTACTTTTCGAACTACACAGTGCCTAAAGAGCACAGAAATAAGAAAGCTCTCTTTCTAGAGTAATTTCTACACTGCAATGCTAGGAACCAAATTTTTTAGCAGTGCAGTAAAAGAAAATGTCAAAAACGTATCAGTCTGTAAGCGATGCCAAATGCCATTGAAAACACTTATGACCCCACTTTCTGTTACTGCTATTCAGTGTATATTCATTCTGTCACACAATTACCATCTGGAGAATTCAGAGACTTACATTTATGTAATTTTATAGTCTTTCATGGGACTATTTAAAGGAACTACCAGACAAAAATACAAAGAGACTGTCTCTTCTATTTTTAACCACCCTCCAAAAAACTAACAAGTTATGCTTTGCAAGGCAGTTAAATAAAGAAATTAGAATGAGTGCCTAATACTGAGCCCCTTCCATACAAATGATTCAACTAAACATGAATACGGGTTAAATTCTTTCAATACTGCACATACTAAGAATTCCTTCCTACATTACAGAAACACACATCTAGACTCATCCTTATACTGACTGAATGGCTTTTACACAGATGAAAACACCAGTACAACAACAGGGCACAACATGAGCTTTGAAAAAGGAAAACAAAGACAAAACTAACACTGACAAAGAAAGGTATAAGATGAAAAATACCAGGTTAGATCTTGCAGTGTAGTATTTTTCTTCTGAATCGTCCAAAAATCACTACTGCCAGGCTGTTTGTTAGACAGAGATCAAGACACTCAAATTATTTACATTGTGACTGAAAGCCACGTAGACACAAAGGGAAAGTTTCTTGCTAAAAAAAAAGTTGTTAGTTGAAACTCAAACCATGTTAAGCCAGTTCTGGGGATGGAGGTAAAACACAGCGAAGGGTACGGTCACATTACCAGACACTACCGAGTCACACCAAAAGAATGGGTTATTGTTCACCACCTGAGCTGTGGCAATGAGCGACAAACTGCCTCAGTTAGAGGCGAGTATGTGCCAGTTCCACATCTCCGTGCACCACCACCAATAACTCCTCATGCTGCAGCGGTCCAGTCCTTTGGCTTATAAACATCAAATTTAAGCATGCTTTAGTGAGACAGAAGCAAAAGGGTCAGAAGAACTGCTGTAAGGAAAAGGGATCCACACTGTTAGTGCTGGAGGAACAGACAGGCACCTCTTGCTCCCGCTTGCATTTAAAAGAGCGTGTAGGTTGTTACAAACTTCTCCCTCAGCCTGCTTTGTGCTAAGGCTCTTTGCTGGAACAGCCATTCTGTGAACAGAGCTCTAGTTCGCATTTGACATGCCAATTTAAATTGTCCATCGGTTCTATATCTAATGACAAAATACAGATTTTCTTTGGTCTCTAGACCCCGACATCATCATTTTCAAAATCATAACTCTGTTTTATCTGGAAAGGACAGATCAGGACTGCATGCTTCATTCTGATACGAGCAGTGGACCAGTTAATTGCCCTCTTCAGAAAGATCCAAACAAGCAATCAGGGATCTTCCCTACAGGCAGGGAGATGAGGCAAGTTCTTTGGACAGGTTTCAAATACCCAAACTCCAACAGGAGCAGACAATACTAAGAGATTTCCTTATCAGCAGAATTAATCTGCATCGTTCAAGTCCCTTCTTGGAGCAGCAAGGGCTTCTGCCATTCCAAAGTGCAAAGGCCCTGATTGCTAACCCACAAGGTAGGAAAAGGCTCTTCCTCCCTCCCAACAACACCGGACAAAGAAGTGCTCTCCAAAGTTGTGCTTTAGTCCCTGCAGAAAATCCCTCTCCCCGGTTTAGCAACTCAGGTTCCTAAGGTGCAAGGAAAACACATCTCTGCCCCATGAAGTTGTCCGCTAACTGGTTTGGTTTGGTCAGTAACTGATAAAGCAAGAAAGAAACAGAAAAAGTATTTTTAAAACTTCAGCTTCTCCCTTAACATCTCTTTGCAATTATGATTCTGTGTCTGTAGAAATAAATGAAATTCTTAAGGAGCCAAGCATTATAATTTGAACTATACGATGCTACCAATTGTATTTTCTTTATAATCCAGACAATGCAACAGGGGAGCAAAGCCGGGATAACTTGGAATCAGTTCAAAAATCTTTTGGAGTTTACGGTGATGAGTTTACAGTGAAACACTGACTTCATTACCATGTTTAACAAACACTTGTATAACCAGGGCTCCGAAATGATGTTGTTATGCAGTCATGTCAAGGTCTAAATAACATATCTGAAACAACTGCCTAAGTCCTACGTGAGATGTGGTAAGCTATTCTCCCCTGTCTCCAACGGGCACTAGAACCTGCAGACTACCTGTCCAGCCGATCACGTACAAACTCATACACCCAGAGCCAGCTGACCCACTACCAAAGGACAAGGCACCGGGAAGGAGATTTTAGTACAACGACAGAGCAGTACAAGGAAACCTACGCCAGAAATCCCACTCACGTGTAGTTTGTAGCCTTCAGAAGAGGAATTACATTCCCAGCTACACACCCTTCCCAAAACCAACTCAGCAAAGCCAGTGTCCCTCCCACCTATGCACTTAGCCAACTTTTTCACCTCAACACCTGCCTTAGAAAAACAGAGAACACAGAAGTCTGCAGTAAGGAAGCAAAGGAGTGTCTTTTTTATCCAGGAATGTGAAGAAACTGCCCAAGTGCACAAGTGTGGAAAGCAACAGTCTCCATAGAAGAGAGGAAGCTGCTGCAATCGCGTGCGTGAGGCAGCACAGACCCCTTTTCCCTCACTGCTTGAGTTCTCACACCCCTTGTACTGACAGGTCCGTAGGATGAAAACATTGGCAACACACCTTCACAGAATACATCAACTGCCAGACTCGGCGTGGCTCAAGTGTCAATACAAGCACAAGGGAGAGAAACATTTGAATATGGACAGGCATTCTACAATTAAAAAAATAACTCTATAAATAAAGGGAATTATATACTTGGCAATGAGGTATAAAGCATAGGGGAAACCCACAAGACCAAGGGCTGTTGCTTAGCACATACATCACACCTGGCAGAGCCCACGAATAAGGGGTCTTGCTGCATATAGTGCAATGGCACCAAAAGATCCAGGACCAATATGCTACTTGTCAGAAAAATTCACTACCAACTTCAGTAGCACTAAGGAGGTATGCTACACATCTTGGATTTCTCCTCCTCCACAGACATTTTCAGGGAATAATGTGCAGAGCATAGCCCATGCTTGTAACTCACAAACTCACGATGTGGCTCTGTCTCCTCCCTCAACGGTGGACCAAATTTTACTTGACCAACTACAGAGGAGAAATGAAAACAAGAATCTAAGTTGGACTGTAATTATGTTACCGAAAATCGTAACCAAGAAAACTCTCCAAACCAAATGATAGTTTAGAAAGCCAACATTGGTTTATTGCAGCACTGGGTGCATGGGGGATCTTTCCTCCTAGCATGCACACCCAGTTGAAATCATGACAGGTATTTAAACAGTTAACAAAGTTAGTTACACCTACTGGTCCCACCCTTTAGCTAACTATTGGTTAGGATCTTTCTTACTTCATCTTAAAAATACAGTTCTCTTTTAATTCACTACGCATGCCCAGAGAGTAGGGGGCTTATTTGGGTTGGGGGCTTTTCTAGCTAGGAGGTGTGGTTTTTAACATTATAATGAGGTAGGTCAGCCTTAGGGCACCCATTTGGGGCATTTCACTGACTTGGCTGTTTGGCCAAGTCTCAAGTTTGCATATCGGCCATTATCAGGAGACCCAGAGGCTATATCAGGTGCTAGATCTACTTTTGTCTCCAGGTAGACAACATTAACATAACCCAATGGAGCTAATCGCCACAGCCAGCCTGTTTCCGGGGAAACTAATGCATATTTCAGTTTGTGTGATGCAGTATCATCTTAACTCATCTGCACAAAGTTTGCACAACTAAAGCTCCAAGGATTGCTCTGATTTAATTCAAGCAAAAGAATGACCACAGTTTGGGGGATGGAGTCTGCTTTTAATGGCCAGCGATCAACCACCTCCTTTCCTGATTTCTAAAGGACTGTTTCAGTTCAAAAGCAAAAACCACAACAAGAGACTAATTTAAGGCAGAAAAATCTTCCTCTGCCATTCTGCTACCTAGCACAATCTGGCATCACTCCGAATATCCCTGCTGCAGTGGCATATGAAGCAATACCAACCAGCTCTCAGAAGAGCTCAGGTTGCGTCCTGTTCAGTTAAGATGAAGCAATAGTGGCATTTGCTGAAGTGCTGACAAAAGGGGCATTCAAATGCTTTACACTAATGTTTCTTTTGCATAGTCATCTAGAAACTATATCCGTAAGTGAAACAGCATAAGTTTTTCTTTTCCTGAATATCACTAAAACTGTTTCTATATACGTCAGCTATGCAGAATACGAGTTGAAATAAGTGAATATCAATGATTATTTTAAGAATAGTTAATGTTGTCATATGCTTACAGTTTATTTCAGAGCATGTCTTTTCTTCTCTCCCATTTCTACTTCTCAAATGAATCCTATGAGGCACTACCAGAGGCTAGAAGTGAACAATAAAATACTTCAATACCAAAATATATTCACTTTAAACCCAGTATTGTGTACCTGGTTTTTAGCAGGTTTCTTTAGCATAATAGCAACAAAGACAGACAGAAATCAAGCGGAAGCTAAAAATAAAGATTGCATGTATGTGATTGTACATGAAAGTTAGAATCATTTGGAGACATTTTATCTGTAGAGTGTCTTTAACTTCAAGACAAGGGTTTTTAAAACACTGGATTTGAGCAAGTAAAGACAATGCTGGCCAGCATTTGTCTTTGCTCAGGTAACATTTCCTTTTTGGCCTCTCAGTTTAACGGTATTGATAGTTGGAAAGTCTTCACTAACATACAGTTAAGTATGAAGACAGGAAGCAGTAACAGAATATCTGTTTTCTCTTGTTTATGAAACACTTCAGTCCTGCACCGCTTATCATCTTACATAAGCGTGCTGTTTCTTCCCAGCTGTTAAAGCAGAAAGTCAGAAACTTTGTCTTTGACAAAACCGTAGGTGAAATGGAGTTTCAGAGTATTCCAAGAGAGAAAATAGAATCTGCAAGAAACACATACCAAACCGCTTGACAAAAACAACTACAGGATCGTTCTCTCCTTCTCATAAGAAAGCAAATGAGGAACAAAAGAACAAGTTCTACAGAGGTAGAACATGATTTTTACGAATGCTTGTTTTGCAGATGAATGGAAACATAATTCCACAAAGAAACAGAAAGCAGAATGCACGACAGAACTCGGGACTGGAGAATAAGTCCACACATACTGCTGCAAAATTGTTGAAGGACAACCGCAAACAAAATTTTAAAGTGTTTTCATCTCTTTCTCTTTGAGCGTTTCTCCCCCAAATATAATGAGTTTTGCTAAGGGCCTGTACATGTGACAGAGCAGCACAACCAAAAGTAAAAGCAACCCTTGAGCCTGTTCCCAGATCACAAAACATTCTGTGGCTCAAGAAATCATAAGCATTTAGTTTTGTCGGCAAATGAAAACTTAATCTGATTCTGTGATTAAAACGTATTCCTACCTCAGGATCATCGTCATCAAAATCACGGTAAGTGGAATGCTCAGGATTATTCATTTTATCCAAAAGTTCAATAGCAAGACTTGGATTTAATGGCTGGGTAACAAAAAGGATGCTGAAAGACAGAAGGAAAAACACAGATTAAAATTCCAACCACTCATATTAAGCATATTTTAATTTTAGAACTTTAAAAAAATCCCATACATAAATTTATACCTGTAGTAACTTTTCAGCTGTCGGTCTTTTTTTAGGATTTTTTCCTAAGTACCATTTTCACAGAATGATGGAAACTATTGGACCTGTAAAAGGAAGTGGTAAACATGAGAATCAATTGCCCAGTGAACTACATGATCATTATCTACTGAAACAGAAAAGTACTCGCCATTTCATTTTGTCCTTTAATTCAGGAGGCTGGAAGTTCTTTTCCATCATTAGCAAAAGCGCTCTAAAAAAACCAACAGTATTTCTGTGGTTTACATGGCAGTACATACCTGACATGAATGTTGAATACATTGTTTAGTTGGCAGGAAGAAGTCCATCCGTTTAAGAGATGCTTACCAGGACAACATGGTGCATTTATGCACCAAAAGGAGTTGTCACAATTTCTATCACGTTCATCCAGAACACTTACAACCCAATACCCTTGCAGTACCCCCAAACACCACAAGCACCCATGTAGCCACTACTCCAGATTTGGGGAGCTGTACTTACACACCGCGCTTTAACCTCTTGCTAACCTCACTGGATGTAGGTCAAACATTGGAGACTGAAGCTTAGCAAGCTCTATAGCAGTTATTCCAGCTGCCCACAGATCACAGAGGTGGTTATAGACACCTTTTCTTCCTACTGCAGCAACTTCTGGCGCCATCGTAAAGGGTAAAAGACATTTGTAGATAAAATTCTCGCCACAAATCAAACATTCTTCTGTACGCAGCAGTTTACTACTCTTTTTCCTAAACCTCTCAACCTGTACGCTCACAGCATATACACTTACACAGGTGGATATATACACATGCGTGCACGTGTGCGCGTGCACGTGTGCGCGCGCACGTGTGTAAAAAGTTACGTAATGTATACATGAAGTTCTCCTTAATCACCTTCTAGTAACTAACAGGCAGTTTCCAAAACAGCTATTTAGCAGGAAGTGGATGAAACCAATCTGCCTCAGGCTGTTCTGCAGGCACACAACAAACTACCACTCCACAACCAAAGAGCCTAAGGGGTAATTATTCAGCTACAGTAAAACCCAAATAATATCCAAATTCACACACTGCCCCAGAAAGTGATCAACTGACCTTGAAGAGAAGAATTCTAACCAAAAAGAAGTCACAAAATGTCAGCTTTCTTGTATCCTGAAGGCACAAGACCTGCAGACTCATTGTCACCTCCACACAGAGCACTCCTTGTTCGTAAAGTCTGCCTCGCTGTCATGGCAGAAGACCTCATTTAATTTAACAAAGTACCTTCACATCCTCAGGTGGCAAAAATTAACAGACATAACTGACACATAATTAGGAATACCTGCAGAAAATGATTCACTAGGCATTGTCACATGTTTTCAACGGCCAATATGACCACTACAGCTTTTCCATGCTGGCCCTTCTGCTATTTATTTCAGTGCTCTGGAAGGCACTACGCACATGGTAGCTACCGAAAAGCTTTACTCAGCGCTACCAGACGGTTTCTAGTTAAACTCAGCAGCAGAAAGACAAACAGGGGAGAGGCCACGGTCCTGAGTGCAAAGGGAGCAGAGAACAACCCAAAAGCTATCGGGGGCAATCCTGGAAGCAGCGACAGGCCGTCTGGCAGACAAACACCGCGACCTCTGCATCGGGGTCCCGCAGATCAGCCCGCCACCCAAACCGCTTCATGAGCGCTATGCCAACGGCTCTTCCCATCGCCTGCACGGGGGAAGAACAGTCACAGGCAGTAAAAAGAGCAGAATTAACAAAACTACAGATCACAGCCTTGACTGCACAGTCCTTATAAATACCTGGGGAGAGAAAGAGTCTCTCTTTATCCCGAGGAGAACCACTCGTACAAAGACTAGAAGAGGTACAACAGGGCACAGCGAGTGAGCAAGGGGCAGAGCAAAGGAGACATCACAGGCACAGCAGAGCTCTTAGCACCCACCCACCCACCCACCCCACCAGCAGAGACCCAGGCACCCCTCTGATTACCAGCTCTGCAGAACCAAGATTGAATCGTGCAGGGGCTGAATTCTGCACAAGAATGCAGCAGCTCTAGAAAACCGGACCACCCCCGAGAGTCATTCCCAGGGACGGAGGACCAGCCCACCATGCCATCCTCCCCAGAAAGCACTTGGTCCAGGATTGGAGCTGTGGGACACTTTCCAGGCTTGAAAGACAGACATGAACATGAACCACTTTGATTCAGCTCAGAATAAAAGCCACAAGGTTACAAAGGAAACATCTCCTTGCTGGTCATCAACCTGCCCTCAATCCTGCAAAGTCTCCGACACACGCCTGAACTTACACCCGTGGGTAGTCCTCTTGACCCAGCGACAGCATGACAGGGACGAGGAATACACAGGCCAATTCACTTAAAAACTTTGAAGCTGGTCAAGGAGGGAGAGGAGGGGCAAGGTATTTCTACTTCTCATTTAGAATCATGGTTAAATTTGATCCTCAAAGCTGAAGGCCGTCTGTGATCTCCCAAATACAATCCCAGCAGCACACAGATGTCAGTCTGTCTTACCTGAAATTCTTATTCCAACACCGACAGAGGATGTGACCTGAGCAGCTGAGGTTTACAAGAAGTCTGTGCACTCAACAGTGAAGTGACACAGGATATACATCTGGATCCACGTCGCCTGAAAGAAAATGACTCGCCGCTAAAAGGCACAGAAGGGGTCCAGAACTGGACTTCAGTTTCAGGGGGGAGTGGGGTTTTTTTTTGGGGGTGGTGGTGTTACACAAAGACGTACCTGTCCAGTGCCAGCAGAACACAAGCTGGCGAGATCTCTGTTTCAAACGTTTTTGAAGCCGTTTTCAGCACTAAACAAGCATCGAAAACACACGTGGGGGAAGGATCCTTCAGAACTGATGACTGCCAACTAGAACCGCAGCTGTCAGCAACTAAATGAAGTAAATCAGACATGAATTTCATACCTGGACTTGAACTGGGGCTTCTGGCCCCCGCGCACCCACCCCGCGAGCAAACCCGAGGGGCGGCCCGAGGGAAGGAGGCAGGGCCCCCCTTCTCTCCAGCACCTCCAGCCGGGGCTTCTTCCGCAGCCGCTCCCCAGCCCCGCGTCTGCTCCGCCCGCCCCCCCCGCCCCGCTCCGTGCCGGAGAAGACCTTTCCCCGACGCCGTCCACCCGGGGAAGAAGCGGAGCCGAACCCCCGCGGGAAGGCGTTCCGGGCGAGCGCTGCCCGCAGCCCCGCAGCCCCTCAGGCCCGCTCGCCCCGGGCAGGGCGGAGGGCAGCGCAGCCCTCGGCTCAGCGCGGGGGGCGAGGGGACGCGGCCCGGCCGAGCGGCAGATGTCCCTGCCCGCGGCAGGGGCGGCCCGGACGGCCCTGAGGGGTCCCTTCCGACCCAGGCCCGGGCCCGGGCCAGGCCGGTGGGGCCCCGCGCGGGCGGCGGCACAGCCCACGCCGCGGCCGCGCCGGGGAGCGAAGCGAACGAGGCCGCGTTCCCCGCCGCTCCGCTCCGGGCCGGGCCGGGCCGGGCCGGGCCGGAGAAGACCTTTCCCAGGCGCCGTCCACCCGGGGAAGAAGTGGAGCCGAACCCCGGCGGGAAGGCGCCGGCCCCCCCCTCACCTCCGCCGAGCCGCGCCCGCCCCGCCCGCGCCAGGGAGGGCTCCGGCAGCGCCCCGCCGCCCTCAGCGCGGGCCGGGGGGCCCGGCGGGACCGGCCCTCCGCGGCGGGGCCCCTCCTCGGGGGCGGCTCTCCCGCGGCGAGCCCGCCCCGGGAGCGGGCCGGCGGGGCAGGGCGCCGGCCCCCGCCGCCGCCTCGTCGGGGCCGGCGGGAGTCGCTCGGGAGCGCCCGGCCTGCGGGAGGGCAGTCTGCGGACCCCCCCGCGAGGGGTTCCGCGGCCCGGGGGGAAGCGCCGGGAGGGCAGCCGGCAGCCGGCAGCTCCCCCCCGCCGCCCCCCCGGGTCTGCAGCGCCGGGGGCCGAGCGCGGAGCGCAGACGGGGCGAGCGGGCGCCCGCGCTGCCGCCTCCCGCGGGGCCCTGCCGGGGTTTCCCCGGGGACGACCGGCGGCTCGAGAGGCGAAGGAGCAGCCGCCCGTACAGCGGGAGGGAAAGCACCGTCCCTGGGGCCAGACCCAGCCCTGCCGCGGCGGCAGAGCTTGGCGAGGGGCGAATCCGGTCCCTTGGCCGGGAGGGGAGTGGGGCGGGAAGGTGCGCGCTGGGTCACCCCTCCTCCCCTGTCTTTAATGCACAGCTTTAGCTCCCTTCCCCGTACCCAGCTCCGCCGGAGCTTCACCAGAGGTTTCTTCTTTGCAGGAAGAACCCGCAGCACAAGCTAGAACACAAGCGCCGTGCACCTCCAGGTAAACCGAGTTGTTTAACACAGCTCAAAGGTGGGGGGGGGGAGGGGGGGGAAGCCAACCCCAACCCAGCAATGGATCGAAAAAAAAGGGAATGAAATGCTTTCAGCTACTGTAAGTGAAGAGCACTGTATTTGCAGCTTGCTGCGTATTACGCTTCGCTCTCACGAATTAAAGATGGTATAGTGTGGTATTACCGGATCTCTGTATTCTGCTTCCCCCCCTTCAGAGCTGGAGTCTCACAGTGAAAACAGGGAATATATTCAGGAGTTACTGAAGTGTTTCTCAGCATTTCCAATGGACACTTTGCCTTTTTTGGTGCTTTTTCTTGATGATTGGAGTTGGAGACTTTTTCCGCTTGAAATCCCAATGCAATAAACAATTGAGAGTGGAGCAGAGCCGTCATGGCAATTTAATGATAATGGGTTTTACTGCAAACAATCGGGATTATGACATTTTTAAGGAGAAATTGCACCCCGGCTGTTACTGAAATTTGTAACCAAGAAAACTCTCCAAACCAAATGATAGTTTAGAAAGCCGACACTGGTTTATTGCAGCGCCGGGTGCATGGGGGATTTCTCCCACACCGGGTTAAAATCATGACAGGTATTTAAAACAGTTGACAAAGTTAGTTATGCTTACTGGCTCTACCCCTTAATTAACTCTTGGTTAATACCTTTCTTACTTCATCTTGTAGTTCTCTTTTAATTCACCACGCATGCTCAGAGAGTAGGGGTCTTAACTGGGTTGGGGGCTTTTCTAGCTAGGAGGTGTGTTCTTTAGCATTATCATGAGGTTATAGTGAGACAGGTTAACTCTAGGGCACTATTTTGGCATTCCATTCTATTTTTCTAAGATTCGTCCTTGCGTTAATCATTATTGCTAGTTAGTAGAGAGTTAGTGAAGACATTCTTTATCTCTAATATGTCTAAGAGCCAGGTGCATTTGTTATGAAGTATCTTCTTTACGTTCTTCTAACTCTTCTTACTTGTTCTTAACACTTGTTTTTGACCTTGTTTTTCAAGATGTTCTGTAACATTTCCCCCCTTTGAAACGTACGGATATATTTTATAATGTCCAGAAGTATGAATCCTTCTTACTTGGATTTCAGCAACTAAACAAAAGGTGATTAACCTTGTCACGCATTCTCAAATCTATCCCGTCCTCTTACAACCTGGAAAAAGAAATAGAATATAAAATATTTCAACTCTAACCTGATTATGCACGCAATAATACTATTAATATCATAATACTATCAATATTATTAATAATAATTTCTAAGAGCCTTACTGAAGCAATTGTGTGGAGAAATCAGTTATCTTATGCATAGTCGATACCAAATCTTCTCAGTGGTTTAGATAGTAGTTCAGTCTGAAGTTCTGGTATTATCATTATATCAGTTCAGCGATGCAGTTAGGGTCATTAATTGCTCGTATGTGATCACGGTTTAGGCTTGGCAACTTTGGTTTTTTTCTTAATTCTTTGGTATCAGTCCCCCCTTTTGAAGTAGTTAGATTTTTACTACTTCCATATGTTTCTTTCAGTGGTTCTTTTAGTACAGCCTATGCAGATTCCTAGAATAATGACAATCACAACCACATGAATTACTCCCTCCAACAATGTAGCTAACCATCCTTTTAGAGACCACCCACCTAATCCTTGGAGAATTTTGATAAACCAATTATTTTCCGCTGCCTCTTTTATCGCTCTATTGTCTTTTCCTACTTTTCTCGTTTTGTCTAATTGTTCTTGCAGGTTTTCAGTGATATTTGGGATGTGGATACAGCAGTGCTCTTTGTCTAACGTACGATATCCACACACTCCTTGTTCTTTGACTAATAGCAAGTCTAAGGCCAGCCTATTTTGTAATGTCATTTTAGTGTTAGCTTGGATTTGTTTGTTGATCATTTGGAATCCTTTCTGAGTGGTTCTTGCTAAGGCTTCCACCTGCCAAGTCAGATTTTCTATTAACATTCGATTTTCTAAAGCCCTGGTAATGGGAAGCTTTGGAGTGCCCACTCAAATTGTACTGCTGCGGAAGGCTCCGTCCAAGTATCGGGGTCCTTTTCTGTCTCGGTATCTCTTTTAATTCATCCCCAATATTGAGCTTTGATTGGATTCTTTTTCCATATAGGACATAAGGTCAGTAATCCTAAAATTACTTGTCTAGTTATTGTACTAAGTCGTAGTCAGGTAGTCCAATAGCCATCTGATGTGACCCAGGTCGTGTAGCCTGGGGTTGGAACGTCTTGTTTACAATCATTAGTTGAAAAAATTTGTTTTTTACAACGTTCTATCTTTGTCAAGGTAGAATTTAGGATTAATATTTCACTATAATTTAGAACATCGGGGCACATCCAATTGGTTCGGCTAACATAAGTAGCCTTCGTTCCCCAATTAAAGCACCAGTCCACATTCCCTTTATGTTTCCAATGTCCTTCCAAAGGTCTAGTCCAAATTTTGAGTTCTGTTCTAAGGTTAGTACATTCTGGAGCAGAGGTTACGTTAGGTACTGTATTATTAGTGGCACAGAGTTTCAGTAATCCTGCGGCCTGTCCGCCAGAGGCTGCCAATGCTATTTGCAGAAAATGGCCATCTAAGGGGTGTGATCCCTTGGGACGTTGTTTTTCCGAGCCTCTCCCAAATACTGTTCTGTTGTCCCCTCATCTCCAAAAAGTAGCATCTTGTAACACATCGCTTCCTCTCTGTCTACATTTCTTGTCTTTGTCTAAATAATAAGAGACACTGGCCTGCTTAAAGGCTCCTGTGATGTTGTCATATTCCTCTAGTAAAGATAAATTTACCGGTATAGTGCCCCATGGGATGGGCTGACTGGCCAAGTAAGGGATTGGGATGCATGCTGTAACACTGGTAAGATTATGCATTTTACCAAACCCTTGTATCAAAGTTAGCATTAGGTTTTCATCTAAATCTGTATTGACCTCTCCATCTGTATTGACTTCCGCACTTCTTGACATGGCTGCAAGAGATATAATCCAGAACTTCATGATTCCTGCATTAATTGTAAACGTAAAGGTCTCTCTTGTTTGACAGACTACTGTGGTGACGCGACTGGCTTGATCCTGCTGTGCTGTGTCCACGGAGCGACTCTCTCAAGCTTGACAGCAGTATGGGTGGTGAGTAAAACTTGAAGAGGTCCTTTCCACTTCTCTTTCAACGGCTCGTCTGACCATGTCCTCAGATACACCCCGTCCCCTGGTTGGTAGTGATGCACAGGCACGTCCAAAGATAGTGGCGTGCTCACAGTGATGTATCTGTGGAGAGAGGACAGAACCTTTCCCAGAGAGATAACATATTCTTTTAGGTAATGTCTTCCTGCAATTTCAGGATTAACTCCTGTTTCAGTCATCTGATAAGGTTTACCATATATGATCTCAAAAGGACTAACCTTTTCTTTGGTTCTAGGCTGGATGCGTATCCGTAGCAAAGCTAAGGGGAAAGCATCCAGCCATTTCATCTGAGCCTCCTGGCAAATATTACTTCTCTGTCTTTTTAGGTTTTGATTCATTCTTTCTACTTTTCCACTTGCTTGAGGTCTCCATGGCGTATGGAGAGCCCATTTTACCCCTAATGCTTTGGTCAAACTTTGAACAGCTTCTGCTATGAAGTGTGGGCCCCTATCTGAAGATAGTCCTATGGGTACCCGAAATCTTGGTATTCTTTCCTTCAGTAGCACTTTTGCTACTTCTTTTGCCTTGTTGGTGCAACAAGGGAAAGCTTCTGGCCAACCTGAGAAAGTGTCTAACATTACTAAAAGATACCGGTACTCATTTTGCCGCGCTAATTTGGAAAAATCTATTTGCCAATAGTCTCCTGGACTGTTTCCTCGCTTTGTCACCCCTGGTAAAGGTCTTCAGGGTAGGTGAGGATTATTCTTCAGGCATAACTCACATTTCTTCACTATGCTCTTAATTATTGCAGTCATTCGAACACTTAGCACTTGTGTTTTTAGTGCTTCCACCATGGTTTCAATTCCCCAGTGAGTTTCTTGGTGTTGTCTATTGGCTATTTCACGCACGATTTCTTGTGTAACTATTACTTGGTGCGAAGGGTTCACCCACCATCCTTCTTGATTTTTGTTTGCTTTCAGTAGGTTAGCCAATTGATTGTCTTCTGGTGTATATTGCGGACTCTTAGGTCCCAACCTCTGAACCTTTTCTGGCCAAACTAGCGATATTTGACCTTCAGCTGCTTCTCTCGCAGCTCTGTCTGCCTTGCGGTCCCCTACATGCGTTGGGCTATTTCCAGTTTGATGTGCCTTGCAATGCATAATTGCCACTAATCGGGGTAGATGAATTGCTTGTAATAATGCACTGCTGTAACTGCATGGGGTACCAATACAGTTAATTTTTGCCCGAGCGTCAATTTTCAGGCCTCTTGGATCAGTAATACTGTAGCCGCCGCTGCTCGGAGACATGCTGGCCATCCTTTGCTAACATTGTCTAGTTGTTTTGAAAAATCTCCCACGGGTCTTCTCCATGATCCCAGCTTCTGGGCCAGTACCCCTGAGGCAATATGCAGTCTTTCATGCACAGATAATTCAAATGGTTTTTCCAAATTTGGAAGGCCTAGGGCTGGAGCATTCATTGTTGTTGGATCCTTGGCCTGTATTTGACTGGGGATCCCTGCGATGTTAGAAGTCCCCTTTCTTTCCAAATGGCTCCGTGAGCGTGGACCGCTCCGAAGGCAAATTTTGAATCTGTCCATATATTAACAGTTTTACCTTTTGACAGTTCTAATGCTCTCAGTAAGGCTATGAGTTCTGCTTTCTGGGCTGAAGTGTTAGATGGCAGAGCTTTGGCCTCAATGACTTCCTTACCACTTATTACTGCATAACCTGATTTTCGTGTTCCATTCCGCATAAAGCTGCTACCATCTACGAACGGGTCCCAGTCCGCATTTTCTATTGGTAGGTCTTTCAGGTCTGGTCTGCTGGAGTACGTCTGTTCTACCGTTTGCAGACAGTCGTGTGCTAATTCTTCTCCACCAGCATCAGTAGTTAGGAAGGTCGCTGGATTCAGGATCATGGTTACTTTCAGCTCCACATCGTCTTGTTCCAGAAGAACGGCTTGATATTTCAGCATCCGGCTTGGTGACAACCAGTGTCCTCCTTTTTGTTCCAGCACTGCTGTAACTGCATGGGGTACCAATACAGTTAATTTTTGCCCGAGCGTCAATTTTCAGGCCCCTTGGATCAGTAATACTGTAGCCGCCGCTGCTCGGAGACATGCTGGCCATCCTTTGCTAACATTGTCTAGTTGTTTTGAAAAATCTCCCACGGGTCTTCTCCATGATCCCAGCTTCTGGGCCAGTACCCCTGAGGCAATATGCAGTCTTTCATGCACAGATAATTCAAATGGTTTTTCCAAATTCGGAAGGCCTAGGGCTGGAGCATTCATTAAGGCCTGTTTCAATTTTGTGAATGCTTCTCTGCACTCCTGAGTCCAGACAAGGAGATTTCCTCCCCTAGTACAGCTTCCTATAGGGGTTTGGCAGTGAGTCCAAAATTTATTATCCACAGGCGACACCATGCGTCCATTCCGGGAAATGCTCTGAGCTGTTGTTTCGATCTGGGTTCGGGAATCTGGCAAACAGCCTCTTTTCTTTCAATTCCAAGACTACGCTGGCCCTGGGAAATTGTGTACCCCAAATATATTACCTCCTGTTGGGCGATCTGTGCCTTTTTCCGGGATACTTTGTACCCTGCCAACCCTAAAAAGTTTAGGAGATCTATGGTAATTTGTATGGAATCTTCCTTGTTACTTGCTGCTAGCAGTATGTCATCTCCATATTGCAGTAAGGTGATCTTTTTATGCATCTTTTGCCAGTCTTCTAATTCTTTGGCTAATTGATTTCCAAGGATCATAGGACTATTCTTAAATCCTTGTGGTAATACTGTCCAGCACAAGTGAGTTTTTCTACCAGTCTTAGGGCTTTCCTACTCAAAAGCAAACGGTTCCTGACTCTCAGATGCTAACGGCAGGGGTGTTGTGTTCTGACTGACATTCTGTTAGTAATCCAAAATTTACAAATTGTTCTATTAATGGTTCTAAGCCTTTTCTTGCTTCTAATTTAATTGGATACTGTTTTTGTCTTACCGGTCTGGCGCCTGGTTTCAACTGAACGATTACTGGTTCTGCCGCTCGGGATCGTCCTGGTGTTCCTGAAGGCCATACTAGAGGGGTTACAGCATTTTCAACTTCTTCTGGTATTTCCTGTAACTCGGCTTCCTTCTGTAACATAAAAAGTTGAGGGTCCAAAGCTTTATTTTCAGGAATATGGATTTGGATTTTTCCTTTTGAAAAAGTAATTTGTGCATTCAATTTACTTAATATGTCTCATCCTAATAGCGGCACAGGGCAATTAGGAATATAAAGAAATTGATGGGTTAACACCCTTTTGCCAATTCCAAACTTCAAAGGCCGGAAAAATGGCCTATTTTCTTTCCGCTCTGTGGCACCAATAATTGATGTGCTTTGATTACTCAAATTAGCCTTGCCTGTATTCAATACTGAGTAAGTGGCCCCCATACCTACTAAAAATTTTACTTTTTCATTCCTCAACTTTACTATAACCAGGGGTTCTGTTGGGGAGGGTTTCTGAATCTTCCCCCGATCTCCCTCAGTCTGACTCTAATGTCATCATGTTAACAGCCTGACTTGGCATTTCCTCCAGGCCTTGTCCTCTTAACTGTGGACGCTCCCTTTTCCAGTGTCCTTTCTGCTTACAGAAAGCACACTGATCTTTCTCCAAGGATATTCTGGCCCTTTGTGCTTTACAGGGAAATCTCCTCCCCTTCTTAAATCTGTTATCACGTATTTAAGAATTATCATTAAAATCCACATTCATCACACAATCTTTACAAACTTCACTCACAGCAACAAAAAGAATTCCCCACGCCAAAATCAAACCCACAATTACAACAACAGAAATCCACATTCATCCCACTCTCTAACATTGTCCAGTCCATGCTTTGCCCATTGCCTCTCCCAATTACTATCCTTATCTCAAATTCCTCCTCCTGTTGCTCTTCTTCCCATTTCTCTTTATATTTCTTGCATCGCCTGCCGATGCTACATGCTGAACAACAACGCTTAGGTGTTTTCTTATTTTCTGCCTCTAGCGCCAATGCAGGACTTTCACCTTCCATCAAGCCACACTCCTTACGTATATCATAATTATCCCGCAACGCAAAGAACAAATTCACATATGGTATCTCATGCCATTTTCCTTCGCATCTACAGAACAGCATTAATTGCAACACAGTATTGTAGCTTATACTTCCATTCTTAGGCCATTTCTCCTGATCATCCAGAGTATACAAGGGCCACCAATGACTGCAATATTCTACCAGCTTTTTCTGAGCAAGGGATCACCCCCCAACTTGCTCCAGTGGTTTAGTATACACCCTAGAGGAGAGCGCTTAAGAATTCCCCCTTCAGTAGATTGTCCATCTCCCACTGTATAAAATTACCACGTACGTGTGCCCAAGCCAAACCAAAATCCAGACTCCGGGCGTCCCCGTAGTAGTGTACGGATTACACAGTCGTGCACTGCCAATACCAATAGCTCAACAACGCGTACTTAATTCAGATATGACTTCCTTGCAGGCAACCAATATCAATACCAATCCCATATCAATACCAATCCCAATACTAATGCCAATACCAATGATGTCGTTAGTCTCCCAGAGACTCTTCTCCAGCCTATGTTGGCCGTGCATTGGTTTACGTGCCTCCCCCCTACCCCCCCACCCTACCCCCCCACAGTATAGACTCTGCAGGTGTGTTCTCTTCTCCAGCCTATGTTGGCCGTGCATTGGTTTACGTGCCTCCCCAGAGAGCTGTCGCAGAAACTCACCCGACCAGGGAATCGGAGGGCCTCCCCAAAAATACTCCGGTGCATGCTGGAAAATCGTAGCGAAGAAAACTCTCCAAACCAAATGATAGTTTAGAAAGCCGACCTTGGTTTATTGCAGTGCCTAACATGCACACTGGCTTAAAACCATGACAGGTATTTAAAACAGTTAACAAAGTTAGTTACGCCTCCTGGTGCTACCCCTAAATTAACTATTGGTTAGTACCTTTCTTACTTCATCTTAAAGATACAGTTCTCTTTTAATTCAATACGCATGCTGAGAGTAGGGGGCTTATTTGGGTTGGGGGTGTTTTCTAGCTAGGAGGTGTGGTTTTCACATTACAATGAGATTATAATGAGGCAGGTTAACTTTAGGGCACTATTTTGGCACTCCGTTCTATTTTTCTAAGATTCGTCCTTGCATTAATCGTTATTGCTAGTTAGTGGAGAGTTAGTGGAGACAGTTTTTATCTTTAATATGTCTAAGTGCCAGGTGCATTTGTTATGAAGTATCTTCTTTCCATTCTTTCCATTCTTTTTCACTTGTTTGTGACCTTGTGTTTTGAGATGTTCTGTAACACTGTGGCAGTACCTTGCTGCCTGAACTTCATCCAGAGCCTGCCCATCTTCTTGTGCATTGTCTCCAGGCAATCCCAGCCTCAGTTACTGCCCTGCTAACCTCTATGTCAGACATTCCCCTTGAAATGGGATTACCTTCTTGAGGCTTGTAAATTTTCTTCTGCATTTACAGAAAGAGAGCTGCCTGGATTAAATGGTTTCATAGTATTAAGGAAAAGGAAAACCTAGGAAGCATTACACTTGTTGGGGCCAAGGACTTTGTTTTAAAAAGCAGTGGGGAAAAAACCATTTACTCTTTTTGGGTTTCATGGCTGTACAGCTAATGTCAGGGTCTCCAAAATGTAGGCATTTGAAATCTTGTCTTGATTCAGAGCAGGAGTAGAGAAACAGTTCAGGGTTTGGAAGTGAGATGTAAACTAAGCAAAAAGTGAGGAAACAAAACAGATTCCCAGCATGGGAATAAAAAGGGAGAAAGGAAACCCAGGGCTGTGCCTTGAGGTCTGTGCTAGCAGAAGGATCAATGTTCTCCCCTGCAATGGGGGATTGCATTGCTCAGAGGAAGTCAGGGGGAAACATGGCTGAAAGGGGCCAACTTTATTGTCCTTCTTTTTTCAGAAGAAAACAAGTATGAACGCTGCTTGGACAAAGAGGATTATGGGCTGCCTGTTTGGGACTTCATGATTGGCACTTCATGAGGTTGCGGTTAGGTAAGTGATCTCACTGCAGTTATTCAAGAGGAAAAGTTTTGATAGCATCTAAAATGAATGAGTGTTGCAGTCGTATTCCTTTCTTTAACCGAGTGCTGGAGTTTTTCCTTTATGGGTTGAAGTGGGGGTAGTAGATGCTCCCATCTGCATCCCTGTGGTGGTGTAAACTGTCTGCGCCAGCACTTTCCTGCTCTCCCTGGATCCTCATTGCAGCTCTGGTCGTTGCCTTTGCTGTGGCTCTGTCCTCTGCAAGACGCCAGACGTGTCCAGTTATTCTGTGGGTTTGGTCTGGTGAGTGCAGCACTGGTGACAGGAAAGCTATGTTTCTGATGTGCCTGTTTCAACCCCCACCCAGGGGCTCTGGTGTTGGTGTTCAGAAGCTAGACAGTGCCTGTGCTGTCAGGTCTCATCTCAGAGCCTGTAGCAGGGCTTTTGGGGATGCTGGCTGATAGTGCTCTGTGTCCCTCTAGCACTGCAGCAAAGGAGAGGTTACTAATGCAACATGGCTGCCTGTTGCCCTTGGCTGTATGCTCATTTGTTTCTGCAGGAGGGTAAGAGCTATGTAAACAACACTTCTCAGGGGATGGGGGGAAGGATTTGGAGCCCTGTAGAGCAGCTCCCTGCATGGCTTAACTGTTACCTGTGCCTCTAAGGAGACCAGGGCCAAGAGCCTGCTTTGGTCAGACCCTGCTAGGGTGGAGAAGGGTGGCTTATCTGAAGTGCTGAGGTGGGTGGCTTGCTTCTGCGCTGGGCTGTGTGCAAGTGTGATCCTCCCCTCTCTGTTTCCTTGGGACTAGCTGCAGTCTGTGCTGCTTGAAACATGTCCTTTGAGCCAGAAACACAGGCAGCCAACTGAGAGCCACGTGTGAATCGGGAATGGTGGCTCCAAGCTGAACCTAATGGTGAGAGTTGGATATTGTGAAGGAAAACAGAGGCGAGCTCATGGGGCAGAGAGGGTGTTGGCAAGGGAAGAGGGCCTTGTTGGTCCCTGTGGGGTTGTATGTACAGCCCCAGGAATGGAGAAGGAGCAGCGATGTAAACCCTGTAGCTCCTCTGAGTTCATGGTCCTGAGCTACCGTGGTGGTGTGAATTTCAGCTTCTGGGCTCTCCTTTTGAAAGCGTGGGTCTCCCCTGGGGAAGGTGGCTGATGCTTCATTTTGTGGCTAGCTTGCAAGTGTTCTTGGAACTGATAAGCCCTGTCCTGAGGAAGAAGCCTGGAAGAGACGTGGTCTTCCCTGTCTCAGCTACACCTGTGCATCTGGCAGCAAGCTCTGTGAGAGGGATGGTCTGTCTTACGACTTTCCACCTGCAAGCATGGTGAAGCCCAGGACTGGGTCAGAAAGCGGTGGCTGCAGTCTTCTACATCCTGCAGGGCATCCTGAACCGTGTGTGTAGGTTTGCAAAGTACGTACACCCATGTTGATTTTAATTTCAGGTCTGTTGCTGTTTAAAAATGGCAGCTTGGCAGGGCTGCCTGGTGTCTGTATCCATCAAGAGCCATGGTTATGGTGAAGAAGCTACTGGACAAGCTGGCTGTGGCCTCCCCCTGCTCAGCTGCCAGCACTCTGGCTGGTAGTGTACACCTGCAGCGACACCTCCCCACTGTGCTCTCTGGGAATGCAGTGTATTCCTACCCCTCAAAGTCCCCGTTAGCTCGAAAAAGTAATAATCTACAGTGTTCACCTTCTGTGCCATCAGAAATGAAGCAGCTTTGGCAGAACGTGTGTGTTTTGCAAAACGCCGGAGTGCACTGAGGGCTTTGTGTGCAAAAGCCGAGAGAATCCAAGAAAGCTGCTTTTTGCAGAGAGCAGCGGTCCCCTTCAGCTTGCTCACCAGGGTCTCCGTGGCTCCCCTTTCATGGGGCTGCATCAGCTATTCTGTGCTGCCTGCCAGGATTTTGTCTGGGTGTTTAAGGCCCTGGCAAAGGGAGTTGACCTCCGTCGGGGCTGGGAGCAGGTTTTGCAAGGGTTACCCAGGCTCTCCCTGTAGTGCTGCAGGGAGGCTGAAGAGCCTGGCTGAGTGCAGGGATAGAGCTGGGGCCCTCTGGGTGCTGCGCTTCTGTAGCCTGGGTGGCTGAAATTAGCTCCTGCAGAGTGTCTTGGTGTGGTCTTCCCAAGTGGTGACCTCTTCAGGGCTGTCATTTGGAATTTCCACAGTGATAAACCGTTTGGCTGTGTGTGCTGGTGTAGTTGCCCTCCAGGTGATGGGCTTGGGTCTGTCCAGCCCAGGGTCTGGCAAGAGCGGATGGAGATTTGCTGGGAGTTGAAATAAGGGAGTTAATGTATGAGAGTTGGGATGTGGGAAGAGGAGCCAAGGAGAAAAAGGCTTTGGAGTCAAGGCATGCGCATAAAAAAATGTCAGCATATGTTTCTCCCTGTCCGGCATGTTTGAGCTCCCCCGTCCCAGGCTTCTCTTGTACTGTGAGTTCTGCTTTACTTTGGATTGAACCTGTCTAGGAAAAAAAACCCACCTAAACTTTGTGCAACATCTGTAAGATCTCGATGGTCTTCATCTAGATGAGAAAGTACAATGAAATAGCCAGGCTATGGGATCCATATCCCAATGTCCACCTGGTAGAGTGGGGGTGAATAAGCTGGCCTCTGCTGCTGTGAGGCGGATGGAAGGACAGCAGTGGCTGGGAAGAACTGCAGGTCACATCTTGCCCCGGTTACCTGACCTCGGAGCCCTGCGTTTCCCTCTGTCAGTTAATGACCGGCTCGTCTCTGTGGCAGTGTAGGGAACATAAGGCAAAAATGAGTTGACGCATGGTGGGAGGAGGATGAGCCCAGGTTGTGCTCATGCTGAAGGCACCGGAGGGTGATGTGCTGCATACCAGGGGTGACACTTTATTGCGTGCATTTGTATTTTGTCGCTCAGTCCTTGGAAGAGACTGTACGCTGAGAGGCAGACGTTGTGCTACGTTCCTGTCCTGTGGCACAGGGTGAGCCCTGCCTGAAGGCTTGCTGTTCCCCAGGAGCAGAATGCACGTGCCCCCAGGTGAAGTGCATTAATGGCTGTGGGACTTCTCAGGTCTAGTTGTTTAGGCAGGAGCCTTTTTGTTGGAGAGGAAGTGTGGGGAAGAGGTACAGGTGACCTGTTCTTTTAGATAATGATTTCACACTTTGCAGTCCTGTGGCATTTGCCCAAGGCTCAGAGTTTGAAGTGTCCTGGATGGCTTCTTAATGAAATACCAGTGATGCTGACTGTGAAGCAGGAATTAACCTCCAGATATCTGCTTTGGAAGTGCTCTTGTTTGCCATCGTAGGCAACTTGAGTTTTCCACCATGATGGAAACAGCCGGTTCTGTTTTCCTAGTCGCAGAAGCATCTCTGGCCTTGAAATGGGCATGAGGGATTTGAGGAGAACTCGGCAAGCCCTGAGCTCCCTTTAGCCCTGTGTCAGACCCTGCGCAAGAGTGCTGGGCAGAGGCACTCGGGTGAAATGCATCCGTTTGAGTGGAAAGGAGACATGCGATTGGTGCAGTAGGAACAGGACTGGGAGTTTTAAATCGTATAGATACTGCGATAATAAGGAACAAACTCGCCACGGTGACCAGTGATCTAAACAAAATACAGAACCCTTTAAGATCTTCCCTCCTAACTTTAGGAACCGGCCAATGGCTTACAGCAAATGTGTTACCACAGTGGGAAAAGCTTAATGAAAAGGACAGTGAAGTAATTATAAATGCATTAGACGTGGCTCAGACTAATGTTTCTACAGCACTCAGTTGTATCCAAGCTCAGTTATGGTTACAGACAATAGCAGCTGCAATCATTAGGGAAGGTGAAGACGGAATCCTACCAAAAGAAATCCGAAAGGTGATTTGGAATAACGCAACGGAATTTGAAAGGAGATTCCAATCGTGGTGGCATTTGGTTAATTTTACCTTTGACCCTACTAACAACACATCTACAGCTTTTGTACGAACAATATCTAAAGCTTTAGTATATAACATACATCCGATTGTTGCGCTAGGATTAAATTACCACGGAACTGTACTTCATCCCCCAGAACACAGGGTATGGGCTATGAAAACCAGGAATAAGTGGCAAACTATTGATGTCGAGGCCTGTGTCGTACGAGACCAGCAAGGATTTATTTGTGAAGGAAACACCATCAAAGGGCAAGATACTTGTCTTGACACTGAACAAAATGTTTGTCACTTTGAGGTGCATCCCAATGAGACCCTAAGAACCTTTATAATTTACAGGGGTATGGGATGTGTTTGTCGGAGAAGTCAATGGGATTTTGTACAAGTAGATGATCAAATGGTGGACACGAGCAACCATTCAAATATTTGCATTTGCAACTTTGTTAGTCTTACAGGATGTGATTTTACCTACACGGCTCCTGTTACTACTTATCAATTGCTACAATTTAATTATACGTAGATTCAGGATATACAGCCCACCCCTATTGGAATGAATCTCACTCTAATAAGAAAACTATTGCATCATGAAAATTTGAAAAGGTTGTTAAAACAAGTTGAAGAAAGTGGAAGAAAGACTTTGATTATTGTCCATCATGATGCAGATGGGATGTGTTTAGGGGTTATTCCCCGTCAGCTACCAAAATCTTAAACATAATGACCCACCCGATATTGGTGTTACTAATAGCTATGACAACATTAACAATAGTAAATCTTATCCTTTGGTGTAAACTCAAGGAACTTATTGGACAAGTGTGGACACTAAAAATAATGATGAAACATAACAAACCACTTTTAAAAGCCAAAGAATTTGCTTAGGGGACAGAAAAGAGGAGAATGTTACAGGACTTTTTGAAAAATAAGTATTAAAAGCAAGTAAGAAGATTTAGAAGAATGTAAAGAAGATGCTTCGTAACAACTGCGCCTGGCACTTAGACGTATTAGAGATAAAGACTGTCTTCACTGACTCTCTGCTAACTAGCAATAACGATTAGCACAAGGACCTATCTTAGAAAAATAGAATGGACTGCCAAAATAGTGCCCTAGAGTTAACCTGTCTCATTATAATCTCATTCTAATGCTAAGGAACACACCTCCTAGCTAGAAAAGCCCCAACCCAATTAAGCCCCCTACTCTCTGAGCATATGTGGTGAATTAAAAGAGAACTGTAACTTTAAGATGAAGAAAACTATTAACCAATAGTTAATTAAGGGGTAGCACCAGGAGGCGTAACTAACTTTGTTAACTGTTTTGAATACCTGTCATGATTTTAACCCGGTGTGCAAGTTTTGAGGAGAAATCCCCCATGCACCCGGCGCTTCTTTATTTTTTATTATTTTTCTCCCTTCTGTATTTTGCTCCTTTTTGAAGAAAAAAAGGGTTAAGAAGAAAGTCAGCATTTTTATTTACTTTCTTTCCCCATGCTCCTCTTCTTATTCACCTCTTATGTTGGCAGACACAGGACTCATTCCTAACTGAAAATGGGTAATCTGTTTCTCTTAAACCGGGCGGGGATTTGGGAGATGGTATATGTCTCAGAGGGTTGAACGTTTAGCTTCTCTTCTCAGGTTTATACAATTTGCCACTTGTTTGTGAACTACTTTGCCCTGTACCTTCCTCCTCATTGGTTTTGAGCCATGTGGCCAATTTCAGACCAATTTGATGCAGCGGGCAGCAGAGATCGGGAAAAAAAGAATGCTCAGGAAAACAAACTTCATTAGTTTTCGCAGCTCATGGAATCAGCTTGTTTAAACTCCTCATCTAATGACGATAGGAGAAGCAGAGGGAAATTCCGCCTTTATCCTGAATTTTGCAAGCACCTTAAGTCTGCAGATGTAAGCTTTCAACGTGAGTGGAATTTGCCTGGAAAGTGGAACACTCTGGGAATGAGTTTCTAAACATGGTAAAGCCAGAATAACTACCCCGTGCTCAGCCGTACTCTCTCTTAATTTTTGTTCTATCCTTACGAAGTCTAACCATATTTTTTCTTATTTTAGTGAGAAATTTTGACCATAAATATCTCTCCCCAGGTAATGGACTTGCTGTCTAAAACCAGGAACCTGGTGGGCGCAAGATTAGAGAAGACCAGCAGCAAGGTTGTTATGTGGACAGTTTGAAGGTGGTGCCTTGTCGTAATTACGCGCAGATCGAGAGGAACAAGGGAGTAAGGTGAGAACAACGGCTACGACTGCCATGAATGCCACCAGCAGTTGGTCTCACGTGGTCGTCACCATGCGATTCAAACAGGTGTAGTGTGCGGGCACTGTTTCCTCTGTTCAGTGTAGCTCTTTAGCACTCTTAATGAATTTAGTCCTGTTAGATGCACCATAAAATGAACTCGTGGAAGTTTTTGCAGACACAAAAGCCAGGGTGGCTCTGTTTTACCTAGACCCACCATTGTTTATTGCCACCTCCAGGACAGCGAGCAGATGAGAGCATGTTGGGTTTCCTCACCCTGGGCTGCAGGGTCAGCCTCGCCAGCCCACCTTTTTGGCGCTCGCACCCTGTCCACCACTGCTGCTCTCGGAGTGAGGATCACCAAAGGCAGAGACGTCCTAAACCACTGCCTGTTTGCAGATGGACTCCGTCTTTAAGATCCTCTATGTCCCAAATATGACAAGTGGTCTTGGAAAATACCTCACTGGTGTCCCGAAATAACCTACGGTCACTGTTTATCTGTGGTAGCTGCTGCTTGCCCGTTAGCGAAACGCAGAACTCCTGGCCTCAGTACAACAAGCGGCCCTATAGCGAGCAAGCTCATACAGCGCGGCACAAGTGTGGGGCAGTCTGTGGCACCTCCCCGAGCCCGCCTAAGGGAACGCCGCAGTGGGGCAGCTGCAAAGACATGACCCCAGAGGGTCACAAGGCCCGAATTGTGCTGTCCTCGCTGTGTGTGCCCGGGGCCAGGCGGAGGGCTGCTGGGTGACCGTGGTGCTGCTGCTGACGCATGGCCGAACCATCTCAGAGCAGCCGTGTCGGGGGAGACGACTGCTCGCGGCTCCGCTCCGGAAAAGGGGCCTTGCTCCTGCCATCGCTCCCCCAGTTTTTCCCCTTGGTAGACAGATACCAGAACTACAGGCTTTGTTGAAGTCCCCTGTCGACAGAGGCAGAGAGGTGTCTGCAGGGCAGCTTACACAGGACAACCCTGGGCTGGGGCCGGCTGAGGAGGAGGGGGGTCCGGCTGGCCCGGATGTGCACGACCCATCTCGGCAGCACGAGCGAGCTCAGCACCCCACGGCTGCTCGCGCAGGCAGCTCCAAAAGCTGCTCAGCCCTGGCAGGCAGGGCCAGTCCTGGGCTCATCTGGAAGGGGAAGAGGAGGGAGACATCTTCTTTGCAGCCAGGGGAGGTTGGGAGCCAGGGGTGTTTCCATACTCCCTTTCTGCGGGTGCAGGGGATGAGCGGTATTGCCTGTTGCTTAATCCCGAGAGACGGGAGGTCATTTCTTTTCAGGCACACCTTTGCAGTTCTCATCTTTAAAGCAATTCTGCACATAGAAGGTGTTCCAATACCGGTAACTATCCCAAGATATTTCCTCTGAGTTTCTGCAGAGTATCGTTTTCTGTATCTTACTTAATAATGTCTGAGCAATTGATTTGGTAATTGTTCCTGCTGTTGATACCATATTTTAACAGATTTTTCTCGACTGAAGCAATCACCAAACGGTCAGTTATAAATCTGGTGGGCTTGGCAGGAAGCAAAAGGCAAAAATCCTCAGGACTGGGAAGAGACAGATTGAAGGAAGGAACACGTGTAAATCTAAGTCTAACCACATTAAGAACTGTCATCAGGTTTTTTTGGTTTGGTTTTTTTTTTTAATCCTTTCCTGTGAAGTAAAAAAGAAATTTCTAGATATGAAAAAAATCTTCCCTCCATTCAGGATTCTTTGCTGCATGGTTAATCAATGAATAAAGCCTGAGATGTACATAAGAACAAATATAGTGAAGCATGTACGTAAGCATGAATATACTGAAGTTTCTGATCTGGTAGCTTTCCCCCTCCGTGCCCCGCCCCCCCCCCCCCCCGCCCCCCAATTTGATTTTGATAGTTACGCTTCTATCGTTCACATCTTTTCACTTTATTTTCCCTTAGTGCTCTGGCCGAGGTTGCTACGGAAAAGAAGGTGCTGCATATCCCATGCAGGGACTCGGTCCTGAGGAAACAGCAGGGCCCATCATGGTAAAGTGATTCTTGAATTTATATCCCAGTTTACCTGTTGAAATAGAATTGCATGGCTTGAACGTTGGTGAAAGTGGGTGTAGCTTCAAACTTAACTGTTTGCTTTCTATGCAACATAAAGGTGAGAACCCTTCTGCTGGTCAAAAGTTTCTTGCCACTATTAAACGCACTACTCAAATGGAGAGCACTTCTGTTTTCAGAGCAGAAGTGTGGCTGGCACAAAATCTCTCTCGCTCACTCGCTCGCTCTCTCCATTAGAGATACAAACCCCATTTCTGCTGAAAGAGTTTTTGGCATATTTGTAAAAATGTATCTAAATGCAGATAAATCTAGCTAGATAACTCATAAGCACGTGTTTTATAGAAAAGCCATGTTCTTTACATAAAACTAGGCAGTATTACGAAACAGCTACTTTGTTTCCTGAATGCTGAGATTATTGTTTGTGCTGCGCACCAGATATTGCATTCCTAAATAAGATGAAGCTCCCATAGGTTCTTCTTTGTCTCAGGTGAATTAACTGTATCCTCCAGCATCTTTGAAGAGGTATTTTTGTTAAAGAAAGTACTATCAAGTGAAAGATGGAAGGATACAAATAGAAAATGTGCCCATGTGAAAACGTTGCCTGTAAATGCTGGTAGTCCTAAAACAGTTTACTTGAGCTTCTTCAAATGCTAACTCCCGTAATTCACCGAAGATGTTTTGAACAAATTTAAGGACAGATTCTTCAACTGTTACTTGTACCAATACCATCAAAGTGGTTTTGCGAGGTTGGTTTTTTGCGTTGATGCTAGCGTAAGCCAGAGTTACCAGGATTCAAGTGCCTCCAGTATTAATTTTTGCAAAAGCCACCTGTATCCTCTCATCTTTCGGTCTGTCGGTCGGTCTGTCTGTCTCATTTCTTGTGAAAGTGTTAAAAAGAGTTAAGTTATAGCCAGATTGCGAAGATGCTAGGGTTCTCCTTTTATGTTTAAGGACCTTAATGGTTGATTTTTCCATGTTAATGCTTATCTGATTTTTGGTAGTGTTGACAGCTCTTTCAAAATGCCTCCTTCAAAATCTAATGTCAGTTCATACTTGTCATATGCTTACAGATTGCGAACGTGAGTCCAGCAGACGTCTGTTACGAAGAAACTCTGTCAACTTTACGATATGCTGAAAGGTACACTTCCGTAATTTTTCCCTCTCTGGTCTTGGTGCAAATTGCAGCCAGGTGCTGGGCAAAACGACAAAAGATACCAGTTCAAAGTGTTTGACAGCTCAGGATGAAGAAAGAGTGAATCTGTCAGTAAGCAAGGGCAGCATATGAAGAGCTTATTCTGTATTCTTCTTAACGAACGGCATATATTGTCACAACTACGTTGTATGACAGCGGTAACTCTTTTTCCTGAGAATTCTGGGTCTCTCTCACAGGTGTGACTTAATTCAGCATCTTTCCTTCCCTTTCTCTCCCAGCACCTCTAAAACTAAGCTGTAGTTTGGGGTCCCACAGACCAAACATGGCTGAAACATAGAACATACAGATGATCCCTGCTGCCAGGCATTTGTCGTCTCTGTTTCCCAATCCCAGATCCCAGCCATAGTGCCACGCAGAGCTATTCCTTCCTGCCCAGGAGCCGCTTGCTTCCCGGCCACTTTCCCAGTCCGTCGGCTCCTTCTGGAGGAGAGGGTTCCCTCTCTCCTCCCCTTTGCTCTGCTCCTGCCCTTTCTGGGGCTCAGCACTGAAAACCGCTCTCTTTGCAGTCCTTTCAGTCAGGCTTTCTCTGGGACTCCAGCACTAATTCCTTCTTATTCCAGCTCCCATAAAAAGAGGTCAGGCACTTACACGTCTCTTATCCCAAAGCGGATGGATCGTGGCTCTGCAAGCTCGTAGCCGCAGCAGCCTGGCTGTTAGGAGATATCAGGAGCAGAAGTTTTAATGTTTCCAGCACCAGTTCAGTCCTGCAAAGAGCTGAATTGCTTTCACGTGCCGATGAACGCAGACCATCAAACTCCCCACGCCTGAGCCAGCTCCATGCCGGGGCAGGTGGACTTGTCTCTGCAGGGGATTTGTCTGCCTACCTGGCATACCCACAGTTACAGTGGATGAGGGCTGGTTTTCAGGTATCCCATCCCACATTGCCCCGCATACTGGAGGCACAGCAGCTATGGCTACGTTGCTGCCGGTTAGGGTTAGCTGGAGAAGAGAAAGTTTTTCCTGGGCTGGCAGGGGCAAACCAAACCAGGCTGTGATTGCTGGTAACAGTACAGGAGAGGGCATCAGATGCTTCCACCCGAGGAGCAAAGTGGCCGTGAGACCTTTTAGCTTGTGAAGTTCCAGAGCTACATGGGATATTTCTGAACAGGGAAAAGAACAAAAGAAGGGGGGGAGGTGGGGAAGACGAGTAATTTTTGACAGGAAATCTTGCTGTTTGCTGGGATTATCTGGGTACCGGCTTCTGTTTTGTCTTTTATGGATTTTCATATTACCACAAAGCAGTGGTAAATGCAAGTCCCGGGGAGAAGCTTATAAGAGACCTGAAGGCTGAAAATAACAAAGTGTTGTCCAGTCTGGCTGGGCTCGGGAGCACAGGGCCACCAACAGCCGACGAAACACGTACGTATTTCAGCATAAATAGCAAGTAGATTTTGACTTCCCCAAGCGTTATCAGGAGGCATCTTTGGTAATCTGTAAGATCGAGGAAGTGTGGTGGGAATGCAGCTGAGGTAGGTCCACCGGTGGATTTCTTACAAAGTGGGTGGCAGAGAACATTTTGAACAACTGTGAACACGCTGCGTGGCTGCCACGGTGCTGGTCCTCGTCCCTCACGGGGTTTGCTATCTTACACGTAGATACCCTGGTTAAAGCTGTTCAGAAGAGGTGCGGTTTTTGCTGGCTGAGCATGAGCGGCAGATCCGGAGCACACGGGCAACGAGGGAGTCCTGGCTGGAGGAAGCCCGGAAGGAGTGGGAGCACCAGTATGCCGCCGTGGCTCAGGCGAGTTTCCCAGTAACAGGCATCGCGGCCAGATACCTTAACCTGTGGTCTGATGTTTTCCCCTTCTTGTCATCTTTCAGATTTGTTACTCACACACCTCTCTGCCAGCAATGCCCCGACAAGACCTTCCAGGGGCTTTTAAGCCTGGGTAAACTGGCAATAACGTAGCCCTTGGTTAGGGGTCCACAATGTAATATCAAATCTCTCATGAGTTCAGCTGACAGAATATGCTGTCTACTTCTAACTACATTATAGTTTCTTGTCTTCATTTTGTAGTTATAAGAAATTATTACGGAAATAAGAGATGCCAGTGAATGCACCGAGCCATGTCGAAGCAGCTCAGGCTTGTGTCGTTTCAAAGTCCTTGACAGGGAGAACCAAAGATATTCCCTGTAAAACCAGTCATGAGATAAACACCCTGGAACGTGGGGCAGACGCGTTCTTTGTTCTTTTTCTTAAAAAAGGTTAATACTGCTTTTAATTTGGGGCATGTTTCTGAAAGCAACCGATCTCAACGTGACTTATTTAGCCAGACAGAAGCATTTCAGTAGGAGGCTGTGGCGTGTAAGAGCCAAGGAGTGCGTGACGGGCTGCTCTGGGAAAGACGGGGTCTGATGGTGACTTGCTTAATAAATTGTTCAAGGCACACCTTCACTGAAAGGCCATATGCTGCTCCCCTCCCAGTTGCTCTTCGCGAACCGTTTCTTTGCTTCAACATGGGTAACTGCCAAAGGGAGGCGTCAGGAAATTCGCTATCTGCGTAGAGCGGCGATCGCGGCAAGAGGGCTGGGTTTAATGGGGAGAGCACAGCTTTACAGGAATCCAGCGCGTTTTGTGGGGGTCTCTTGATTTTTGCACGAAGCACGCATCACGCAGCAAAGTTGCTGCCTTAAACAAAAGTGCTTGACTTCTTCCTTAATGAAGGAAGGTGACTCCGGGTCTGGAGCTTCTGCCAATGGAAAGAAGCGTGGTGTCAGTCTTTCAGGTCTAATAATTGCTTCCTGATCGTGCTTGGTAAACTTATGGGAAATTTAGGGACTTAATTCTGTGGGGAATGCTGAACCCCACGTGGTGTGTATGGCTAAACGTGGTAGCTCAAGTGCCTTCTTAGTCTGGACGGTTGTATCAGTCTTGGCTGGCAGCTGCCACAGGCGGTTGGGCACACAGGACTGTATCCTGTTCTGCTGAGGACAGCTCCTCATTCACTGACTGCATCAACTCGTTTTCCTGCATTGATTTGCCTGGGGTTTGCTTTTTTAGGACAGTGAAATGAACTTAATCAGGCATCTATTAATTTTGTTTCTTCTACCTAGTAAGCTGTCAGGTACGGTTTTAGAGAAATAACGGTGACAAGGCTTTGCTGGTGTGGTAGTGTTTTCCTTATGTGGTGGAGAGAATGCTTAAATTGGTAGGAGAGAGTCACCAAAAACCAGGGCCTGTTGCACGTGTTGCAAATGCTTTTGCAGTTCAGCTTGTCAGGTTGCTGCTCGTAAAAGTACGTTTCAGAATGAGCTATTCAAAAGCCGTGTGGGCACGGTGCTGGGCAGCCTGCTCTAGGTGACCCTGCTTGAGCGGGGGGGTTGGGCCACGTGGGTTCCAGGGACTGGAATCCTCTTTGTTGTGATTCTGTGATTCCGGAACTTGTGCTGAGAGGGGCAAGTGGTGTGGTACGCTCGAAATGCCTTGTTAACTACTGTGTCCCTGTGTTGGAAGGCTGCGTGTGTGTTCTGTACTGAGACACTTGGCACCTCCATCCGTCTGTCCAGGTAGACCAAGCAATGTCAAAAAGGGGCACGGTGCTGGGCACGGTGCTGGGCAGCCTGCTCTAGGTGACCCTGCTTGAGCAGGGGGGTTGGGCCACATGGGTTCCAGGGATTGGAATCCTCTTTGTTGTGATTCTGTGATTCCGGAACTTGTGCTGAGAGGGGCAAGCGGTGTGGTAGCTGGAAATGCCTTGTTAACTACTGTCTCCCTGTGCTGGAAGGCTGCGTGTGTGTTCTGTACCGCGACACTTGGCACCTCCATCCATCTGTCCAGGTAGAACAAGCAATGTAAAAAAGAGCGCAATTTCAGAACTGGCTTTAGGAACTTTTGCTAGCTTAGCCACGTTAGGCAGGGACTGCAACTCTTGAATGGAAGTATAGTTGTGTTAGAGAATAACCATCGGAGGTAGCTGGGTAAACTGGCTCTAGTGTCAAATTCCGATCTGTGTTGGTTTTGTTTGTTTTCTCATTTAAAGGGAAATCAAGGCTATGGTCTGCATCAGATACAGGATCTTAGCTGTTGGGGGCTGTTGGGCTAGAGAGCTAAAATTCTTTCTTCTTCTCACCTTCTGCTGTAGATCTGTGCTTCTTGGAGAGCTTGTGGAGCATCCGCACAACCTGTGCAAGACAATGTGTAGGGTGCACTTGTGTGAAGTAAGCCTGACTCCAGAATTGTGATACAGACAGTCTCTGTTGTGCTAGTGGCTTTTAAGACTAAAACTTTGGTTTTGGATTAAATGTAGGGGTTTTGCCTAAAACATTTGGGGGAGGTTTTCTGCCTAAGTGGGAAAGAAATGACCCAGTGATACTCACTAAATCACCAGCTAACTCACTCACAAAATCCTCTTTCTGCAGGAGTAAAATATGGCAAACTTCTGTCAAGCTCAAAACTATTTATGGCTGACATGAGTCTATTTTTGCATTGTTTTCTTTATTTAGAGTGAAGAATGGGAGAGCTAACGGCTCGGGCAACGAGCAGTCTGCTGCAGTTTCCAGAGGTGACTCTTCAGGCACTTGGGGAAGATGGCATACCCCTAGATTCTGTGCTGTGCGGGAAGCTTTCTAGAGGTGAGCATTTTCCCTTAAATTTGGTGGTGGTATAAAGCTGTTACGGCCTGGAGGTTACCTGAAGCATAGGGTCATAGTATCAACTGTGTCAGGTTGGCGCTGTTAAGATGCATCAAGTTTGGAGAGAACAAAAAGGATGTTGTAACGATTGAAAATGCTAATATTAAAACACTAGTATAGTTAAACTTTGAAATTACAGCCACGTGCACCGGTCTTGTGCTATTAGAATAATTTACTTAAACCTGCTGAGTCAGTGAGCCCTGCTCAATTTCTACTTAAATACAAGGCAGTTTTGCAAAAAGTAATAGTGTTGGTTTGGGCCGTATTTATTTGCACCAGCTCAAGCTCTATGACCATCATAACATCACACGCAGAAATAGTTCTCCCACAATGTTACAGCGGCAAAAGCCCCTGCTTTTTCTTTTCTAGTCTGAATAAAAACAGAAGGAAGAGGGCAGCACTGTTAAGCGCTGCAGCCGTATTTCCAAAGTATTTAATAGGATGCAGATGAGTAGGCAGCGAGAGCTGCTGGAAGTGGCTAAGCAGATTAGGTAGTTGACTTTCCAGGTGATCTGAAAGCAGAGCTGGGTGCCGAGCTGGATGTCGAGGCTTCTGTCAAGACCAGGTAGAATCTATCTGCCTAACTGTCAATGCAGTAATGGAGTTAATACTTCCTTCGAGTTTGAAGCAGTTCAGGGGAGCAAATGTCTTAAATTCTTTCTGTGATCGGCACGTGTAAAAGTTTAAATTTACTAATGCAGTGCCCGTTTTAAGACAATTTCTTGCTGAAGTCCAAATCCCTGCCCAAAGTAGGCACGCGTCAAGTGAAATTTATAAACTAAGAATGAATTGGCTTAGATTTGTTATATTTGAAGTATGCTTTAAGACTTGTATTCCCGCCTGTATTTAGATGATTTCTAGCAAAACCAAGCCGACTATGGTATAAAGACTATAGATCAATATATTGTAATCTTTATCCCAAACGATCAATATTCTTCAGTGCAGGAATGACAAGTACAAATGCAAAATAAAAAGGTGGTTGATGTTAAGATGTGTTGCTTGAGGATTTCAATGGGTGATTTTAGAGAACTGACCAGAATTAGGGAAGTCGGTCTTCCTCCGTTAGGGCCTTTTATTGAAGGAAAGGGGCAGTGACTGTGACTTTTTTCAGTTGTTTTGAGTCTTGTGTTGGAAAGTTGCTTTAGTCGGCTTTCTTTTCTCTTACAGGGAGAAATGGCCTAGCATGGTTGGCGTGTGGTCCTCAACTGGAGGTGGTGAACTCTGTGACAGGAGAGCGGCGCTCTGCGTATCGTTTCAGTGGAGTAAATAAACGGCGTCCCACTGTTCGTGTGGTAAAGGAGTTTTCCTGGCAGAAGAGACCTGGACTACTGGTTGGGTTGGAAGAAGCAGCGGGAAGTGTTCTCTGTCTGTACGACCTTGGAATATCGAGAGTGGTTAAAGCAGTTGTTCTTCCAGGAAGGGTACGTACTTTTTAAGCGGCGAAAGGAAGCTTTTATGTTGTTAGGTGCTGCATAATCCTGCTTCAGGAAAAGCTTTGGAGCGCCTCTTTGTAGGAGGTGTTTTGTTCTGTATTGCATTAACGTACTGTCACTTCAGAGAATCCAGTCGAGAGAGCCTTGACGTAAAATCTTGGGCTTAATGGTACCATTATCTTCTGAGTCTACTGAGAGTAAACCAAATTTCCTGCTTTTATTGTAGAGCACATAGTTACCTAATTCTCCGCTTCCACAAAAAGGCATTGCAAAATACCTTTTCCTGGCCAGAGTCAGAAAGGAAAAAAACCCACTCTTTCAAGCGTCCGTAGCATGCGTTTCCTAAACGGTTAATTTCTGTCAGAAATAATGTCTTTAAAATACCTCAAACTTCCACAGTTGTGCTGTAAATGACTGAGACACATTCCCATGAATCTCAGGCTAGCAAGCAGGTCTGACTTCAGAGCGGAACACATTTTTGTGTTGACCTAAGTAGGAAAAACGAGCGTTGAGTGAGGTATCTGACAGACTGTTGAAAGATTGACTTTCAGTCTGAAGTCCTTGAATCTCTGCTCATTGAATATTGTGTTTGTGTAGGTGGGATGCACTGGTGTGATGTTACTCATTTTTTTCAGTCTTCTGTAACCCATAAACTCAAGTGTTGTAATGTCCCCTAGTCTCATTGTCTTAATGTAAACAAGAATCAGCATCAGTTAATAGAAAACCCAGATTCCCTGTATTTTTCTCACCTTAGAATCTGCCACAAATAAATACTTTTCTGTTACTCAGCTTTCCATAACGTGATTTGGTTTAACTTGCTAGAATACAGCTGGAGGGAGTTTTGTCTGTTTGTAGTGCTACAGCGTGATTACTAGCAGTAAGCATTTGTATTGTGGTAATTTCTAAAGATATGAGTTGGGTTGGTGCTCCGCTGTGTTAGTTTGCCTATCATCTTGATAAATCTTAGAGTTTGAGGTGGAAGGACAAGCTGTGTGCTGACATCAGCGTATAATCAGTAAGTAAACTATGTTTGTGAAAAAGGTCATAGCTTTGTTAAGTTTTATTTCTTTGATCTACGTAAGCAGGGAATAGGAAAAGGAAAGGTTAAGAAGGATCACGTCACATACCGAATCTGCGTCTACCAAAGTGATTTGAAATAAAATGTAGTTAGACCTGCCCGTTGTATTGGGGAGTTCTTCTATACCGCAAGACAATGGTTCAGGAGAAAATATGAAGAAGCCTCGGGGGGAAAAGTTGGCTGTTGTGTGATAAAGGTTATGGATTTTGGAATAAAGCCAAAGCTTACCTGAAGTTCTGCTCTTATGCCCTCAACGCTCTTGATGACAAGCATGTTTGGCCTGTTGCTTTCATTTTGCTTCCTATCTTTTTGCTATTAGCTTAGTTAGATCAGCATAGCCAGGCCACAGGTATTGCTAGTTGGACTGTTAACTTCTAAGTTGTGAGTGGGAGTAAGGGTTAGCAAAAACAAGTAGATAAAACTTGCCCTTGGCCACTGTCCCTATGCTTTGAATTTATTCTGTAACTCATACTTCCAAATTATACATTACGTAACATGCGTTTTTAATCTGCCTGAACATTTCTCTGATTTCCGTAATGATTATTTTTAAAACTAAACTGCAGACCTAGTCTTAACATCACGTTCTGCAGTTTTTGTTGTTACTATTTTAAGGCTTTGATGAGCACCTTAATTTCTGGACTGTTTTCCGTGTGGGTATATCTTCAGTGGACAACTAAGTTCTACAGGTTAACCCTAACTTTGAGCAACTCTGGTCCAAGGTGTCAAGCCATTAGTGTATTAATACGGGGTATTTATAGTGACTGTATGACTGCCTTTTAGTGTAAGAGTAGATGTGTAGTCATTCAGAGAGCAAAGAATGAGTTAAAAAACCCAAACTCACAAGCTGAGAAAGAATTTAGGCATAATTTTTTTTTTCTTTTTTTTTCCTTTTTTTTTTCCTTGGTCTCTTCTCCCATGTATCTAGCAATAGAACGAGAGGAAACGGCCTCAAGTTGCGCCAGGGGAGGTTTAGACTGGATATTAGGAAAAATTTTGTTACTGAGAGAGTGGTCAAACATTGGAAGAGGCTATGCAGGGAGGTGGTGGAGTGACCATCACTGAAGGTGTTCAAAAAACGTGTAGATGTGGCACTTTGGGACATGGTTTAGTGGGCATGGTGGTGTTGGGCTGATGGTTGGACTTGATGATCTCACAGGTCTTTTCCAGCCTTAATGGTTCTGTGATTCTGTGCTCTCTAACTGCCCTCTGGATATACAGGTGAAATGCCACAGACAACTGAAAGAGTTAATGGAGTATTATTTGAACTGGATTCTAGTAAAAGCAAATCTGAATTTAAAACATTCATTATATTGAATTGGTTTCTAATGGTTGTATGTTTCAGAACTATGGAAGGGTTCAAATTTTGCTGGTTTGTATGAGGCAGAAGGGTAGCATTCAGATTCAGTGAGGTGAGAAAAGCGTCCTTTCTTCATTCCCAGAATGAGTTGGCAGTAGTCTGGGAGAATATGAAAAGCCAGTGCATAGCGCAGTGGAAAAATATGCAGTTTCAGGAGCTTCTACGTGGAAAACTGAAGTGTTAAAACCAGGCAACATTTTTGGAAGACCGTATGCAAAAATGGAAGAGATTCCTTTGGGGCCAGTTGTACAACGAAAGAAATCTTAAAAGAAAAAGAAGTTAGAAGGAACACTTGACCTTTGGCTAATTCTGCAGCAAGATATGTACAGTATTTTGAAGATTGGAAATTTCATTAGCTTTCCTATAAATCTGACAGAAACCCAAGTTGTCCAAATTACTGTAGGTACTTCTAAGATTAGAATTCTCGTGACCAAGATGAAAGGTAAATTCTGTGGTAGATTTCCAGGCAGTGTAGTCCCAGCAAGTGCTTGATATGGGAGAGGAGAAAACTTTGGGGCTTAGGGGTTTGGTTATTTTTCCCCACCTCTTGGGGGGTGGAGGTGGGCGGGGGAAATGTATTAAAAAATGGACTGCCTTGTGTTGCTCACTTCTTTGTTTTACTTTCCTGTCAAACTGTGCTGTTGATGTAAAGGTTCCTGGTTTTGTTGTGCTGCTTTTTGTAAGAAGGCTAAACCATAGCCTCTGTTCTTTTGTTGTATAGCTTTAGTGCCGGAGTTTTTGTGCGCTTGTATCTCTGCTAGAGCAGTCCGTATAGTCCTGGGACGTATTGCAGGTGCTGAAAGGTCTGTCTTCCCCTTGTAATAAAGCTGCGTGCAGACTGCTCCACATGTTCAAGAGCAGTGTGCGCTTCTTCCTTAGCTGGAGTTAGCTCTTTCCCTAACAAGCTGCTGTTCTTTTTGCCGTTGTTTTAGGCTGGCTTTTAAAATTTCTGTTAACATTCCTAAAAGTGCTGGTGTGCATTTACACCTTTTCTGACTTTATCTGGTGGTTATTTTTATTCTAAATGAGGACTCATGTAAATTTTGCTAAGCTACTATCTCCCTTCAACACTTTCCAAAAATGTTTCATTCCCATGGAAAATGGTGTGTCTACCGTGCAGCTTGACCGCTGCCTCATCTGACTTACAGCCATGATCTCTCCGAATACCTGTTTGGCAAAGAAGGCGTAGACTGTATCGCAGTGCTGCTGGGCTGTGAGCAGTGGGAGAACTAGGTGTAGCTTTGTCTTTCTAACTTAAGTCCCTTAAATAGGATGAAGTTTCTTGCATATAACTGGTTTTCTGTGTTTAATTCTTAGAGTTAATTATGTCTAAGTAGCGAGTGGCAATTGGTAAGCTGTAATAATAGAATGGACCTTTTCAGCTGAAGTTAATTCAGTTCAATATTAACTTGTCGCTTTCCTGCAGGTAACTGCCATAGAACCCATAACTAATCACGGAGGACCCAGTACGAGCACTCGGCACCTACATCAGAGTCTGAGATGGTTCTTCGGAGTGGCAGCCGTGGCTACAGATGTTGGTCATCTACTTCTGGTTGACCTTTGTTTGGATGATTGTTCTTGCACTCAGAATGAAAGAGAAGCATCGGGTAAGCTTGCCGTTTTTAAGCTTGAATTTAAAAGTCAGAAATCTTGTGTCTTTTAAAGAAACTATATGCATCCCACTTTGAAGATACTCGTGTGCAGACATTCATGGCTACTGGTTACAGGCGGCGGTTTGACACCGTGTAGTCCTGAAGAGATTAAAAATGGGAGTGGCTTAATACGCCTTCTAATGTTATAAATGCCCCCCTCCCACCAAGATCCCCATGTCACTATGATTCTTGCCAGTGAGGTGTAGGAATTTTCCCATCTGAGTCAGTGCAGCTGCCTGATAGGAAGTTGTGTCAGAGGTGCCCTATTTCTTGGGAATGTTCTTCTGCTTCTGTTAATTGACTTGGGGCAAATTTTAGGCTTGTTTTTTAAAATCAACCCGACTTATCAAAAGTCATGCGTTTGGATGAACGAAATCTCTGATTTGCGTATTCAGATTGCATAGACTGTTTTGGCTATTACAACAGTGGCTTCAGGAGCGGATGTCACTTCAAATAGCTTCGTCATGAGGCCCAAACTCCTGATTACAGAGTCCAAGAAGAATTTGTCTATGAAGGCTACACTTTTACCTGGATTTGAACGACGAGTGAGAACAAGTTTCCGATCAGAGAGTTGTTGCGTTCTTTGAAAACGTACAAAATGGAAATGGCAAAACCAGTGTTGCATAAAGGGGTATTTTGCCTGGGACGGTAGAATTAGGTTATACACCTTGTCACGTCAGTGTTTAAAATGCAACCTCAGTGGCATAACGCATTCATTTATTGCGTGGTGTTGGGTGTCTAGGTCTGGAAGCTGTCACTGGAATTCCTGCTGAAGTTGCACAAAGAAGAGAAACTGTGGCCGGAGAAGGGAGACATCTCTGTTTGCAATTACAAAATCCTTCAGGAACAGCAATATCAACCCTGTGCTACATAAGCAGAAGCAATCAGCTCGCTGTGGGTTTTTCAGACGGCTGCCTGTCACTATGGAATATGAAAACTTTGCAGAGGGAGTAAGTAGGCCTTTACACTTGACCATGCCTGGAGGTGCAGGGCTCTCAATGTTTTGCTTAAGGAAGTATGTTAATTTAAAGAGAACTTTTTCGGGGACTGAAATTCTGAGTATAGTCTTGGAAGGTTTAGAAATCCTCTTCTGAAATAACTGTTAAGTCATACATGGACTAAATGGGACCGCCTTCTCCCGAATGGACTAGGATTGTTTTCTGTATTGTGCCTGTGGATTGAGGAATTGTGGAAAGCATGCTTCTTTGGGTTATGTCAAGCAGTTAGGATGTGATAGAGCTGGTTTCCATAAGACGGTTTGTTCTATCAGTAGTATTCAGTGAAAGTAGGAAATGTGTGTATTTTGACAAAACAGATTTTAAAAATTATTTTTCAGGAGAAGTTCCTGCAATTAGGGCATATGTTGAAAGGCTTAAGTATGTTAATAATGTGATTTAACCTGTAGGCACCACTCTCAGCTTGAAGGAGGAAGGATTCCTGTCTATGCTGTTACTTTTCAAGAGCCTGAGAATGATCCTCGCAATTGTTGCTACTTGTGGGCTGTTCAGTCTACACAAGAAAGGTGAAGAAAAACTTACTATTAGCCCCTGAATTAATTGTTATATATATAGATATATTTGTTCACGTACAGTTAATACCTGTATATTTGTTTTGTTTGTTTAGCTGTGCGGGAGATTCTCTCAGGTAGGGAAGCTGTTAAGCTTACAATGCAATTTTGACAGGATTCAACGGACGTGAAGGAGGGACCTAGGAGTTCCTCTCTTCTGAAAGAAGGCAAAGCAACAGTGGCTGTATTTTTGTGCTTGCATTCTTAAGTGATTTCCTTTGTTACTTGATGACTGCTTCATGCTTTGTCTGATATTCACACCATGGTATTAACACAGTAGTTGAGGCTGCAGACCTAGAACACTAACCGTGCCGACATAACAGCCTGCTGCCCCTAAAGGAGGGAGGTGACGGTACTGCCCATTACCTTGTGCCAACTTTAGCAGTCTCTGGAGCCTTCATGAGCCAGTTCAGCTCACCTGGCAGAGAACGATCACTGTTCAGCAGAAAAGTCAATGGCTTCCTGCTGGGCTAATGGATGAAATCGATATGTGGAAGGGGGCAGCATATGCAGGAGAGGGACTGGAACTCTGGTGGTGAGGGAAGGAGAGAAAGGTATCTCTCTCTCTCTCAGCATCAGCAAGCTATTTAATCAGCTCAGCTGTTCATAGGGTGGCAATCTTTTTAAGTTTTACTTTAAAGCAGTTTTGATTGAGAACTCTTCCCTGTGAAGAACTATTTCCAACAATTTTTAGCCCATACAACACAGTAAAGCTTTCAAAGGGTATGGTTAACATTTGCCCCTGAAGCGGTTAGTGTCAAAATTTCCTCCTTTCTGATTCAGCGGCCTAATGTGATCAATTATCATGTCTTGGGAAGTGCTGTTTGTCTCTTCAGCAAGAGAGCGCTATTAAGAAAACTTCAGTCTAGATCTAATAAAATGATAATGAGGACTATAAAGCAGCTTTGTAATCAAATTTCATAATGTACACCTCTTTCAGTGAAGGTGATGTTGTGAGTTTACGTCTGTTGCAGTTAGCATTTGGTGACCGAAAACGCTTGGCATCAGGACAGGTCATGTATGAGGTAAGACGTGCACGTATGTGAAAGGATGAAAATCGTAGTTTTCTCTAAGCGAGTATCAGTTAAGTTGGCAGGGGTAATATTTACCATCAAAATTCAGAGGTGACTAAAAAACCATAATCTTTGGCTGCGTCTTCTTGGGCATGGCCTTTGTCCATACTTTTTGACAACAACTCACGCCATTTCATACTGCGGCGTCGTGTGTTCCAACTAGATTCATCTGCAGAGAGCCCGCATAAATTCAGTTGCTGAGGAGGAAGCAGCTTTTACAAATAAAATTATTCTTCATTTAAACACCAGATTAACGGCATGTCAGAAGAGAAGATAGGGCTTTGAATAGCTTTGTTTAACCAAACTGCAAGCTTCTGTCTGTCTCCCTTTCTTAAAGTAAGGTCATGCAGCTTTATTCTTTTCTGATCTTTGGGGTTATATATTCTTGTTTCTGTCTTGAGCTCTGTCAGCAGGACTTCAAATGAAACGTGTCTACAGTGTCTCTCTTAAGTGTTGGTCCTGAAATGTAGGATCTCTAAAGATATCTCCTTCTACTTTTTGGCTGGGTTACCTATGAAATCTACTCTTAAAGCCAGCAAAATACGTCAATACAGGAACCGGTGGTATGATTTGGTCAAAAGAGTAGACGTAAATTGTTAGAACTGGCTCCAATGATGATGTTGTGTTTAAAATAGAGGTGAGGTATCATTATATCTCAGAGATGTAACAGATAGGAGACGCATCTGTATAATGTATAATTCTCTTTGGTAGTATGCTTGAAACTCTTCCAAAATCTTTTTGAGGGGGAAGCGATCTTAATTCCGAGCAATTCTTTCCTCCTCTTTTGATACTTTCTCTTGCATGTTCTCAATAGGTATGCAATGAAATAGGGGTGATTCTTGCATCGTGGTACTCCGTTTCAATAGGGACGGGGCGTTTTGATTTTTTTGAATAAGTTTAAATGTTGACCTTTTTCCTTATATATGGGAAAGCTCCTTCCTCATCTGTAAATGTTGCTGTTGAATAGATGAAGGTTAGGCGTTTGGAAAAGGTGGTGTTTCTTTAAAATGCATTACCTATCCTGGTGACAAGGTATAAATATCTTCAAGTCATTCAGCGTGGTCTAAATATGGATGTCATCTCCTTATCTTTATGTGCATTTTTTTTATGACACAAACGTACGATGCTCTAGAGGAACAGAGCACCCTGATTGGTTTTTTTCCGAATTTTAAATTAAAATTTAATTTGGTGGGGTTTTGTTGTTGTTTTTGTTGGTTTTTTGTTTGGTGGTTTGTTTGGGTTTTTTCTTAATTGTAGAGCGGCTATTTGTCCACAATACACACATTCATGCGTTGCATTGTAGACAGTTTGAAGGAATGCTGTATTTGGAGAGGCAGTATTTCAGTTAATGCTTGCTTAGAAAATGGTGGTATCAGAGGTTCAACACAATCCTGCTGGAGTTTCTGTATATCCCAACGTAGTTTGCTGACTCCGTAGGAATTCGTGATCCTAAACGCATTGCCCATGTGCATCCCACGTCCTCTCTGTTTTCCCCTTTTGCTGTTGGGTGTGCTTGGTGAAGGAACTGAGGGATATTTCACCCATTAGTCTCTGACCAGATTAGAGGAGGAGCTGGTAAGAGCTTACGTGGTTTGAAAGGAGATTGCTAAGCAGTTAGAAGTTCTCATAGCTACTAGAGAGAGAGATGCGTTTTCACTCTAGTGGTGAGCTTATAGAGAACACCTCTCAAAAGAGCTTTCGCTGCTGTAATGCCATGACTTCTCTACCTACCTCAGTTCTGTTCTCAAGACATGGAGCAAAGAGCTTTGCATGCATATGACGTGTTGCATTATTTCGGATATCTCTTTGTAGATATATATTTAGGTTTGTAAAGAAACCTTGATGTTGCAAGGCATTCTGCAGAACATGTTTAGAAATGAATAATGTTAGGGAAATGCTAACTTTTGAAAGCGTGCAAAGCCTTTGCAGCCAAGCTTACCTGTTACGATTTGGCATTTAATTCTCTTGCATGTCAGCTGTAGTTTCTATTTGCCATCAGAAATAAGCGCGTGGGAAACATACACTAGAATATGCATATTATATTAGAGATATACGTTCTTTCGTATTTAGGTATAATGTATGTTTTCATCTCCAAATGACCTTTTCTCTCTCCTTTCATTTTTTCCCCAGGGTTTGGAATACTGTGACGAAAAGTACAGTTTAGATCTCACGAATGGAGCCATTCCCCTGAGAGGGGAGGCCAGCAATACCAAATTACTCAGCTGTCAGACTGTAGAAAAATTTCCCAACCATGCTGACGGAGAGGATAGCATTAACAAAGGTTTGTTCTGATGTCCGCGTTTGGCTATTCTAAAATAGATGGGTTCGGAATCTAAGCGATGAATGCTGCTCTGTACCCACAGTCTGCAAGTCTTAAATATCTGTATAGACTAGCTTGTTGGGCTTATTTAAAAAGAAAAATTGGGTGCTTAAGTTATGTGGGACTCCTTTAAAGGAAAAAACAGCCTTTATTTTATGCTTGCTGACATGCCATAGCGATGTATGGTGGGGTCGTGTCAGTGTTCTATTCCTCCAGCTGTTGTCTTTGAACAGTAAGATCATTCTCTCCCTTGCTTAGGAATGTTACCTTTCTGTCTCCTTTTTATGAAGTTTGAGGCATGGAGAAATACCTGTAATTTTTCTGATGGTTTCTAATGAGCTTTTTTTCAGAATCTGTCCAAGTTAAGTTCTAGGCACACATGAGCTTCTGCTGGATGTGGGTTGAGGCTAGCAATGAAGCTGTCTTCTGAATGATGAAAATAATTGTTATCTTCAAAGGCTGTTTCAGGGGCTAACAAAACTGAAACGGCACAGAAGTTCACAATGCAACATAGTAAAGTGTGTGAGGATCCCTAAACGGTCATGATGAATTCAAGAGAGAATCATTTTGCCAAACAAAGTGTCGTCTTGTTCCTTGCCCCATTAGGGTGAACGATATACCATATACTTTGCTTACATCTGGAGAATGCATTCTCCCCAGAGAAGAAAGACCATTCCACTTACTGAGAGAACTGGAGTGCAGCATTGTGAATGTTTTATGTTACAGTCTTTATTCCGCTTTCCTGTTTGTTGGGTTTGGGTTCTTTTTGTATTTATTTTTGTGTGCTAGTTGTGTTCTTTCATTCTGAATATGCTGGGGAGGAGCTATTCTTAAAATTTGTAATTGACTCAAATCTGGAAATTAATAATGCCAGCTGAGCAATACAAGTGTATACAATAAGCACTTGTCTGCTTTCTAAAAGTAGCAATGTATGTGTTGCTAGCACATCTTTTTTTGCTAAACTGTTCATCTAGCTAAATGTCTTGGTCAACTCTTCATGTATGGAAAACCGAATTAGCTAAGAAGCGTGTATTTGATTTGGCTTAGAACTGATACAGTTTGAATGAGAAAAAGGGGCAGTATGACTGAAGCCTACCACAGGGATGTTTGCTACTCCGTACATCATTTTTTTTATTATTCTTAGCAAGTGGTGTGTTTCAGGAATGATAGAACAGAATTAAGCCAAAGCAGAAAGTGGTGTTTTAAAAATATCAGCTGTATCATATTTTCTACAAATAAGAAACAATGTCTTGTCTTTTCCAGTAATATCCCCTGACACCAGCGTATCAATCTTCAGCTGGCAAGTGACTACATGTGGTCAGAGAAAACCATCTACTTATTTGGGTGTATTTGACATTAATCGCTGGTATCATGCTCAAATGCCAGATTCGCTAAGGTAGATTTTCATTAAGTTGTTCTCAACATCCCTGCAAATAATTCATTTGAAAGTCAGCGTTCAGCTTATGCACTTGTTTTCTTTAAGGCCAGAAGAGTTCCTTCATGATTGCCCCTATTTTGCACTGTGGTCACTGGATACTGTAATAAGTATGACTTCGCCAAACCTCATTTTGGATATTCTGGTCCGTGAGCGGAGTCTAAGTCGGGGACTTCCTCCTTCTTATCCACCACCGGAGCAGTTTTTTCATCCAAGCACCTATAATTTGGGTAGGTATTTCACCGCTTTTAACAGCGAGAAGCATAAATTGAGGTCCAACGCCATTTACTGGTTCTCTTGTTTGTTGTTTTTCACTCAACAACCAAACCAAACCAAAAAACCCCAACCCCCCACAAACCCAGCTCTGATTACATTGTACCAGCAAGGTATGTAATGTTGTGAAATGCATCTGACATTCTGCTGAGTTTTGGGGTTTGGTGCTTTTGTCACGTAGCCGGTGAAGTGGTGATGGTTACAAAATGAAATGACTTTGAACTGAAGCTCAAAGCACAGCACCTCGATAGCACTAGAGATGAAATTTCTACACGCAGTAATAATTTTTTAAAAAAGGTTTGCCTGCGATCTGACGAAGAAAATGGGTACTCAGTTATAGCTTTCCAGATATTGCTGTTTAAAAAAAATAAAGTGGTCCTAATATAACTGTGAGAGCATGGAATGTTGTCAAACGTTCCTTGTTTCTGCAGATGGTTCGTGCTTGCTGAACTCCGGAGTCGTTCATATGAGTTGCACCGGCTTGCAGAAGGAGGTGATCTTTTACTGTATCTTTATTGAGACTGTCAAGAGATGTAGCTTTTCTAAGTTTTCTCTTGCACTGCTTTCAGTGTCAGAGACCATTCTATGCTCATCCTGCCCATCCACACGCAGAATCGCAATTGTACCCTGCCACTTTTATGCCAATGGTAACGTTTTCGGTCCACTCTTGGGACTTTAGAACTACCATTGTCTATTGTTGAAGCACGATCAGGGATTGAGTGTCTAGAACGGAATACAACGTTGCTGTAGGAGCAAGAACAAAAATGTCGTGGAAGGCGGCGAAAGCTGTTACTTCTATATTACCCATCAGTCAAACTGCCTGCTTAGGCTTGAGTTAGGGTTTGGATCCCTGATTAACCTGAAAAAGGAGGACAGAATGGAGAAAATGAAAAATAATTTGACTGTTTAAGAAGCAATGAATTCTTTGTTCTCCCAGACTTGGCCAAATCATAACTTCTGAGCCACGGCACAGATTGTAACAAATAATTTTGAATTAAGTTTGAGCTCACTAAACATTTCCAACGTAAACCAGCTTCTGCACAAACAAGCATAGCAAGGGTCTTCCACAGTGTGATTTGAAGTTGTGTGGCTTCGATAGAATGCATTTTGCGTCAGCGTTCAGGGAAAAAGAAAGGCCTGTGTATTGACAGAGAAGCTAGAAAATACTTAATTAAGCATTGCAAGGGCTGATATTTTGTTTTACAGGACTTTGTTTATAAACCGTAACTGTTAGTTTGGCTGCCGTCTTTAAGACTCTACATAGTAATGCTTACTGAGATGGCTAACCTAAAGGGTATTACTGATGCAAGCTTTCTGACAGTTTCAGTGAACATTTATGTTATTTCTCGTAGTGGTTATCCAGAACCTTAGTGACTGAATAATAATGCTGTCTTAATCTGTAGTTTTTGATTGATGTTTCAGACCTTGAAATTTTTGAAGAAATCTGGTCCTTTGACAAGTGAAGCCATTCACGATAGCTACAATAGGCGTCTTGCAGCTGGCTTGCTGTCTCCAAGACTAGTCGATGTCCAGCCATCCAGTTTGAGTCAGGTGAGCGCATATCAGGGAATCAAGGGGGAAACACACCCATCTTGTCTGACGGGGCTCCAGAGGCTACAAGACACGATAACCTGATTTTCCTATTATTTGCAAGTTGCACTGAAATGCAGGTGGTGACTTTAGTGAGCAGAAGTAATAGCAGTCCTAGATCTAAGCTAGTGAGTTTGACTGGGCACAGCCCTGACAGATCTGTCTTTAGAGACCCATCTATTAATTCTGTGCCACAGCTACGCACAAGGAAGCATCTTTCCCTCAGAACAACCTTTATCCCTGTCAGTTTCTCAAAGCATTAGGTTCAGTGCAGTAGCTGACGATGGGGGTGTCTTGCTAGGATGTGAGCTGTTGCAAACATCAGCTTGCTGCACTATACCCGATCATTTGCTTCCAAGGAGGTGGGCCATGGTAAAGGATTCCTGTTGTCAGCTCTACCTGACAATTTCCTCACCGCTTCCCTTCACTTTCCCATCATCAGTCGGCCTCTTTTCTGCGGCCTCTCAAAGCAGATCTTCGCCTCTGTAGCCTTTGCCTTGCGCTCCAGTAGCCCCATTTCCCCCGCTTAGACAGCCCTCTTGTTGCTGCAACACCTTGGCCGCCTTTATCTCATGACGCCCTCTCCCTTCGATCCTCTTTATCCCACCATGGTGACTTCAGGCCCCTCTTTCCCAGGTTTTCCATTTGCAGTGCACCACCCCTGCTCTCTCATCTGAAGAGTTTCATGAGAGATGGAGCCTTTGTGATGAACAGCCCATCCTCAGCCAGGCAGCATCTAAGCGAAATGATCAGCTGGCTAGTCATCATACAGTGGAGCAATTAGTAGGAAGGGGAGAGCGGTCTTCCCACTGCCCTCATCTTCCTGTCTACCGGATTCTTTGCCAGATTTGTGGAAGTGTCTTAGGGCAAATAACACTTCTGCGCAGTGTGGTAGCTAAAATAAATTTCTTGGCCAGCTGACCTAGCCCAGAGACTGCTTATTTTGCAAGCCTGATGTAGACTCTTACATTCAAATTAGATGTTCTGCTGTCAGCTCCAGTTTGGGAATAACTTGGGAAATCAAGGCATTTTTTAATAACCTTTGCTGCATTGTGACTGTATCGTTCAGAGACTTGTTAGGCATTTGAGCAGGGATTTCTTTTGAATGTTAGTAAGGCAAACTTCAGAATTAGGGTCAGGAAGCTTGGTTTGGAGTTTTGTTTGCCACCCTACGTAGTATTTGGTGTGTTTCCTTGTCTGAAAGCAGCTTTCAGAAACAGAAGGAAGTATCCCATGTGTATTCTAATGTGTAGAAATCGCTTTGAATGCAATGATTTTACCCAGAAGGGAAAGAGACTTTTGAATTACATTTCAAACAAAGAAACAAACAAAACCCAACCAAACAAAACAGTGAAATTTTATGAAGGATCATTTCAGCTGAAAGAAGTATCAACACCAGCTGAAATAAACTACTCCTTAATATCGCATGCCTGTGCGTACCTGTGCATTATCCTTCTGAAGGATTACCAGCACGTTAGAATACAGTATTTGAACAGCCTAAAATTTAAACCTATTAGAATTTAAATGGTTCACTTCTTTTCTGTCATCTGAGAAAAGTATAACTTCATGTTTTGGGTGTCAGAACTGCTTCATGTCTTCATAGTCTATAAAGCTGCTTGACCTGAGCTTCACTGTTCCCACGCAGAGAGGGTATTTGTTCTGTCCCCTTCATGCATTCCTGATGGCGAGCTCATGCACACAAAATGCGTAATGGGTATTAGCAGAGCATGTTACCGAAAGTAGTTAACTGGAACTCAGGAAATTGAGACTATAATGCAGAGGCGTGCAAATAAAGATTAGAATTAGCCTTCGGTAAGTTGAAATGTCAGAGGAAAAGTTTAATGTGTTCCTCAGACCAAGCAGCAGTCCAGCCTGTGGCTAGAATTCAGAAGAAGAATGTGGAATTAGTTGCAGGTGTACTGCTTGACTTTGTGCTGTCTGCATGAGTATACCGGTAGAAGCAACCATTTGCTGTTGACAGTTCAGCTATTGAAAGTATGTAAGATTCTCATTTTACTTTGTCTGTTATGTTTAGAAGGAGCAGTTAGAAGCGGTATTGTCAGCTGCTGTCCGGACAGGTTCTTTAGAACTTCTGACTGGGTGCATTAAACAGTGGGCATCTGAAGGTAATACTTCTTTACATTGTTTTTATGTTATATATTGGTTAGTTTGAAGTTGTTGATTTGTTTCTTTTTTGTTGTCTCTTTTTAAAGAGCAGCCAAGTTCTGCTGCTAATTTACGGCTTGTTCTTGAGTGGACATGGAACAAAGTGATCTCTACAAAAGAAGAATTGGACCAAATATGTGAGTACTAGTGTAGTCATTCCACAAACATAAAATCATTCCTTCTAATTGAGCTTATCCAGTAATCTGCTGGTATATGGCATTGCACGCGGTTCTTTAAGTGTGCTTTGAAACTCTGAAATTGCTCTGTAGGCTAATGCTTTAATGTTTGTTCTTGAAAAGGTGTTCCGCTCTTTGATGGCTCTTGCAACTTCGTTGACCCACAGACGTTACAGTCTCTTCAGCACTGCCAGTTGCTTTTGAGCAACCTTAGCACAGTCTTAAACTGTTCTCTAACAGAAGCACAAGAGCTGACTGAAAAAGGTTTGTCATAGTATTATTAAATCTTTGCTATGCTTTCTTAAGGTTTGGAATTATGCTTGGGTTGTAATTGTGGGAACGTGAGCTTTTGTTGGGTTTGGTGATTGGAAGACGGTTAAATTTAGCTGGGCGAAGGGGCTTAAATCTGAGAAGCTGGGACGACCACTCAATATGCGTTGAGTTCAGGGAAACAGTTTCTTGTGGAGTTCATGCAAGCGGCTAGGGGAGGCTACGCTCAGCAAGAAGCTATGTAAGCAACTGGGTTGAAATTGCAGCACCTGAATGTGATAATGCTCAACATGTTTCTTTTTAATTCTTAGCCAGCAATTTATAATTGCATGCAAATATTGAGTTGCAAATTACTAAAAAAGATAAAGGAAGTGCAAATGAGTGACTTGCAAAGTAAGTTACTTGAGTTTCTATAGCTTTTTAGATCATAAGTCGTTCTTGGCATATTGAGAAAAAGAAAGACTGTCCCTTTGCTCTAGTAAAAATCTCTGCTACTTGAAAACCAGGTGTCGTCTTCCTGCGTGTATTTAATAGTTCAGGCTTAATTTTGTTTTATGTTAACCTTTAGTGAATCTGGTTCTTTGGAGGGGTTGCTTTCTCTTTTGGTGGTGATTGTGGGTTTTTTCTTCAAATAAGAAAGCGATACAGAGTAGAAAATGCAAAGACGAGAGATTTCTACCAGGTCATTTTTGTATTTTCTATGTAGTATGATGAAGGGAGTTTTGTAAAAAGGAAAGGAATTGCATAACAAAAATCATCCTATGCCTTTTTTCAGGTTTTGCAGACTTGAGAAAGAAGAAGGTGGTAACTAGCCTCATTTCTTTGTACGCACGAGTGGTCATCTGGTTCTGTCGAGCCAGTCTCCTTCCAGAGGGTTTAGGTAAGCATAAACCGTAAGACATTTGTACCAAGGAGACTGTCCAGTAAGTGATTCCTAGGAACACGTGCTTAGCCACGCTTTTGTAAATGTTTTGTCGGCAGCAAGTCCTGTTGGTTCAGTGACAATGTATGCCGAGAAGCTCTGGTGGTGAAATTGAGATTCTACAGGTTTTTCAAATACATAGCGTAGAATAATGCAAGCAGTTTCTTTCCTGGATGTTTTTTAGAAATAGCAATAAGGCTCTGATTCAAGGAGCTGCTTGTGTCCACAGCTTGAAATACTTGGGATTTTAGACAAATTACTATTAGGCAACAAACGCCTGTTGGAATGCTTGTTTGGACAGTAAAAGCACTACCTGCATGTTTTGAACTTTTTATGTATTGCTTGAGGAAACAATACGCCTTGGAAATGCTTCTTTATTTGGATGGATTAGAAGCCCTAATTGTCTTTACAAATGCTCACATGACATGTTTAAAAAGCCATTCCCTTTGAGAACTGGTGTTTTTTATAGTGAACTTCAGCTAATGCTACATGTTCTGAATGCTACATCAACTGCAAGCTTGAAATGGCGCTTGAGACAAGAAGGAATTGAGTTTTGTCTCTTACATCTCTTCTGGCAAAGGCAGAAATGGGCTTGGCTTCTTTCAGAGTTGGAGGCTTCTTGATGCTTACCTTGTGTCTGCCTTTTTAGTCAAAAATTTTAGTCGAAAAACGTGCTATTGTTTCTTTAACTTGCTTTTACGTTATTGCCTGTAGATGATGATATGCATTTGTCTCGACCTTTCTACAACTATCCTCTGATTCAGAGCTACTATGCTGGTCAGCGACAGAAACTTGAGCGTTTGTCAAGGTAAGCCTTACTGGAAAACTCTGGAACACTTCCACTGCAAATTTAGAAGTGGAAGGGAACGGCTTTTATCTCAGCCGTTGTATTTGCTGTGCTTAATGCATTTGCCGGCCATACTCGTGACGTCAGTGATGCATGTGTTCTCTTGAGCCCAGGGGTTACTTGCCCATGGTAAAATGCTGATATATCCCTCGGCTTAGTACCACTTGTTGGTATCATCGTTTTTTGTAGGGTACTTAATTCATTGGCTCATCTGTATAATTTGTCACTACTGGAAAAGATCACGTGACTAGGCTAGGATCAGTCGTGTCTGGTTCAGGAAAGCACAGCGTTCACAGAACAATTGTTTTGGACACAGAAGAAAGCATGTTTAAAAAGAAAACAAATCATCTCTTTTATGGGCTAGTAATAGATGGTAAGAATTGTATTGGCCTAAAGCTCCTACTCGCAAGTACCTTTGTGTAATTTCGTAAGACAGTCAGAGTTACGTGTAGTTGGCACACCTAGCACTCTATTGGCTAGTGCATAGAAGTCCCTTCCTAACGTAAACTCTCTTTCCTGGACTAGCTGACTAGCATATAGGTGATAGGCCCTGGATTAGACGATAATAGATTTTTCTTTGGAAATGGTACTGGAAACTAAGGAAAGACCTAAACAAGCTTAGGCTATGGCACTGTGAAGAAGGAGGCTGAAAGATGAGTTAAGGTGGAAGCTGCAGTGTATGAGGTATTGACTGTAAAGTTCATCTTCCTGAGCTTAATTCTCAAGTAACTTGCACACAGGCTCATGTGATCCTTAGAAGCACACAAGCTCTGGTGTGCTTTTGGCGCTTGCTATCGTCGGGAAATTAAAGGGTAGCGTCGCAGTCAGCAGAAGGCTGTGATGGACTTGTGAGGAATGTAATTGTTAAAAGTTCAGCCATCCGTAATAGTAATTCTATTTTGACCTCCGTTAATAACTAAACATGATCTAACGAACATCTTTCACCTGACTCAGAAATTTCTTTCATGTGCATTTCAAGTCCTAATCGTGCCTTTGTATGTCTGTTACTTTCTTTGACTCCTGGGAGCTTTTTTGTTTGCTTTTGACTGGAGGAAATCTGTTACACTGCGAGGCTGGAATTCGTGGTTTACTCTGTCTGAATCCTTGCTACCTTCTGTTCCAGAGGAAAATGGGATTCTGACTGCTTGATGATTGATGGAATGGTTTCCCAGTTAGGAGACCAAGTTGAGAAGTTGTGGCGGAGAGATGAAGGAGGAACTGGGAAATATCCACCTGCTAGTTTACATGTGAGTGTTATGTTCACAGAAAACAAGAATGACAACAGCAACAACAACAAGCCCTCACCCCCCCAAAAAAAACCCCACCCAAAAGGCATTGATTTATGACAGACAGGAGTTTTTAAAAAACTTTTAATGTTTCATTTCAGGCACTGCTGGATCTCTATTTGCTGGAAAGCCTTGAAGAAAGCTACAAGCATGCAATTGTATCCTTTCTAGTTATTTTTATTACACCTTCAGTATATGCACGTAAATGTTCTTAAATGCTTGTCACCTACGTGTTTCATAACATTTTTTAATTTATCCTTCAAACACAATGCAAGTGAAAACATTTAGTTTAGAATTAAGTCCTAGACAGAAGCATTGTTTTATTTCTTTGTACTGTGCATTTCTTTTTTTTTTTTTTTTTAATGTTTTGTTGCAAAGCTTTTGTTCTGTTAAAAGTGCATGCGCACAGAATAGTAAACAGAGGAAAAAATCATTGGGCAGAAACTTAATTTCTAAGCTGCGGAAATATCCAGAATTGTTTTTGTTGTTTGTTGCCTAAGCCGAGAGGAGAGCCTAGAGAGCAAGGGGTTTAAAAACTGTTGTACCCCAGAGCTGTCTTATTAGAGTATGTCCCTAAAAATGGATGTCAGAAAGCGAAGATGACACTGCCAGTGAGTGATCCACATAGTGGTGGTGTAAATCCCATTTTAATCATTCCGAGCTGAGTTGTATTGTAAGGACAGCATAATTTACATTGGTTTACATACTCTGGAAATGAGGAAAAAAACCAACTGTAGAATTTGTTTGCTTTAATAACTAAGCGTGGGATGTTCCAATGTTTTGAATGTCCAACTGGTAGCTCCACTGACTAAAGCGGGAGCCTGAGTTTCTAACTGAAGCATTTAAATACCCGAAGTTAACCTTTTTGAATGCCTTACAGAAACCAAAGAGCCTTTCTTTCTGGTTATTTATTCGGAATGCAGTTTTGCGGTTAGGACCCGAATGTCGTCAGGTTAGAATAGCTTAAAACGGCAAGACTAAGCCATTAGTATTTTCTGCTTCCTACCACTTGCATATCCTGACTTCCTGATGTTTTTCTAAATGTTACGTGATAAATTTTGGTCTTACAAATTTATTAGCCTTAATTAGATACGTGATACCAGACAATTTACTTGCTGCTAGATGTCATGCATTCCTTTCCGAACAAAACAGAAACTTTAATCGACTCCTTCCCAACTGCCTTTGCTGTCCCTTGGGGTCTTGTTAAGCTTGTTCAAGGTTTCTGGCTTCTAGATCACAATGATTATGAAGTAAGTATGTAACAGTTTAGCGAGACATACATTGCAGTACAAAGCGATAATCTAGAAAGCAATTTTAATAAATTGGTGCTTAGCTAGTAACAAGTGATAAAACATCAGAAGCTTTTTTGTAATACTGCCACGACATCTTCAGCAATAAATTATGCTTTGAAATGTTTGTTTCAATGACTTTGACAGGCAGTTGGTGAAAAGGAAGACAAAGTCCACTTTAATAATGCTTGATATTTGACTTTGCAAAGCCATCCGTTTAGGCTGTTTTCAGCAGACCAGTTGAGCACTTTCTCCAAAACAGTGGTTTAGGTACTTTAAATACTAAAGCTAAGATCATGGCAGCCAGAGTTGAGACAGAAAACTGCAAAAGTGACTTTTCAACCTAGCCATGTTCTTTCTGATGCTGAAGGTTGTTCTTTGCCTGTCTCAGTGGTTTGTCTGGGAGAAGAACTTATTATTTAGTAGTGTATTTATAAAAAGCCATGTTTGTATACAGAGATATGATGAACCTAGAAAAGTGTGACCTACTCCTTTTAAAACACTCACTTTGTTCTGTATGGCTAACTGAATGCTCTAATGCTTTTTCCTGCAAATACTTGTTATCTACATGTCCCGTATCAGGTATTTCATTGGTTAGTCACCTAAGTTTATTTAACACCCGTTCACCCTTCCTTAAGAAACTTTTGAATATTTTTGTTGCCTGCGTGTATGTATGTATCTTAGTAAACGTGATCTCTGACTTCTACAGAATTCGCTGGCCCTGCTCTTTCATCCAGCTACAATCAAAACTGTGTCATGGCAACATATGAGAATTCTTCAGTCCCTCATGTGCCAAGGAGAGCACAGGCGAGCCCTCAGATACGTACAGATGATGAAGCCCTCAATGTCAAGCAGTAGTGAAGCGCGGCTTTTCCTCACTGTGTTGTTGTCCAATAGGTAAAGAAATATATCCCCCCGTTTTGGCGCTCAAATATTGTGACAGGTGGAGAACAAATAATACAAATCACGATGCCCTAAATTTCCTTTAAACTTTGAATACCACAACTTTGGGGCATCTTTTTGGCTATACTATTAATATTCCTTTACGTCTCAAAAAAATTAATTGCAGGTGCATGGTGGAGGCTTGGGGTCTGTTGCAGCAACATACCACTAATTTAAACCTAGAAGAGCTGTTAAAACACATGTTTGAAGTCTGTCGGGAGGTGGGACTAATGGAAGACTTACTGAAGCTACCTTTCACAGGCCCTGAACGAGTAAGTGTGGACAAGAAAAAAAAAATCTTAATCGTCTCTTTGAACAGAGAAGAGGCAGATTCATAATCGATTTTTGAAATGTCTTATTTCTCACAGGAGTGTTTGGAGAAGTTTTTACAGACCACTGCTGGTGTTCAGAATCGCGAACTTCTTTTAGTCCAGCATCTGCAGCGTACCAACTATATCCCAGCACTACAGTTGAATCAGACAATGAAGGTTAATCGCATGGTAAGCGTCAAGTGTGCAAGGTTCTCTTAGGTGTTACTAACCGTTTTTGATAGTACTCAACAATGCTTGGGGTTTTATACCGTTCTTTGAAATACTAGGAATAAGCTTCTACACCTTAAGTTACAGCCGAACATAAAAGTTGAACAAAATATTCCACTACTCCAGAGTGTGTGCTGATGGGTAGCACTTGCTGCTGTTCTGTGCGGTGGATGCATTTCACTGTGTCTGCAGAGGACGTTTATTCACTCATTAGAAATAGCACAGGCAGTTCTGTGCAACGAACTTCTTGTAATTCGTCAGCGTTCTGCTTTACGCTTTTCATTCATCAGAATGATCGTGATCCTCGCTTGAGAGAGAGAGCGCTTGCCAGAAATTCTGTATTAGACCAATATGGCAAGATCCTTCCTAGAGAAAGGAAGCCGGATGTAGAGAGAGCCAAGACTTACCATTTGCCTTCATCGGTCTTAAGAGAAGGTAATTTTTCGGGGGGGAAATACAATGGACAGCTAACCATCGCTTTGATTACACGAGGCTGAGAGTTTTTCCCTCTTGCTTTACAGTCGTAAGACCAAAGCCATTATCAACAGTAACAAAACAAGCTAATGCAGGAAATGTGCACCCAAGAGCAACTTTCATCAGTAATGTATTGTCCAAAATTGGAGAAGGATGGGGAGCAAACAAGCAGAAAACCAGTTTCTCACAGCATGATAGGTAAGCAGCCTTTTAACAAAGTTTAGTCTTGAGCTATATGTTTGGAGAGAGAGAGAAAAATCCATTTGAATTGCGTTAGCGTTTTGGAGGGACGGTGCGCCTCAATAGAGCTTTGTCTGGCTTTTTTGCGCATACAATATGTAGCATTTAAGAATCAATACATCGTAAGTAATATTTGGAGAGTGAGTTTTTCTGCTATGATAATAGAGCGGAAAAGAGGCTAGTAGTTGTCAGATGATTTTCCTGCAGGTGGTATGGTCAAATAAACTTGGATTCTGGTATGTTTGGACTTCAGGGGAATGAAAGTCATTTACATTTTCCTTTTAATTCTAGTCCTGGAGTGACAGAACCACCAGTCATAACACATCCTCTCCCTGATGCAGAGTCGCGCAATGCATCTGTTGGGGCACGAGTTAGAAAATTTTTAAGAAAATGTTCCAGGTATAGTAGATCTACAGAATGAATATTTCAAAAAGGTGTTGCTTCTCATATATATATATTTGTGTATGTGTGTGGGTGTGTACACTTCCCGTGCTTGCAAAGCGTTCTGTTTGCATTTAGTTTTGTGTCTCTTAAAGAAAAGGCCAACTTAGGGACACAACTAAGAGGAGAATTTGAAGTGGTCCCAGCATTGAAATGTGGATGCATTTTCTTCTGACACGAGAATGACATCACTTGTGCAACTTAACATTGGATTACTCTTGCCTCAGAGGCAGTGATTTAGGAAATTAAGTATGAAATGTAACGAAATAATTGAAAAGAAGAAAATGCCTCTGACTTGTTGGTGGGCCTGAGACATCACCCCAACAGGGAGGGTTCACCTGTATTTCTTGTTCATGGAATGTTTTTGTTACGTACCATCTCAGATTTCTTGAACGCAGCATGATTCTTTCCACTGATTTATTTCTTTTCGTATTTTAAATTGTGTACCATAACAGATTGCTGGGTTTGCTGGCTCGTCCTGTTCCTTCACGCTCTGCAGCACGGGGTGGTAGCTCACATTCGCCATGCAGAGCTTCTACTTCATTCATGCCATCCAGCCCACTGAAACCAAATACGCATGGTTCCGTCTCACAAAAGAAGTTTTCAGGAGCATCAGAGCTGAATTTACTAGAGACTCCTCTTGTGGTTAAGGTTCGTACTGTAAGAAACCGGTAACAACCAAACAAACAAAAAGCCTGTAAACTTTGTTTAAAATGAAACCACCAGAAAAGTCTTTAGAAACAAACACTGATTGGTCTCGAGGAACGGAAAAAGGTTTTTGGTGTCCCAGACTTCAGATGAAGTTAAATAGGCTGTCAGTTAGTTAGCTCATCTCGCTTTGGGAACAGAAATCTCAGAAATGGAGCATGTGATTGCATACACTGAATACTCTGGTCTCTGTCCCTTAACCGCATAAACTTTTCTCTGTAGGAGAGAGTACATTGTATGTTTCTAACTTTACATTCAGTGGTGATGTGAAAGGAAACGCAGTATTTCACTGTCCTCAATTTTGACTCACTCAGTGGGAAGTTAGTCTGTTTGGTAATTAATAATGCATTAACAGACGTTTTTTAACTCTAGGTCATTGAAGATAGTGCGGGTAAGGCACAAACCTCAGAAGCAGCACCTGAAGCATCACCATCTAGTGGACTACATCCGTCAGGCAATCTTCAATACAGCTATAATACCACAGAGCAACAGTTTCCATGGGATTTGCCTGCTAACCAAGATGGTGAATGTGATGCAGCTGAGGGAGATGGAGAGCAGAGTAATTTTCCTTTAGTCTTGGAAGGAGAAGGTGGTGAAGCAGAGATGGGAGACCCTACACTGTTAGATGCTTCTAAACCGTCTGGCACAACAACAGGGGAAAAACCTGTGAACAGTTTAGGAAATACTGAAAACCAAGAACATGTGACAAATTCAGTGTCCCCTGTAACTAGTGATCAGGAATCTCAAAATATTGCAGAGTCACTCCCATATGTGCCTGAACCCCTTAAGGTAGCTTTTGAGAACTTATTGTATGTAATCAAAAGCACAAGAATTAAAGAATTGACATCTGGAGTTGTAGAACAACCTATTCATGAAACCACAGGCAGAAAGGAAACTAGATCCCAGAAGGCAAAAGCTCCCTTACCAACTGTGCCAGAAGAAGTGGAAGATGAAACCAGCACACATCAAGTAGAGCATGCCGTCACTCCTAGAAGACGCGCAAGGGGACAACTGACTAGCAGTCAAAGTATTCCATCGGCAGGCCATCAGCAACTACTGAAGACAGCCAAACCCGTTTTGTTAGGGCTGTCTCCTAGGAGAAGTACCAGGCAAACAAAAGAAGCATCTGAGACTTCTAGCCTTCAAACAGAAGAAAATGCTCAAGATGATGAGCACATACCTGTGATCCCTGTTACTCCTAGGAGAGGTAGGATGCCTAAACGGGCCAATTCAGAAAAAGTAGAAAGCAGCCATTCTGATGGGCAAACATCGCCCGTCAGTACACAGTCCATAGCTATTACTCCAAGAACAGGATTAAAGAGAGCAAAGGAAGCGGCATCTGAGCTCATGGAAGTGGCTAATGAGGAAACTTCTCTTGCTGGAGGTAGCATTATTGCTTCTGCTGCTTCCAAAATGACTAGAGGAGGAAAACGTTCAGCAGGAGATCAGGGAACTGGCCAGAATGACACTGATCATGAGACAAAAATGGCAGTCCGTCCCAGCAGAAGTGCAAGAAAACGGGAAATCATTCTTTTACAGTTTACTGAAAATATTGTCAAGGATCAAGAAGTGCAGCCTAGTGACCATCTCCTTTTTCCTGTGCCAACTAAGAGAGGCGGAAGAATAAAGAGGAGTTCATTGGAAGCTTCAGAAAATTCTGACCTTGATCTGTCTAAACCATCGCTGCCTCAAACAGAATTTCAACTTCCTGTCACTCCTAGAAAAAGTGCTCTGAAGAGGGCACACAATCTCTTGGCAGGCACAGAATCTGTCTCTACTCAGGAAGACATACGTTCAGGAGGGAGAGCGGAAATCAGTGATACTCCTAAGAGAAGAACAATAAGTGTTCCACATGCTAAACCAGGAAAAACGGCTACTCGTGAGCAAACACCCGCCCGGACGGCTGGGGAATCAAGCACACCCAGGAGTACAGGAGGGAGAGGGCGGTGCGGCAGGAAGAGACGCTCAGTATTGGAGGAGAGCACAGGGGAGGAGGCCTTCCCCCAAGGACCTGGTGGCAATCCTTTGCTGCCTAAATCCACCAGCATGTGCCGAAATACTTAGAATTTTAGCAGATCGTATGGCAAGAATATGGCCAGTGTGCAAACAAGGCCGCAGATAGCTAAGCAGTTTAATTCCCCCGTCAGAAGTTCCTTTTGTTAGGAATTGTTCCATTGTTAGGCAATGCTTGTAACCTGTTAGCCTAGGCCAAAGGGAAAATACTATTAAAAAAATAGAATTTTAAGTAATAATAAGTAATAAGCTAGCATTTGTTTCTTATTTGGTTTGTACTTTTGTCTTCTGTGTAAAACTTCCGGGTTTCCATTCCAGAAATGCTTTTTTCACCAAAGGAGTCGAGGTAATGAGTCTCTTTGATACGCTTGGCGAGAACTGTACCATGGCTCCTTTTGAATTAAAGCTGTTCCTAAAAGAAAACGCATTTTCCAGTGCACTGTGCTATGCGGCTGAGCGGTATGTGAGGTAGAGGGAAGAAGGCATGTGATGGTTACTGATGCGTCCCTTCGTTCAGGTCACTTACTCCTTGGCTCTGTTATCACCTGGCATGGTTCAAGAGCAGGCTTCTCCCACAGCAGTCATTGGTGTGGTGTGCGTTGCTGCTGAACTTGGTTTAAATCCAGACTAAACCATGAATTATTAGTGAATGACTGATCGCTTGTCTTGCGATACTACAATTGTAATTTTAACACACAGAGAGAGAAGAATGCAGGGAGCAGGTGCGTGATTTCTAGGAACACCACCAGCACAAGCATATGTGACCCTAGGAATCGAGGGCCCAGGAAAACCTTTACTTTTGATCTAGCCTATTGGTCTCATAGCGGCTTCCTAAAGGGCGAGAATGGTATGCTCATCTCAGCAGGACCCAACAGTTTACGCCGGCCAGGTAAGATTTTATTCCAAGAACCAACTAAAAGCAGTTGTAGCTAACACACACTTGTAGACTGGTCGGTTCATTTATCTCCCATTACTAACACGCATGTAAGCGTAATGCAAACGACTGGCACTTGTCAGTTTACTGGTTTGCAGCATTATGTAGGTTTTGTCTACATTTCTGTCATCCTGGAACTCAGTACCACTTTCAAGTGTGTTTGCAAATCCTGATTCCTGATTTAAACTATTAGTGGGAGCACCCCTAGCAGACAGCAGTGCTCGTGTATGCATTTGCTCGCTCATCGATGAAGAGGATGCACTTGATCCTTTTTTTTAGAGAGAGGTCTTTTGCGATCTTGGTCAAGGAGTGCTGGGGAAAGCCTGGCGGGGTTATAACGCTACTCTGCTGGCATATGGTCAGACCGGCTCAGGGAAGAGCTATTCGATGATCAGATACGGTGCAAACGGAGGCCTGGTGCCCGTTGTGTGCAAAGAACTCTCCAAAGCCACCCGGAGTTGGGAAAAGAACAAGCAGTGCCAGGTGGGATTAGCACAAAGTGTCATTTATTTCCAAGATCTTTCCAGGTTGCACTTTAAAAGACTCGGGTCATTTCAAATTAGCAAAAATAGAAACTGTGACCGTATGGAGCAACTTACAGTACAAGCCATAGTGGAGCCTATGAAATAGTGTTGACTAAAAAGTTGATGTAGTACAGGTAGATTTCCAGATAAACCCTAAAACGATGATTTGTCACCGGTGCAATTAACTGATCCCTAACGTGAGAACCAAAAATGTTAGTTTCTAGTAAACCTTCCTTTTTTTTAACAACTGTTCAAACACTCATCTTCCTTTACCTGCCATAAAGTGAGCTGAACTTTAATCTTTGTTATGCTTCCTAACTTCACCCTTGCACAGGGTATTCATGAGAAAGTCCTTCCAGCACCTCGGTAAAGAAAAGTAATTCCTTCTTCTGTTCGCCTTTATAGGGTACAGAAACTTTATAGTGCCATACCTCTCCTATACAGTAGGAGCGACCTTTTTAGCCTTGCAGGACAGCTGTTGGAGCTGCTGGATGCTCCCACTCCATCAGCACCCTTCTGCGCTTGTAGTCGGGTGGATTCTAGCACCGCTGTAAGCAGAAAGCTTGACTCCCCCCGTGCACTAGTGCCTTCTGCCTACAAAAACACCACCCTGATTACTGAAGGCTGCTTGTGACTTACTCCTGTGGTACTGTCGCAAATGAGTGGTTTAGGCCGCTTAAAGAATCACCGTCAAGGGTATTGGCAAAAGCGATTTTACCAGAAGTTTATAGAATGCGACTTAACAGAATTCGATGGCAAGGTCCACTCTGCTACTTACTAAAACATACAAAGGAAAACCAAATAAAAATTGAATCGGAACGATTTAGGCAGAGAGACTGGAGAAACAAAAGGGTAAAGAGGACTCTGCCATTGAGTCACGAGGTCCAGAATGGACCCCTCTCGCTTTCTAAACTCCTTCTCAGGGAGGAGTCTAGGTGCGGCTGAATCCAGACTTAGTCTCAGACGTGGCCAACGGTCCATGTCTAAAGGAAAGTGTGTAAGGAATAAAGAAATCCTCCTGTTGAGTCATGAGGTTCAGGGAAGACCGGCTAGGTCCACTCCTAGTCCCAGACTTGGTCAACGCTTTATATCTAAAGGTTTATAGGTATTTAGCAGCAGTCTAAGGTTCCTTCACAATTTAAGGTGGATCACAAGATTTTAGCAGCACTTAACCATTGATTAGTTTAACATTTGCAGAGTGCGTTAATAGAATTTACTACAATCACAACAGAGACTTCATTACAGATTCAAAATGGTAATATTTACACTATACTTGTGATCGGGGACTCAAATGGATTCACACATGCACGCACACAGGCACAAAGACATATGCGTATATATATATATACACACACATATATATGTATGTAGAAAGGTATACCTGTTAAAAATTCCCCTTGAGTTCCGTGGAAGTACTCAGTTCAAATGCCTCCGCATTTCTCAAAGGGCCAGGGTTGAGCCTCGAGGAGGAGAGGGTTTTAGCCCAGGTCTTGCCGCCAGCTCGGCACGGTCCTCTAAAATTTCACAAACTGGAGAGTTTGTGAAATTCTGAGAGGCGTCCCACTCAGAGGGAGATGCTGGTCGCAGCCCGCTGCGGTCCAGGAGAGCTCAAAGGGTCTCCCTTGGGACCCGCTGTTTATAGGGTTGCAAGACGATTGGCTTTCGTCATTAGTAAAATGATGGCATTTCGGTAACCGTGGTGTCGTTCCACTTGGGTTACGATCCTGATAAGGAGTGCTTCAGGGCTGTCAGGGAATGACGGATCATCCCATTCTTTGTGCTCTCATTACCCGCCTCAGAATCACAGAATCACTAAGGTTGGAAAAGACCTGTAAGATCATCAAGTCCAACCTAAAAAAAAAACAAAACAGAACAAAAAAACCAAACAAACAAAAAAAAAAAACCAAACACACACAACAACAACAAACCACAACACACCAAAAACCAACCCACCCAACACCACACAGCACCATGTCCATCAAGCTACATCCCACAATGCCACATCCACACGCTCCTTGAATACCTCCAGGGAGGGTGACTCTACCACCTCCCTGGGCAGCCTATTCCAATGTTTCACTACTCTCTCAGTAAAGAACTTTTTCCTAATATCCAGCCTGAACGTCCCCTGGCGCAACTTGAGGCCATTTCCTCCAGTCCTGTCACTAGTCACTTGGGAGAAGAGACCAACACCCACCTCTCTGCAACCCCCCTTCAGGTAGTTGTAGAGAGCGATAAGGTCTCCCCTCAGCCTCCTCTTCTCCAGGCTAAACAACCCCAGCTCCCTCAGCCGCTCCTCATCAGACTTGTGTTCCAGACCCCTCACCAGCTTCGTCGCCCTTCTCTGGACACGCTCCAGCACCTCAATGTCCTTCTTGTAGTGAGGGGCCCAAAACTGAACACAGTATTCGAGGTGTGGCCTCACCAGAGCCGAGTACAGAGGCATGATCACCTCCCTGCTCCTGCTGGCCACACCATTTCTGATACAAGCCAGGATGCCGTTGGCCTTCTTGTCCACCTGGGCACACTGCTGGCTCATATTCAGCCGGCTGTCGATCAACAGCCCAATGATCGCAGTCTGTCCTGGGAAAGTGCCGGGGGATCCAGTTTGGACTTGGAATGATCCCACTCTGTCCTGGGAGGGGGACAGGGGATCCAGTTTGGACTGGGCATGGTCCCACTCTATCCTGGGAGGGGGCCAGGGGATCCAGTTTGGACAGGGAATGATCCCATTTTGTCCTGGGAGGGGGACAGGGGATTCAGTTAGGACTGGGAATGATCCCAGTCTGTCCTGGGAGGGGGACAGGGGATCCAATTTGGACTGGGAATGATCCCACTCTATCCTGGGAGGGGGCCAGGGGATCCAGTTTGGACTGGGAATGATCCCATTTTGTCCTGGGAGGGGGCCAGATGATCCTGTTTGGACTGTGAATGATCCCACTCTGTCCTGGGAGGGGGCCAGGGGATCCGGTTTGGACTGGGAATTATCCCAGTCCATACTGGGAGGAGGCCACCAGATCCAGTTTGGACTGGGATTGCTCCAAGTCTGTTCTGGGAGGGGGCCAGGGGCTCCAGTTTGGACTGGGACAGCGCCCAGACTGTATTGTGAGGGGGCCAGGGGATGCAGTTTGGACTGGGAATGATCCCAGTCTGTCCTGGGAGGGGGCCAGGGGATCCAATTTGGACTGGGACATGGCCCATTGTGTCCTGAGCGGGGCCAGGGGATCGGGTTTGGACTGGGACTGATCCCACTCTGTCCTGGGGGGGGGCCATGGGATCCAGTTTGGACTGGGAATGATTCCAGTCTGTCCTGGGAGGGGGCAGGGGATCCAGTTTGGACTGGGAATGATCCCAGTCTGTCCTGGGAGGGGGACAGGGGATCCAATTTGGACTGGGAATGATCCCACTCTATCCTGGGAGGGGGCCAGGGGATCCAGTTTGGACTGGGAATGATCCCATTTTGTCCTGGGAGGGGGCCAGATGATCCTGTTTGGACTGTGAATGATCCCACTCTGTCCTGGGAGGGGGCCAGGGGATCCGGTTTGGACTGGGAATTATCCCAGTCCATACTGGGAGGAGGCCACCAGATCCAGTTTGGACTGGGATTGCTCCAAGTCTGTTCTGGGAGGGGGCCAGGGGCTCCAGTTTGGACTGGGACAGCGCCCAGACTGTATTGTGAGGGGGCCAGGGGATGCAGTTTGGACTGGGAATGATCCCAGTCTGTCCTGGGAGGGGGCCAGGGGATCCAATTTGGACTGGGACATGGCCCATTGTGTCCTGAGCGGGGCCAGGGGATCGGGTTTGGACTGGGACTGATCCCACTCTGTCCTGGGGGGGGGCCATGGGATCCAGTTTGGAGTGGGACAGGGCCAAGTCTGTCCTAGGAGGGGGCCAGGGCATCCAGTTTGGAATGGGAATGATCCGTCTCTGTCCTCAGTGGGGCCAGGGGATCCAGTTTCCACTGGGACAGGGCCCATTCTGTCCTGGGAAGGGGCCAGGGGGTCCAGCTGGGACTGGGAATGATCCCAGTCTGTACTGGGAGGGGGCCGAAGGATACAGTTTGGATTGGGAATATTCCCAGTCTGTCCTGGGAGGGGGACAGGGGATGCATTTTGGACTGGGAATGATCCCAGTCTGTCCTGGGAGGGGGCCAGGGTATTAAGTTTGGACTGGGAATGATCCCAGTCTGTCCTGGGAGGGGGACCGGGGATGCATTTTGGACTGGGAATGATCCCAGTCTGTCCTGGGAGGGGGCCAGGGGATTAAGTTTGGACTGGGAATGATCCCGTTCTGTCCTGGGAGGGGGCCATCGGATCCAGTATGGACTGGGAATGATCCTAGTCTGTCCTGGGAGGGGTCTAGAGGATGCACTTGGGACTGGGAATGATCCCAGTCTGTCCTGGGAGGGGGCCAGGGGATCCAGTTTGGACTGGCAATGATCCCAGTCTGTTCTGGGAGGGGGCCAGGGCATCCATGACTGCTGTGGGAGAAGCCTGCTCTTGAACCATGCCAGGTGATAACAGAGCCAAGGAGTAAGTGACCTGAACGAAGGGACGCATCAGTAACCATCACATGCCTTCTTCCCTCTACCTCACATACCGCTCAGCCGCATAGCACAGTGCACTGGAAAATGCGTTTTCTTTTAGGAACAGCTTTAATTCAAAAGGAGCCATGGTACAGTTCTCGCCAAGCGTATCAAAGAGACTCATTACCTCGACTACTTTGGTGAAAAAAGCATTTCTGGAATGGAAACCCGGAAGTTTTGCACAGAAGACAAAAGTACAAACCAAATAAGAAACAAATGCTAGCTTAGTAATTGAAATTCTATTTTTTTCATAGTATTTTCCCTTTGGCCTAGGCTAACAGGTTACAAGCATTGCCTAACAATGGAACAATTCCTAACAAAAGGAACTTCTGACGGGGGAATTAAACTGCTTAGCTATCTGCGGCCTTGTTTGCACACTGGCCATATTCTTGCCATACGATCTGCTAAAATTCTAAGTATTTCGGCACATGCTGGTGGATTTAGGCAGCAAAGGATTGCCACCAGGTCCTTGGGGGAAGGCCTCCTCCCCTGTGCTCTCCTCCAGTACTGAGCGTCTCTTCCTGCCGCACCGCCCTCTCCCTCCTGTACTCCTGGGTGTGCTTGATTCCCCAGCCGTCCGGGCGGGTGTTTGCTCATGAGTAGCCGTTTTTTCTGGTTTAGCATGTGGAACACTTATTGTTCTTCTCTTAGGAGTATCACTGATTTCCGCTCTCCCTCCTGAACGTATGTCTTCCTGAGTAGAGACAGATTCTGTGCCTGCCAAGAGATTGTGTGCCCCCTTCAGAGCACTTTTTCTAGGAGTGACAGGAAGTTGAAATTCTGTTTGAGGCAGCGATGGTTTAGACAGATCAAGGTCAGAATTTTCTGAAGCTTCCAATGAACTCCTCTTTATTCTTCCGCCTCTCTTAGTCGGCACAGGAAAAAGGAGATGGTCACTAGGCTGCACCTCTTGATCCTTGACAATATTTTCAGTAAACTGTAAAAGAATGATTTCCCGTTTTCTTGCACTTCTGCTGGGACGGACTGCCATTTTTGTCTCATGATCAGTGTCATTCTGGCCAGTTCCCTGATCTCCTGCTGAACGTTTTCCTCCTCTAGTCATTTTGGAAGCAGCAGAAGCAATAATGCTACCTCCAGCAAGAGAAGTTTCCTCATTAGCCACTTCCATGAGCTCAGATGCGGCTTCCTTTGCTCTCTTTAATCCTGTTCTTGGAGTAATGGCTATGGACTGTGTACGGACGGGCGATGTTTGCCCATCAGAATGGCTGCTTTCTACTTCTTCTGAATTGGCCCGTTTAGGCATCCTACCTCTCCTAGGAGTAACAGGAATCACAGGTATGCGCTCATCATCTTGAGCATTTTCTTCTGTTTGAAGGCTAGAAGTCTCAGATGCTTCTTTTGTTTGCCTGGTACTTCTCCTAGGAGACAGCCCTAACAAAACGGGTTTGGCTGTCTTCAGTAGTTGCTGATGGCCTGCCGATGGAATACTTTGACTGCTAGTCAGTTGTCCCCTTGCGCGTCTTCTAGGAGTGACGGCATGCTCTACTTGACGTGTGCTGGTTTCATCTTCCACTTCTTCTGGCACAGTTGGTAAGGGAGCTTTTGCCTTCTGGGATCTAGTTTCCTTTCTGCCTGTGGTTTCATGAATAGATTGTTCTACAACTCCAGATGTCAATTCTTTAATTCTTGTGCTTTTGATTACATACAGTAAGTTCTCAAAAGCTACCTTAAGGGGTTCAGGCACATATGGGAGTGACTCTGCAATATTTTGAGATTCCTGATCACTAGTTACAGGGGACACTGAATTTGTCACATGTTCTTGGTTTTCAGTATTCCCTAAACTGTTCACAGGTTTTTCCCCTGTTGTTGTGCCAGCCGGTTTAGAAGCATCTAACAGTGTAGGGTCTCCCATCTCTGCTTCACCACCTTCTCCTTCCAAGACTAAAGGAAAATTACTCTGCTCTCCATCTCCCTCAGCTGCATCACATTCACCATCTTGGTTAGCAGGCAAATCCCATGGAAACTGTTGCTCTGTGGTATTACAGCTGTATTGAAGATTGCCTGACGGATGTAGTCCACTAGATGGTGATGCTTCAGGTGCTGCTTCTGAGGTTTGCGCCTTACCCGCACTATCTTCAATGACCTAGAGTTAAAAAACGTCTGTTAATGCATTATTAATTACCAAACAGACTAACTTCCAACTGAGTGAGACAAAACTGAGGACAGTGAAATACTGCGTTTCCTTTCACATCACCACTGAATGTAAAGTTAGAAACATACAATGTACTCTCTCCTACAGAGAAAAGTTTATGCGGTTAAGGGACAGAGACCAGAGTATTCAGTGTATGCAATCACATGCTCCATTTCTGAGATTTCTGTTCCCAAAGCCGAGACGAGCTAACTAACTGACAGCCTATTTAACTTCATCTGAAGTCTGGGACACCGAAAACCTTTTTCCATTCCTCGAGACCAATCAGTGTTTGTTTCTAAAGACTTTTCTGGTGGTTTCATTTTAAACAAAGTTTACAGGCTTTTTGTTTGGTTGGTTGTTACCGTTTTTTTACAGTACGAACCTTAACCACAAGAGGAGTTTCTAGCAAATTCAGCTCTGATGCTCCTGAAAACTTCTTTTGTGAGACGGAACCATGCGTATTTGGTTTCAGTGGGCTGGATGGCATGAATGAAGTAGAAGCTCTGCATGGCGAATGTGAGCTACCACCCCGTGCTGCAGAGCGTGGAGGAACAGGACGAGCCAGCAAACCCAGTAATCTGTTATGGTACACAATTTAAAATACGAAAAGAAATAAATCAATGGAAAGAATCATGCTGCGTTCAAGAAATCTGAGATGGTACGTAACAAAAACATTCCATGAACAAGAAATACAGGTGAACCCTCGCTGTTGGGGTGATGTCTCAGGCCCACCAACAAGTCAGAGGCATTTTCTTCTTTTCAATTATTTCGTTACATTTCATACTTAATTTCCTAAATCACTGCCTCTGAGGCAAGAGTAATCCAATGTTAAGTTGCACAAGTGATGTCATTCTCGTGTCAGAAGAAAATGCATCCACATTTCAATGCTGGGACCACTTCAAATTCTCCATTTAGTTGTGTCCCTAAGTTGGCCTTTTCTTTAACAGACACAAAACTAAATGCAAACAGAACGCTTTGCAAGCACGGGAAGTGTACACACCCACACACATACACATATATATATATATGAGAAGCAACACCTTTTTGAAATATTCATTCTGTAGATCTACTATACCTGGAACATTTTCTTAAAAATTTTCTAACTCGTGCCCCAACAGATGCATTGCGCGACTCTGCATCAGGGAGAGGATGTGTTATGACTGGTGGTTCTGTCACTCCAGGACTAGAATTAAAAGGAAAATGTAAATGACTTTCATTCCCCTGAAGTCCAAACATACCAGAATCCAAGTTTATTTGACCATACCACCTGCAGGAAAATCATCTGACAACTACTAGCCTCTTTTCCGCTCTATTATCATAGCAGAAAAACTCACTCTCCAAATATTACTTACGATGTATTGATTCTTAAATGCTACATATTGTATGCGCAAAAAAGCCAGACAAAGCTCTATTCAGGCGCACCTTCCCTCCAAAACGCTAATGCAATTCAAATGGATTTTTCTCTCTCTCTCCAAACGTGTAGCTCAAGACTAAACTTTGTTAAAAGGCTGCTTACCTATCATGCTGTGAGAAACTGGTTTTCTGCTTGTTTGCTCCCCATCCTTCTCCAATTTTGGACAATACATTACTGATGAAAGTTGCTCTTGGGTGCACATTTCCTGCATTAGCTTGTTTTGTTACTGTTGATAATGGCTTTGGTCTTACGACTGTAAAGCGAGAGGGAAAAACTCTCAGCCTCGTGTAATCAAAGCGATGATTAGCTGTCCATTGTATTTCCCCCCCGAAAAATTACCTTCTCTTAAGACCGATGAAGGCAAATGGTAAGTCTTGGCTCTCTCTACATCCAGCTTCCTTTCTCTAGGAAGGATCTTGCCATATTGGTCTAATACAGAATTTCTGGCAAGCGCTCTCTCTCTCAAGCGAGGATCACGATCATTCTGATGAATGAAAAGCGTAAAGCAGAACGCTGATGAATTACAAGAAGTTCGTTGCACAGAACTGCCTGTGCTATTTCTAATGAGTGAATAAACGTCCTCTGCAGATACAGTAAAATGCATCCACCGCACAGAACAGCAGCAAGTGCTACCCATCAGCACACACTTTGGAGTAGTGGAATATTTTGTTCAACTTTTAGGTTCGGCTGTAACTTAAGGTGTAGAAGCTTATTCCTAGTATTTCAAAGAACGGTATAAAACCCCAAGCATTGTTGAGTACTATCAAAAACGGTTAGTAACACCTAAGAGAACCTTGCACACTTAACGCTTACCATGCGATTAACCTTCATTGTCTGATTCAACTGTAGTGCTGGGATATAGTTGGTACGCTGCAGATGCTGGACTAAAAGAAGTTCGCAATTCTGAACACCAGCAGTGGTCTGTAAAAACTTCTCCAAACACTCCTATAAGAAATAAGACATTTCAAAAATCGATTATGAATCTGCCTCTTCTCTGTTCAAAGAGACGATTAAGATTTTTATTTTCTTGTCCACACTTACTCGTTCAGGGCCTGTGAAAGGTAGGTTCAGTAAGTCTTCCATTAGTCCCACCTCCCGACAGACTTCAAACATGTGTTTTAACAGCTCTTCTAGGTTTAAATTAGTGGTATGTTGCTGCAACAGACCCCAAGCCTCCACCATGCACCTGCAATTAATTTTTTTGAGACGTAAAGGAATATTAATAGTATAACCAAAAAGATGCCCCAAAGTTGTGGTATTCAAAGTTTAAAGGAAATTTAGGGCGTCGTGATTTGTATTGTTTGTTCTCCACCTGTCACAATATTTGAGCGCCAAAACGGGGGGATATATTTCTTTACCTATTGGACAACAACACAGTGAGGAAAAGCCGCGCTTCACTACTGCTTGACATTGAGGGCTTCATCATCTGTACGTATCTGAGGGCTCGCCTGTGCTCTCCTTGGCACATGAGGGACTGAAGAATTCTCATATGTTGCCATGACACAGTTTTGATTGTAGCTGGATGAAAGAGCAGGGCCAGCGAATTCTGTAGAAGTCAGAGATCACGTTTACTAAGATACATACATACACGCAGGCAACAAAAATATTCAAAAGTTTCTTAAGGAAGGGTGAACGGGTGTTAAATAAACTTAGGTGACTAACCAATGAAATACCTGATACGGGACATGTAGATAACAAGTATTTGCAGGAAAAAGCATTAGAGCATTCAGTTAGCCATACAGAACAAAGCGAGTGTTTTAAAAGGAGTAGGTCACACTTTTCTAGGTTCATCATATCTCTGTATACAAACATGGCTTTTTATAAATACACTACTAAATAATAAGTTCTTCCAGACAAACTGCTGTGACAGGCAAAGAACAACCTTCGGCGCTGGTGAGGCCGCACCTCAGCGCTGGTGAGGCCGCACCTCGAATACTGTGTTCAGTTTTGGGCCCCTCACTACAAGAAAGACATTGAGGTGCTGGAGCGTGTCCAGAGAAGGGCGACGAAGCTGGTGAGGGGTCTGGAACACAAGTCTTATGAGGAGCGGCTGAGGGAGCTGGGGTTGTTTAGCCTGGAGAAGAGGAGGCTGAGGGGAGACCTCATCACTCTCTACAACTACCTGGAAGGAGGTTGCAGAGAGGTGGGTGTTGGTCTCTTCTCCCAAGTGACTAGTGACAGGACTAGAGGAAATGGCCTCAAGTTGCGCCAGGGGAGGTTCAGGCTGGATATTAGGAAAAAGTTCTTTACTGAGAGAGTAGTGAAACATTGGAATAGGCTGCCCAGGGAGGTGGTAGAGTCACCCTCCCTGGAGGTATTCAAGGAGCGTGTGGATGTGGCATTGTGGGATGTAGCTTGATGGACATGGTGCTGTGTGGTGTTGGGTGGGTTGGTTTTTGGTGTGTTGTGCCTTGTTGTTGTTGTGTGGTGGTTGGCTTGCGTGGGTTGTTTGTTTGGTTGTTTGTTTGGTTGGTTTTTTTGTTTTTTTTTTTTTCAGGTTGGACTTGATGATCTTACAGGTCTTTTCCAACCGTAGTGATTCTGTGATTCTGTGAAACCTTCAGCATCAGAAAGAACATGGCTAGGTTGAAAAGTCACTTTTGCAGTCTTCTGTCTCAACTCTGGCTGCCATGATCTTAGCTTTAGTATTTAAAGTACCTAAACCACTGTTTTGGAGAAAGTGCTCAACTGGTCTGCTGAAAACAGCCTAAACGGATGGCTTTGAAAAGTCAAATATCAAGCATTATTAAAGTGGACTTTATCTTCCTTTTCACCAACTGCCTGTCAAAGTCATTGAAACAAACATTTCAAAGCATAATTTGTGGCTGAAGATGTTGTGGCAGTATTACAAAAAAGCTTCTGATGTTTTATCACCTGTTACTAGCTAAGCACCAATTTATTAAAATTGCTTTCTAGATTATCGCTTTGTACTGCAATGTATGTCTTGCTAAACTGTAACATACTTACTTCATAATCATTGTGATCTAGAAGCCAGAAACCTTGAACAAGCTTAACAAGACCCCAAGGGATAGCAAAGGCAGTTGGGAAGGAGTCGATTAAAGTTTCTGTTTTGTTCGGAAAGGAATGCATGACATCTAGCAGCAAGTAAATTGTCTGGTATCACGTATCTAATTAAGGATAATAAATTTGTAAGACCAAAATTTATCACGTAACATTTAGAAAAACATCAGGAAGTAAGGATATGCAAGTGGTAGGAAGCAGAAAATATTAATGGCTTAGTCTTGCCGTTTTAAGCTATTCTAACCTGACGGCATTCGGGTCCTAACCGCAAAACTGCATTCCGAATAAATAACCAGAAAGAAAGGCTCTTTGGTTTCTGTAAGGCATTCAAAAAGGTTAACTTCGGGTATTTAACTACTTCAGTTAGAAACTCAGGCTCCCTCTTTAGTCAGTGGAGCTACCAGTTGGACATTCAAAACATTTGAACATCCCACGCTTAGTTATTAAAGCAAACAAATTCTACAGCTGAACCAATGTAAACTATGGTGTCCTTACAACAACTCAGCTCGGAATGATTAAAATGGGATTTACACCAGTATGTGGATCACTCACTGGCAGTGTCATCTTCGCTTTCTGACATCCATTTTTAGGGACGTACTCTAATAAGACAGCTCTGGGGTACAACAGTTTTTAAACCCCTTGCTCTCTAGGCTCTCCTCTCGGCTTAGGCAACAAACAACAAAAACAATTCTGGATATTTCCGCAGCTTAGAAATTAAGTTTCTGCCCAATGATTTTTTCCTCTGTTTACTATTCTGTGTGCATGCACTTTTAACAGAACAAAAGCTTTGCAACAAAACATTAAAAAAAAAAGAAAAAAGAAATGCACAGTACAAAGAAATAAAACAATGCTTCTGTCTAGGATTTAATTCTAAACTAAATGTTTTCACTTGCACTGTGTTTGAAGGATAAATTAAAAAATGTTATGAAACACGTAGGTGACAAGCATTTAAGAACATTTACGTGCATATACTGAAGGTGTAATAAAAATAACTAGAAAGGATACAATTGCATGCTTGTAGCTTTCTTCAATGCTTTCTAGCAAATAGAGATCCAGCAGTGCCTGAAATGAAACATTAAAAGTTTTTTAAAAACTCCTGTCTGTCATAAATCAATGCCTTTTGGATGGGTTTTTTTTTTGGGGTGGTGAGGGTTTGTTGTTGTTGCTGTTGTCATTCTTGTTTTCTGTGAACATAACACTCACATGTAAACTAGCAGGTGGATATTTCCCAGTTCCTCCTTCATCTCTCCGCCACAACTTCTCAACTTGGTCTCCTAACTGGGAAACCATTCCATCAATCATCAAGCAGTCAGAATCCCATTTTCCTCTGGAACAGAAGGTAGCAAGGATTCAGACAGAGTAAACCACGAATTCCAGCCTCGCAGTGTAACAGATTTCCTCCAGTCAAAAGCAAACAAAAAAGCTCCCAGGAGTCAAAGAAAGTAACAGACATACAAAGGCACGATTAGGACTTGAAATGCACGTGAAAGAAATTTCTGAGTCAGGTGAAAGATGTTCGTTAGATCATGTTCAGTTATTAACGGAGGTCAAAATAGAATTACAATTACGGATGGCTGAACTTTTAACAATTACATTCGTCACAAGTCCATCACAGCCTTCTGCTGACTGCGACGCTACCCTTTAATTTCCCGACAACAGCAAGCGCCAAAAGCACACCAGAGCTTGTGTGCTTCTAAGGATCACATGAGCCTGTGTGCAAGTTACTTGAGAATTAAGCTCAGAAAGATGAACTTTACAGTCAATACCTCATACGCTGCAGCTTCCACCTTAACTCATCTTGCAGCCTCTTCTTCACAGTGCCATAGCCTAAGCTTGTTTAGGTCTTTCCTTAGTTTCCAGTACCATTTCCAAAGAAAAATCTATTATCGTCTAATCCAAGGCCTATCACCTATATGCTAGTAAGCTAGTCCAGGAAAGAGAGTTTACGTTAGGAAGGGACTTCTATGCACTAGCCAATAGAGTGCTAGGTGTGCCAACTACACGTAACTCTGACTGTCTTACGAAATTACACAAAGGTACTTGCGAGTAGGAGCTTTAGGCCAATACAATTCTTACCATCTATTACTAGCCCATAAAAGAGATGATTTGTTTTCTTTTTAAACATGGTTTCTTCTGTGTCCAAAACAACTGTTCTGTGAACGCTGTGCTTTCCTGAACCAGACATGACTGATCCTAGCCTAGTCACGTGATCTTTTCCAGTAGTGACAAATTATACAGATGAGCCAATGAATTAAGTACCCTACAAAAAACGATGATACCAACAAGTGGTACTAAGCCGAGGGATATATAAGCATTTTACCATGGGCAAGTAACCCCTGGGCTCAAGAGAACACATGCATCACTGACGTCACGAGTATGGCCGGCAAATGCATTAAGCACAGCAAATACAACGGCTGAGATAAAAGCCGTTCCCTTCCACTTCTAAATTTGCAGTGGAAGTGTTCCAGAGTTTTCCAGTAAGGCTTACCTTGACAAACGCTCAAGTTTCTGTCGCTGACCAGCATGGTAGCTTTGAATCAGAGGATAGTTGTAGAAAGGTCGAGACAAATGCATATCATCATCTACAGGCAATAACGTAAAAGCAAGTTAAAGAAACAATAGCACATTTTTCGACTAAAATTTTTGACTAAAAAGACAGACACAAGGTAAGCATCAAGAAGCCTCCAACTCTGAAAGAAGCCAAGCCCATTTCTGCCTTTGCCAGAAGAGGTGTAAGAGACAAGACTCAATTCCTTCTTGTCTCAAGCGCCATTTCAAGCTTGCAGTTGATGTAGCATTCAGAACATGTAGCGTTAGCTGAAGTTCACTATAAAAAACACCAGTTCTCAAAGGGAATGGCTTTTTAAACATGTCATGTGAGCATATGTAAAGACAATTAGGGCTTCTAATCCATCCAAATAAAGAAGCATTTCCAAGGCGTATTGTTTCCTCAAGCTATACATAAAAAGTTCAAAACATGCAGGTAGTGCTTTTACTGTCCAAACAAGCATTCCAACAGGCGTTTGTTGCCTAATAGTAATTTGTCTAAAATCCCAAGTATTTCAAGCTGTGGACACAAGCAGCTCCTTGAATCAGAGCCTTATTGCTATTTCTAAAAAACATCCAGGAAAGAAACTGCTTGCATTATTCTACGCTATGTATTTGAAAAACCTGTAGAATCTCAATTTCACCACCAGAGCTTCTCGGCATACGTTGTCACTGAACCAACACGACTTGCTGCTGACAAAACATTTACAAAAGCGTGGCTAAGCACGTGTTCCTAGGAATCACTTACTGGACAGTCTCCTTGGTACAAATGTCTTACGGTTTATGCTTACCTAAACCCTCTGGAAGGAGACTGGCTCGACAGAACCAGATGACCACTCGTGCGTACAAAGAAATGAGGCTAGTTACCACCTTCTTCTTTCTCAAGTCTGCAAAACCTGAAAAAAGGCATAGGATGATTTTTGTTATGCAATTCCTTTCCTTTTTACAAAACTCCCTTCATCATACTACATAGAAAATACAAAAATGACCCGGTAGAAAGCTCTCGTCTTTGCATTTTCTACTCTGTATCGCTTTCTTATTTGAAGAAAAAACCCACAATCACCACCAAAAGAGAAAGCAACCCCTCCAAAGAACCAGATTCACTAAAGGTTAACATAAAACAAAATTAAGCCTGAACTATTAAATACACGCAGGAAGACGACACCTGGTTTTCAAGTAGCAGAGATTTTTACTAGAGCAAAGGGACAGTCTTTCTTTTTCTCAATATGCCAAGAACAACTTATGATCTAAAAAGCTATAGAAACTCAAGTAACTTACTTTACAAGTCACTCATTTGCGCTTCCTTTATCTTTTTTAGTAATTTGCAATTCAATATTTGCATGCAATTATAAATTGCTGGCCAAGAATTAAAAAGAAACATGTTGAGCATTACCACATTCAGGTGCTGCAATTTCAACCCAGTTGCTTACATAGCTTCTTGCTGAGCGTAGCCTCCCCTAGCCGCTTGCATGAACTCCACAAGAAACTGTTTCCCTGAACTCAACGCATATTGAGTGGTCGTCCCAGCTTCTCAGATTTAAGCCCCTTCGCCCAGCTAAATTTAACCGTCTTCCAATCACCAAACCCAACAAAAGCTCACGTTCCCACAATTACAACCCAAGCATAATTCCAAACCTTAAGAAAGCATACCAAAGATTTAATAATACTATGACAAACCTTCTTCAGTCAGCTCTTGTGCTTCTGTTAGAGAACAGTTTAAGACTGTGCTAAGGTTGCTCAAAAGCAACTGGCAGTGCTGAAGAGACTGTAACGTCTGTGGGTCAACGAAGTTGCAAGAGCCATCAAAGAGCGGAACACCTTTTCAAGAACAAACATTAAAGCATTAGCCTACAGAGCAATTTCAGAGTTTCAAAGCACACTTAAAGAACCACGTGCAATGCCATATACCAGCAGATTACTGGATAAGCTCAATTAGAAGGAATGATTTTATGTTTGTGGAATGACTACACTAGTACTCACATATTTGGTCCAATTCTTCTTTTGTAGAGATCACTTTGTTCCATGTCCACTCAAGAGCAAGCCGTAAATTAGCAGCAGAACTTGGCTGCTCTTTAAAAAGAGACAACAAAAAAGAAACAAATCAACAACTTCAAACTAACCAATATATAACATAAAAACAATGTAAAGAAGTATTACCTTCAGATGCCCACTGTTTAATGCACCCAGTCAGAAGTTCTAAAGAACCTGTCCGGACAGCAGCTGACAATACCGCTTCTAACTGCTCCTTCTAAACATAACAGACAAAGTAAAATGAGAATCTTACATACTTTCAATAGCTGAACCGTCAACAGCAAATGGTTGCTTCTACCGGTATACTCATGCAGACAGCACAAAGTCAAGTAGTACACCTGCAACTAATTCCACATTCTTCTTCTGAATTCTAGCCACAGGCTGGACTGCTGCTTGGTCTGAGGAACACATTAAACTTTTCCTCTGACATTTCAACTTACCGAAGGCTAATTCTAATCTTTATTTGCACGCCTCTGCATTATAGTCTCAATTTCCTGAGTTCCAGTTAACTACTTTCAGTAACATCCTCTGCTAATACCCATTACGCATTTTGTGCACATGAGCTCGCCATCAGGAATGCATGAAGGGGACAGAACAAATACCCTCTCTGCGTGGGAACAGTGAAGCTCAGGTCAAGCAGCTTTCTAGACTACGAAGACATGAAGCAGTTCTGACACCAAAACATGAAGTTATACTTTTCTCAGATGACAGAAAAGAAGTGAACCATTTAAATTCTAATAGGTTTAAATTTTAGGCTGTTCAAATACTGTATTCTAACGTGCTGGTAATCCTTCAGAAGGATAATGCACAGGTACGCACAGGCATGCGATATTAAGGAGTAGTTTATTTCAGCTGGTGTTCTGAGACTTCTTTCGGCTGAAATGATCCTTCATAAAATTTCACTGTTTTGTTTGGTTGGGTTTTGTTTGTTTCTTTGTTTGAAACGTAATTCAAAAGTCTCTTTCCCTTCTGGGTAAAATCATTGCATTCAAAGCGATTTCTACACATTAGAATACACATGGGATACTTCCTTCTGTTTCTGAAAGCTGCTTTCAGACAAGGAAACACACCAAATACTACGTAGGGTGGCAAACAAAACTCCAAACCAAGCTTCCTGACCCTAATTCTGAAGTTTGCCTTACTAACATTCAAAAGAAATCCCTGCTCAAATGCCTAACAAGTCTCTGAACGATACAGTCACAATGCAGCAAAGGTTATTAAAAAATGCCTTGATTTCCCAAGTTATTCCCAAACTGGAGCTGACAGCAGAACATCTAATTTGAATGTAAGAGTCTACATCAGGCTTGCAAAATAAGCAGTCTCTGGGCTAGGTCAGCTGGCCAAGAAATTTATTTTAGCTACCACACTGCGCAGAAGTGTTATTTGCCCTAAGACACTTCCACAAATCTGGCAAAGAATCCGGTAGACAGGAAGATGAGGGCAGTGGGAAGACCGCTCTCCCCTTCCTACTAATTGCTCCACTGTATGATGACTAGCCAGCTGATCATTTTGCTTAGATGCTGCCTGGCTGAGGATGGGCTGTTCATCACAAAGGCTCCATCTCTCATGAAACTCTTCAGATGAGAGAGCAGGGGTGGTGCACTGCAAATGGAAAACCTGGGAAAGAGGGGCCTGAAGTCACCATGGTGGGATAAAGAGGATCGAAGGGAGAGGGCGTCATGAGATAAAGGCAGCTAAGGTGTTGCAGCTACAAGAGGGCTGTCTAAGCAGGGGAAATGGGGCTACTGGAGCGCAAGGCAAAGGCTACAGAGGCGAAGATCTGCTTTGAGAGGCTGCAGAAAAGCCGACTGATGATGGGAAAATGAAGGGAAGCGGTGAGGAAATTGTCAGGTAGAGCTGACAACAGTAATCCTTTAACACGGCCCACTTCCTTGGAAGCAAATGATCGGGTATAGTGCAGCAAGCTGATGTTTGCAACAGCTCACATCCTAGCGAGACACCCCCATTGTCAGCTACTGCACTGAACCTAATGCTTTGAGAAACTGACAGGGATAAAGGTTGTTCTGAGGGAAAGATGCTTCCTTGTGCGTAGCTGTGGCACAGAATTAATAGATGGGTCTCTAAAGACAGATCTGTTAGAGCTGTTCCCAGTCAAACTCACTAGCTTAGATCTAGGACTGCTATTACTTCTGCTCACTAAAGTCACCACCTGCATTTCAGTGCAACTTGCAAATAATAGGAAAATCAGATTATCGTGTCTTGTAGCCTCTGGAGCCCCGTCAGACAAGATGGGTGTGTTTCCCCCTTGATTCCCTGATATGCGCTCACCTGACTCAAACTGGATGGCTGGACATCAACTAGTCTTGGAGACAGCAAGCCAGCTGCAAGACGCCTATTGTAGCTATCGTGAATGGCTTCACTTGTCAAAGGACCAGATTTCTTCAAAAATTTCAAGGTCTGAAACATCAATCAAAAACTACAGATTAAGACAGCATTATTATTCAGTCACTAAGGTTCTGGATAACCACTACGAGAAATAACATAAATGTTCACTGAAACTGTCAGAAAGCTTGCATCAGTAATACACTTTAGGTTAGCCATCTCAGTAAGCATTACTATGTAGAGTCTTAAAGACGGCAGCCAAACTAACAGTTACAGTTTATAAACAAAGTCCTGTAAAACAAAATATCAGCCCTTGCAATGCTTAATTAAGTATTTTCTAGCTTCTCTGTCAATACACAGGCCTTTCTTTTTCCCTGAACGCTGACGCAAAATGCTTTCTATCGAAGCCAAAACTGACACACAACTTTAAATCACACTGTGGAAGACCCTTGCTATGCTTGTTTGTGCAGAAGCTGGTTTACGTTGGAAATGTTTAGTGAGCTCAAACTTAATTCAAAATTATTTGTTACAATCTGTGCCGTGGCTCAGAAGTTATGATTTGGCCAAGTCTGGGAGAACAAAGAATTCATTGCTTCTTAAACAGTCAAATTATTTTTCATTTTCTCCATTCTGTCCTCCTTTTTCAGGTTAATCAGGGATCCAAACCCTAACTCAGGCCTAAGCAGGCAGTTCGACTGATGGGTAATATAGAAGTAACAGCTTTCGCCGCCTTCCACGACATTTTTGTTCTTGCTCCTACAGCAACGTTGTATTCCGTTCTAGACACTCAATCCCTGATCGTGCTTCAACAATAGACAATGGTAGTTCTAAAGTCCCAAGAGTGGACTGAAAACGTTGCCATTGGCATAAAACTGGCAGGGTACAATTGCGATTCTGCGTGTGGATGGGCAGGATGAGCATAGAATGGTCTCTGACACTGAAAGCAGTGCAAGAGAAAACTTAGAAAAGCTACATCTCTTGGCAGTCTTAATAAAGATACAGTAAAAGATCACCTCCTTCTGCAAGCCGGTGCAAGTCATATGAACGACTCCGGAGTTCAGCAAGCACGAACCATCTGCAGAAACAAGGAACGTTTGACAACATTCCATGCTCTCACAGTTATGTTAGGACCACATTATTTTTTTTAAACAGCAATATCTGGAAAGCTATAACTGAGTACCCATTTTCTTCGTCAGATCGCAGGCAAACCTTTTTTAAAAAATTATTACTGCGTGTAGAAATTTCATCTCTAGTGCTATCGAGGTGCTGTGCTTTGAGCTTCAGTTCAAAGTCATTTCATTTTGTAACCATCACCACTTCACCGGCTACGTGACAAAAGCACCAAACCCCAAAACTCAGCAGAATGTCAGATGCATTTCACAACATTACATACCTTGCTGGTACAATGTAATCAGAGCTGGGTTTGTGGGGGGTTGGGGTTTTTTGGTTTGGTTTGGTTGTTGAGTGAAAAACAACGAACAAGAGAACCAGTAAATGGCGTTGGACCTCAATTTACGCTTCTCGCTGTTAAAAGCGGTGAAATACCTACCAAAATTATAGTTGATTGGATGAAAAAACTGCTCCGGTGGTGGATAAGAAGGAGGAAGTCCCCGACTTAGACTCCGCTCACGGACCAGAATATCCAAAATGAGGTTTGGCGAAGTCATACTTATTACAGTATCCAGTGACCACAGTGCAAAATAGGGGCAACCATGAAGGAACTCTTCTGGCCTTAAAGAAAACAAGTGCATAAGCTGAACGCCGACTTTCAAATGAATTATTTGCAGGGACATTGAGAACAACTTAATGAAAATCTACCTTAGTGAATCTGGCATTTGAGCATGATACCAGCGATTAATGTCAAATACACCCAAATAAGTAGATGGTTTTCTCTGACTACATGTAGTCACTTGCCAACTGAAGATTGATACGCTGGTGTCAGGGGATATTACTGGAAAAGACAAGACATTGTTTCTTATTTGTAGAAAATATGATACAGCTGCTATTTTTAAAACACCACTTTCTGCTTTGGCTTAATTCTGTTCTATCACTCCTGAAAGACACCACTTGATAAGAATAATAAAAAAAATGATGCACGGAGTAGCAAACATCCCTGTGGTAGGTTTCAGTCATACTGCCCCTTTTTCTCATTCAAACTGTATCAGCTCTAAGCCAAATCAAATACACACTTATTAGCTAATTCGGTTTTCCATACATGAAGAGCTGACCAAGACATTTAGCTAGATGAACAGTTTAGCAAAAAAAGATGTGCTAGCAACACATACATTGCTACTTTTAGAAAGCAGACAAATACTTATTGTATACACTTGTATTGCTCAGCTGGCATTATTAATTTCCAGATCTGAGTCAATTACAAGTTTTAAGAATAGCTCCTCTCCAGCATATTCAGAATGAAAGAACACAACTAGCATACAAAAATAAATACAAAAAGAACCCAAACCCAACAAACAGGAAAGCGGAATAAAGACTGTAACATAAAACATTCACAATGCTGCACTCCAGTTCTTTCAGTAAGTGGAATGGTCTTTCTTCTCTGGGGAGAATGCATTCTCCAGATGTAAGAAGCAAAGTATGTGGTCTATCGTTCACCCTAATGGGGCAAGGAACAAGACGACACTTTGTTTGGCAAAATGATTCTCTCTTGAATTCATCATGACCGTTTAGGGATCCTCACACACTTTACTATGTTGCATTGTGAACTTCTGTGCCGTTTCAGTTTTGTTAGCCCCTGAAACTGCCTTTGAAGATAGCAATTATTTTCATCATTCAGAAGACAGCTTCATTGCTAGCCTCAACGCACATCCAGCAGAAGCTCATGTGTGCCTAGAACTTAACTTGGACAGATTATGAAAAAAAGCTCATTAGAAACCATCAGAAAAATTACAGGTATTTCTCCATGCCTCAGACTTCATAAAAAGGAGACAGAAAGGTAACATTCCTAAGCAAGGGAGAGAATGATCTTACTGTTCAAAGACAACAGCTGGAGGAATAGAACACTGACATGACCCCACCATACATCGCTATGGCATGTCAGCAAGCATAAAATAAAGGCTGTTTTTTCCTTTAAAGGAGTCCCACATAACTTAAGCACCCAATTTTTCTTTTTAAATAAGCCCAGCAAGCTAGTCTATACAGATATTTAAGACTTGCAGACTGTGGGTACAGAGCAGCATTCATCGCTTAGATTCCGAACCCATTTATTTTAGAATAGCCAAACGCGGACATCAGAACAAACCTTTGTTAATGCTATCCTCTCCATCAGCATGGTTGGGAAATTTTTCTACAGTCTGACAGCTGAGTAATTTGGTATTGCTGGCCTCCCCTCTCAGGGGAATGGCTCCATCCGTGAGATCTAAACTGTACCTTTCGTCACAGTATTCCAAACCCTGGGGAAAAAATGAAAGGAGAGAGAAAAGGTCATTTGGAGATGAAAACATACATTATACCTAAATACGAAAGAACGTATATCTCTAATATAATATGCATATTCTAGTGTAGATTTCCCACGCGCTTATTTCTGATGGCAAATAGAAACTACAGCTGACATGCAAGAGAATTAAGTGCCAAATCGTAACGGGTAAGTTTGGCTGCAAAGGCTTTGCACGCTTTCAAAAGTTAGCATTTCCCTAACATTATTCATTTCTAAACATGTTCTGCAGAATGCCTTGCAACATCAAGGTTTCTTTACAAACCTAAATATATATCTACAAAGAGATATCCGAAATAATGCAACACGTCATATGCATGCAAAGCTCTTTGCTCCATGTCTTGAGAACAGAACTGAGGTAGGTAGAGAAGTCATGGCATTACAGCAGCTAAAGCTCTTTTGAGAGGTGTTCTCTATAAGCTCACCACTAGAATGAAAACGCATCTCTCTCTCTAGTAGCTATGAGAACTTCTTACTGCTTAGCAATCTCCTTTCAAACCACGTAAGCTCTTACCAGCTCCTCCTCTAATCTGGTCAGAGACTAATGGGTGAAATATCCCTCAGTTCCTTCACCGAGCACACCCAACAGCAAAAGGGGAAAACAGAGAGGACGTGGGATGCACATGGGCAATGCGTTTAGGATCACGAATTCCTACGGAGTCAGCAAACTATGTTGGGATATACAGAAACTCCAGCAGGATTGTGTTGAACCTCTGATAGCACCATTTTCTAAGCAAGCATTAACTGAAATACTGCCTCTCCAAATACAGCATTCCTTCAAACTGTCTACAATGCAACACATGAATGTGTGTATTGTGGACAAATAGCCGCTCTACAATTAAGAAAAAACCCAAACAAACCACCAAACAAAAAAACCACCAACAACAAAACCCCACCAAATTAAATTTTAATTTAAAATTAGGAAAAAAAACAATCAGGGTGCTCTGTTCTTCTAGAGCATCGTACGTTTGTGTCATAAAAAAAATGCACATAAAGATAAGGAGATGACATCCATATTTAGACCACGCTGAATGACTTGAAGATATTTATACCTTGTCACCAGGATAGGTAATGCATTTTAAAGAAACACCACCTTTTCCAAACGCCTAACCTTCATCTATTCAACAGCAACATTTACAGATGAGGAAGGAGCTTTCCCATATATAAGGAAAAAGGTCAACATTTAAACTTATTCAAAAAAATCAAAACGCCCCGTCCCTATTGAAACGGAGTACCACGATGCAAGAATCACCCCTATTTCATTGCATACCTATTGAGAACATGCAAGAGAAAGTATCAAAAGAGGAGGAAAGAATTGCTCGGAATTAAGATCGCTTCCCCCTCAAAAAGATTTTGGAAGAGTTTCAAGCATACTACCGAAGAGAATTATACATTATACAGATGCGTCTGCTATCTGTTACTTCTCTGAGATATAATGATACCTCACCTCTATTTTAAACACAACATCATCATTGGAGCCAGTTCTAACAATTTACGTCTACTCTTTTGACCAAATCATACCACCGGTTCCTGCATTGACGTATTTTGCTGGCTTTAAGAGTAGATTTCATAGGTAACCCAGCCAAAAAGTAGAAGGAGATATCTTTAGAGCTCCTACATTTCAGGACCAACACTTAAGAGAGACACTGTAGACACATTTCATTTGAAGTCCTGCTGACAGAGCTCAAAAGAGAAACAAGAATATATAAACCCAAAGATCAGAAAAGAATAAAGCTGCATGACCTTACTTTAAGAAAGGGAGACAGACAGAAGCTTGCAGTTTGGTTAAACAAAGCTATTCAAAGCCCTATCGTCTCTTCTGACATGCCATTAATCTGGTGTTTAAATGAAGAATAATTTTATTTGTAAAAGCTGCTTCCTCCTCAGCAACTGAATTTATGCGGGCTCTCTGCAGATAAATCTAGTTGGAACACACGACGCCGCAGTATGAAATGGCGTGAGTTGTTGTCAAAAAGTATGGACAAAGGCCATGCCCAAGAAGACGCAGCCAAAGATTACGGTTTTTTAGGCACCTCTGAATTTTGATGGTAAATATTACCCCTGCCAACTTAACTGATACTCGCTTAGAGAAAACTACGATTTTCATCCTTTCACATACGTGCACGTCTTACCTCATACATGACCTGTCCTGATGCCAAGCGTTTTCGGTCACCAAATGCTAACTGCAACAGACGTAAACTCACAACATCACCTTCACTGAAAGAGGTGTAAATTATGAAATTTGATTACAAAGCTGCTTTATAGTCCTCATTATCATTTTATTAGATCTAGACTGAAGTTTTCTTAATAGCGCTCTCTTGCTGAAGAGACAAACAGCACTTCCCAAGACATGATAATTGGTCACATTTGGCCGCTGAAACAGAAAGGAGGATATTTTGACACTAACCGCTTCAGGGGCAAATGCTAACCTAACTGCTTTAAAGTCAAACTTAAAAAGATTGCCACCCTATGAACAGCTGAGCTGATTAAATAGCTTGCTGATGCTGAGAGAGAGAGAGAGAGAGATACCTTTCTCTCCTTCCCTCACCACCAGAGTTCCAGTCCCTCTCTTGCATATGCTGCACCCTTCCACATACCGATTTCATCCATTAGCCCAGCAGGAAGCCATTGACTTTTCTGCTGAACAGTGATCGTTCTCTGCCAGGTGAGCTGAACTGGCTCATGAAGGCTCCAGAGACTGCTAAAGTTGGCACAAGGTAATAGGCAATACCGTCACCTCCTTCCTTTAGGGGCAGCAGGCTGTTATGTCGGCACGGTTAGTGTTCTAGGTCTGCAGCCTCAACTACTGTGTTAATACCATGGTGTGAATATCAGACAAAGCATGAAGCAGTCATCAAGCAACAAAGGAAATCACTTAAGAATGCAAGCACAAAAATACAGCCACTGTTGCTTTGCCTTCTTTCAGAAGAGAGGAACTCCTAGGTCCCTCCTTCACGTCCGTTGAATCCTGTCAAAATTGCATTGTAAGCTTAACAGCTTCCCTACCTGAGAGAATCTCCCGCACAGCTAAACAAACAAAACAAATATACAGGTATTAACTGTACGTGAACAAATATATCTATATATATAACAATTAATTCAGTGGCTAATAGTAAGTTTTTCTTCACCTTTCTTGTGTAGACTGAACAGCCCACAAGTAGCAACAATTGCGAGGATCATTCTCAGGCTCTTGAAAAGTAACAGCATAGACAGGAATCCTTCCTCCTTCAAGCTGAGAGTGGTGCCTACAGGTTAAATCACATTATTAACATACTTAAGCCTTTCAACATATGCCCTAATTGCAGGAACTTCTCCTGAAAAATAATTTTTAAAATCTGTTTTGTCAAAATACACACATTTCCTGCTTTCACTGAATACTACTGATAGAACAAACCGTCTTACAGAAGCCAGCTCTATCACATCCTAACTGCTTGGCATAACCCAAAGAAGCGTGCTTTCCACAATTCCTCAATCCACAGGCACAATATGGAAAACAATCCTAGTCCATTGGGGAGAAGGCGGTCCCATTTAGTCCATGTATGACTTAACAGTTATTTCAGAAGAGGATTTCTAAACCTTCCAAGACTATACTCAGAATTTCAGTCCCCGAAAAAGTTCTCTTTAAATTAACATACTTCCTTAAGCAAAACATTGAGAGCCCTGCACCTCCAGGCATGGCCAAGTGTAAAGGCCTACTTACTCCCTCTGCAAAGTTTTCATATTCCATAGTGACAGGCAGCCATCTGAAAAACCCACAGCGAGCTGATTGCTTCTGCTTATGTAGCACAGGGTTGATACTGCTGTTCCTGAAGGATTTTGTAATTGCCAACAGAGATGTCTCCCTTCTCCGGCCACAGTTTCTCTTCTTTGTGCAACTTCAGCAGGAATTCCAGTGACAGCTTCCAGACCTAGACACCCAACACCACGCAATAAATGAATGCGTTATGCCACTGAGGTTGCATTTTAAACACTGACGTGACAAGGTGTATAACCTAATTCTACCGTCCCAGGCAAAATACCCCTTTATGCAACACTGGTTTTGCCATTTCCATTTTGTACGTTTTCAAAGAACGCAACAACTCTCTGATCGGAAAGTTGCTCTCACTCGTCGTTCAAAACCAGGTAAAAGTGTAGCCTTCATAGACAAATTCTTCTTGGACTCTGTAAATCAGGAGTTTGGGCCTCATGACGAAGCTATTTGAAGTGACATCAGCTCCTGAAGCCACTGTTGTAATAGCCAAAACAGTCTATGCAATCTGAACACACAAATCAGAGATTTCGTTCATCCAAACGCATGACTTTTGATAAGTCGGGTTGATTTTAAAAAACAAGCCTAAAATTTGCCCCAAGTCAATTAACAGAAGCAGAAGAACATTCCCAAGAAATAGGGCACCTCTGACACAACTTCCTATCAGGCAGCTGCACTGACTCAGATGGGAAAATTCCTACACCTCACTGGCAAGAATCATAGTGACATGCGGATCTTGGTGGGAGGGGGGCATTTATAACATTAGAAGGCGTATTAAGCCACTCCCATTTTTAATCACTTCAGCACTACATGATGTCAAACCGCCGCCTGTAACCAGTAGCCATGAATGTCTGCACACGAGTATCTTCAAAGTGGGATGCATATAGTTTCTTTAAAAGACACAAGATTTCTGACTTTTAAATTCAAGCTTAAAAATGGCAAGCTTACCCGATGCTTCTCTTTCATTCTGAGTGCAAGAACAATCATCCAAACAAAGGTCAACCAGAAGTAGATGACCAACATCTGTAGCCACGGCTGCCACTCCGAAGAACCATCGCAGACTCTGATGTAGGTGCCGAGTGCTCGTACTGGGTCCTCCGTGATTAGTTATGGGTTCTATGGCAGTTACCTGCAGGAAAGCGACAAGTTAATATTGAACTGAATTAACTTCAGCTGAAAAGGTCCATTCTATTATTACAGCTTACCAATTGCCACTCCCTACTTAGAAATAATTAACTCTAAGAATTAAACACAGAAAACCAGTTATATGCAAGAAACTTCATCCTATTTAAGGGACTTAAGTTAGAAAGACAAAACTACACCTAGTTCTCCCACTGCTCACAGCCCATCAGCACTGCGATACAGTCTACGCCTTCTTTGCCAAACAGGTATTCGGAGAGATCATGGCTGTAAGTCAGATGAGGCAGCAGTCAAGCTGCATGGTAGACACACCATTTTCCATGGGAATGAAACATTTTTGGAAAGTGTTGAAGGGAGATAGTAGCTTAGCAAAATTTACACGAGTCCTCATTTAGAATAAAAATAACCACCAGATAAAGTCAGAAAATGTATAAATGCACACCAGCACTTTTAGGAATGTTAACAGAAATGTTAAAAGCCAGCCTAAAACAACGGCAAAAAGAACAGCAGCTTGTTAGAGAAAGAGCTAACTCCAGCTAAGGAAGAAGCGCACACTGCTCTTGAACATGTGGAGCAGTCTGCACGCAGCTTTATTACAAGGGGAAGACAGACCTTTCAGCACCTGCAACACGTCCCAGGACTATACGGACTGCTCTAGCAGAGATACAAGCGCACAAAGACTCCGGCACTAAAGCTATACAACAAAAGAACAGAGGCTATGGTTTAGCCTTCTTACAACAAAACCAGGAACCTTTACATCAACAGCACAGTTTGACAGGAAAGTAAAACAAAGAAGTGAGCATCACAAGGCAGTCCATTTTTTAATACATTTCCCCTGCCCCCCTCCACCCGCCAAGAGGTGGGGAAAAATAACCAAACCCCTAAGCCCCAAAGTTTTCTCCTCTCCCATATCAAGCACTTGCTGGGACTACACTGCCTGGAAATCTACCACAGAATTTACCTTTCATCTTGGTCACGAGAATTCTAATCTTAGAAGTACCTACAGTAATTTGGACAACTTGGGTTTCTGTCAGATTTATAGGAAAGCTAATGAAATTTCCAATCTTCAAAATACTGTACATATCTTGCTGCAGAATTAGCCAAAGGTCAAGTGTTCCTTCTATCTTCTTTTTCTTTTAAGATTTCTTTCGTTGTACAACTGGCCCCAAAGGAATCTCTTCCATTTTTGCATACGGTCTTCCAAAAATGTTGCCTGGTTTTAACACTTCAGTTTTCCACGTAGAAGCTCCTGAAACTGCATATTTTTCCACTGCGCTATGCACTGGCTTTTCATATTCTCCCAGACTACTGCCAGCTCTTTCTGGGAATGAAGAAAGGACGCTTTTCTCACCTCACTGAATCTGAATGCTACCCTTCTGCCTCATACAAACCAGCAAAATTTGAACCCTTCCATAGTTCTGAAACATACAACCATTAGAAACCAATTCAATATAATGAATGTTTTAAATTCAGATTTGCTTTTACTAGAATCCAGTTCAAATAATACTCCATTAACTCTTTCAGTTGTCTGCGGCATTTCACCTGTATATCCAGAGGGCAGTTAGAGAGCACAGAATCACAGAACCATTAAGGCTGGAAAAGACCTGTGAGATCATCAAGTCCAACCATCAACCCAACACCACCATGCCCACTAAACCATGTCCCAAAGTGCCACGTCTACACGTTTTTTGAACACCTCCAGTGATGGTCACTCCACCACCTCCCTGCATAGCCTCTTCCAATGTTTGACCACTCTCTCAGTAACAAAATTTTTCCTAATATCCAGTCTAAACCTCCCCTGGCGCAACTTGAGGCCATTTCCTCTCGTTCTATTGCTAGATACATGGGAGAAGAGACCAAGAAAAAAAAAAGGAAAAAAAAAGAAAAAAAAATTATGCCTAAATTCTTTCTCAGCTTGTGAGTTTGGGTTTTTTAACTCATTCTTTGCTCTCTGAATGACTACACATCTGCTCTTACACTAAAAGGCAGTCATACAGTCACTATAAATACCCCGTATTAATACACTAATGGCTTGACACCTTGGACCAGAGTTGCTCAAAGTTAGGGTTAACCTGTAGAACTTAGTTGTCCACTGAAGATATACCCACACGGAAAACAGTCCAGAAATTAAGGTGCTCATCAAAGCCTTAAAACAGTAACAACAAAAACTGCAGAACGTGATGTTAAGACTAGGTCTGCAGTTTAGTTTTAAAAATAATCATTACGGAAATCAGAGAAACGTTCAGGCAGATTAAAAATGCATGTTACGTAATGTATAATTTGGAAGTATGAGTTACAGAATAAATTCAAAGCATAGGGACAGTGGCCAAGGGCAAGTTTTATCTACTTGTTTTTGCTAACCCTTACTCCCACTCACAACTTAGAAGTTAACAGTCCGACTAGCAATACCTGTGGCCTGGCTATGCTGATCTAACTAAGCTAATAGCAAAAAGATAGGAAGCAAAATGAAAGCAACAGGCCAAACATGCTTGTCATCAAGAGTGTTGAGGGCATAAGATCAGAACTTCAGGTAAGCTTTGGCTTTATTCCAAAATCCATAACCTTTGTCACACAACAGCCAACTTTTCCCCCCGAGGCTTCTTCATATTTTCTCCTGAACCATTGTCTTGCGGTATAGAAGAACTCCCCAATACAACGGGCAGGTCTAACTACATTCTATTTCAAATCACTCTGCTAGACACAGATTCGGTATGTGACGTGATCCTTCTTAACCTTTCCTTTTCCTATTCCCTGCTTACGTAGATCAAAGAAAGAAAACTTAACAAAGCTATGACCTTTTTCACAAACATAGTTTACTTGCTGATTATACACTGATGTCAGCACACAGCTTGTCCTTCCACCTCAAACTCTAAGATTTATCAAGATGATAGGCAAACTAACACAGCGGAGCACCAACCCAACTCATATCTTTAGAAATTATCACAATACAAATGCTTACTGCTAGTAATCACGCTGTAGCACTACAAACAGACAAAACTCCCTCCAGCTGTATTCTAGCAAGTTAAACCAAATCACATTATGGAAAGCTGAGTAACAGAAAAGTATTTATTTGTGGCAGATTCTAAGGTGAGAAAAATACAGGGAATCTGGGTTTTCTATTAATGGATGCTGATTCTTGTTTACATTAAGACAATGAGGCTAGGGGACATTACAACACTTGAGTTTATGGGTTACAGAAGACAGAAAAAAATGAGTAACATCACACCAGTGCATCCCATCTACACAAACACAATATTCATTGAGCAGAGATTCAAGGACTTCAGACTGAAAGTCAATCTTTCAACAGTCTGTCAGATACCTCACTCAAGGCTCGTTTTTCCTACTTAGGTCAACACAAAAATGTGTTCTGCTCTGAAGTCAGACCTGCTTGCTAGCCTGAGATTCATGGGAATGTGTCTCAGTCATTTACAGCACAACTGTGGAAGTTTGAGGTATTTTAAAGACATTATTTCTAACAGAAATTAACCGTTTAGGAAATGCATGCTACGGACGCTTGAAAGAGTGGGGTTTTTTCCTTTCTGACTCTGGCCAGGAAAAGGTATTTTGCAATGCCTTTTTGTGGAAGCGGAGAATTAGGTAACTATGTGCTCTACAATAAAAGCAGGAAATTTGGTTTACTCTCAGTAGACTCAGAAGATAATCGTACCGTTAAGCCCAAGATTTTACATCAAGGCTCTCTCGACTGGATTCTCTGAAGTGACAGTACGTTAATGCAATACAGAACAAAACACCTCCTACAAAGAGGCACTCCAAAGCTTTTCCTGAAGCAGGATTATGCAGCACCTAACAACATAAAAGCTTCCTTTCGCCGCTTAAAAAGTACGTACCCTTCCTGGAAGAACAACTGCTTTAACCACTCTCGATATTCCAAGGTCGTACAGACAGAGAACACTTCCCGCTGCTTCTTCCAACCCAACCAGTAGTCCAGGTCTCTTCTGCCAGGAAAACTCCTTTACCACACGAACAGTGGGACGCCGTTTATTTACTCCACTGAAACGATATGCAGAGCGCCGCTCTCCTGTCACAGAGTTCACCACCTCCAGTTGAGGACCACATGCCAACCATGCTAGGCCATTTCTCCCTGTGAGAGAAAAGAAAGCCGTCTAAAGCAAATTTCCAACACAAGACTCAAAACGACTGAAAAAAGTCACAGTCACTGCCCCTTTCCTTCAATAAAAGGCCCTAACGGAGGAAGACCGACTTCCCTAATTCTGGTCAGTTCTCTAAAATCACCCATTGAAATCCTCAAGCAACACATCTTAACATCAACCACCTTTTTATTTTGCATTTGTACTTGTCATTCCTGCACTGAAGAATTTTGATCGTTTGGGATAAAGATTACAATATATTGATCTATAGTCTTTATACCATAGTCGGCTTGGTTTTGCTAGAAATCATCTACATACAGACGGGAATACAAGTCTTAAAGCATACTTCAAACATAACAAATCTAAGCCAATTCATTTTTAGTTTATAAATTTCACTTGACGCGTGCCTACTTTGGGCAGGGATTTGGACTTCAGCAAGAAATTGTCTTAAAACGGGCACTGCATTAGTAAATTTAAACTTTTACACGTGCCGATCACAGAAAGAATTTAAGACATTTGCTCCCCTGAACTGCTTCAAACTCGAAGGAAGTATTAACTCCATTACTGCATTGACAGTTAGGCAGATAGATTCTACCTGGTCTTGACAGAAGCCTCGACATCCAGCTCGGCACCCAGCTCTGCTTTCAGATCACCTGGAAAGTCAACTACCTAATCTGCTTAGCCACTTCCAGCAGCTCTCGCTGCCTACTCATCGGCATCCTATTAAATACTTTGGAAATACGGCTGCAGCGCTTAACAGTGCTGCCCTCTTCCTTCTGTTTTTATTCAGACTAGAAAAGAAAAAGCAGGGGCTTTTGCCGCTGTAACATTGTGGGAGAACTATTTCTGCGTGTGATGTTATGATGGTCATAGAGCTTGAGCTCGTGCAAATAAATACGGCCCAAACCAACACTATTACTTTTTGCAAAACTGCCTTGTATTTAAGTAGAAATTGAGGAGAGCTCACTGACTCAGCAGGTTTAAGTAAATTATTCTAATAGCACAAGATCAGTGCACGTGGTTGTAATTTCAAAGTTTAACTATACTAGTGTTTTAATATTAGCATTTTCAATCGTTACAACATCCTTTTTGTTCTCTCCAAACTTGATGCATCTTAACAGCGCCAACCTGACACAGTTGATACTATGACCCTATGCTTCAGGTAACCTCCAGGCCGTAACAGCTTTATACCACCACCAAATTTAAGGGAAAATGCTCACCTCTAGAAAGCTTCCCACACAGCACAGAATCTAGGGGTATGCCATCTTCCCCAAGTGCCTGAAGAGTCACCTCTGGAAACTGCAGCAGACTGCTCGTTGCCCGAGCCGTTAGCTCTCCCATTCTTCACTCTAAATAAAGAAAACAATGCAAAAATAGACTCATGTCAGCTGTAAATAGATTTGAGCTTGACAGAAGTTTGCCATATTTTACTCCTGCAGAAAGAGGATTTTGTGAGCGAGTTAGCTGGTGATTTAGTGAGTACTATTGGGTCATTTCTTTCCCACTTAGGCAGAAAACCTCCCCCAAATGTTTTAGGCAAAACCCCTACATTTAATCCAAAACCAAAGTTTTAGTCTTAAAAGCCACTAGCACAACAGAGACTGTCTGTATCAGAATTCTGGAGTCAGGCTTACTTCACACAAGTGCACCCTACACGTTGCCTTGCAGAGGTTGTGTGGATGCTCCACAAGCTCTCCAAGAAGCACGGATCTACAGCAGAAGGTGAGAAGAAGAAAGAATTTTAGTTCTCTAGCCCAACATCCCCCAACAGCTAAGATCCTGTATCTGATGCAGGCCGTAGCCTTGATTTCCCTTTAAATGAGAAAACAAACAAAACCAACACAGATAGGAATTTGACACTAGAGCCAGTTTACACAGCTACCTCCTATGGTTATTCTCTAACAAAACTATTCTGCCATTCAAGAGTTGCAGTCCCTGCCTAACGTGGCTAAGCTAGCAAAAGTTCCTAAAGCCAGTTCTGAAATTGCGCTCTTTTTTACATTGCTTGTTCTACCTGGACAGATGGATGGAGGTGCCAAGTGTCTCAGTACAGACCACACACGCAGCCTTCCAGCACAGGGAGACAGTAGTTAACAAGGCACTTCCAGTGTACCACACCGCTTGCCCCTCTCAGCACAAGTTCTGGAATCACAGAATCACAACAAAGAGGATTCCAATCCCTGGAACCCACGTGGCCCAACCCCCCCGCTCAAGCAGGGTCACCTAGAGCAGGCTGCCCAGCACCGTGCCCACACGGCTTTTGAATAGCTCATTCTGAAACGTACTTTTACGAGCAGCAACCTGACAAGCTGAACTGCAAAAGCATTTGCAACACGTGCAACAGGCCCTGGTTTTTGGTGACTCTCTCCTACCAATTTAAGCATTCTCTCCACCACATAAGGAAAACACTACCACACCAGCAAAGCCTTGTCACCGTTATTTCTCTAAAACCGTACCTGACAGCTTACTAGGTAGAAGAAACAAAATTAATAGATGCCTGATTAAGTTCATTTCACTGTCCTAAAAAAGCAAACCCCAGGCAAATCAATGCAGGAAAACGAGTTGATGCAGTCAGTGAATGAGGAGCTGTCCTCAGCAGAACAGGATACAGTCCTGTGTGCCCAAACGCCTGTGGCAGCTGCCAGCCAAGACTGATACAACCGTCCAGACTAAGAAGGCACTTGAACTACCACGTTTAGCCATACACACCACGTGGGGTTCAGCATTCCCCACAGAATTAAGTCCCTAAATTTCCCATAAGTTTACCAAGCACGATCAGGAAGCAATTATTAGACCTGAAAGACTGACACCATGCTTCTTTCCATTGGCAGAAGCTCCACACCCGGAGTCACCTTCCTTCATTAAGGAAGAAGTCAAGCACTTTTGTTTAAGGCAGCAACTTTGCTGCATGATGCGTGCTTCGTGCAAAAATCAAGAGACCCCCACAAAACGCGCTGGATTCCTGTAAAGCTGTGCTCTCCCCATTAAACCCAGCCCTCTTGCCGCGATCGCCGCTCTACGCAGATAGCGAATTTCCTGACGCCTCCCTTTGGCAGTTACCCATGTTGAAGCAAAGAAACGCTTCGCAAAGAGCAACTGGGAGGGGAGCAGCGTACGGCCTTTCAGTGAAGGTGTGCCTTGAACAATTTATTAAGCAAGTCACCATCAGACCCCGTCTTTCCCAGAGCAGCCCGTCACGCACTCCTTGGCTCTTACACGCCACAGCCTCCTACTGAAATGCTTCTGTCTGGCTAAATAAGTCACGTTGAGATCCGTTGCTTTCAGAAACATGCCCCAAATTAAAAGCAGTATTAACCTTTTTTAAGAAAAAGAACAAAGAACGCGTCTGCCCCACGTTCTAGGGTGTTTATCTCATGACTGGTTTTACAGGGAATATCTTTGGTTCTCCCTGTCAAGGACTTTGAAACGACACAAGCCTGAGCTGCTTCGACATGGCTCGGTGCATTCACTGGCATCTCTTATTGCCGTAATAATTTCTTATAACTACAAAATGAAGACCACAAACTATAATGTAGTTAGAAGTAGACAGCATATTCTGTCAGCTGAACTCATGAGAGATTTGATATTACATTGTGGACCCCTAACCAAGGGCTACGTTATTGCCAGTTTACCCAGGCTTAAAAGCCCCTGGAAGGTCTTGTCGGGGCATTGCTGGCAGAGAGGTGTGTGAGTAACAAATCTGAAAGATGACAAGAAGGGGAAAACATCAGACCACAGGTTAAGGTATCTGGCCGCAATGCCTGTTACTGGGAAACTCGCCTGAGCCACGGCGGCATACTGGTGCTCCCACTCCTTCCGGGCTTCCTCCAGCCAGGACTCCCTCGTTGCCCGTGTGCTCCGGATCTGCCGCTCATGCTCAGCCAGCAAAAACCACACCTCTTCTGAACAGCTTTAACCAGGGTATCTACGTGTAAGATAGCAAACCCCGTGAGGGACGAGGACCAGCACCGTGGCAGCCACGCAGCGTGTTCACAGTTGTTCAAAATGTTCTCTGCCACCCACTTTGTAAGAAATCCACCGGTGGACCTACCTCAGCTGCATTCCCACCACACTTCCTCGATCTTACAGATTACCAAAGATGCCTCCTGATAACGCTTGGGGAAGTCAAAATCTACTTGCTATTTATGCTGAAATACGTACGTGTTTCGTCGGCTGTTGGTGGCCCTGTGCTCCCGAGCCCAGCCAGACTGGACAACACTTTGTTATTTTCAGCCTTCAGGTCTCTTATAAGCTTCTCACCGGGACTTGCATTTACCACTGCTTTGTGGTAATATGAAACTACATAAAAGACAAAACAGAAGCCGTTACCCAGATAATCCCAGCAAACAGCAAGATTTCCTGTCAAAAATTACTCTTCTTTTTTTTTTCCTTCCCCCCACCTTCTTTTGTTCTTTTCCCTGTTCAGAAATATCCCATGTAGCTCTGGAACTTCACAAGCGAAAAGGTCTCATGGCCACTTTGCTCCTCGGGTGGAAGCATCTGATGCCCTCTCCTGTACTGTTACCAGCAATCACAGCCTGGTTTGGTTTTGCCCCTGCCAGCCCAGGAAAAACCTTCTCTTCTCCAGCTAACCCTAACCGGCAGCAACGTAGCCATAGCTGCTGTGCCTCCAGTATGCGGGGCAATGTGGGATGGGATACCTGAAAACCAGCCCTCATCCACTGTAACTGTGGGTACGCCAGGTAGGCAGACAAATCCCCTGCAGAGACAAGTCCACCTGCCCCGGCATGGAGCTGGCTCAGGCGTGGGGAGTTTGTTGGTCTGCGTTCATCGGCACGTGAAAGCAATTCAGCTCTTTGCAGGACTGAACTGGTGCTGGAAACATTAAAACTTCTGCTCCTGATATCTCCTAACAGCCAGGCTGCTGCGGCTACGAGCTTGCAGAGCCACGATCCATCCGCTTTGGGATAAGAGACGTGTAAGTGCCTGACCTCTTTTTATGGGAGCTGGAATAAGAAGGAATTAGTGCTGGAGTCCCAGAGAAAGCCTGACTGAAAGGACTGCAAAGAGAGCGGTTTTCAGTGCTGAGCCCCAGAAAGGGCAGGAGCAGAGCAAAGGGGAGGAGAGAGGGAACCCTCTCCTCCAGAAGGAGCCGACGGACTGGGAAAGTGGCCGGGAAGCAAGCGGCTCCTGGGCAGGAAGGAATAGCTCTGCGTGGCACTATGGCTGGGATCTGGGATTGGGAAACAGAGACGACAAATGCCTGGCAGCAGGGATCATCTGTATGTTCTATGTTTCAGCCATGTTTGGTCTGTGGGACCCCAAACTACAGCTTAGTTTTAGAGGTGCTGGGAGAGAAAGGGAAGGAAAGATGCTGAATTAAGTCACACCTGTGAGAGAGACCCAGAATTCTCAGGAAAAAGAGTTACCGCTGTCATACAACGTAGTTGTGACAATATATGCCGTTCGTTAAGAAGAATACAGAATAAGCTCTTCATATGCTGCCCTTGCTTACTGACAGATTCACTCTTTCTTCATCCTGAGCTGTCAATCACTTTGAACTGGTATCTTTTGTTGTTTTGCCCAGCACCTGGCTGCAATTTGCACCAAGACCAGAGAGGGAAAAATTACGGAAGTGTACCTTTCAGCATATCGAAAAGTTGACAGAGTTTCTTCGTAACAGACGTCTGCTGGACTCACGTCCGCAATCTGTAAGCATATGAAAAGTATGAACTGACATTAGATTTTGAAGGAGGCGTTTTGAAAGAGCTGTCAACACTACCAAAAATCAGATAAGCATTAACATGGAAAAATCAACCATTAAGGTCTTTAAACATAAAAGGAGAACCCTAGCATCTTCGCAATCTGGCTATAACTTAACTCTTTTTAACACTTTCACAAGAAATGAGACAGACAGACAGACAGACCGACAGACAGAAAGATGAGAGGATACAGGTGGCTTTTGCAAAAATTAATACTGGAGGCACTTGAATCCTGGTAACTCTGGCTTACGCTAGCATCAACGCAAAAAACCATCCTCGCAAAACCACTTTGATGGTATTTGTACAAGTAACAGTTGAAGAATCTGTCCTTAAATTTGTTCAAAACATCTTCGGTGAATTACGGGAGTTAGCATTTGAAGAAGCTCAAGTAAACTGTTTTAGGACTACCAGCATTTACAGGCAACGTTTTCACATGGGCACATTTTCTATTTGTATCCTTCCATCTTTCACTTGATAGTACTTTCTTTAACAAAAATACCTCTTCAAAGATGCTGGAGGATACAGTTAATTCACCTGAGACAAAGAAGAACCTATGGGAGCTGCATCTTATTTAGGAATGCAATATCTGGTGCGCAGCACAAACAATAATCTCAGCATTCAGGAAACAAAGTAGCTGTTTCATAATACTGCCTAGTTTTATGTAAAGAACATGGCTTTTCTATAAAACACGTGCTTATGAGTTATCTAGCTAGATTTATCTGCATTTAGATACATTTTTACAAATATGCCAAAAACTCTTTCAGCAGAAATGGGGTTTGTATCTCTAATGGAGAGAGCGAGCGAGCGAGCGAGATTTTGTGCCAGCCACATTTCTGCTCTGAAAACAGAAGTGCTCTCCATTTGAGTAGTGCGTTTAATAGTGGCAAGAAACTTTTGACCAGCAGAAGGGTTCTCACCTTTATGTTGCACAGAAAGCAAACAGTTAAGTTTGAAGCTACACCCACTTTCACCAACGTTCGAGCCATGCAATTCTATTTCAACAGGTAAACTGGGATATAAATTCAAGAATCACTTTACCATGATGGGCCCTGCTGTTTCCTCAGGACCGAGTCCCTGCATGGGATATGCAGCACCTTCTTTTCCATAGCAACCTCGGCCAGAGCGCTAAGGGAAAATAAAGTGAAAAGATGTGAACGATATAAGCGTAAATTGGGGGGCGGGGGGGGGTGTGGGAGGGGGGCACAGAGGGGGAAAGCTACCAGATCAGAAACTTCAGTATGCTTACGTACATGCTTCACTATGTTTGTTCTTATGTACATCTCAGGCTTTATTCATTGATTAACCATGCAGCAAAGAATCCTGAATGGAGGGAAGATTTTTTTCATACCTAGAAATTTATTTTTTACTTCACAGGAAAGGATTAAAAAAAAAACCAACCAAAAAAACCTGATGACAGTTCTTAATGTGGTTAGACTTAGATTTACACGTGTTCCTTCCTTCAATCTGTCTCTTCCCAGTCCTGAGGATTTTTGCCTTTTGCTTCCTGCCAAGCCCACCAGATTTATAACTGACCGTTTGGTGATTGCTTCAGTCGAGAAAAATCTGTTAAAATATGGTATCAACAGCAGGAACAATTACCAAATCAATTGCTCAGACATTATTAAGTAAGATACAGAAAACGATACTCTGCAGAAACTCAGAGGAAGTATCTTGGGATAGTTACCGGTATTGGAACACCTTCTATGTGCAGAATTGCTTTAAAGATGAGAACTGCAAAGGTGTGCCTGAAAAGAAATGACCTCCCGTCTCTCGGGATTAAGCAACAGGCAATACCGCTCATCCCCTGCACCCGCAGAAAGGGAGTATGGAAACACCCCTGGCTCCCAACCTCCCCTGGCTGCAAAGAAGATGTCTCCCTCCTCTTCCCCTTCCAGATGAGCCCAGGACTGGCCCTGCCTGCCAGGGCTGAGCAGCTTTTGGAGCTGCCTGCGCGAGCAGCCGTGGGGTGCTGAGCTCGCTCGTGCTGCCGAGATGGGTCGTGCACGTCCGGGCCAGCCGGACCCCCCTCCTCCTCAGCCGGCCCCAGCCCAGGGTTGTCCTGTGTAAGCTGCCCTGCAGACACCTCTCTGCCTCTGTCGACAGGGGACTTCAACAAAGCCTGTAGTTCTGGTATCTGTCTACCAAGGGGAAAAACTGGGGGAGCGATGGCAGGAGCAAGGCCCCTTTTCCAGAGCGGAGCCGCGAGCAGTCGTCTCCCCCGACACGGCTGCTCTGAGATGGTTCGGCCGTGCGTCAGCAGCAGCACCACGGTCACCCAGCAGCCCTCCGCCTGGCCCCGGGCACACACAGCGAGGACAGCACGATTCGGGCCTTGTGACCCTCTGGGGTCATGTCTTTGCAGCTGCCCCACTGCGGCGTTCCCTTAGGCGGGCTCGGGGAGGTGCCACAGACTGCCCCACACTTGTGCCGCGCTGTATGACCTTGCTCGCTATAGGGCCGCTTGTTGTACTGAGGCCAGGAGTTCTGCGTTTCGCTAACGGGCAAGCAGCAGCTACCACAGATAAACAGTGACCGTAGGTTATTTCGGGACACCAGTGAGAGATTTTCCAAGACCACTTGTCATATTTGGGACATAGAGGATCTTAAAGACGGAGTCCATCTGCAAACAGGCAGTGGTTTAGGACGTCTCTGCCTTTGGTGATCCTCACTCCGAGAGCAGCAGTGGTGGACAGGGTGCGAGCGCCAAAAATGTGGGCTGGCGAGGCTGACCCTGCAGCCCAGGGTGAGGAAACCCAACATACTCTCATCTGCTCGCTGTCCTGGAGGTGGCAATAAACTATGGTGGGTCTAGGTAAAACAGAGCCACCCTGGCTTTTGTGTCTGCAAAAACTTCCACGAGTTCATTTTATGGTGCATCTAACAGGACTAAATTCATTAAGAGTGCTAAACAGCTACACTGAACAGAGGAAACAGTGCCCGCACGCTACACCTGTTTGAATCGCATGGTGACGACCACGTGAGACCGACTGCTGGTGGCATTCATGGCAGTCGTAGCCGTTGTTCTCACCTTACTCCCTTGTTCCTCTCGATCTGCGCGTAATTACGACAAGGCACCACCTTCAAACTGTCCACATAACAACCTTGCTGCTGGTCTTCTCTAATCTTGCGCCCACCAGGTTCCTGGTTTTAGACAGCAAGTCCATTACCTGGGGAGAGATATTTATGGTCAAAATTTCTCACTAAAATAAGAAAAAATATTGTTAGACTTCGTAAGGATAGAACAAAAATTAAGAGAGAGTACGGCTGAGCACGGGGTAGTTATTCTGGCTTTACCATGTTTAGAAACTCATTCCCAGAGTGTTCCACTTTCCAGGCGAATTCCACTTACGTTGAAAGCTTACATCTGCAGACTTAAGGTGCTTGCAAAATTCAGGATAAAGGCGGAATTTCCCTCTGCTTCTCCTATCGTCATTAGATGAGGAGTTTAAACAAGCTGATTCCATGAGCTGCGAAAACTAATGAAGTTTGTTTTCCTGAGCATTCATTTTTTTCTGATCTCTGCTGCCCGCTGCATCAAATTGGTCTGGAATTGGCCACATGGCTCAAAACCAATGAGGAGGAAGGTACAGGGCAAAGTAGTTCACAAACAAGTGGCAAATTGTATAAACCTGAGAAGAGAAGCTAAACGTTCAACCCTCTGAGACATATACCATCTCCCAAATCCCCTCCCGGCTTAAGAGAAACAGATTACCCATTTTCAGTTAGGAATGAGTCCTGTGTCTGCCAACATAAGAGGCAAACAAGAAGAGGAGCATGGGGAAAGAAAGTAAATAAAAATGCTGACTTTCTTCTTAACCCTTTTTTTCTTCAAAAAGGAGCAAAATACAGAAGGGAGAAAAATAATAAAAAATAAAGAAGCGCCAGGTGCATGGGGGATTTCTCCTCAAAACTTGCACACCAGGTTAAAATCATGACAGGTATTCAAAACAGTTAACAAAGTTAGTTACACCTCCTGGTGCTACCCCTTAATTAACTATTGGTTAATAGTTTTCTTCATCTTAAAGTTACAGTTCTCTTTTAATTCACCACATAGGCTCAGAGAGTAGGGGGCTTAATTGGGTTGGGGCTTTTCTAGCCAGGAGGTGTGTTCCTTAGCATTAGAATGAGATTATAATGAGACAGGTTAACTCTAGGGCACTATTTTGGCAGTCCATTCTATTTTTCTAAGATACGTCCTTGTGCTAATCGTTATTGCTAGTTAGCAGAGAGTCAGTGAAGACAGTCTTTATCTCTAATACGTCTAAGTGCCAGGCGCAGTTGTTATGAAGCACCTTCTTTACATTCTTCTAATTCTTCTTACTTGCTTTTAATACTTATTTTTCAAGAAGTCCTGTAACATTCTCCCCTTTTTTGTCCCCTAAGCAAATTCTTTGGCTTTTAAAAGTGGTTTGTTATGTTTCATCATTATTTTTAGTGTCCACACTTGTCCAGTAAGTTCCTTGAGTTTACACCAAAGGGTAAGATTTACTATTGTTAATGTTGTCATAGCTATTAGTAACACCAATATCGGGTGGGTCATTATGTTTAAGATTTTGGTAGCTGACGGGGAATAACCCCTAAACACATCCCATCTGCATCATGATGGACAGTAATTAAAGTCTTTCTTCCACTTTCTTCAACTTGTTTTAACAACCTTTTCAAATTTTCATGATGCAATAGTTTTCTTATTAGAGTGAGATTCATTCCAATAGGGGTGGGCTGTATATCCTGAATCAACGTCTAAGTAAATTGTAGCAATTGATAAGTAGTAACAGGAGCCGTGTAGGTAAAATCACATCCTGTAAGACTAACAAAGTTGCAAATGCAAATATTTGAATGGTTGCTCGTTTCCACCATTTGATCATCTACTTGTACAAAATCCCATTGACTTCTCCGACAAACACATCCCATACCCCTGTAAATTATGATGGTTCTTAGGGTCTCGTTGGGATGCACCTCAAAGTGACAAACATTTTGTTCAGTGTCAAGACAAATCTCTTGCCCTTTGATGGTGTTTCCTTCACAAATAAATCCTTGCTGGTCTCGTACGACACAGGCCTCGACATCAGTAGTTTGCCACTTATTCCTGGTTTCCATAGCCCATACCCTATGTTCTAGGGGATGAAGTAGAGTTCCGTGGTAATTTAATCCTAGCACAACAATCGGGTATATGTTATATACTAAAGCTTTAGATATTGTTAGTACAAAAGCTGTAGCTGTGTTGTTAGTAGGGTCAAAGGTAAAATTAACCAAACGCCACCACAATTGGAATCTCCTTTCAAATTCCGTTGCGTTATTCCAAATCACCTTTCGGATTTCTTTTGGTAGGATTCCGTCTCCACCTTCCCTAATGATTGCAGCTGCTATTGTCTGTAACCATAATTGAGCTTGGATACAACTAACTGCTGTAGAAACATTAGTCTGAGCCACGTCTAATGCATTTATAATCAGTTCATTGTCCTTTTCATTAAGCTTTTCCCACTGTGGTAACATATTTGCTGTAAGCCATTGGCCGGTTCCTAAAGTTAGGAGGGAAGATCTTAAAGGGTTCTGTATTTTGTTCAGATCACTGGTCACCATTGTGAGTTTGTTCCTTATTATCGCAGTATCTATACGATTTAAAACTCCCAGTCCTGTTCCTACTGCACCAATCGCATGTCTCCTTTTCCTCATTTGGGAAGGAAGGGTCCTTTTATGTAACCATGATGTCCACCCCATATGTAAGGGTCTTATAAATGATGAACAAGCTGGTTGAACGGTGGAAATATCGTTCTGTATTAACAATTCCACTCATTTAAGAGACCATATTGGATTAGACATTACCTGTTGCTGACCAACATATTGAATTACGTATGGTCCTGTCGGATACACTTATGGTCCCATTTGCTCAGGCTCTGTGGGACTTGATTTAGTAGCCTGAGTCGGGGTGGTGTAGGCAGGGGGAGTGGTGGTTTCCTCTGGTGTCTGCAACCAAAATCTAAAAGTTAGAGCTTGGGCCCCCTCTTGAGTTGCCCCCAGACATACTATGGTCACCGTTTGAGTTATATTGAAGGGATACCAACAAGCCTCCTTGCTTTCACATATCGTGCTGCCTGTTCTATTGGCAGAGTCCCAGACAGCACCGTTCTTGACAGTAATTTGGGTCTGGAGAGGAGGCGGGTTACTTACATTAAGGAGTCTACAACCTATCTGGACCTCCTTTCCTTTCTCAAACATCCAGGTACAGACCAAATCTATTCTTTCCCATTCAGTTGGTCGCAGTGTCATGTTATTATTATATATTACCACAGTTGCCAAATTCAACCCGTTTAAATCCTTTCCTGAGCTTCCCATACACCCAAAATAAGCGTCTGTCCAAGGCCACTCCCAACAGTGGTTACAGTTCAGCAGAGTCGTAAGAATCCATATCATCGCTTTTGAATGTGAAGCTTCAATGGTCCCATAGGTGTCGATTCCCATCGTGGCTTAGGGCCTTTCTTCACTCTGGTGTGATGCACCCACGAGGTCTGCTCTTTAATCTTGATCGCTGTATGGGATGTCAGCAGCACCTGGAAGGGGCCTTCCCATTTCGGTTTCAGAGGTGAATCTGTAAAGGACTTCACATACACATAAATACCAGGCTTAACATTATGCACCAGCCCATCAAGACCTCGGGCTCTGGTTCCTAAGACAAGTTTCTCTATCTCCCACTTACCTTTCTCTATTTCTCAACCTACGTCTACAACTAATTTCTGATCTTCTTTGGAATACCTGGGTTCACAATCAATTTGTATTTTACCGTCTGGGACCAAAGGCTGCACCTCTAATTCACCTTTCTCAGCTGCTCTTTCGGCTTCTCGGTCTGCCATAGCATTGCCCAATTCTTGAGAGGTATATCCTTTCTGATGAGCCTTGCAATGCATGATAGCCACTTTTTCAGGTTGCTGTACTGCTTCCGGGAGCCTAAGAATTTCTTCAGCGTGTTTTATATGTTTCCCTTGGGTGGATAGGAGTCCCCTTTTTTCCATATAGCTCCATGGGCATGGACTACCCCAAAAGCGTATTTGGAGTCCATCCAGATATTAATCTTTTTGTCTTTGGTTAGTTCCAACGCTCGGGTTAAAGCGATTATTTTTGCTTTTTGTATCGAAGTATTTGGCGCAAGGGCTGCGGATTCTATTACCTGATTCACGGTGGTTATTGCATACCCTGCTCTGCGGACGCCTTGTCGAAGAAAGCTACTTCCATCTGTGTACCAGGAATCCTCAGCGTCTTCCAGTGGCTCCTCCTTTAGATCTGGTCAGCTGGAATAGACCGCTTCAATCGTTTCCAGGCAGTCATGTGATGCCGGTTCTCCCACAGTTCCACCGAGATTGACAACGTTAGTAACAATTATTTCCACATCATCCTGTTCCACCACAACAGCCTGATATTTAAGGAATCTCTGTGGTGAGAGCCAATGCCTCCCTTTTACCTCTAATACTGTGGATACAGTATGAGATGTCAGCACTGTAATCTTTTGGCCCAATGTAAATTTACGTGCTTCCTGAATATTTAGCACCAATGCTGCTACCGCCCTGAAGCAGCTAGGCCAACCTTTCCTTACTTCATCAAGCTGTCTGGAGAAATATGCCACTGCTCTTCTATATGGTCACAAGTTTTGGGCTCGGATTCCCAGGGCTATTCCCTGTTTCTCATGGGAGAACAAGCAGAATGTCTTAGTAATATCTGGTAACCCCAAAGCAGGGGCTTCCATTAATTTCCTTTTCAGTTGCTGGAATGCTCTTACTGCTTCCCCATTCCAGGTGAGGTCTTTTGGATTACATTTCAACAGTTTATAGAGTGGCCTTACCAAGAGTCCGTAGTTATAGATCCATGGATGACACCATTCCGTCATACGGAGTTCTTTAGCCGTCTGTGGTTGAGGAGTTTGGCAGGTGGCCTCCATTCTTGCTGTTCCTAGGGTCCTTTGGCCTTCAGCCACTAACAACTCACATGGTCTTTTTATTTAGGGCTTAGCCGCAATTTTACTCCCTTGAAGCATGACTGACTTCACTGAAGTCAGACGTACCCTGGGGAAAAACAGATTCCAAGCAAGAGAATTATAGAAACCAACTCCACACCAGGAAGACTCACCAACCTTGACAGAGGGGTTTGTACCTGCATCCTGATTCACTGGGTTGTCCACAATCCCAGTGGATCATGGAGCAGCAGAGAGGCAGAGGTTGTGCCAAGGCAGCACTCATAAGCCTTCCACAGCTAAACCACAGATATTCTGCATGCAAGCAACTGCAAGCCTAATGCAGCTGGCTTTACAGAACCATTTCCCAGGGCCTGCCTCTTTGCTAAGGGGTTTTCAAGGTGCTGTGCACCTCCTGACCGCGCTACTCATGCATTTCTATCTGAGCTACAGCACTCAGGTACTTCGCTGACTCACGCTCCACCAAGGACGAGACAAAACGTTCCATTTGTACAAAATGCTGATTCTGCTGTATAAATCCCCACGTGCTCCTCACCGAGCCGCATGCACCCCTCTCCCAATGCCCTGCACAACCCCTGCAAGGGGCACAAATCCCAGTTCAGCAGAAACGCACCAGAGTGTCGCCGAAGCTGTGCGGAGGACCTCTCGCTGGCAGAGCTCCCTACTCCAGACACTCGCCTGTTCAAGGGCAAGACAAGGGACAAAGTATTGGACATCAGTGCTCTTGAGGGTTATGTCACCCTACTTCTACTTGTGGTGATGTTCACGTGTTGCTCTGCTGCCTCTTGAAACTTGAAGAGCAGCACTTTGCTGCCCTTCATGGGCGCCCATTTACCTCTTCCACCCCAAATATGAACACTAATTTATACTAATAAATCACATTTTAAAGGCACCAGTGTACGTTGCAAAGCCTACCTCAGTGAGATTAAGCTCTTGTGTCACTTGGGTAGCATGGAAATCTGCCCTAGGCCAACCTAATTTTTACCCTAAATAAGGTTCATGTGAAGTAATTTCTCAGTCCCTCCAAAGGAACAGATTATTTCACAAGCATGGGGAGCCAGGCACCACAGGGCATTTCCTCTTTAGTTTTCTATATCCATACTGTTTGAGGACAGGACAAAGTGTTAAACTAAATCTAAGCTGCAAACGGAACATGAGAAAACAGCTCTGCCCAAAGAGATCTTGCACCTCTGGCCTGGTGCAGAAACACCAGCTGGCTCAGAGCTATGCCCTAACCTGGCCTCTCCAACCAAGTCATGCGAAAAACAGTGCTCAGAGGTGGCAGGATGCTGGTGGAAGGAGTCAGCCTGCCTGTCTCTGTCTGCCTGCAATGCTTCCTCCCTTCCGCGCCATGGACTAAATCCTCTGTATTAACAAGCCTCCCGGTAACAGCACTGACCCTTCACATCACTGCACGGAGAATCAGACTTGCCAGGGCCACAGCACTGATGTTCAAACCTCCAAGCAAATGCATGTGTGGCACGGAATAGGTGCCAGTGGACAGAGCAACCACAGTAACAAGCATGAAGACACAGCCACACCAGTACTACTGCCCAGTACCACTGCCAGTACTACAGGCTCTGGAGTAAGGTGTCTGCCTGCAGACTGTATCTGCCCCTTTATTCCTAGATATGCTCTGTCAGGCAGATGTCTCACTGTCATCTGCAGCACACCACCCTCCTGCTGAGTTAAGGACATCTAGAGCTCAGTGTCTCTGCACCAGGCTGGCCACCTGCCACGGGCACAGCACTCCCTCTCCCCTAGACTCGCAGCTGGATCGCAGGCAGGCAAGTATCCTCAGGGACAGCACGGCTGCAAGGCTTGGAAACACAGGGGATGAAAAAGCATCATCTTTGCTCCAGTCCAGAGCCAGGCAGGGAAGTGGTTGCCAGGTGGGAAAGAGAAAAGCTCTCTGGATCTACTCATGCCTCTAGGATTTTCCATAAGAATTAAACTCCTACCACTGAGATGGCTAAACATCTTATCAACACCCCTCCCTGACACTTTCCTACTCTTCCACCTGCACCTTCCCTCACGAACACTCAAGAAAGCGCAGGGAGGGAAAGCACAGCCTGTGAGTCCCTGCTGCAGTGCCTAGCAGCACCATGCAATGCCAAGATGTGACCAGCTGCAGACTGCCTGACCATAGCCTGGAGCAGACCTCACAGCAGGGGGTGGACTAGAACCAATGTGCAAAAAAAGTGATTACTTTAGACACCACGTTCAGCTCTGTCACTACTGCGTCCAACATGATATACATTAAGGTGACAGCAGTTTTCAAAGGTGGTGGTCCTCAACCTGATCAGGCTCACTTCAGGTCCTCCAAATAACAGGTCACTTTTAAACAGACCTTTGTATCTATAATTAGTGGAGCAAACCCATAATTATGCAGCAACAGACAGATACTAGAAACCGACACCTTGAGAGGCTGCCCCACCACAGACAGTAGACTCTGTTAGCCCTGAAGCCAATAGACATTACATTAAATGTGCCAGCGCTGAAGGATAAAAACAGCCTGAAACACACAAGAGCCTCCAGCCTATGAGAGCATAATCTTCACCATGGGGAAAGAGTTTCCCCCAGTTCCAGATCCAGTGCAACCCCACCAAAACCAGGATGGGTCCTCAAAACCCATGCCCTGGTCTGAATCCAGCCCGGCAGGTGCAGCTTCCCCTGAAGGCACCAACCTCTTGGCACCTCCAGTCTCACCTTGTTCTCCTCAGGGGTGAAAAGGATGCGGAAAGTGGAACACATGCCAGGTGCTACCTTATGGCACAAATCCTTGGGGCTGATCAACTTGAAATAAGGTGAGCTCTCCAAGACGACCTTCACCAGCTGAGGAACCTGCAGGAAAGACATGAAACTATGACTTTGCCAATTGTGGAAACACGAGGAGAAGAGACCTAGCCATGCCCTGGTGACATCCTTCCTCAACCACCTTTCCAAAGCACTTTTACCTCTCGAGGTACATACACATAATACACAAGGGTGGACTTGAATCCCTTCAGCCGGGGAAATTAGCTCCAGGCCAGAGGCAGTAGGGAGTGCCCTGCTGTGAAGGAAGTGCCAAGCAGATAAAACACCAGCAGCATGGCGATATGATACCCGAATCAAGTCATCCGCATATTCAACAAGCCCATAGAACCTGCTTGCTTCTGCCTGCGCACATCCATGCCGTCACGCCTCCAGAGGGGGAATGTATTATCTGAAGGCAAAACAGGATGTGTTATACTGGGGCAAGGAAGAAATTCACTTCTAACCTACCGGGTTTCAGCGGGGCAGTCAAGCTGCGATGCTACAGAGTTGTGCAGGCAGACCAACAAGAGAAGGAGACCACAGACATTGTGGCCTTACTGGGAATAAAAGCAAGCTGAGGAGCAAAAGGAGGAACATAGGAAAACAAAGGGACAACCCCAGAAACAAGGAGATGGCTAAGAGAATTTAAAGGGGGCTGTAGAGAAGCAAGGAACAAGCACGATACTCTACAAGGAAAGGCTGATGCAGAAGATCAGAGCAGTCAACTTACCCAATTAATGGCAAGCCAGACGACCCCCCAGCCTATGCCTATCAATTATGGGCTTCAAAGGCATTTTCTGCCCTGAGATACATGACCAGCACTGACTCACACTGTGGTTTCATTACTAAAAGCCAATCTCACCTCTCCGGAGGCTCTCACTGCCTGCTGATTGTAGCCAGGCAGCTGCCAATGCAGGCAAGGCAGATTTCTGGGCATTCCTCCCCACACCCGGGAGTCCCTGCAGGCACCCTGCTGCAAGTTTCTGCCCTCTGGGATGCCACAAACACAGAGACAGCACACAGGTGTTTTCTAGCACACGGATATCAACCCCTGAGCACCAAATCTCATCTCAGAAAGTCTAAAACAGGTGATTTTGACTGACAGGCAGCTTCACTGAGAAACAACGAACCCACATGAGGCTTGGCAAAAGTGGAGATTCATTCTGCACCACCCACCCGAGCCTGATAACCCACGGCCGAGGCAGTCCTGAACTCTCCAAACGCCCTTTGCTCCCAGCAATCCCCTGGGGCAGTGAGTTCCCAGAGATAATTTCACACTGCAGACAAACATTTTGGTCACCAAGTCCCTTGGGAGAGGAGTGCACATGGCCAAGACCTTCACCAAAAGCCACCCAGAAGATGTGAGGGTGGCGAGGAGCAGCCTGAAGACAGAAAAGCAATTTTACAAAACACAAGTAAGAGCAGTAAGTGTATGGCGAAGCGCTTCTGTATTTGAATGATTACAGAGACTCTCTTTGGAATACACTTTGCTGTCAGCTGGATTTTGATGGAGCAGACAACCTCAGGCTACCATGCAGTATAAGTCAGTGTGATTCAGAGGAATCTGGGAAACTGGTGAGAAAACTTTGAGACACAGCACAATGTTGCTTTTCTCTAGGACATTCCCAAAAGGCAACAACATATGGATATGATTTAACCTCTCTTGGCATTATCATCTCTCTCTGTGTGTACTCGAAGTCTTACTCGTAAGCATTTGACGGAGGCTACACCAAAGCGAGATGTGGCTATTTCAGCAGGAGGATGGAAAATGGCAAGCTCGCACCCTGGTGTCCTGCCCCAGCCTTCCCCCAGTATCGGGCTTTAGCACTGGTAGCTAAATTCCAGCAAAACCCACCAAGTTCACCAGAGGTTATCTGTATTGGCTACTAAGCATATCAGGACTTCAATGTCTCACCGGGGAAAAATGTTTTACCTTTCCCCCAGCAGAAGGCAGAAGGAACTCCACCACCACCAGCAGTTTGAAAGGACAACAGGACCTAGTCACTGAGGCATTCAGATAAGCTGGAGGCGAGCCTGTCACAAGCACGCACCCTCTTCAAATGCCACATCAAACAGCAAGGAAAAGGCTACCTTTTGATGGGAGGTTTCACTCATGTCTAGAAGCTGGATAATCCGGGGCCGCCTCATCTCCCGAGTGCTGGCCAGCCTCTGCTCCGTGGTGAGAGACATCTCCTTCAGGAAGGCCGAGGCAGTCAGCTGAAATGCAAAACACCAGCAAGAGCTACACAAATGCCTTTCTTCAGAAAGGCTTTTCTTGGTCAAGTGCCACTGATGAATAATTTGTGATCACAGCCACCTGGATAGTCCTGGAAGTCCCCAAGTTTCTGCTGAAATATTTAACATCAGGAAATTAATGATATAGAGCGGAATACACACGCTCTAACCAAGTGGCTCTGCCCCATTAGCTTCTCCTTCATGATTCGATGTGACATGTTTTGGGGATTACTTCTCTTTGGGCATTTGTTTTCTCTTTAGTTTTGCTGGATTGAGCCAGATTGAGCCTTTGAAGAGAGTGGGGAGGAGTTATCAGAAATTCCCCGAACTCCATCCTTGCACAACGCTCACAACCAACACATGTGTGGAGATGTCACACAGTCATGCCAGGACCTGGAAAATTCAGAAGGCTCAGCAGCACAAATACAGGCACAGCAGGGCCCTTCAGGGCCCGTGAGCTTGGCAAAAGCTGCACTCAGGAAAAAGTTAAGGTGAGCACTTTGCTATGGCCCTTAAGCATCCAGATCCCTTTGTGCATGTGTCCAACAGCTTCCCTCATCACAATAAAAATAAACTGCTCTCTGATGACGCTGTGCTGAAAAAGACAGGAAATTAAGAATAAACAGCCAATTTCTTGATGGATGTTAAGAAAAAAACCAGGAAGTTTCACCTAAAGGCACACCTTCATGTCTATACAGATCCTGTGGCTGGCACTATGCCACGTGCCAGTGCTCTTACTTCAAGGGACCCCACATCACTTGTGCTGAAGCAGCAGCACCAACCTCTGAGCTGGTCCGACACCAACCTATCGCCCTCCAAACTTAAAGGCTGGGGATACTCTGCAGATACTCTGCACTACAACACACCATACCCAGCTTTTCTTGTAGCAGCAGAGACTAGTGGCTCAGTCTTGCTTCCGTATACACAATAAATCCTCTTTCTTCTTCCTTCTGCAAAGATAAACCATCTCTCTCTGGACTAATTGGTTAGTTTGCTTTCCTATTACACTTTGCTGGAAGAGTCAGACAGGAGATCTGTTCAAAGTGAGAATCAGGATGCTATTGAACAATTTTGTTCAGCTAAATCTTCTTGCCCTGTTCAGGCTTAAGTAGCAAGGTCATATTTCGGGACTAGAAATCACCTGCTTAGCTATCATTACCATAGAAACAGCATCTCAAGGAAGCCAGGAAAGGAGAAGCACAATTTCCAGGACTAAGCTCTTGTCCCTCCAGCCCACTGCTAAGTGGCTGAGTGCTTTCTAAATCCAGTCTTGCTACCCAGGAAGCCTCACCCATCACCTTTATAGTCCACTCCCTGTGTATTTTATCACTTCGGTACTGTCATCCTGCAATTTATTACAAAAGCTCTACCACGGCCGAGATAGTTAATAGGAGCCTAGTGTTATACCTTCCTGTTCTTTCTTTTAATAAACTTTCAACCCTCAGCTGTCAGTGAGGTGGACCAAGCTCCCTTCCAAGGGTCTGCTGGAGATTCCACAGCTCCACATGCTATAATTCACAACTGTGGCTCCTGCCTTAAGTATTTACAGTACTGTTTTCCCTTTCCCAACTGCCTCTCCCAGCACCTGATCTCTGCTATCCTGGCTTTGCTACTTGCATCAACTCTCCCTTTTTATTTAGTAGTTTCCTGGCAGCTCAACCACATTTCATTCTGGTTCGCAATGCATCGCATCTTCCATGCAGGCAGCAACTTTGGAGTGGAAAAGCAGAAACCAAAGGACTACGAATCGGTCTGCAGGTCAGGAGCAAGCGGCCATAGGCAGGGTCAGAGCTGACGATGTTCACATCCTGACCAGCTGCCTTCACCAGCCAGGACCCTGAGAGGTCAGGCATCAGCCGAGTTCTCTGACAAGCTCCTGTGAACCTCAAGCCAAGCCAAGCTCTTTTAATCTCAATTTTCAAAACCTTCTGAGTGAAATATTTATGCGTATTCATGCCCAGATCTCAAAGGAGTTTCAAGCTCTGGAAAAACATCAACATTAATTGAATTCAAAGGTGCTAAACAGCAGACAGGTAAGCAGAGGCAGGACTACCACCCCACGGCCTCACTTTGGCAGGCTCCAGCCTCGTACCCAATGGTCCAGCACACATACGTTACTGGCCGCCAGAATAGCAAATATTCCCTATTGACTGGATTACTCCTGTAACACTACAGCACTGGCTGTAACGCCGAGGTGCTACAGAGCAGACTTTGGCTTCACCGAGTTATTTCCCACCCTTCAGTCAGGGGGCAAGGCTGGACAACCTGTTAGGAGCAAGCTGCACCCTCTTGGAGTAGTCTAGCCTTTGGATTTTCCCTCGACGTAGGCAGGAACTGCTTCTCAGGAAATCACCTATGGATTTAGAAGGCAAGGAAAGGATAGTTAGGGTGAGTTGGCTGTGCAGTCGCTTCGAGCTAGGCCATTTGTTGCGTTTTGCATCACAAGCCTTCACGGTATTTTATAGACAGAGCAAGAATAAATCGTCTTGTGCCTCATTTACAGACTGGGCCACAAAAAGATTTAAGGCCAAAACATCCGAAAGCCCACGTGCGAGACGAGGGGGGCAAGACCAGCAGCGGCGAGGCAGGCAGCCTCCATCCCCCTCCACATTTAACCCGCAGCCCCAGTGCAGTCACATCTGCATCCCATGGGGAAAAGCAAGCAAGCTAGCACACAGCACTGATCATGAAAAGAGCCACACGCCACCTGGAAACAGCCCGTGTGCCAATAGAGCCTAAAAATCAACTCACACACACCCCATAGAGGCGTCAGCACTGCCCTCAAAAGGGACTATCTGCTCTTCTCCTGCTCACTGGGTGATAACTCGCACCCCAGTCCAACCGGCTCACCTGCTCGGCTGCCACCTCGCACCTCCCAGTCTGCCTGTGGCGGGGCGCTCGGCACAGGTGACACCGATGCACAAACCGGCACAGCCAACCTTGTCATTTCTCAGGGAAGCGCTGTAATAAGTACACCCCGACAAGCACAGCCCAACAGACACAGCTCTACACTCTTCGCTGAAGCCAGGCTCCCCCTCACTCCCTCACTGAGGAGCTCCAGATGGGCTCTGAGCTCCATCACGGGGCACACTGCTGGTCCACTCAAACGGATGCATTTCACCCCAGTGCCTCTGCCCAGCACTCTTCTGCAGGGGCTGACACAGGGCTAAAGGGAGCTCAGGGCTTGCAGAGTTCTCCTCAAATCCCTCATGCCCATTTCAAGGCCAGAGATGCTTCTGCGACTAGGAAAACAGAACCGGCTGTTTCCATCATGGTGGAAAACTCAAGTTGCCTACGATGGCAAACAAGAGCACTTCCAAAGCAGATATCTGGAGGTTAATTCCTGCTTCACAGTCAGCATCACTGGTATTTCATTAAGAAGCCATCCAGGACACTTCAAACTCTGAGCCTTGGGCAAATGCCACAGGACTGCAAAGTGTGAAATCATTATCTATAAGAACAGGTCACCTGTTCCTCTTCCCCACACTTCCTCTCCAACAAAAAGGCTCCTGCCTAAACAACTAGACCTGAGAAGACCCACAGCCATTAACGCACTTCACCTGGGGGCACGTGCATTCTGCTCCTGGGGAACAGCAAGCCTTCAGGCAGGGCTCACCCAGTGCCACAGGACAGGCACGTAGCGCAACGTCTGCTTCTCAGCGTACAGTCTCTTCCAAGGACTGAGCGACAAAATACAAATGCACGCAATAAAGTGTCACCCCTGGTATGCAGCACATCACCCTCCGGTGCCTTCAGCATGAGCACAACCTGGGCTCATCCTCCTCCCACCATGCGTCAACTCATTTTTGCCTTATGTTCCCTACACTGCCACAGAGACGAGCCGGTCATTAACTGACAGAGGGAAACGCAGGGCTCCGAGATCAGGTAACCGGGGCAAGATGTGACCTGCAGTTCTTCCCAGCCACTGCTTTCCTTCCATCCGCCTCACAGAGCAGAGGCCAGCTTATTCACCCCCACTCTACCAGGTGGACATTGGGATATGGATCCCATAGCCTGGCTATTTCATTGTACTTTCTCATCTAGATGAAGACCATCGAGATCTTACAGATGTTGCACAAAGTTTAGGCAGGTTTTTTATCCTAGAGAGGTTCAACCCAAAGTAAAGCAGAACTCACAGTACAAGAGAAGCCTGGGACAGGGGAGCTCAAACATGCCGGACAGGGAGAAACATATGCTAACATTTTTTTATGCGCATGCCTTGACTCCAAAGCCTTTTTCTCCTTGGCTCCTCTTCCCACATCCCAACTCTCATACATTAACTCCCTTATTTCAGCTCCCAGCAAATCTCCATCCGCTCTTGCCAGACCCTGGGCTGGACAGACCCAAGCCCATCACCTGGAAGGCAACTACACCAGCACACACAGCAACACGGTTTATCACTGTGGAGATTCCAAATGACAGCCCTGAAGAGGTCACCACTTGGGAAGACCACACCAAGACACTCTGCAGGAGCTAATTTCAGCCACCCAGGCTACAGAAGCGCAGCACCCAGAGGGCCCCAGCTCTATCCCTGCGCTCAGCCAGGCTCTTCAGCCTCCCTGCAGCACCTATCACTAGAGAGAGAGCCTGGGTAACCCTTGCAAAACCTGCTCCCAGCCCCGAGGGAGGTCAACTCCCTTTGCCAGGGCCTTAAACACCCAGACAAAATCCTGGCAGGCAGCACAGAATAGCTGATGCAGCCCCATGAAAGGGGAGCCACGGAGACCCTGGTGAGCAAGCTGCAGGGGACCGGTGCCCTCTGCAAAAAGCAGCTTTCTTGGATTCTCTCGGCTTTTGCACACAAAGCCCTCAGTAGACTCCGGCGTTTTGCAAAACACACACGTTCTGCCAAAGCTGCTTCGTTTCTGATGGCACAGAAGGTGAACACTGCAGATTATTACTTTTTCGAGCTAACGGGGACTTTGAGGGGTAGGAATACACTGCATTCCCAGAGAGCACAGTGGGGAGGTGTCGCTGCAGGTGTACGCTACCAGCCACAGTGCTGGCAGCTGAGCAGGGGGAGGCCACAGCCAGCTTGTCCAGTAGCTTCTTCACCATAACCATGGCTCTTGATGGATACAGACACCAGGCAGCCCTGCCCAGCTGCCATTTTTAAACAGCAACAGACCTGAAATTAAAATCAACATGGGTGTACGTACTTTGCAAACCTACACACATGGTTCAGGATGCCCTGCAGGATGTAGAAGACTGCAGCCACCGCTTTCTGACCCAGTCCTGGGCTTCACCATGCTTGCAGGTGGAAAGTCATAAGACAGACCATGCCTCTCACAGAGCTTGCTGCCAGATGCACAGGTGTAGCTGAGACAGGGAAGACCACGTCTCTTCCAGGCTTCTTCCTCAGGACAGGGCTTATCAGTTCCAAGAACACTTGCAAGCTAGCCACAAAATGAAGCATCAGCCATCTTCCCCAGGGGAGACCCACGCTTTCAAAAAGAGAGCCCAGAAGCTGAAATTCACACCACCACGGTAGCTCAGGACCATGAACTCAGAGGAGCTACAGGGTTTACATCGCTGCTCCTTCTCCATTCCTGGGGCTGTACATACAACCCCACAGGGACCAACAAGCCCCTCTCCCCTTGCCAACACCCTCTCTGCCCCATGAGCTCGCCTCTGTTTTCCTTCACAATATCCAACTCTCACCATTAGGTTCAGCTTGGAGCCACCATTCCCGATTCACACGTGGCTCTCAGTTGGCTGCCTGCGTTTCTGGCTCAAAGGACACGTTTCAAGCAGCACAGACTGCAGCTAGTCCCAAGGAAACAGAGAGGGGAGGATCACACTTGCACACAGCCCAGCGCAGAAGCAAGCCACCCACCTCAGCACTTCAGACAAGCCACCCTTCTCCACCCTAGCAGGGTCTGACCAAAGCAGGCTCTTGGCCCTGGTCTCCTTAGAGGCACAGGTAACAGTTAAGCCATGCAGGGAGCTGCTCTACAGGGCTCCAAATCCTTCCCCCCATCCCCTGAGAAGTGTTGTTTACATAGCTCTTACCCTCCTGCAGAAACAAATGAGCATACAGCCAAGGGCAACAGGCAGCCACGTTGCATTAGTAACCTCTCCTTTGCTGCAGTGCTAGAGGGACACAGAGCACTATCAGCCAGCATCCCCAAAAGCCCTGCTGCAGGCTCTGAGATGAGACCTGACAGCACAGGCACTGTCTAGCTTCCGAACACCAACACCAGAGCCCCTGGGTGGGGGTTGAAACAGGCACATCAGAAACATTGCTTTCCTGTCACCAGTGCTGCACTCACCAGACCAAACCCACAGAATAACTGGACACATCTGGCGTCTTGCAGAGGACAGAGCCACAGCAAAGGCAACGACCAGAGCTGCAATGAGGATCCAGGGAGAGCAGGGAAGTGCTGGCGCAGACAGCTTACACCACCACAGGGATGCAGATGGGAGCATCCACTACCCCCACTTCAACCCATAAAGGAAAAACTCCAGCACTCGGTTAAAGAAAGGAATACAACTGCAATACTCATTCATTTTAGATGCTATCAAAACTTTTCCTCCTGAATAACTGCAGTGAGATCACTTACCTAACTGCAACCTTATGAAGTGCCAATCATGAAGTCCCAAACAGGCAGCCCATAATCCTCTTTGTCCAAGCAGCGTTCATACTTGTTTTCTTCTGAACAAAGAAGGACAATAAAGTTGGCCCCTTTCAGCCATGTTTCCCCCTGACTTCCTCTGAGCAATGCAATCCCCCATTGCAGGGGAGAACATTGATCCTTCTGCACAGACCTCAAGGCACAGCCCTGGGTTTCCTTTCTCCCTTTTTATTCCCATGCTGAGAATCTGTTTTGTTTCCTCACTTTTTGCTTAGTTTACATCTCACTTCCAAACCCTGAACTGTTTCTCTACTCCTGCTCTGAATCAAGACAAGATTTCAAATGCCTACATTTTGGAGACCCTGACATTAGCCGTACAGCCATGAAACCCAAAAAGAGTAAATGGTTTTTTCCCCACTGCTTTTTAAAACAAAGTCCTTGGCCCCAACAAGTGTAATGCTTCCTAGGTTTTCCTTTTCCTTAATACTATGAAACCATTTAATCCAGGCAGCTCTCTTTCTGTAAATGCAGAAGAAAATTTACAAGCCTCAAGAAGGTAATCCCATTTCAAGGGGAATGCCTGACATAGAGGTTAGCAGGGCAGTAACTGAGGCTGGGATTGCCTGGAGACAATGCACAAGAAGATGGGCAGGCTCTGGATGAAGTTCAGGCAGCAAGGTACTGCCACAGTGTTACAGAACATGTCAAAACACAAGGTCACAAACAAGTGGAAAAGAATGGAAAGAATGGAAAGAAGATACTTCATAACAAATGCACCTGGCACTTAGAGATATTAAAGATAAAAACTGTCTCCACTAACTCTCCACTAACTAGCAATAACGATTAATGCAAGGACGAATCTTAGAAAAATAGAATGGACTGCCAAAATAGTGCCCTAAAGTTAACCTGCCTCATTATAATCTCATTGTAATGTGAAAACCACACCTCCTAGCTAGAAAACACCCCCAACCCAAATAAGCCCCCTACTCTCAGCATGCGTATTGAATTAAAAGAGAACTGTATCTTTAAGATGAAGTAAGAAAGGTACTAACCAATAGTTAATTTAGGGGTAGCACCAGGAGGCGTAACTAACTTTGTTAACTGTTTTAAATACCTGCCATGGTTTTAAGCCGCTGTGCATGTTAGGCACTGCAATAAACCCAGGTCGGCTTTCTAAACTATCATTTGGTTTGGAGAGTTTTCTTCGCTACAATTTTCCAGCACGCACCGGAGTATTTTCGGGGAGGCCCTCCGATTCCCTGGTCGGGTGAGTTTCTGCGACAGCTCTCTGGGAGACTAACGACATCATTGGTATTGGCATTAGTATTGGGATTGGTATTGATATTGGATTGGTATTGATATTGGTTGCCTGCAAGGAAGTCATATCTGAATTAAGTACGCGTTGTTGAGCTATTGGTATTGGCAGTGCATGACTGTGTAATCCGTACACTACTACGGGGACGCCCGGAGTCTGGATTTTGGTTTGGCTTGGGCACACGTACGTGGTAATTTTATACAGTGGGAGATGGACAGTCTACTGAAGGGGGAATTCTTAAGTGCTCTCCTCTAGGGTGTATACTAAACCACTGGAGCAAGTTGGGGGGTGATCCCTTGCTCAGAAAAAGCTGGTAGAATATTGCAGTCATTGGTGGCCCTTGTATACTCTGGATGATCAGGAGAAATGGCCTAAGAATGGAAGTATAAGCTACAATACTGTGGTGCAATTAATGCTGTTCTGTAGATGCGAAGGAAAATGGCATGAGATACCATATGTGAATTTGTTCTTTGCGTTGCGGGATAATTATGATATACGTAGGGAGCGTGGCTTGATGGAAGATGAAAGTGCTGTATTGGCGCTAGAGGCAGAAAATAAGAAAACACCTAAGCGTTGTTGTTCAGCATATAGCATCGGCAGGCGATGCAAGAAATATAAAGAGAAATGGGAAGAAGAGCAACAGGAGGAGGAATTTGAGATAAGGATAGCAATTGGGAGAGGTAATGGGCAAGGCATGGACTGGACAATGTTAGAGAGTGGGATGAATGTGGATTTCTGTTGTTGTAATTGTGGGTTTGATTTTGGCGTGGAGAATTCTTTTTGTTGCTGTGAGTGAAGTTTGTAAAGATTGTGTGATGAATGTGGATTTTAATGATAATTCTTAAATATGTGATAACAGATTTAAGAAGGGGAGAAGATTTCCCTGTAAAGCACAAAGGGCCGGAATATCCTTGGAGAAAGATCAGTGTGCTTTCTGTAAGCAGAAAGGACACTGGAAAAGGGAGCGTCCACAGTTAAGAGGACAAGGCCTGGAGGAAATGCCAAGTCAGGCTGTTAACATGACGACATTAGAGTCAGACTGAGGGAGACCGGGGGAAGATTCAGAAACCCTCCCCAACAGAACCCCTGGTTATAGTAAAGTTGAGGAATGAAAAAGTAAAATTTTTAGTAGATATGGGGGCCACTTACTCAGTACTGAATACAGGCAAGGCTAATTTGAGTAATCAAAGCACATCAATTATTGGTGCCACAGGGCGGAAAGAAAATAGGCCATTTTTCCGGCCTTTGAAGTTTGGAATTGGCAAAAGGGTGTTAACCCATCAATTTCTTTATATTCCTAATTGCCCTGTGCCACTATTAGGACGAGACACATTAACTAAATTGAATGCACAAATTACTTTTTCAAAAGGAAAAATCCAAATCCATATTCCTGAAAATAAAGCTTTGGACCCTCAACTTTTTATGTTACAGAAGGAAGCCGAGTTACAGGAAATACCAGAAGAAGTTGAAAATGCTGTAACCCCTCTAGTATGGCCTTCAGGAACACCAGGACGATCCCGAGCGGCAGAACCAGTAATCGTTCAGTTGAAACCAGGCGCCAGACCGGTAAGACAAAAACAGTATCCAATTAAATTAGAAGCAAGAAAAGGCTTAGAACCATTAATAGAACAATTTGTAAATTTTGGATTACTAACAGAATGTCAGTCAGAACACAACACCCCTGCCGTTAGCATCTGAGAGTCAGGAACCGTTTGCTTTTGAGTAGGAAAGCCCTAAGACTGGTAGAAAAACTCACTTGTGCTGGACAGTATTACCACAAGGATTTAAGAATAGTCCTATGATCCTTGGAAATCAATTAGCCAAAGAATTAGAAGACTGGCAAAAGATGCATAAAAAGATCACCTTACTGCAATATGGAGATGACACACTGCTAGCAGCAAGCAACAAGGAAGATTCCATACAAATTACCATAGATCTCCTAAACTTTTTAGGGTTGGCAGGGTACAAAGTATCCCGGGAAAAGGCACAGAACGCCCAACAGGAGGTAATATATTTGGGGTACACAATTTCCCAGGGCCAGCGTAGTCTTGGAATTGAAAGAAAAGAGGCCGTTTGCCAGATTCCCGAACCCAGATCGAAACAAGAGCTCAGAGCATTTCCCGGAATGGACGCATGGTGTCGCCTGTGGATAATAAATTTTGGACTCACTGCCAAACCCCTATAGGAAGCTGTAGAAGGGGAAGGAATCTCCTTGTCTGGACTCAGGAGTGCAGAGAAGCATTCACAAAATTGAAACAGGCCTTAATGAATGCTCCAGCCCTAGGCCTTCCGAATTTGGAAAAACCATTTGAATTATCTGTGCATGAAAGACTGCATATTGCCTCAGGGGTATTGGCCCAGAAGCTGGGATCATGGAGAAGACCCGTGGGAGATTTTTCAAAACAACTAGACAATGTTAGCAAAGGATGGCCAGTATGTCTCCGAGCAGCGGCGGCTACAGTATTACTGATCCAAGGGGCCTGAAAATTGACGCTCGGGCAAAAATTAACTGTATTGGTACCCCATGCAGTTACAGCAGTGCTGGAACAAAAAGGAGGACACTGGTTGTCACCAAGCCGGATGCTGAAATATCAAGCCGTTCTTCTGGAACAAGACGATGTGGAGCTGAAAGTAACCACGATCCTGAATCCAGCAACCTTCCTAACTACTGATGCTGGTGGAGAAGAATTAGCACACGACTGTCTGCAAACGGTAGAACAGACGTACTCCAGCAGACCAGACCTGAAAGACCTACCAATAGAAAATGCGGACTGGGACCCGTTCGTAGATGGTAGCAGCTTTATGCGGAATGGAACACGAAAATCAGGTTATGCAGTAATAAGTGGTAAGGAAGTCATTGAGGCCAAAGCTCTGCCATCTAACACTTCAGCCCAGAAAGCAGAACTCATAGCCTTACTGAGAGCATTAGAACTGTCAAAAGGTAAAACTGTTAATATATGGACAGATTCAAAATTTGCCTTCGGAGCGGTCCACGCTCACGGAGCCATTTGGAAAGAAAGGGGACTCCTAACATCGCAGGGATCCCCAGTCAAATACAGGCCAAGGATCCAACAACAATGAATGCTCCAGCCCTAGGCCTTCCGAATTTGGAAAAACCATTTGAATTATCTGTGCATGAAAGACTGCATATTGCCTCAGGGGTATTGGCCCAGAAGCTGGGATCATGGAGAAGATCCGTGGGAGATTTTTCAAAACAACTAGACAATGTTAGCAAAGGATGGCCAGCATGTCTCCGAGCAGCGGCGGCTACAGTATTACTGATCCAAGAGGCCTGAAAATTGACGCTCGGGCAAAAATTAACTGTATTGGTACCCCATGCAGTTACAGCAGTGCATTATTACAAGCAATTCATCTACCCCGATTAGTGGCAATTATGCATTGCAAGGCACATGAAACTGGAAATAGCCCAACGCATGTAGGGGACCGCAAGGCAGACAGAGCTGCGAGAGAAGCAGCTGAAGGTCAAATATTGCTAGTTTGGCCAGAAAAGGTTCAGAGGTTGGGACCTAAGAGTCCGCAATATACACCAGAAGACAATCAATTGGCTAACCTACTGAAAGCAAACAAAAATCAAGAAGGATGGTGGGTGAACCCTTCGCACCAAGTAATAGTTACACAAGAAATCGTGCGTGAAATAGCCAATAGACAACACCAAGAAACTCACTGGGGAATTGAAACCATGGTGGAAGCACTAAAAACACAAGTGCTAAGTGTTCGAATGACTGCAATAATTAAGAGCATAGTGAAGAAATGTGAGTTATGCCTGAAGAATAATCCTCACCTACCCTGAAGACCTTTACCAGGGGTGACAAAGCGAGGAAACAGTCCAGGAGACTATTGGCAAATAGATTTTTCCAAATTAGCGCGGCAAAATGAGTACCGGTATCTTTTAGTAATGTTAGACACTTTCTCAGGTTGGCCAGAAGCTTTCCCTTGTTGCACCAACAAGGCAAAAGAAGTAGCAAAAGTGCTACTGAAGGAAAGAATACCAAGATTTCGGGTACCCATAGGACTATCTTCAGATAGGGGCCCACACTTCATAGCAGAAGCTGTTCAAAGTTTGACTAAAGCATTAGGGGTAAAATGGGCTCTCCATACGCCATGGAGACCTCAATCAAGCGGAAAAGTAGAAAGAACGAATCAAAACCTAAAAAGACAGAGAAGTAATATTTGCCAGGAGGCTCAGATGAAATGGCTGGATGCTTTCCCCTTAGCTTTGCTACGGATACGCATCCAGCCTAGAACCAAAGAAAAGGTTAGTCCTTTTGAGATCACATATGGTAAACCTTATCAGATGACTGAAACAGGAGTTAATCCTGAAATTGCAGGAAGACATTACCTAAAAGAATATGTTATCTCTCTGGGAAAGGTTCTGTCCTCTCTCCACAGGTGCATCACTGTGAGCGCGCCACTATCTTTGGACGTGCCTGTGCATCACTACCAACCAGGGGACGGGGTGTATCTGAGGACATGGTCAGACGAGCCGTTGAAAGAGAAGTGGAAAGGACCTCTTCAAGTTTTACTCACCACCCATACTGCTGTCAAGCTTGAGGGAGTCGCTCCGTGGACACAGCACAGCAGGATCAAGCCAGTCGCGTCACCACAGTAGTCTGTCAAACAAGAGAGACCTTTACGTTTACAATTAACGCAGGAATCATGAAGTTCTGGATTATATCTCTTGCAGCCATGTCAGGAAGTGCGGAAGTCAATACAGATGGAGAGGTCAATACAGATTTGGATGAAAACCTAATGCTAACTTTGATACAAGGGTTTGGTAAAATGCATAATCTTACCAGTGTTACAGCATGCATCCCAATCCCTCACTTGGCCAGTCAGCCCATCCCATGGGGCACTATACCGGTAAATTTATCTTTACTAGAGGAATATGACAACATCACAGGAGCCTTTAAGCAGGCCAGTGTCTCTTATTATTTAGACAAAGACAAGAAATGTAGACAGAGAGGAAGCGATGTATTACAAGATGCTACTTTTTGGAGATGAGGGGACAACAGAACAGTATTTGGGAGAGGCTCGGAAAAACAACGTCCCAAGGGATCACACCCCTTAGATGGCCATTTTCTGCAAATAGCATTGGCAGCCTCTGGCGGACAGGCCGCAGGATTACTGAAACTCTGTGCCACTAATAATACAGTACCTAACGTAACCTCCGCTCCAGAATGTACTAACCTTAGAACAGAACTCAAAATTTAGACTAGACCTTTGGAAGGACATTGGAAACATAAAGGGAATGTGGACTGGTGCTTTAATTGGGGAACGAAGGCTACTTGTGTTAGCCGAACCAATTGGATGTGCCCCGATGTTCTAAATTATAGTGAAATATCAATCCTAAATTCTACCTTGACAAAGATAGAACGTTGTAACAAACAAAATTTTTCAACTAATGATTGTAAACAAGACGTTCCAACCCCAGGCTCTGGGGTCACATCAGATGGCTATTGGACTACCTGACTACGACTTAGTACAATAACTAGACAAGTAATTTTAGGATTACTGACCTTATGTCCTATATGGAAAAAGAATCCAATCAAAGCTCAATATTGGGGATGAATTAAAAGAGATACCGAGACAGAAAAGGACCCCGATACTTGGACGGAGCCTTCTGCAGCAGTACAATTTGAGTGGGCACTCCAAAGTTTCCCATTACCAGGGCTTTAGAAAATCGAATGTTAATAGAAAATCTGACTTGGCAGGTGGAAGCCCTAGCAAGAACCACTCAGAAAGGATTCCAAATTATCAACAAACAAATCCAAGCTAACACTAAAATGACATTACAAAATAGGCTGGCCTTAGACTTGCTATTAGTCAAAGAACAAGGAGTGTGTGGATATCGTACGTTAGACAAAGAGCACTGCTGTATCCACATCCCAAATATCACTGAAAACCTGCAAGAACAATTAGACAAAACGAGAAAAGTAGGAAAAGACAATAGAGTGATAAAAGAGGCAGCGGAAAATAATTGGTTTATCAAAATTCTCCAAGAATTAGGTGGGTGGTCTCTAAAAGGATGGTTAGCTACATTGTTGGAGGGAGTAATTCATGTGGTTGTGATTGTGATTATTCTAGGAATCTGCATAGGCTGTACTAAAAGAACCACTGAAAGAAACATATGGAAGTAGTAAAAATCTAACTACTTCAAAAGGGGGGACTGATACCAAAGAATTAAGAAAAAAACCAAAGTTGCCAAGCCTAAACCGTGATCACATACAAGCAATTAATGACCCTAACTGCATCGCTGAACTGATATAATGATAATACCAGAACTTCAGACTGAACTACTATCTAAACCACTGAGAAGACTTGGTATCGACTATGCATAAGATAACTGATTTCTCCACACAATTGCTTCAGTAAGGCTCTTAGAAATTATTATTAATAATATTGATAGTATTATGATATTAATAGTATTATTGCGTGCATAATCAGGTTAGAGTTGAAATATTTTATATGCTATTTCTTTTTCCAGGTTGTAAGAGGACGGGATAGATTTGAGAATGTGTGACAAGGTTAATCACCTTCTGTTTAGTTGCTGAAATCCAAGTAAGAAGGATTCAGACTTCTGGACATTATAAAATATATCCGTACGTTTCAAAGGGGGGAAATGTTACAGAACATCTTGAAAAACAAGGTCAAAAACAAGTGTTAAGAACAAGTAAGAAGAGTTAGAAGAACGTAAAGAAGATACTTCATAACAAATGCACCTGGCTCTTAGACATATTAGAGATAAAGAATGTCTTCACTAACTCTCTACTAACTAGCAATAATGATTAACGCAAGGACGAATCTTAGAAAAATAGAATGGAATGCCAAAATAGTGCCCTAGAGTTAACCTGTCTCACTATAACCTCATGATAATGCTAAAGAACACACCTCCTAGCTAGAAAAGCCCCCAACCCAGCTAAGACCCCTACTCTCTGAGCATGCGTGGTGAATTAAAAGAGAACTACAAGATGAAGTAAGAAAGGTATTAACCAAGAGTTAATTAAGGGGTAGAGCCAGTAAGCATAACTAACTTTGTCAACTGTTTTAAATACCTGTCATGATTTTAACCCGGTGTGGGAGAAATCCCCCAGGCACCCGGCGCTGCAATAAACCAGTGTCGGCTTTCTAAACTATCATTTGGTTTGGAGAGTTTTCTTGGTTACGAATTTCAGTAACAGCCGGGGTGCAATTTCTCCTTAAAAATGTCATAATCCCGATTGTTTGCAGTAAAACCCATTATCATTAAATTGCCATGACGGCTCTGCTCCGCTCTCAATTGTTTATTGCATTGGGATTTCAAGCGGAAAAAGTCTCCAACTCCAATCATCAAGAAAAAGCACCAAAAAAGGCAAAGTGTCCATTGGAAATGCTGAGAAACACTTCAGTAACTCCTGAATATATTCCCTGTTTTCACTGTGAGACTCCAGCTCTGAAGGGGGGGAAGCAGAATACAGAGATCCGGTAATAACACACTATACCATCTTTAATTCGCGAGAGCGAAGCGTAATACGCAGCAAGCTGCAAATACAGTGTTCTTCACTTACAGTAGCTGAAAGCATTTCATTCCCTTTTTTTTCGATCCATTGCTGGGTTGGGGTTGGCTTTCCCCCCCCCACCTTTGAGCTGTATGAAACAACTTGGCTTACCTGGAGGTGCACGGCGCTTGTGTTCTAGCTTGTGCTGCGGGTTCTTCCTGCAAAGAAGAGACCTCTGGTGAAGCTCCGGCGGAGCTGGGTACGGGGAAGGGAGTGAAAGCTGTGCATTAAAGACAGGGGAGGAGGGGTGACCCAGCGCGCACCTTCCCGCCCCACTCCCCTCCCGGCCAAGGGACCGGATTCGCCCCTCGCCAAGCTCTGCCGCCGCGGCAGGGCTGGGTCTGGCCCCAGGGACGGTGCTTTCCCTCCCGCTGTACGGGCGGCTGCTCCTTCGCCTCTCGAGCCGCCGGTCGTCCCCGGGGAAACCCCGGCAGGGCCCCGCGGGAGGCGGCAGCGCGGGCGCCCGCTCGCCCCGTCTGCGCTCCGCGCTCGGCCCCCGGCGCTGCAGACCCGGGGGGGCGGCGGGGGGGAGCTGCCGGCTGCCGGCTGCCCTCCCGGCGCTTCCCCCCGGGCCGCGGAACCCCTCGCGGGGGGGGTCCGCAGACTGCCCTCCCGCAGGCCGGGCGCTCCCGAGCGACTCCCGCCGGCCCCGACGAGGCGGCGGCGGGGGCCGGCGCCCTGCCCCGCCGGCCCGCTCCCGGGGCGGGCTCGCCGCGGGAGAGCCGCCCCCGAGGAGGGGCCCCGCCGCGGAGGGCCGGTCCCGCCGGGCCCCCCGGCCCGCGCTGAGGGCGGCGGGGCGCTGCCGGAGCCCTCCCTGGCGCGGGCGGGGCGGGCGCGGCTCGGCGGAGGTGAGGGGGGGGCCGGCGCCTTCCCGCCGGGGTTCGGCTCCACTTCTTCCCCGGGTGGACGGCGCCTGGGAAAGGTCTTCTCCGGCCCGGCCCGGCCCGGCCCGGCCCGGAGCGGAGCGGCGGGGAACGCGGCCTCGTTCGCTTCGCTCCCCGGCGCGGCCGCGGCGTGGGCTGTGCCGCCGCCCGCGCGGGGCCCCACGGGCCTGGCCCGGGCCCGGGCCTGGGTCGGAAGGGACCCCTCAGGGCCGTCCGGGCCGCCCCTGCCGCGGGCAGGGACATCTGCCGCTCGGCCGGGCCGCGTCCCCTCGCCCCCCGCGCTGAGCCGAGGGCTGCGCTGCCCTCCGCCCTGCCCGGGGCGAGCGGGCCTGCGGGGCTGCGGGGCTGCGGGCAGCGCTCGCCCGGAACGCCTTCCCGCGGGGGTTCGGCTCCGCTTCTTCCCCGGGTGGACGGCGTCGGGGAAAGGTCTTCTCCGCACGGAGCGGGGCGGGGGGGGCGGGCGGAGCAGACGCGGGGCTGGGGAGCGGCTGCGGAAGAAGCCCCGGCTGGAGGTGCTGGAGAGAAGGGGGGCCCTGCCTCCTTCCCTCGGGCCGCCCCTCGGGTTTGCTCGCGGGGTGGGTGCGCGGGGGCCAGAAGCCCCACTTCAAGTCCAGGTATGAAATTCGTGTCGGATTTACTTCATTTAGTTGCTGACGGCTGTGGATCCTTCACCGACGTGTGTTTGCGATGCTTGTTTAGTGCTGAAAACGGCTTCAAAAACGTTTGAAACAGAGATCTCGCCAGCTTGTGTTCTGCTGGCACTGGCACTGGACAGGTACGTCTTTGTGTAACACCACCACCCCCAAAAAAAACCCCCACTCCCCCCTGAAACTGAAGTCCAGTTCTGGACCCCTTCTGTGCCTTTTAGCGGCGAGTCATTTTCTTTCAGGCGACGTGGATCCAGACGTATATCCTGTGTCACTTCACTGTTGAGTGCACAGACTTCTTGTAAACCTCAGCTGCTCAGGTCACATCCTCTGTCGGTGTTGGAATAAGAATTTCAGGTAAGACGGATTGACGTCTGCGTGCTGCTGGGATTGTATTTGGGAGATCACAGACGGCCTTCAGCTTTGAGGATCAAATTTAACCATGATTCTAAACAAGAAGTAGAAATACCTTGCCCTGCTCTCCCTCCTTGACCAGCTTCAAAGTTTTTAAGTGAATTGGCCTGTGTATTCCTCGTCCCTGTCATGCTGTCGCTGGGTCAAGAGGGCTACCCACGGGTGTAAGTTCAGGCGTGTGTCGGAGACTTTGCAGGATTGAGGGCAGGTTGATGACCAGCAAGGAGATGTTTCCTTTGTAACCTTGTGGCTTTTATTCTGAGCTGAATCAAAGTGGTTCATGTTCATGTCTGTCTTTCAAGCCTGGAAAGTGTCCCACAGCTCCAATCCTGGACCAAGTGCTTTCTGGGGAGGATGGCATGGTGGGCTGGTCCTCCGTCCCTGGGAATGACTCTCGGGGGTGGTCCGGTTTTCTAGAGCTGCTGCATTCTTGTGCAGAATTCAGCCCCTGCACGATTCAATCTTGGTTCTGCAGAGCTGGTAATCAGAGGGGTGCCTGGGTCTCTGCTGGTGGGGTGGGTGGGTGGGTGCTGAGAGCTCGGCTGTGCCTGTGATGTCTGCTGCTGCTGTGGTTCCTGGATTCACACGTGGATGAGATCTGAACACAGTCCCTGTTACAGCTGTTCTCCGTCCGTAGGAGAATCAAATGCCGAGACTGAGCTACTTAACCTGAACCTGCTTTTTCTTCCAGGGAAAATGCTGCAGGAGAGTAAAAGCCTTGTCACTGAGGAGCCAAAGCATTGGCTGGATGTTCTCTCTATCTGGAGAAACCTTCCTGGGCGTGAGGGGAAAAAAGGCGATGTTTCTCAAGAAAGCCCATCGCCTCTGAAGAGACAAGAGATCTTTTGTCTCTTTTGTCTCTTCTTCTCTGACGAAGAGACAAATATTGCAAGTGAAAGACAGAAAGCAGACGAAGGGAGAGAGGCTGTGTCTGAGGAATGTCAAGCGGAAGCTGAAGAGAGGTGTGTGGTACCAGAGAGAAAGAGCGATCGGGACTGCCGGAGTGAAAGCAAGGCTTCCTTCAAAGTCCCTTCCAAAAGCAGTGGGGAGAAGCCTGTTGCGAATGGGCAGCTTAGCTTCAGTTTGAGAGTTTCTTGTCGTTGTAGTGGAGCGGTTGCCAGAATACTTCCTTCGCAGGTATGCTAAAGTTTCTGTGTTTTAAAAGAATTTAGCAAAGGTGAAGGGAGATGTGTAGTTTGTAATTTCAATTGTGTTGTATGTTTCAGACTAACAAACTGATTGAAGCTTTTTCAGTATTTTCTCAAAAAAACCCCCTTAACCTGCATTTACTTTGAACAAGTGGAAATACAAGGGCTGTTGTTAATTTCTGGGCACTGTTGCCCTGAGTATTTTCCAAATCAATGCCTTTTGCTGAGGATAAGTAAAGGTAAGAGGTTGAGGTGTCTGGGCTTGTGGAGTCCCAGGAGTGACCTGAGAGTAGTTTCCAGCTACTTAAGGGCCGTTGCAAGGCCAGTGGAGCCGGACTCCTCTGGGTTGTGGCAGCCTGTGTAAAAGAAGGGGCAAAACCAGACTTGCAGCTTGGGCGGGCTCTGGTTGGGCCTTGGGGAGAACTTGTTCCCCAGGAGGGCGGTGCAGCCCTGAAGTGTGTGCTGGGGGGTGGACCTTGGTCCTTGGGAGAGAGGGGCCCTTTCCATGCAGCACTTTTCCCATCTATAATACTTTTCTCCTGTGAGGAAAATAAAAAAGATGAACAAAGAAACCCCGTGTAGCTGCAATTTATGTAGATTTCTCTTACTTGAAGAGCAGAGTAGTTTAACTAGATGATTTTTTTTCCCTCCTAAAGCTAGTACCTTGGGAAGGTGGGACACATGAGCCTGCCAGCATGAACGTTTGCTTAAATTTCTGTTGTGCGTTGGAACTGTCATACTCTGAAGGTAGTCCGAGCTTTCTAGATGCCATAAAAGCATTCAAATGGTGAGCTGCAGTTGTGCATTCACAGGTTTTCTCTTAGGTAAAGTAGTTTACAGCTCTCAGAAATATTTTGTGCGTGATCTATAATTCTAAAAGGATGACAACTTTAGTTGTACCTTGGGCGGGACTTGAACTTCAGCCTCCCGCACTCCAGGGGAGTGACAGTCACTTTGTCCTGCGGTGTCTTTGCTCTGCCCCTTGCTCACTCGCTGTGCCCTGTTGTACCTCTTCTAGTCTTTGTACGAGTGGTTCTCCTCGGGATAAAGAGAGACTCTTTCTCTCCCCAGGTATTTATAAGGACTGTGCAGTCAAGGCTGTGATCTGTAGTTTTGTTAATTCTGCTCTTTTTACTGCCTGTGACTGTTCTTCCCCCGTGCAGGCGATGGGAAGAGCCGTTGGCATAGCGCTCATGAAGCGGTTTGGGTGGCGGGCTGATCTGCAGGACCCTGATGCAGAGGTCGCGGTGTTTGTCTGCCAGACGGCTGTCGCTGCTTCCAGGATTGCCCCCGATAGCTTTTGGGTTGTTCTCTGCTCCCTTTGCACTCAGGACCGTGGCCTCTCCCCCCTGTTTGTCTTTCTGCTGCTGAGTTTAACTAGAAACCGTCTGGTAACTGAGCAAAGCTTTTCGGTAGCTACCATGTGCGTAGTGCCTTCCAGAGCACTGAAATAAATAGCAGAAGGGCCAGCATGGAAAAGCTGTAGTGGTCATATTGGCCGTTGAAAACATGTGACAATGCCTAGTGAATCGTTTTCTGTAGGTATTCCTAATTATGTGTCAGTTATGTCTGTTAATTTTTGCCACCTGAGGATGTGAAGGTACTTTGTTAAATTAAATGAGGTCTTCTGCCATGACAGCGAGGCAGACTTTACGAATAAGTAGTGCTCTGTGTGGAGGTGACAATGAGTCTTCGGTCTCGTGCCTTCAGGATACAAGATAGCTGACATTTTGTGACTTCTTTTTGGTTAGAATTCTTCTCTTCAAAGTCAGTTGATCACTTTCTGGGGCAGTGTGTGAATTTGGATATTATTTGGGTTTTACTGTAGCTGAATAATTACCCCTTAGGCTCTTTGGTTGTGGAGTGGTAGTTTGTTGTGTGCCTGCAGAACAGCCTGAGGCAGATTGGTTTCATCCACTTCCTGCTAAATAGCTGTTTTGGAAACTGCCTGTTAGTTACTAGAAAGTGATTAAGGAGAACTTCATGTATACATTACGTAACTTTTTACACACGTGCGCGCGCACACGTGCAGGCATGTGTATATATCCACCTGTGTAAGTGTATATGCTGTGAGCGTACAGGTTGGGAGCTTTAGGAAAAAGAGTAGTAAACTGCTGCGTACAGAGGAATGTTTGATTTGTGGCGAGAATTTTATCTAAAAATGTCTTTTACCCTTTAGGATGGCGCCAGAAGTTGCTGCAGTAGGAAGAAAAGGTGTCTATAACCACCTCTGTGATCTGTGGGCAGCTGGAATAACTGCTATAGAGCTTGCTAAGCTTCATTCTCCAATGTTTGACCTACATGCAGTGAGGTTAGCAAGAGGTTAAAGCGCAGTGTGTAAGTACAGCTCCCCAAATCATCCATCTGGAGTAGTGGCTATATGGGTGCTTGTGGTGTTTGGGGGTACTGCAAGGGTATTGGGTTGTAAGTGTTCTGGATGAACGTGATAGAAATTGTGACAACTCCTTTTGGTGCATAAATGCACCATGTTGTCCTGGTAGCATCTCTTAAACGGATGGACTTCTTCCTGCCAACTAAACAATGTATTCAACATTCATGTCAGGTATGTACTGCCATGTAAACCACAGAAATACTGTTGGTTTTTTTAAAGCGCTTTTGCTAATGATGGAAAAGAACTTCCAGCCTCCTGAATTAAAGGACAAAATGAAATGGCGAGTACTTTTCTGTTTCAGTAGATAATGATCATGTAGTTCACTGGGCAATTGATTCTCATGTTTACCACTTCCTTTTACAGGTCCAATAGTTTCCATCATTCTGTGAAAATGGTACTTAGGAAAAAATCCTAAAAAAAGACCGACAGCTGAAAAGTTACTACAGGTATAAATTTATGTATGGGATTTTTTTAAAGTTCTAAAATTAAAATATGCTTAATATGAGTGGTTGGAATTTTAATCTGTGTTTTTCCTTCTGTCTTTCAGCATCCTTTTTGTTACCCAGCCATTAAATCCAAGTCTTGCTATTGAACTTTTGGATAAAATGAATAATTCTGAGCATTCCACTTACCGTGATTTTGATGACGATGGTCCTGAGGTGGGAATACATTTTAATCACAGACTCAGATTAAGTTTTCGTTTGCCGACAAAACTAAATGCTTATGATTTCTTGAGCCACAGGATGTTTTGTGATCTGGGAACAGGCTCAAGGGTTGCTTTTACTTTTGGTTGTGCTGCTCTGTCACACGTCCAGGCCCTTAGCAAAACTCATTATATTTGGGGGAGAGACACTCAAAGAGAGAGAGATGAAAACACTTTAAAATTTTGTTTGCGGTTGTCCTTCAACAATTTTGCAGCAGTATGTGTGGACTGCTTCTCCAGTCCCGAGTTCTGTCGTGCATTCTGCTTTCTGTTTCTTTGTGGAATTATGTTTCCATTCATCTGTAAAACAAGCATTCGTAAAAATCATGTTCTACCTCTGTAGAACTTGTTCTTTTGTTCCTCATTTGCTTTCTTATGAGAAGGAGAGAACGATCCTGTAGTTGTTTTTGTCAAGCGGTTTGGTATGTGTTTCTTGCAGATTCTGTTTTCTCTCTTGGAATACTCTGAAACTCCATTTCACCTACGGTTTTGTCAAAGACAAAGTTTCTGATTTTCTGCTTTAACAGCTGGGAAGAAACAGCACGCTTATGTAAGATGATAAGCGGTGCAGGACTGAAGTGTTGCATAAACAAGAGAAAACAGATATTCTGTTACTGCATCCTGTCTTCATACTTAACTGTATGTTAGTGAAGACTTTCCAGCTATCAATACCGTTAAACTGAAAGGCCAAAAAGGAAATGTTATCTGAGCAAAGATAAATGCTGTCCAGCATTGTCTTTACTTGCTCAAATCCAGTGTTTTAAAAACCCTTGTCTTGAAGTTAAAGACACTCTACAGATAAAATGTCTCCAAATAATTCTAACTTTCATGTACAAAAATGTACATGCAGTCTTTATTTTTAGCTTCCGCTTGATTTCTGTCTGTCTTTGTTGCTATTATGCTAAAGAAACCTGCTAAAAACTAGGTACACAATACAGGGTTGCAAGTGAATATATTTTGGTATTGAAGTATTTTATTGTTCACTTCTAGCCTCTGGTAGTGCCTCTTAGGATTCATTTGAGAAGTAGAAATGGGAGAGAAGAAAAGACATGCTCTGAAATAAACTGTAAGCATATGACAACATTAAATATTCTTAAAATAATCATTGATATTCACTTATTTCAACTCGTATTCTGCATAGCTGACGTATATAGAAACAGTTTTAGTGATATTCAGGAAAAGAAAAACTTAGCTGTTTCACTTACGGATATAGTTTCTAGATGACTATGCAAAAGAAACATTAGTGTAAAACATTTGAATGCCCCTTTTGTCAGCACTTCAGCAAATGTCACTATTGCTTCACCTTAACTGAACGGGACGCAACCTGAGCTCTTCTGAGAGCTGGTTGGTATCGCTTCATACACCACTGCAGCAGGGACACTGCAGCAGGGATATTCGGAGTGATGCCAGATTGTGCTAGGTAGCAGAATGGCAGAGGAAGATTTTTCTGCCTTAAATTAGTCTCTTGTTGTGGTTTTTGCTTTTGAACTGAAACAGTCCTGTAGAAATCAGTAAAGGAGGTGGTTGATTGCTGGCCATTAAAAGCAGACTCCATCCCCCAAACTGTCCTCATTCTTTTGCTTGAATTAAATCAGAGCAGTACTTGGAGCTTTAGTTGTGCAAACTTTGTGCAGATGAGTTAAGATGATACTGCATCACACAAACTGAAATATGCATTAGTTTTCCTGGAAACAGGCTGGCTGTGGCGATTAGCTCTATTGGGTTATGTTAATGTTGTCTACCTGGAGACAAAAGTAGATCTAGCACCTGATATAGCCTCTGGGTCTCCTGATAATGGCCGATATGCAAACTTGAGACTTGGCCAAACAGCCAAGTCAGTGAAATGCCCCAAATGGGTGCCCTAAGGCTGACCTACCTCATTATAATGTTAAAAACCACACCTCCTAGCTAGAAAAGCCCCCAACCCAAATAAGCCCCCTACTCTCTGGGCATGCGTAGTGAATTAAAAGAGAACTGTATTTTTAAGATGAAGTAAGAAAGATCCTAACCCATAGTTAGCTAAAGGGTGGGACCAGTAGGCGTAACTAACTTTGTTAACTGTTTAAATACCTGTCATGATTTCAACTGGGTGTGCATGCTAGGAGGAAAGATCCCCCATGCACCCAGCGCTGCAATAAACCAATGTCGGCTTTCTAAACTATCATTTGGTTTGGAGAGTTTTCTTGGTTACGATTTTCGGTAACATAATTACAGTCCAACTTAGATTCTTGTTTTCATTTCTCCTCTGTAGTTGGTCAAGTAAAATTTGGTCCACCGTTGAGGGAAGAGACAGAGCCACATCGTGAGTTCGTGAGTTACAAGCATGGGCTATGCTCTGCACATTATTCCCTGCAAATGTCTGTGGAGGAGGAGAAATCCAAGATGTGTAGCATACCTCCTTAGCGCTACTGAAGTTGGTAGTGAATTTTTCTGACAAGTAGCATATTGGTCCTGGATCTTTTGGTGCCATTGCACTATATGCAGCAAGACCCCTTATTTGTGGGCTCTGCCAGGTGTGATGTATGTGCTAAGCAACAGCCCTTGGTCTTGTGGGTTTCCCCTATGCTTTTCACCTCATTGCCAAGTATATCATTCCCTTTATTTATAGAGTTGTTTTTTTAATTGTAGAATTACAGTGCATATTCAAATGTTTCTCTCCCTTGTGCTTGTATTGACACTTGAGCCACGCCGAGTCTGGCAGTTGATGTATTCTGTGAAGGTGTGTTGCCAATGTTTTCATCCTACGGACCTGTCAGTGCAAGGGGTGTGAGAACTCAAGCAGTGAGGGAAAAGGTGTCTGTGCTGCCTCACGCACACGATTGCAGCAGCTTCCTCTCTTCTATGGAGACTGTTGCTTTCCACACTTGTGCACTTGGGCAGTTTCTTCACATTCCTGGATAAAAAAGACACTCCTTTGCTTCCTTACTGCAGACTTCTGTGTTCTCTTTGTTTTTCTAAGGCAGGTGTTGAGGTGAAAAAGTTGGCTTAGTGCATAGGTGGGAGGGACATTGGCTTTGCTGAGTTGGTTTTGGGAAGGGTGTGTAGCTGGGAATGTAATTCCTCTTCTGAAGGCTACAAACTACACGTGAGTGGGATTTCTGGTGTAGGTTTCCTTGTACTGCTCTGTCGTTGTACTAAAATCTCCTTCCTGGTGCCTTGTCCTTTAGTAGTGGGTCAGCTGGCTCTGGGTGTATGAGTTTGTACATGATCTTGCTCTTCCTCAGCAACGGCTGGACCGGTAGTCTGCAGGTTATAGTGCCCGTTGGAGACAGAGGAGAATAGCTTACCACATCTCACGTAGGACTTAGGCAGTTGTTTCAGATATGTTATTCAGACCTTGACATGACTGCATAACAACATCATTTCGGAGCCCTGGTTATACAAGTGTTTGTTAAACATGGTAATAAAGTCAGTGTTTCACTGTAAACTCATCACCGTAAACTCCAAAAGATTTTTGAACTGATTCCAAGTTATCCCGGCTTTGCTCCCCTGTTGCATTGTCTGGATTATAAAGAAAATACAATTGGTAGCATCGTATAGTTCAAATTATAATGCTTGGCTCCTTAAGAATTTCATTTATTTCTACAGACACAGACTCATAATTGCAAAGAGATGTTAAGGGAGAAGCTGAAGTTTTAAAAATACTTTTTCTGTTTCTTTCTTGCTTTATCAGTTACTGACCAAACCAAACCAGTTAGCGGACAGCTTCGTGGGGCAGAGACGTGTTTTCATTGCACCTTAGGAACCTGAGTTGCTAAACCGGGGAGAGGGATTTTCTGCAGGGACTAAAGCACCACTTTGGAGAGCACTTCTTTGTCCGGTGTTGTTGGGAGGGAGGAAGAGCCTTTTCCTACCTTGTGGGTTAGCAATCAGGGCCTTTGCACTTTGGAATGGCAGAAGCCCTTGCTGCTCCAAGAAGGGACTTGAACGATGCAGATTAATTCTGCTGATAAGGAAATCTCTTAGTATTGTCTGCTCCTGTTGGAGTTTGGGTATTTGGAACCTGTCCAAAGAACTTGCCTCATCTCCCTGCCTGTAGGGAAGATCCCTGATTGCTTGTTTGGATCTTTCTGAAGAGGGCAATTAACTGGTCCACTGCTCGTATCAGAATGAAGCATGCAGTCCTGATCTGTCCTTTCCCGATAAAACAGAGCTATGATTTTGAAAACGATGATGTTGGGTCTAGAGACCAAAGAAAATCTGTATTTTGTCATTAGATATAGAACCGATGGACAATTTAAATTGGCATGTCAAATGCAAACTAGAGCTCTGTTCACAGAATGGCTGCTCCAGCAAAGAGCCTTAGCACAAAGCAGGCTGAGGGAGAAGTTTGTAACAACCTACACGCTCTTTTAAATGCAAGCGGGAGCAAGAGGTGCCTGTCTGTTCCTCCAGCACTAACAGTGTGGATCCCTTTTCCTTACAGCAGTTCTTCTGACCCTTTTGCTTCTGTCTCACTAAAGCATGCTTAAATTTGATGTTTATAAGGCAAAGGGCTGGACCGCTGCAGCATGAGGAGTTACTGGTGGTGGTGCACGGAGATGTGGAACTGGCACATACTCGCCTCTAACTGAGGCAGTTTGTCGCTCATTGCCACAGCTCAGGTGGTGAACAATAATCCATTCTTTTGGTGTGACTCGGTAGTGTCTGGTAATGTGACCGTACCCTTCGCTGTGTTTTACCTCCATCCCCAGAACTGGCTTAATATGGTTTGAGTTTCAACTAACAACTTTTTTTTTAGCAAGAAACTTTCCCTTTGTGTCTACCTGGCTTTCAGTCACAATGTCAATAATTTGAGTGTCTTGATCTCTGTCTAACAAACAGCCTGGCAGTAGTGATTTTTGGACAATTCAGAAGAAAAATATTACACTGCAAGATCTAACCTGGTATTTTTCATCTTATACCTTTCTTTGTCAGTGTTAGTTTTGTCTTTGTTTTCCTTTTTCAAAGCTCATGTTGTGCCCTGTTGTTGTACTGGTGTTTTCATCTGTGTAAAAGCCATTCAGTCAGTATAAGGATGAGTCTAGATGTGTGTTTCTGTAATGCAGGAAGGAATTCTTAGTATGTGCAGTATTGAAAGTATTTAACCCATATTCATGTTTAGTTGAATCATTTGTATAGAAGGGGCTCAGTATTAGGCATTCATTCTAATTTCTTTATTTAACTGCCTTGCAAAGCATAACTTGTTAGTTTTTTGGAGGGTGGTTAAAAATAGAAGAGACAGTCTCTTTGTATTATTGTCTGGTAGTTCCTTTAAATAGTCCCATGAAAGACTATAAAATTACATAAATGTAAGTCTCTGAATTCTCCAGATGGTAATTATGTGACAGAATGAATATACACTGAATAGCAGTAACAGAAAGTGGGGTCATAAGTGTTTTCAATGGCATTTGGCATCGCTTACAGACTGATACGTTTTTGACATTTTCTTTTACTGCACTGCTAAAAAATTTGGTTCCTAGCATTGCAGTGTAGAAATTACTCTAGAAAGAGAGTTTTCTTATTTCTGTGCTCTTTAGGCACTGTGTAGTTCGAAAAGTAATGCTTTGAAATCTTGGACATCTTCATATACTGTTAAAAAAGTTAAAGAAACGTTCTGTACTAGATGAAGAGCATTATTCTGCTAACTTTCTTTGATTCGTGAGATGTTTCATAGAAGTGCAGTGAGGGGAACATGGAAGGCTGGGCTGCTTGGGAATGTCTTGGTTTGTTTTTCATGTGGTGTTTTTTGTTTTGGATTTGTTACAAATCTGTAATATAAAAACTCATCTACACGATGTACATAGGTGAGCAGGCACTTCTTTATTGCAGCGCTGGACGCCCAGGGGATCACTCCACCTAGTGTGCGTGCCTAGTTTCTCTGCTACAAAAGTTATATTCAACTAAAGTAAACATATTCATCATATTTCCAAGAAACAATTAACATATTCATACAATTTCTGAGAACTCATTAATATATGTAAACGCTCGTGAGTCATGGGCCTTCAGGTACAGAGGTGGTCGTCTGTCGTCCTCTGGTGGTCGTCCATAGTCTTCCTCATGGTGTCCTTTAGTTGAACCCCATCTTTGCGCATGCTCAGGTTGGTTGCAAAATCCCATTCTTGGAATCTTCTTAAGTTTTCCTCGGTTTACTGACCAGGCCTATAATTTACCATTCTCTTGACAAGCAAACCCTATCGATTCACAATGCTACATTGTTCAACAGTTAGTTTATGATTAAATCACAGATAAATCATGCCTAGTTACCTTCATACAGAATATATATAATTTATTTTTTATTAATCGCTCTCTGGATTATACTATTCTATCAATATCCATCCTTAAAATAATCAATGGTTATTTCTATTAATATCTATTGATTGGCATTCTTGATATTCAAATCAAGATGGGAAAAGTAAGGAATTTTCCAAGCAGCATCACTGGTGCCTATCAGGTCACATTGTCACAGGACTCAAACGAAACTTTTCTATTCAATTCTTCATCGTTCCATCTCGTTACTGTTAGTTCCTTAGTATGGAACGGCAACTCCCTGGTGAGGTTCCTATGGTTAATGTTTCTAACTGAAAAATCCTAGCGTATGCATTTGTATTTTATTATTTTATTTATTAATCATATTTAACCTTTCTGTATGATTATATTTGATTATTTTAAAAAATCAGAGTATTTACAACAGATTTGTTTGTTTGTTTTGGCATGAGTTGGCTTGGTGTGACGTGAATCTGCCAATACCATAGTTACTGAGAGCTTAGACTGTCTTCCCCGTTCGTGGAAGGATTTTCCTGTATTGCTTGATTATGAAAATGTTTCATAAATTGTGTTGAGATGAGTAGCTTAGATTTCTCTGTACGCGGGTGGAGCACCTCCATCGTGTGCAATTGCTCCGGTTTGGGGAGTGTGGTTTTGGTTTTTCGGTTTGGTTTTCTTTTGTTTTCATCTTTTCAGTTTAACGCTTTTTAAAATCTGCCTTTTTCAGGTTACTTTCAGTGTTTGTCGCATGTCTTGCTAGCCTCGTGTCTGGGGGTCTGAGAGACGAAGGAGAACATGTCTCCTAACTGGACTGTCCTTTCCCATCCTTCTTTTGCCCCATGCTGTTCAGTACCCTCTTCAAAAATTATTACTATGATAAAGCTTGTAAAGTACTGTTGTTGTCCCATTCGTGGGAGAGTTTTTAAAGTCAATCGACAGCACTTTCTGTGTTTCACTGCTTTCTTCACAACCTCCTGTGCTCATTGTGAATCAAAGAGGAGAATTCTGGTTTGGTGGCAATGCTTCACCCATTTGTGAGGTTTTTTCCAGTAAGACCTAATCCTTCTGGAAATTAGGAGATCTATTTAGTAGTTGGTTCCTTCTTCTGTTGTGGACCAGCACACACTGATCAGACTTTCTCTCTCTGTCCTTCCCCCACTCCCCGCTCCTGCTCTTGACAGTATTGGCTTCAGCTATGTTCAGTGAGGGAAGTGATATGTGGATTTTTCAAACGTCATCAAGAGGAAAAGACTACTTTTTCAGAAGCATAATATATCACTTACTACTGTTGGGGTCTTTCCCATGCTATTCTACTGGCTTTATAAAATACCTTATGAGCAGCAACTCTTTTGCACAGCAATGTGCCTCTAAGATCCTACCCCAAAAAATCATCAGAAACTGAGACATATTTGGGGCATCATGAGTCATAAAAGGTATACAGTCAAGGTTGGGAGCAAATCTGGGGAGTGAGTGAGACTATTTTTATTTATTACCTCGCATTTGGCACAGCTGGATGGGTCATATGGCAGCTTATGCAGTCACCATGCACATTACCTTTTAAAAACTTGACAGCTACGATGTGGTTACCCTTAAAAAGCATTCTTCTCCTTTTCCTCTTCCCCCTCCCTCTGCAGCTGTGTTCCTGAAACAGCTACCTGGATCTGCCAGAAGGATGGAGAAATTCAGTAAAGGTCTTGTTTGCAGGTAAAATTCTGTGTCCAAACCCCAGTATCCCTTCATGCAAATGGCAAACAGACAAAGACAAGATAGTACTCCTCTTTGATCTTCTACAAATGTACCCCTTTGATTCGTATCTAAATACATAACAGAATATTGTGCTCTAGGTACAGGGCTCTTCTCTTTTTCAGGATAGGTCTTTTTTACTTTTTCTGCACCTAGACCACAAGTTCTTCAGGAACTTACTTGGGCACCTTCCACTGTTTGAGATTTTCTTGCACATTTTGCTTCCTGTCATTTTGAGTTCCTCCTGTTCCTATTCCGGTCATTGCACTGTGTTTTGGCAGCTGTTTTCTGACAATCTCCTTTGCCTCGGGAGCAGCAGAGGTATGCTGGTCTTTAAAAAAAAAAAAAAAAAAAAGAAAAAGTCTTCCCTGCACATTAGACTTCACGTAGGGTAGACCTCAAACAAATGCTTCTCCCATATTTTTCCCTGTCTTTCTGTGTACTTTAAAAGCATTTGTTTGGATACAGACTCAAATAAGTGGGAGAGCTGAGCATTGCATTTGCAGTGAGCTCAGTAAATGGTTTAAATCAAAGTAATCTTCTCCAAAAATATGTGCACCTTTGCTCTGGAACAATTTTTGAGTTTTATGCTATTGATCCTGGGAGAAGCACCTGAAAATCCAATGGCTAACGACATATATGAGTATTCATCTTGTATTGCGGCAGCCACCACGATGACAGTCTCGGGAATCTACCTGAGCTGGTGTGGTAGGACCCAATTTCTGTCAGTTGAAAGGTTTTTGCTATAATTAAGCCTATGTTCAGAAGCAGTCTCAAGTACGTGACATGCTGAGGAATAATGTGCAGCTTCCTTCAGGTTCTTGTTTCCACCAGGTCGGTTCCCCGTTCGGGTTCCCTGTGTGGCGTTGTAATGGCTGTGTCAGTGTGGTGGAGGGAGGTGCGTGGGGTAGAGAGAAGGCGGGAGTAAGGGCTCTTAAACCCAGCTTCTGCAGAGCTGTTGCTGTATGTGTAAGTGCATCCACCTCCCAGAGGTGACGTGTTGTACTCAGCAGTGGTGGGGTCAGCCCAGGGGAATCTGTACGAGAATTTGGCTTCTAGCCCTCAGAAGCCCCATTTCTGAGCAACAGAGCTTATTGTTGTTCTGATTCAAAACAAAAGGTCATGTTGAGCAAATAATAATATTTTCATTCAGGTTACCCTGATCTGCAAGGAAGTATTGTGGCAAAAAATCTTTCTTCCCTTTCATAGTGAGCTGAAAAATAATTCCAGTTCATATAGGCTAGACTGAGCTGCATACCTTGTTAAGTTATAAATGCCATCAGAGAATCCCCCAAAAAAGATGAGGTAGGAAGGAACCCCTGGAGATCTCTAGCCTACTCCTGCTTAAAACAAGGGCAGCTTCCAAGCTAGATCTGAGGTTTAGTTAAAGTCATGGGCACAGTATGGATGGATGGTAAATTGACCATCGCAGGCTGCCCTGGCTGTAATGCTTTCGGATATTCTCTTTTCCCAGTAAATGGAGCGCTAAGTTCAGTTTTTACAAAGAATGCTCGACTTCCAGGGCTTCCAGTAAGCCTGTATCCATTATTTAATCGATGGAGCACTTTGGGGAGTCTCAGTGAGCCTCACGTATCCCATTGAGCCTCCTGTGGTTTGAGGTTCCTTTTCAGTAAGCCATTAGCTCTTTCTACCATCCCATTTGATGGAGGGTAATATGGAATACCCATTTAATTTCCTCTTGTCTTACCCAATCTTGCACTTCCTTACACGAAAAATGTGAGCCATTATCACTTTGGAAAACATCAGGAGTAGGTAGATTTGAGAACCAAACCGATAGCCCTGGCACTGTATTTTGCCCATCGGCTTTCTGACAGTTGCCATAAGCAAGTTGCCGGAGACTGCTTCTACTCCTGTGAGGATGTATCGATATCCTGCGGAGGATTTGAATGGCCCAATGTAGTCAATTTGCCATGTAGGCCATACGAGTTTTCCCTTCACTGATACGTAGAGGTGGTGCTTTAGCAGGACAATCTGCTGGTAATTTCAGTCTACACTGGGGATGTTCTGTAAGAACAGCTTCACAAGTTTTTCTGTTTGTAGGCCAGCCTTTGTGCAGCAAAGTGAAGTGCTTCTTTTCCTGTGTGGCCTAGGTTTCGGTGCAACCATTCTCCCCGTCGATCCCACTCGGGATTGAAGGTGATTTTCCTAATGTTAGTTAGCTCATCTACCTTTTGATTCCACTTTGTGGCTGGTTGATTATCCTTGGCATGAGCTTTTACCCATCCTATCTTGAAAGGTGTTTTCCTGGCTATCTCTAGTAATAATTGACAGTCTTTGTTTCTCCAGGCTGGGGATCTATTTACTTCCCAAATCAAGGTTGCCCATTGACAGAGCCACTGTGTGGCACCGGCCCACACAGCACTAAGAGTCTACATAGATGAGTTTTGCTTAATTCTGTGCTGTTAAAACAACTGCTTTTATTTCTCCTACTTGTGTGCTGCCTGCACCTTCTTCTATTAGTTGTTTGCTGGTGGTAATAATTAATGCAAGGGCCTTATATTGCCGTTTATCATTTACCCTTTTTGCCGAAGCATCCGTAAACCAAATGTTTTCTGTTGGTGTACCCTCAGCGAGGGGCTGTGCATCCGGGATGGGTGAAGGTTTAAAAGGTGGTTGTAGCACTAAAGGTTCTGTGTTTGTGGGCATCTGCAATTTGGGAACCTGAGTGTGTCCTTCAGTTAATTGCATATTCTCTGCAACTCCTGTTAGGTAGTCATAGCATTTTCTGGGAAATGACAGAAAATCCAGGTACCTGCTTCCTCCAGTATCCTAAAGTTCCCATTAGTTGTTGTAAGTCCTTCCTTGACTGGGGCTTTTGCAGCTCTTTGATTTTTCGTAAGGTATCTGGAGGAATCACTGCACTGCCTGCTATCCACCAAGTACCTAGAAGTTTTACTTCTTTACATTTTCCGGGTGGAATCTCAATTTCTGCTTTATTTAGTGCTTGCCATACTGCCGCTGCCGCTTCCCCCACCTTCTTAGGGGAAGTTCCTCTAGTCAGGATATCATCTATATAATTGGTACAGTTTAACTTCTTGGGGGAGTGCAACTGTCTGTAAAAGTTCAGCAAGTGCTGCAGGAGCAATTGTGGGTGAATGTTTATACCCCTGTGGGAGTCTGTTGAAGGTATATTGTATTCCCTCCCAAGTGAAAGCAAACTTCTCTTTATCCTCCTCCTTCAAGGGAACCGTAAAGACCATCTCTTTTGCATCTAGCACAGCCATCCATGGATGTGCAGCTGCTTGCAAAGTAGCTGTTAAGTTTGCAATGTTTGGTACAGCAGCTGTTAGCAGGGCTGTCTTAGCATTCAGGTGCGGATAATCGATTGTTAAATGCCAGCTCCAGTCTGGCTTCCCAACTGGCCAGACAGGTGAGTTCTATGGGGAGTAGGTTCTGGAGATAATTTGTCATTTCTCCAAATCAGCTATGACTTAAGAAATTCCATTTTGTGTCGCAGCAGAAATCGGATCTTGTGGTACGTTAGTGATTTTTGACTCAGGGAGCGCAGGGGCTGCGCAAAGTACACGCACTGTAGCCTCCCTCTTTCTACTGGGGTTGGGATCGATGTTGGAGCCCAAGGACCACACTCTGCCATTTGGCAGGCGCCAGGTTTGTCTGTTGAAAACATCGAAACCTAGAATATTTTCATGGTGATCTGTAATTGCAAAGTGAGTAGTCGATGTGCGCTTCTCGCCCAGGAGCCATAAATTGACCTTGGCAGTTTGACACTCAGCACTTGCTCCATTCACACCGGTGATCTTAACTCTTTCCCATCCGGATCGCATGCCCAGCTTCTCGGCATCTTGTTGTGTTAGTAGTGAAATTTGTGCTTCCGCATCTATTAAAAACTTCACCAATTGTCCTTGAGGGCCAACTGGAATTAAGATACATGGGCCATCATCACTTATCTGCTGATAAGCCTCCACTTTCTGGACAGGCAGACCCAATGGCCTTCTGGACATCACTCGTTTTTTGGCTTCATGCCCTAGAGTTCCTCCCTAAAGGGGAGGAAGGGGTTGTCTCCCTTTCTGGGGACTGCTGCTGGAGGAGTTCCCTATTTCACTGTTATCTGGTTTCTGGAAGGCTTCAATCAGACTCAAGATAATATTAGTAGGCTCACCTTGCATCCTGACTCCGGGAATGCCTAGGGCTAATGCATTCCTCATTTGCACCTCTTCAAGGGCTTCCCAATTAGGTCAATTGTCACAAGATCATTCTTCTGAGAAGTTGGGACTCATCCATGCTTCAGTAAATAAACTTGCCATCCTGCCTGACTACATCAATTTGTCCGGATAGAGGGTGAGAGAGTTCACTTCACTCGTAAGAGAGAGGCAACAACGTGCTTCATTGACATAAAACATTGAGTTAACAAAGTTCAATGGTAAATGCAAGAGTGGTTTAACAAGACTGGATGGCAAGGAACACTGGATTATTTACTGCATAGAGGACAGGTCAGACAAAACTGTCAGGGAGACCCTTGCGTTGAGTCATGAGGTTCAGAGAGGACCCCCTTGCTTTCTAAACTTCTTCTGAGAGAGGAGGCTAGGTGCGGCTGGATCCAGACCTGGGCAACATCCTGCGGCTCTCCAGAGCTAAACAGAGGGTAGGAGCATGGGGCACACAGGGCAGGAATGCCTGGGTGTCCCAGCTTCATCCCCTTGGGGCTGGGGTGCACCGAGGTGGACGGTCTCTTTCTAAAGACCTCCCAAGGAAGGGTTTGTCCTCAACGTCCAGATTCAGCCCCCCATGGGTTTCCCCTGCCCATGCTCCTCTTCCACCTCTCAGCCCTTCAAAGAGTTGAAGGGGTGCTTTTCTCTCTTTGGCCTCAGGACATGCAGCTCAAGCTCGCCCTGGTGCAGAGCATCACCGAGGTCAGCTGTGCCATCCAGGCTGTGGGCGACTGTGGCAGCTTTGAGCTCTCCTTAAAGCGGAAGGCGATGTGGACCTTGCTGGTGAGTACCCGTAGGTGGGGCAGTCGCACGGGGGAGTTTTGGGCTGCGCCATCAGACTGGTTTCCCCAGAGGCACGATGGTCTGTGGGCTTCGTGCGAGCTCTGGAGCTGTGTCCGGAGCTGGTGGGGCCCTTGAGTGCTGGTGCTGGGTGGCTGTGGCTGGGGAGCAGGGTCCCTCCTGCGGTGCCTTTGGGGATGCGTGGGGGTGATGGGGCAGTGTCTGCCCAGGCCTGGCAGCAGAGCCTGTCCCCAGGGGAGGCGGGAGGGCTGTCCCATGCCCCGGCCAACTCTGTGCTTCTCTCTCTGGGACTTGCAGGACTGGATCAAGGGGGAGCCCTGGGACTCCCTGGTGTATGGAGTGTTCCAGGCCCTGGAGGAGTTGAGGTGAGGTCTGTTCCCCAGGCTCTGGGGACTTCTAGTGTGCCCCATCCCAGCTGTCTGGGGCAGCCCCAGTGGCCTTGAGCATGGAGCCGGGAGCTGCTGGGGCTGTGGAGTGGGAGGGTGTCCCCCATGTCGGGTGTCTCCCCCAGGAAGGGAGCCCCCAGGGTTCCTTAACCTGGGGGCGGGGGTTTGCCTGCTGCCTGGGAGGAGGCAGGAATTGCTGGTGCTGAAGGCAGTGCTCGCTGGCATGGGCTGGGGGTGTTGGATTTGGGGCCCTCGATTAGGAGGAACCCAGCTGTGGTCTAAGCCACTCTGGAGAGGGCTAGTAAATCCTCTTTCTGTTTTCTTTTTTCCTCTGGCCAGCAAGCTGAGGCCACTTCTGAGCAGGGAGGAGAATCGCAAGCTGCTGTCAGTGTGCTGCCAGACTGTCTTGTCCTGTCCTTCCGAGGACTGGATGAACAAGGTCAGGAAGACAGTGAGGGCAGCTGTGAACACGCAGGTACCCACCAGCCAGTGCCTGCCCACCCCTGGGTCAGGGTCCCACCTCAGTGCGCCCCGGCAGCCCCCCAGCTCTGCTTTCCTGCTTTCAGCTTCTGCACATGAGATGCATGGAAGATCTGGGCCATCTCCTAGAAACTCTTCTGGAGGCAGAGGAGACCTCTGCCTGCTTTGATGACGTGGTCCATGTGAGTGGCCATGGTGCAACAGGGAAAGTGTCGTGGGGACAGAGAGTGGAGGCATTAGAGGGTGTTAGGAGGTGGATACCTTTCCTACGGGAAAGTGGGGCTTTGGCTCCTCGCTCTGAGGCTGTGCGTCTGGCTGGAGCAAGGGGCTGAGCTGGGGGACGGGAGCGCAGGCCAGGCAGGGAAGTGGGCCCTGATTTAGGCAAAGCCAAGAGCCAGCCCTGAGCTGGGTGAGAGCAGCCTGGGGGAAGGCTGGAGTGGGGAGGTGCCGGCAGGGAAGCAACAGTGGGCTCAGGGCAGAGGCGGCTGGAGAGAGCGAGGTGGTGGAGGCTGCAGTGCCAGTGCTTAGTGGGGCTGGGGGCCGTGCTGGGAAGGGGCCAGAGAAGGAGGGAGTTGGAGAGGGACCTCAAGGAGAGAAAGATGCCTGTTGCGAGAGAGATGCACCCTGCCTCAGGTCCTGAAGGGCTGGCTCACCTCAGCCAAAGAATGGGAGCGGGAGAGAGCCCTGCAGGTTTGCGTCCATGTGCTGGGAGCTTGCAAGGAGCAACGTGAGCTTATGGTGAGTAAAGCCCCCCTGCATGCCCTGGTGCCCCCTTCCTACCATCTGTGTCCCCCAGAAGGGAGCCCTGCCCAACTGGGTGCTGGGTTTGGGGGCTCCTGGGGGATGGAGCTGCTAGGAGCAGAGGCTGCTGAAACCCTGAAGCCCCAGCAAATGGTTCCAGGAGGAGGAGGGCTCTTTCCAGCCCAGGATTTGTCAGCAGGGAATTCCTGCTGCACCGAGTTCAGGAGGGCCCTGGGTTTCCCTGTGGCTTTCACTGCCATCCCTTGGGTTCTCCTTCGCAGTATCTGGGCTCAGCGGTTGGGTTTCTGTAGACGTGACTCGTCTTTTTTCCTGGTGTTTGCTCCAGCCAAGACCATGGAGGTGGTGCCTCAGGCAGATGAGATCAGGTGCTTTGGTGAGGAGCTGAACAGCCCAGACACGGAGACTGTGGTGGAGACCTGTACCAAAATAGCAAAGGTAACTGGCCCCAAAAGACCGGGGTGGGGGCCCAGCTCCTGGGCTCCTGCACGTCTCCCTGCTCCCCTCCAGAGTCTCTCGCTGTCTCCAGAGCAAGCTGTCCAGGATGGCTGTTGTTAGCAAGTAGCAGGAGGCTTTGAGGCAAGACTGTGCTTTAGACACACTGGAGCAGATACCGTGATGTGTGTATGTGCGTTCGCACATGTGTGAGTGCTCTTGTCAGAATACAAATTTGGTATATGAGCCAACGACGTGGGGGGAGACACTTCCAAATCGGTTAGCTGTGTCAGATGTAAACAGCACTGTATGCACAGCAGGAGGAAAAAGTGATTGCCCCCTCTACGATTGCCTGACTAACAGTCCCGTCAAGTTTCCTTTCCTTGCCGAATTGCTGGAGCAGAGCTGTGACGCGGTCTCTCCTGTTCCTGACTTCTCTCCAGGCTGTTTGCAAATGCATCCTTCCAGCACAGGCTACAGACTTTCTGAGTGCTGTCCTGGACAGCTTGCTGCATGTCAGACCTGCGTGTGTGAAGGCAGTATGGAAGTGGGTGTTCCATCTTCCTGGTGCAATGCAGGAAGGAAATAGTCCAGGAGGCAAAGGAGACCTTTTTCCCATTTGACTTTGTCTTTTCTCCTGTTGGCTGTTGCACGACACCCTGTGCAGTTGGCATGAGCTCAAGAAACACTGCCTGTGTGCCGAGCCGAGGGGCTGCCGATGCTCTGAGTCGTGCATTGGCAACTGCTGCTGGGGTCTGCTCCAGCTGGTGACAGGGATGTGGGCCCGTCTTGTCCAAAGTCTTCCGTTGTCCAGGTCCTTCCCACGAGTGACGCACTGGGAGGCACCGACCTTGCCGTTCCTCCCCTTCCTCCGGGGTCACTGTCAGTCCTCCCTGCCCTGGGACCTGCTTCACTTTGCTCTTTCCTCACTTCTCCCCAATTCCCCCTACTCTGAGCTTTGCTGGGCACACCAGGTTTTCCATAGGTTGCATACTTGTTCATTGCTCTCATTGCTTTCCCCGACTGTGGTGTTTCCCAGCCTGCGAGGTGCCCTTCCTTTAGCCACCAGTTGCTGCCTGTTTGTAGCCTGGGAGCCTCTGGCCTCGTGCTGTGCCTGCCCTTTCAAGGCTCCTGTTCTCCTCCTCCGTTCCTGCTCTCCTGCGCTCCATTTGGGCTCCAGGGCCAGCAGCAGCTCGCTCAGCCCAGACTAACTCCGTGGCTGTCCACCGCTGACAAAGGTCGGTCGCAGTGACAGCAGCCACGGGTAGCAGCCCACAGGATCGCGCCCAGCTGAGCTAAAGCTCACCCAGCCGTTAAGCCACTGCCATTACAGCCAGGGCAGGGTGTCCCTGTGCCGTCCCTGCGCCGTCCCTGCAGAGCCCGCGGCCGCTCTGGGCAGCGGGAGTGCCGCATCCGTGGGCTGTGGGGTCACCCCTTGCTGCTTCCCCAGGCGCAGAGCAGGTTCTGTCTGCACCACGGGCCAGAGGTAGGCAGCTGTGGGAGAAGCTGGGATCTTCCACGGTTGAGGGACCTGGCTGCCTATTTGTCCTTATCATGGCCACGGCTTCTAGCTGTGAAAGGCTCAAGCAAACACTCCTTCCTTCAGGGGAAGGTCCTCTGTGTGGGGAAGGGGTTGGCGCTTTGGGAAAGGAGGGTAGAGGCAAGGAGAAGTGTCCCCGGAGAACTGGGTTCCTCTGGAAGGAGTCACGAGCCCTTGCAGAGGCCCTGCAAGGCATCTTCAGGGTCTCAAAGAGCGTGTTTGGTTTTGCTCTTGCATCGCTACAGACACGTGGGGAGAGTTAGTCAAGCGTTGGGTGTGAAATGTGTCCGTGTCCTCTGTGTGCACAATGGCACGCAGCTGCTCATACGGTGCCCAGGGACATGCCATGACTGAGTCTGCGCGTGTGAGTGCATGCATGTCTGTGTGTGCCTGTGCGCGCACAATTGCTAAGAGCACGCTCGGCTCCAGACGAGAGCCAGGATCAGGCAGGGTGGAAGGGGTGAGGTTTCGAGCTAGGTCTGGACTCTGTGTCACGGGAGCAGGCACTGCTCATATGCTGAATGACTGTGTCTGGGCCCCGCAGGAGGGGGTAAAGGATGCACCGAGCCCTTCTTTCTCCTCTTCTTCCATTCAGGTGCCAAAAATCCTGAACACCCTTTACACCTGCATGCAGCAGAGCACCCACAGGCCCTTACCCAATAATGACCACAAATGGCTCTTCACATCAGTTTTCTGTATGTTCAGGTTAGTTCTTTCAGTCAGACACAGAAATCAGAAGTGATTTCTTCTTCTTTCCCTGAAGTAATCAGTCTTTTAAGTAGTTACTGCTAAACAATGCGGAAGCTACCAAAAGAAGTTGAAGCAGGTACTTTCCTCCTCACAAGCAGCATATCATTGAAGTGCTTCCCCTATTAAATTCTCTTCTCTACTCTAAAGGGTCCCTGTTTTCTCTGCCCCCAAGGTAAACTCCAGAGCTATTCATGGGGTTTCAAAGAAAGGCACAGGTAGTTTACCTGCCTTTAAAAAAAAAAAAGGGCACTCAGAGCTATGAATGGAGACTGTTTACTAAACACTGCACAGACAAATTAACCAAAGAGCAAATGTTAATGGGAAAAGCTGGGAGCAGAATGAGAAGCATCACACAACTAAAGCTATCCCAAGCACTTAGGCCTCCATCAAGGACCACAAGCCCTGAGGCTGATGATGGCTGTTGGATGAGCTTCCCTCCCCCAGGTGGAAACACCTCTCACTGTGCTGTGCTCAGACCAAAGAAGGAAAAAGCGATACACCCCCCCCACATCTAAAGGCATGCCACTCCTTTCAAAGGTAAATTTTGATTTATTTAGATAAACTGCCTGGCCAGTTTTAGCACCTGCCTCTAGAGTATATTGATTTCATCCACCCGTACCCACAAAAACTTCTGAATGAGTGCTGAGTAATGTGGAGAGTGCGGTGGACTTAGACAAGCACGCTGCTACCAGGGAACTGTATTTTTAACCTATTTACAAGTATTTGTTGCTTTGAAGTTGCCCGAGGGTCAGCATGCCCTCGCTACTGGAGGTTGTTGCTCTGTGCAGGCACTAAGGAAGACATTTCTGGCGACAGGTTATTTTAAAGCACAGCAGAACATACAGTTTATGACCTCCTGAGAATTATCTCCCAGACAGATCCGGAACAAGGGCAAAACTTGTATATTTAACATGCATTTGGGTTACCTGACTGTTAAACATGTTACAAATCTGTAATATAAAAACTCACCTACACAATGCATGTAGGTGAGCAGGCACTTCTTTATTGCAGCGCTGGACGCACAGGGGATCGCTCCACCTGTGTGGGTGCTTAGTTTCACCGCTAGAAGTTATATACAATCAAAGTATACATATTCATCATATTTCCAAGAAACAATTAACATATTCATACAATTTCTGAGAACTCATTCATATATGTAAACGCTCGTGAGGCATGCGCCTTCAGGTACAGAGGTGGTCGTCTGACGTCCTCTGGTGGTCGTCCATAGTCTTCCTCATGGTGTCCTTTAGTTGAACCCCATCTTTGCGCATGCTCAGGTTGGTTGCAAAATTCCATTCTTGGAATCTTCTTAAGTTTTCCTTGGTTTACTGACCAGGCCTATAACTTACCATTCTCTTGACAAGCAAACCCTATCGATTCACAATGCTACATTGTTCAACAGTTAGTTTATGATGAAATCACAGATAAATCATGCCTAGTTACCTTCATACAGAATATATATAATTTATTTTTTATTAATCGCTCTCTGGATTATACTATTCTATCAATATCCATCCTTAAAATAATCAATGGTTATTTCTATTAATATCTATTGATTGGCATTCTTGATATTCAAATCAAGATGGGAAAGGTAAGGAATTTTCCAAGCAGCATCACTGGTGCCTATCAGGTCACATTGTCACGGGACTCAAACGAAACTTTTCTATTCAATTCTTCATCGTTCCATCTCGTTACTGTTAGTTCCTCAGTATGGAACGGCAACTCCCTGGTGAGGTTCCTATGGTTAATGTTTCTAACTGAAAAATCCTAGCGTATGCATTTGTATTTTATTATTTTATTTATTAATCATATTTAACCTTTCTGTATGATTATATTTGATTATTTTAAAAAATCAGAGTATTTACAACAGATTTGTTTGTTTGTTTTGGCATGAGTTGGCTTGGTGTGACGTGAATCTGCCAATACCATAGTTACTGAGAGCTTAGACTGTCTTCCCCGTTCGTGGAAGGAATTTCCTTATTGCTTGATTATGAAAATGTTTCATAAATTGTGTTGAGATGAGTAGCTTAGATTTCTCTGTACGCGGTTGGAGCACCTCCATCGTGTGCAATTGCTCCGGTTTGGGGAGTGTGGTTTTGGTTTTTCGGTTTGGTTTTCTTTTGTTTTCATCTTTTCAGTTTAACGCTTTTTAAAATCTGCCTTTTTCAGGTTACTTTCAGTGTTTGTCGCATGTCTTGCTAGCCTCGTATCTGGGGGTCTGAGAGACTGTCCTTTCCCATCCTTTTGCCCCATGCTGTCCAGTACCCTCTTCAAAAATTATTACTGTGATAAAGCTTGTAAAGTACTGTTGTTGTCCCATTCGTGGGAGGGTTTTTAAAGTCAATCGACAGCACTTTCTGTGTTTCACTGCTTTCTTCACAACCTCCTGTGCTCATTGTGAATCAAAGAGGAGAATTCTGGTTTGGTGGCAATGTTTCACCCATTTGTGAGGTTTTTTCCAGTAAGACCTAATCCTTCTGGAAATTAGGAGATCTATTTAGTAGTTGGTTCCTTCTTCTGTTTTGGAGCAGCACACACTGATCAGACTTTCTCTCTCTGTCTCTGTCCTTCCCCCACTCCCTGCTCCTGCTCTGACAGTATTGGCTTCAGCTATGTTCAGTGAGAAAAGTGATATGTGGATTTTTCAAACGTCATCAAGAGGAAAAGACTACTTTTTCAGAAGCATAATATATCACCTACTATTGTTGGGGTCTTTCCCATGCTGTTTTACTGGGTTTATAAAATGCCTTATGAGCAACGACTCTTTTGCAGAGCTCCATGTCTCTAAGATCCTGCCCCAAAAAAATCATCAGAAATTGAGGCATATTTGGGGCATCATGAGTCATAAAAGGTATACAGTCAAGGTTGGGAGCAAATCTGGGGAGTGAGTGAGGGTATTTTTTCCTATCACCTCGCATTTGGCACAGCTTATGCAGTCACCATGCACATTACCTTTTAAAAACTTGACAGCTACGATGTGGTTACCCTTAAAAATCATTCCTCTCCTTTTCCTCTTCCCCCTCCCTCTGCCGCTGTGTTCCTGAAACAGCTACCTGGATCTGCCAGAAGGATGGAGAAATTCAGTAAAGGTCTTGTTAGCAGGGAAAATTCCGTGTCCAAACCCCAGTAGCCGTTCATGCAAATGGCAAACAGACAAGAACAAGATAGTACTCCTCTTTGATCTTCTACAAATATACCCCTTTGATTCGTATCTAAAGACAGAATAACAGAATGTTGTGCTGTACATACAGGGCTCTTCTTTTTTTCAGGATAGATATTTTTTACTTTTTCTGCACCTAGACAGCAAGTTTCTGAGGAACTTACTAACTTGAGTACCTTCCGCCGTTTGAGATTGTCTTGCACATTCTGCTTCCTGTCATTTCGAGTTCCTCCTGTTCCTATTCCGGTCATTGCGCTGTGTTTTGGCAGCTGTTTTCTGACAATCTCAATCTCCTTTGCCTCGGGAGCAGCAGAGGTATGCTGGTCTTTAAAAAAAAAAAAAAAAGTCTTACCTTCTGTGCATGTAGGTGAGCAGGCACTTCTTTATTGCAGTGCTGGACGCACAGGGGATCACTCCACCTAGTGTGCGTGCCTAGTTTCTCTGCTACAAAAGTTATATACAATCAAAGTATACATATTCATCATATTTCCAAGAAACAATTAACATATTCATACGATTTCCGAGAAATCGTTAATATAAGTAAATGCTCGTGAGGCATGGGCCTTCAGGTACAGAGGTGGTCATCTGACGTCCTCTGGTGGTCGTCCATAGTCTTCCTCATGGTGTCCTTTAGTTGAACCCCATCTTTGCGCATGCTCAGGTTGGTTGCAAAATCCCATTCTTGGAATCTTCTTAAGTTTACGCTGGTTTACTGACCAGGCCTACAACTTATCATTCTCTTGACAAGCAAATCCTACCTATTCACAATGCTACATTGTTCATAGCTAGTTTATGATTAAATCGGGGTAGCTCATACCTAGTTACCCTTATACAGAATATATATATATATATAACTTTAGATATTTAATAATCACTTTCTAGATTATAATTTTCTGTCAATTTCCATGCCTATGAATAATCAATGGTTATTTCTATTAATATCTATCGATTGGCATTCTTGATATTCATATAAAGATGGGAGGGTAAGGGGATTTTCAAGCAGCATCACTGGTGCATATCAGGTCACACTGTCACAGGACTCAAATAAAACTTTTCTATTCAATTCTTCATCGTTCCATCTCGTTACTGTTAGTTCCTCAGTATGGAACGGCAACTCCCTGGTGAGGTTCCTATGGTTATTGTTTCTAACTTAACAATCCTAACTTATTTATTTATTAATTAAATTTAACCTTTTCTATATATCATATTTTGATTACAAATCAGAATATTTACAACAACTCTGTCCTGGGAGGGGGCCAGGGAATCCAGTTTGGACTGGGAATGATCCCAATCTGTCCTGGGAGGGGGCCAGGGGATCCAGTTTGGACTGGGAATGATTCCAGCGTGTCCAGGGAGGGGGCCAGGGGATCCACTTTGGACTGGGAATGATCCCAGTCTGTCCTATGAGGGGGCCAGGGCATCCAGTTTGGACTGGGAATGATCCCACTCTGTTGTGGGAAGTGGCCAGCAGATCCAGTTTGACTGGGAATGATCCCAGTCTGTCCTGGGAGGGGGCCTGGGGATCCAGTTTGGACTTGGAATGGTCCCAGTCTGTCCTGGGAAGGGGCCAGGGCATCCAGTTTGGACTGGGAATGATCCCAGTCTGTCCAGGGAGGGGGCCTGGGGATCCAGTTTGGACTGGGACAGGGCCCAGTCTGTCCTGGGAGGGGGCAACGGGATCCAGTTTGGACTGGGATAGGGCCCAGTCTGTCCCGGGAGGGGGCCAGGGCATGCAGTTTGGACTGGGACAGGGCCCAGTCTGACCTGGGATGGGGCCAGGGAATCCAGTTTGGATTGGGACAGCGCCCAGTCTGTCCTGGGAGGGGGCCAGGGGATCCAGTTTGGACTGGGAGAGGGCTTAGTCTGTCCTGTGAGCGGGCCAGTGGATCCATTTTGGTGTGGGATAGGGCCCAGTCTGTCCTGGGAGGGGGCCGTGGGATCCAGTTTGGAGTGGGACAGGTCCCAGTGTGTCCTAGGAGGGGGCCAGGGCATCCAGTTTAGACTGGGAATGATCCCGGTCTGTCCTGGGATGGGGCCAGGAAATCCAGTTTGGACTGGGACAGGGCCCACTCTGTCCAGGGAGGGGGCCAGGTGATCCAGTTTGGACTGGGAATGATCCCAGTCTGTCCTGCGAGAGGGCCAGGGCATCCAGTTTGGACTGGGAATGATCCCAGTCTTTCCTGGGAGGGGGCCAGGGGTTCCAATCTGTATGGGGCAGGGCCCAATCTGTCCTGGGAGGGGGCCAGGTGATCCAGTTTGGACTGGGACAGGGCCAAGTCTGTAGGGGGAGGGGGCCAGGGGATCCAGTTTCGACTGGGAATGATCCCGTTCTGTCCTGGGAGGGGGCCAGGGCATCCAGTTTGGACTGGGACAGGGCCCATGCTGTACTGGGATCAGCCAGGGGCTCCAGTTGGAACTGGGAATGATTGCAGTCTGTCCTGGGAGGGGGCCAGTGGATCCAGTTGGGACTGGGAATGATCTCAGTCTGTCCTGGGAGAGGGCCAGGGCATCCAGTTTGGACTGGGAATGATCCCAGTCTGTCCTGGGAGGGGGCCAGGGGATCCAGTTTGGACTGGGAATGATCCCAGTCTGTCCTGGGAGGGGGCCAGGGGATCCAGTTTGGACTGGGACAGGGCCCAGTCTGTCCTGTGAGGGGGCCCGGGGATCCATTTTGGACTGGGAATGATGCTAGTCCATACTGGGATGAAGCCAGGGTATGCACTTTGGACTGGGAATGATCCTGGTCTGGACTGGGAGGGGGCTATTGGATCCAGTTTGGACTGGGAATGATCCCACTCTGTACTGGGAGGGGGCCAGGGGATCCAGTTTGGACTGGGACAGGGACCAGTCTGTCCTGGGAGGGGGCCAGGGGATCCAGCTTGGACTGGGAATGATCCCAGTCTGTCCTGGGAGGCGGCCATGGGATCCAGTTTGGAGTGGGATATAGCCCAGTGTGTCCTTGGAGGGGGCCAGGGGATCCAGTTTGGACTGGGAATGATTCCAATCTGTTCTGGGAGGCGGCCAGGGGATCCAGTTTGGACTGGGACAGGGCCCATTCTGTCCTGGGAGGGGTCAGGGGCTCCAGTTGGAACTGGGAATGATTGCAGTCTGTACTGGGAGGGGACCACGGGCTCCAGTTTGGACTGGGACAGGTCCCATTCTGTACTGGGATGGGGCCAGGGGATCCAGTTTGGACTGGGACAGGGCCCAGTCTGTCCTGGGAGGGGGCGAGGGGATCCAGTTTGAAGTGGGAATGATCCCAGTCTGTCCTGGGAGGGGGCCAGGGCATCCAGTTTGGACTGGGAATAATCTGTGTCTGTCCTGGGATGGGGCGAGGGGATTCAATTTGGAGTGGGAATGATCCCAGTCTGTCCTGGGAGAGGGCCATGGGATCCAGTTTGGACTGGGATTGATCCTTGTCTGTCCTCCGTGGGGGCCAGGGGTTCCAGTTTGGACTGGGTCAGGGCGCACTCTGTCCAGGGAGGGGGCCAGGTGATCCAGTTTGGACTGGGAATGATCCCAGTCTGTCCTGCGAGAGGGCCAGGGCATCCAGTTTGGACTGGGAATGATCCCAGTCTTTCCTGGGAGGGGGCCAGGGGTTCCAATCTGTATGGGGCAGGGCCCAATCTGTCCTGGGAGGGGGCCAGGTGATCCAGTTTGGACTGGGACAGGGCCAAGTCTGTAGGGGGAGGGGGCCAGGGGATCCATTTTGGACTGGGAATGATTCTAGTCCATACTGGGAGGAAGCCAGTGTATGCACTTTGGACTGGGAATGAGCCCGGTCTGGACAGGGAGGGTGCCAGGGGATTCAATTTGGACTGGGACAGGGCCCAGTCTGTCCTGGGAGGGGGCGAGGGGATCCAGTTTGGACTGGGACAGGTCCCAGTCTGTCCTTGGAGGGGGCCAGGGGATCCAGTTTGGACTGGGAATGATCCCAGTCTGGAATGGGAGAGGGGCCAGGGGATGCAGTTTGGACTTGGAATGATCCCAGTCTGGACTGGGAGGGGGCCAGGGGATCCAGTTTGGACTGGGAATGATCGCAGTCTGTCCTGGAAGGGGGCCAGGGGATCCAGTTTGGACTGGGAATGATCCCAGTCTGGACTGGGAGGGGGCCAGGGGATGCAGTTTGGACTGGGAATGATCCCAGTCTGGACTGGGAGGGGGCCAGGGGATCCAGTTTGGACTGGGAATGATTGCAGTCTGTCCTGGAAGGGGGCCAGGGGATCCAGTTTGGACTGGGAATGATCCCAGTCTGGACTGGGAGGGGGCCAGGGGCTCCATTTTGGACTGTGAATGATCCCAGTCTGTCCTGGGAGGGGGCCAGGGCATCCAGTTCGGATTGGGACAGGGCCCAGTCTGTACTGGGAGGGGACCAGGGGATCAGGTTTGGACTTGGAATGATCACAGTCTCTCCTGGGAGGGGGCCAGGGCATCCAGTTCGGACTGGGACAGGGCTCAGTCTGTCGTGGGAGGTGACACGTGGAAACAAACTTCACAACTCACACAGAGTTATAAAGCTGACATTGGTTTATTTCGGCGCCGGGTGCAAGGGGATTTCTCCTCCTAACATGCACACCGGGTTAAAATCATGACAGGTATTTAAAACAGTTAACAAAGTTAGTTATGCCTCCTCGTTCTACCTCTTAATTAACTCTTGGTTAATACTTTTCTTAATTCATCTTAAAGTTACAGTTCTCTTTTAATTCACCACATATGCTCAGAGAGTAGGGGGCTAAATTGGGTTGGGGCTTTTCTAACCAGGAGGTGTGTTCCTTAGCATTAGAATGAGATTATCATGAGACAGGTTAACTCTAGGGCACTATTTTGGCAGTCTTTTCTATATTTCTACGATTCGTCCTTGCGCTAATCATTATTGCTAGTTAGCAGAGAGTCAGTGAAGACAATCTTTATCATCAGAGAATCAGTGGAGACAGTCTTTATCTCGAATATGTCTAAGTACCCGGTGCAGTTCTTACAAAGTATCTTCTCTACATTTTTCTTTCTTACTTTTAACCCTTGTTTCTCACGATGCCCTGTAACATTGTAAAGTTCCCCCAGGATCTAGTAAAAATCCTCCAGGATACTCTCTTTTTGAATGTGAGGTATTGTGGTTGAAGTTCTTATTTTTAATTAGCTTAAGCAGGAATGTGTTCATTACTTGTAAAACATGCTCTGGAAGCTAGGCAGTATGCAGAGCTGAAAAGTAAACCCTCATCAGAGAATGTTCTGAGGGCCCCACAAGCTGTACCACGCACTTTTCAGAGTACTAGAAGTTGGGAAACTATTTGTCAAAATCGATGAAATACTGCCCTCTTCGGATTAAATTTGGTCTAGGGGTAGCTGCACTTGCAAGGAAAGAAAAGAGATCTGAAGAAAGAATAAAGGGACAAAAGATGCGGCTTGGCAACTGGGTGAACCTTCTACAGCGGTTGTTCATTGGGGAACCTTCATAATTTCTGAGTGGCAAATACAGTGACCCCCATCAAAGCGAGAGATATGGGTAGCCTGAATAAGAGCAACATGCAATGTACCGGTGTATTTTAGGATAATAGCGTAATGAAAAGAAAGGTGCCATGAAATGCAAGCAGCAGGTGGATGCCTGAAAGTAAGCAGGCGGTGGTTCTTGGTGTAATTAAGCAATGGAACTTCTTGCTGCTCAGTTTTGTGCATACTAAGCTTTTGAAACGTTCAAAACCAAGGAATCCAAGCCCCCAAAAGAAAAGCACATTGGAGAGCTTTCACACACACAGACACATTCAGGAAGTCTCTGAGCTGCAAACTGCTGGGTGAGCGTGCTGCAAAAGTACCACCATTTGCTTGCCTCTGTCTTATGCCCTTTCCTAGGTATTCTCCCCTGGCAGCTCTCACTGACTCACTTCTAGTACCTTCAGTGCTCACCTTAGTGAAGTATTCCTCCATTAATGGCAAAACTGACTTGCACACTCGCCACTAGGTAAGGCATTTTGCAGACCTACAAGCAGAAAAGGGTTCAAAAATAAGATGAGTAAGATGCGCTCATACAGAAATTTGTACACGCTGAACCATTTGTCTGATTAGTTTGACTGTTTTTATGATAACTTCCTCACGCAGAGTTGCACACAACATTGTTCCAGCTGTAAGTCACCACACACTCTGAAAATCTGATTGCTTTTCAGACCTTTTACGAGAAAGATGGGCACAGCAGGATCTGAACCTTCATTGAGCATCTGCACAGCTGAGGGTCCAGGACATCGCTTTACCCTTTCACAAGATGAGGCCTAATCCTTCTCGCACGTCCTGCAACTTCTGCTGCAGAGATGAAAAGTGCTCTTGTTCATCCCTTCCTTTTTTTGACCCTTTGAGACTCCCGTGGAGAGAACTGAGGAAGTCATCCTTATGCTCCCATCCTGGTAAAACCCACAACTCCATTCAGCTTTCACACGTCTCAAACAAAATGGAAATCACCATCTAAGGAAACTGCTGCTTTCTCTCCACCATGGTGGACTGACGTGGATGCCACTTCCATTTTGACACAGTTTTACAAGTGAAAGAGTTCTTTAAAATGCTGCAATTCCTTCAAATGCATTGTAAAATACTTCTGGTATAGAACATCTTTAAATACGTTCAGTGTATGAACAACACAAATCTTTTTGTACTGAAATATTTTATTTGTATTTCTTTAATTAATGTTGAATTGTAAAAATACTTGTACGTAACAAAATTTAAAAATGTACAAATTGTGTCACATGTTAATACCTGTCAATTGCAGTGCGTTTTTGTGCAGAATGCATAAAACAAGATGATCTAGTATTAATGTACACAGTTCTTAATTGTATGCTATAAATTTAAGTGTATGCAAAACTCTTCACACTAGAAGGAAAAAAAAAAAAAGGATTTTTTGGCAAGTAACATTGCGAGTTACATGCTCCATTGTGTCCTTAGGTAGGTACCCTGTTGCGAGTGAGAGCAGAATCTACATCCCAGAATTTTTAGAGTAGATGTCGTGGTTTAAGCCCAGCCGGACTAATCACCACACAGCTGCTCACTCACTCCCCTTCCTCAGCTGGACAGGAGAGAGAAAATATGAAGAAAAGGCTCGTAGGTCGAGATAAGGACATAGGGAGATCACTCACCAATTACCATCATGGGCAAAACAGACTTAACTTGGGGAAATTAGTTTAATTTATTACCAATCAAAATCAGAGTAGGATAATGAGAAGTAAACCCAAATCTTAAAAAAACAACACCTTCCCCCCACCCCTCCCTTCTTCCCGGGCTCAACTTCACTCCCGATTTTCTACCTCTCCCCCCGAGCGGCGCAGGGGGACGGGGAATGGGGGTTGCGGTCAGTTCATCACACGTTGTTTCTGCCCCTCCTTCCTCCTCACACTCTTCCCCTGCTCCAGCGTGGGGTCCCTCCCACAGGAGACAGTTCTCCACGAACTTCTCCAACGTGGGTTCTTCCCACAGGCTGCAGTTCTTCACGAACTGCTCCAGCGTGGGTCTGTTCCACAGGGTGCAGTCCTTCAGGAACAGACTGCTCCAGCATGGGTCCCCCGCGGGATCGCAAGTCCTGCCAGCAAACCTGCTCCAGCGTGGGCTCCTCTCTCCATGGCTCCACAGGTCCTGCCAGGAGCCTGCTCCAGCATGGGCTTCCCACAGGACCACAGCCTCCTTCAGGCATCCCCCTGCTCCAGCGTGGGGTCCTCCACGGGCTGCAGGTGGATATCTGCTCCACCGTGGACCTCCATGGGCTGCAGGGGGACAACCTGCTTCACCATGGTCTTCACCACGGGCTGCAGGGGAATCTCTGCTCCGGCGCCTGGAGCCTCTCCTCCCCCTCCTTCTTCACTGACCTTGGTGTCTGCAGAGTTGTTTCTCTCACATATTCTCACTCCTCTCTTCTCCGGCTGCCGCTTCCCAGTTTTTTCCCCCTTCTTAAATATGTTATCACAGAGGCGCTACCACTGTTGCTGATTAGCTCAGCCTTAGCCAGTGGCAGATCCGTCTTGGAGTCGGCTGGCATTGGCTCTATCAGACATAGGAGAAGCTTCTAGCAGCTTCTCACAGAAGCCACCCCTGTAGCCCCCCCCGCTACCAAAGCACTGCCACGCAAACCCAATACAGTAGACGTGGTATAAAAGCTTACTTGCAAAGGAGCCAACCTCAGTGGCATGGTTTGGATCACTTACAGTGACTGCTACACTCATTTATTAATATGACCTACAAGAAAGAAATACGACCTTGCACTTAGCTACATTTCTTCATGAAGTGGGCACTTAAGAAGGTCTTCTATGGCATGTTAGAATGACTAGTTCCAAAAGCATGAACAAGATGTTTTGTGGCCAAATGTTGTCAGGCTAAACCAAAACATCAAGCAGTTTGGTTTGCTTTTGTACTGTGGCGTGAGCTGCTATGCTTATAGACTACACTAGAATATTGAGACGTTACATTATGGAACGTATATGTAGATGACATGTGGCTGCCTAAAATGTTCCACAAAATATTCCAGCACTAGCTGCTAGGGGAGATGGGAAGAAGAAAGTGTCCGTGTTTCCCAAGGCCATTCCTGAAATATATGCCATGCAATTTAAGCGGCTGTCTTATTCTTTAAGGACGTCAGCTTTGCGATTTTTCATTTGGGAACATCTGCACTTTTGAAGTTCTGACCACTATCGGATATCATAGGAAACTCAGAGGCCAAAATTCACCCTCAGCAGAGTTTCATGGGGCCCAGATGAGTTGCTGGCACGTATGGTGCCTTGTGGCAGCTCCCCTGAAACCAGGGAGGAACAGTATTAAAAACCAGTCCTTGGTCTCTCGGCATTTCATCGGACGCCATGCTGAGAACAGAATTGCACTGGCTCAGGGCAGGGTCGACAACGAATATAGATCTGGATGCTCTGGGTTGTGGCCACTCAGGTCTTGAAGGCTGATTTGCAGGCTCAGGGATCCAACCTCATCTCTGGGCAACCCACTCCAGTGCTTCATGATCCTCACAGGGATTTTGGTTTTGATCCCTTACCTCCAGCCTGAACCTCTCTTGTTTCAGGAGGTGCCGCCGTCTCTCACCCTCCCACCAGGCAGTGCTGGGAAGAGCCTGTCCCCATCCCCTTGATACCTTCCCCATAGGCACCGGGGTGTGCTGTGAGGTGCCCCGATGCCTCCTCTGCTCCATGCTGAACCAGCCCCAGCCCCACAGACCATCCTTGCCTCCCCTGAGCCCCTCTGCTCTGTCAACGTGTCTCCGGGACCCCACGTGGGATGTAGTGCCTGCATGAGGCCTGGTGGGTGCTGAGCAAAGGGGATCACCCTTGTGCCCTCCAGCTAGGGCAGAAAGAGAGCAGAAAACCCTGATGTCACCGAGTCCCCGAGCGATGGGTTCTGTTGTCAGCGACGGATGGGCTGTGTCACCTAGCGATGGTGACCAGGCGACCCTCGCTGCTCCTATGCGGGGACTGAGTCCCACTGAGCTGGCTCATGCCCACACTCCAGCTGAGCAGCTTGTGAGGCTGGAGTGCTGAGCGAGGCCTTGGAGCTGGTGTCCTGACTGGGGAGCTGTTGCTTACAGCTCTCTGTGCCTGACCCCAGAGCCGTCAGCAGATTATCCCCGGCCCTGCCAGCTTTAGGCAGCCGGGGCACCCAGGAGACGCGCTCGAAGCAGCAGCGGTGAGCTGGGTGGGGAAACCTCACCCTGGGGAGCTGGGAGGGTTTCCTTCTTGAGGGACCTGGGCATTTCTTCCACCCCTCGCCGGGCCACCCAATGACCGTGGCCTCTCTTCCTTTTCCAGCACAACACCCGCTGCTGCAGCGCCAAAGGGAGGGAGCAGTTCATCACCCCCGGCTCCCCCCGCCCACCGCAGTGAGTGGAGAGCATGGCCATGGAGGTAGGCGACCGCTGTCCAGTATGCCTGGACAGCTGGGATGATGCTGCCTACGTGATGCCGTGCCTCCACCAGTTCTGTTACGGGTGCATCCTGCGGTGGGCTCAGAGCAAGCCCGAGTGCCCCCTCTGCAAGAGGAGAGTGCAGTCCATCGTGCACTCGGTGCGGGCAGATGATGACTTCGAAGAGGTCATCATCACACCATCTGGGTCGGCATCACCATCACTTAGCACCCGCCAGGCAGGAGGAGCGCCCAGGCAGCCAGCCACCCAGAGCCCCCCGCGCCCTGTCACACCCCAGCCGCGGGCGGTGGAGTCGGGGCCCAGGCCTCCAGTGGGCGGCCTCCAGCCCGACACCTGGGCCTCCCTCTTCGACGAGCACCCAGCTCTCCTCCAGCGCTTTCTGCCCTGGCTGCAACAGCAGCTGGGGCTGATCTTTGCGGAGGAGCCCTCAACGGCAGCTGTGCTGGAGGACCTCACCCTCTCCGTCCTGGGCTTCTTTGGGCTGGACGAAGGGGTCCTGGTCCGGCTGCTGCAGGCCAGCCTCCAGGATCGCGCGGCGACGTTCGTACACCAGCTGATCAACGTCGCCGTGCAGCGCTGCAGCAGGGAGGCCCACCGTCTGCTGGGCCTCGAGGACGGCCATGCCGTCGAGGAGCGGGAGGGCAGCCCTGCGGCTGCCCCTCGGCCTGCTGCCTCCCGAAGGGGGTCTCCTGCCCCTGGCCCAGGCCCCTCCGGCAGCCCTGCGGGAGCCGGCGAAGAGGAGCGCCCCGGCACCTCAAGCGCTGCTCTTCGTGGGGGTCCCAGCAGCCCCCCCGACGCCCCCGTTCCCACCCACGGGGAGCAGGAAGAGCCGCAGGAGGATGCGGGTGAGGCTGGGGCAGGTCCCTCCACTGCCAGCCGGGGCAGGGACCGCTCCCCTGGAGGGCCTCGGCGAGCCCCGAAGAGGAGGGCCGGCAGCTCCCCGGACTCTTGCCAGCCACCCAAGAGGCCACCCCACCGGCCCAACTAGGACCAGGCCCCAGGAGCTGCCGAAACCAGGGCCGGGCCAGCAGCTGGGGCGCGAGCCGGCCTGCAAGTCCATCAGAAGGCCCCAGATCTATCAATCCAAATAAACTGCCCGCAGGCAAGTGCGGCCCAGCTCCAGGCCTGCATCTCTGCAGCTGGTCCCCGGACAGATGTTTCCAGCCGGGGGGTCTCCAGGGCCAGCCCGTGCCCCATCGCTCATCACCCCAGGCCCGTCCTCCTCCTCACCGCACCCTCTGCCCCACGTCGCGGGGCTCCGCTCTCCTACCAGCCTGCGCTGCCCGGGGCAGCCTCCCTACGGCGGCACCCAAATCCTCCTCCTGCGCCGAGTCACCAATGGTGCTGCTCTCTGCATCAACCTGGGGTCGTACCCTGCCAAGGCATCAGCCCCAAGAACTGCAGCAAGGGGAAGCGCAAAGCCCTGCACCTGGGGAGGGACAACCCCCGGCACCAGCACTGCGGCAGGCTGCCTGGCTGGAAAGCAGAAACAGCCCTGGAGGTCCTGGGGGGCACCTACTTTTTTGGAAGTAAAAAGTTCTACTTCAAGCTCAAGCTCTGAACACCAGAGATGCTTAAGAATCTCAGTTTTCATTACGAGGAAATGTTTTTGATCCTTGTGACTGCAGAGGAAAAGCTGAAAAGAAACAAAGAGGAGCAAAGCAGAGAGAGTAAGTAAACAAAACTCCGGGTTTCCCCACTTTCTGACTCTATAGCACCAAAAAACCCCGACAAACCAAAGCCAGGGAGTTTGGTGACCAATTTTCTTGAATTCAATTGCAATTTTGCAAATTTTGCAACTTGCAATTTGCAAATTTTCCAAATTTCAGAGCAGAGGTTATGTAGCACCTGTTCAAAACACGAAGGCTATTAAAAGGCTATTAAAAGGCTAGCTCTATCCTGAAAATTTTTTTTTCCCACAGTGGACATTTGGGCAGCCTGATGGATCACTATTCAAAGTCTGCATGAGAGATCCTTGGTCTTGTACGCACTTCTAGGCTCGTTGTAATACTAACTACATGGGCAATTACCTAAAGGCTATGTACCTCAGGTATCTCAGGGACATCTCAGGTACCTCAGAGAAGTAGGACATGAACTTGACGTCGGGGCCAACACACACAGGGCTGTTTACATTTCCCTGGGACTGCAGAACATTTCTGGAGAGTCTTACCTGCTCTTTTACCCACACAACTTTACCTATGCTTTATGGTACATACAAGACCCTGCCTGCGGCAAAAAAGTCCACAAGTTAGTATAGTCACGGAATGTTGTTAAAAATGTAAGCAAGCTTGATGAACATACCAAAAGTCCAGCTTGTCAGTAAAATATTTCTAAACTGCAGAGTGGAGGCCACATCATTTAGAAAAGGCTCCCAGACTGCTCAAGTGTTCCTGAATCCTAGATTGTCACACAAGGTGTTTCAAGTATTTGTAGTAATCATGGCTGAAACTTCAAAAAGGAGACCGGTCGATGTTACGCACATCAGATTGTAGGGATCTTGTGTGATCTTCATAAGTCCTCCTCGATGACCGTTTCAAGAGATGGCAATTGCTGGTTGCCTGAAATACGCTAACAAAGTTAATAACACTGACGCTAGAAAGGTTTTTTTCCAAATCTTAGTACGTGCTTGTGCATGATGTTGTTTGAGACTTCAGGGTGCTGTTCTAAATACTGAAAAAATGATAAATAATGCAAAGTTATGAATCACCATGTATTGCAAATGCCAGAAAATCCTGAGGTGAAACCTGGCTACCTGAGAAGGTACACAGTGTATTGCCTGAAACGTGTGCATGTTCATCAGACTGCTCAAACCTGTGGAGGATTAGATGATGGTCTCAAATTCCATGGGACCACAAAAACAACGCAGGCAGCGAAGAAGAGCATGTTGGGCGCATCTTACAGATGCACAATACTTAGCATACATCCATAATACACATACGATACCATACGAATTAACTGTTTGTTTCCAACTTTTTGGGGATTTGCCAGGGTACAAAAACAATCTAGACAAAATTATGACTCCAAGTTTTAAAAAAAAAAAAATGTGTCAAATTGCTTCCTGAATTCGTTTTCTTTCATTTGGTTTTTGGATCCTTTTTACATTTCTAAACTTCCAACTTGTTTTTAATTGCCAGTGTCTTTTTCATTCTACTGTCACCCTGGCCACATTCTTTACTCTGGATGAACTCCTCTGCCCTGACAAACTGCACAATCTTTTTCACTCTTTACTCCCTTTTTCTTTTTTATATTGTTCTGGGCCTTTGTATTCTGGTGAACTCCAATATGGTATTTTTAAAAGTTCTCAAATTAAATGGTGGAATTGTAATTAGCTTATTAACTCCCAGTCTCTGTCTTAAAACTCATTATTAATTATAGTAATGTCTTTTATACCTCTGAAATAGCTAATCTATTATTCCCCCCCCCCCCCCAGGAAATAATATGGGCTTGCACGGGGCTGTCACTTTGCACGTGGCTATGCACGTGGCTTTTGACAGTTGCTGGAGGACTAGTGTTGCTGCTTGTGTCTCTGAAGACCTTTTTCCCATCTTTCTGGGAAGATCTGATCTACTTCTTGAGGCGCAAGAGCTTAAAAGCAAGAGCAAAGAAGTGGGCAAGCAGTGGAATTCTCTCCATAATTGACCTGTTCATGCAGAGAGTGGGAAAGATTCCCCACAAGCTGTTCCTCATCTCCGAAGGGAAGGTGAACACCTACCAGGATGCGGACAGGAGGATCAGCAGTGTAGCGCAGGTCTTCCTACACTCTGGGAATCTGAAAAAAGGCGACACAGTGGCCCTGCTGATGGGTAATGGACCTGACCTCATCTACGTCTGCTTCGGGCTGGCCAAGCTGGGCTGTGTGGTGGCTTTTCTCAGCTTCAGCATCCACCCTAGATCTCTCCTGCACTGCGTTAATACACGTGCAGCAAAAGCAGCGGTGATAGGAGAAGGTAAGTTCTGTACTGTGTTTGACTTACTACTGACTTTCTACTGCTTCATGCTTTTGCTCAAAAACAGGAAATCAGAGCCATTCCAAGCTGCAAGCACTTCCTAGAGACATACACATATGCTGGATAAAAAAGAGGGGAAAGCGATAGTCTTGTTTAAATATCAAATGCATAAGCACCAAAAATATGTGGAATTAATTAGTGTAATAAAGGACTCAGATCTGAAACTCTCCAATGTACCAGCAGAAACAATCATCCATCAGCAAGAGAACAGCCTGGGCAGATGCTTTAGCATCATCTCATTGCTGTTTCTATTTATTGGCTTAGGTAGCTACAACTCCACTGACTACAGGGAGACTCAGATTCCCTTTGTTAGTGGTGATTTCCTTCAGCTCAGTATTTTCACATACAAATTTATGGTTACTTCAGAACTCTTTTAAAGTGGTGGTCCCAAGGTAGCGCTGCTTGGAGCAGAGTACAGCATGTTGAGCTGCAATTTTGGCCCTCTTACTGGCGTATTAGGTAATACTGGGCAATTTATTCAACCTTTCTACTCCTCTTTTCCCATCTTTCATACAGGTTGGCAATACTTCCATAACTCCATATGAACCCGTGAGGGCTCATTAGTTGGTATGTGTACCAAGACATAAAACAAATGTTCTAACATACCGACTAAATGAAATCCTGTATATTAGCATCACCAAGTAGGAACAGGGAGTTCCTCAGGACACATACCAGGATGTATGACACAGGTGCAGTTTCTGCTACTAAGTAAATGGACTGAAATCTAGGACTGCTAGGAAAGACCCGTAACCATATTACGCTCTAGGATAAATGTTTTCTCTCTCTTCTGCTGATCCTGTCGTTTTTATTTCAGCTGAGACTGTTCAGTCTTCTTGACCTCACTTTGTGTGTACTTCCCAGTGTTGTCCTTGCCTTCAAGGACAGAAAAACCCACCTTTAAAATACATTCTTCACAAGGGAACAGCAACAGCAAAATCACACATCTCTACTTCCATTATTAGAAATAAACCAAACCGTTCCTCTGCCTGACCCTCCCTCCTAGCCATTAGCTTCCTGTTTTTCTTGCTCTCTGACAGGCCATTCATGCTTTCAGACAACCTACTCCATAGTCATGTGGTCTCCTTTACAGCTTCTTTAATCTTTTCCTCCAGTCAGGGTGAGAGTCCAATCCTTCCATAATGTGCCAATGTACCATACGACCGGCCCAGAATTATGTCCTCCAAACACAGCAAATGAAATGAAATATTTAGTATGTGAACGGAACAAAGTCTCTAAGCTTAATTAATATATTCTAATCAGGTGACATAATGTAATCTCTTAATTATTCAGTAAAATGAATTGTAGGGAAAAAAGTAATGGCCTACAGCTTTTCTAAAATCCGAACACCATCATTATGCCTCAGAGAACATTCATACAGTGATAGAAGATCCTTCTTATGAAAAATTAAATAGTACACAAACAGGAATGCAGCACACCCATGTGTATTTAGCAACCTTTTTCAAAAGCTGTTCAGCTTGTGATTTTGACTTTTAGAAATGAAAGGCTTAGTCCGTGTGATTTAAGTTGTTAGCCAACAGTGTATATGCCTTCCTGTATTCATGTAGTATTGCCTACTTCTTCAACCCATTAGGCAGCCAGAGGCATATAGTATAGTGTCCTTTTTCAGCATTTACAGTCTGTAACAAGACTGTCCTCCGAGGTTTGTATGACTAAGCTTAAAAAATGTGTTTGTCAGAAAATACTCTTCAACCTAATGAGGCCTTTGTACCTACTGCAGAGAACATACGACAATGTGAGAGAAATGCTATGGAAACATTTGCTGTATACTGAATGTATTGGAGTTAGGAGTACACAGCAACATCACTACACTTCTTCCATTACACTGAAACAGTCGTTTCAACAGAGTAGTCCTTTCCTTTGGTACAACGCTCTGCCTTGCTGCTTATGGTCCTTTTAAGCACATAAACTAACAGAGCGTAATTGACTGCTTTTGCTTTTAACAATTCACTCTCCATACAGTCAGCAAACACACTGCGTTCTAAGGTGCAACGTCCGATTCCCTTTCAGTCAGATGCTTGAAGATAGCTGCAAAGCTGAGGAACTACAGAACAGGAGACCTGGGACATCCAGGAGACAGAAAGGAGGCTTCAGCTGTATGTGTGGGCATGCAGTCACCAGTGAAACACTACGGGTGTGGAGCTTCAGGAGAGCATCTGCTTGGATAAACTGAGTATGTTCAGATTACCCACGCAACCTTCCTATGAGTGATGCACAGGGGCAGAAAGGATCTAACCGAATACAGGACACTAATCAAAGTACAAAATCAAAAAGTTGGTAAGAAAATATCTGTTTACTTATCATTCAGATGCTGGAAAAAGCACTGGTTATACACTTAGCTAAATTATAATGTTCTCATGTCTTTTATAGGTAATTTCTCAGTACTTACACAGAACAACGTCCACTGTATGTAGCTGAAGTCAGATTAGATTATTTCCTTTCTTTGCTTGCCTTACACTTCTCTGAAGCTGTCTTCTGTGCCTCTCTGCCTCAATCAGATAAACTTCTTAACCTATTCCTATTAACGAGACAGTAGGGTGAGCTTCAAAACGGAACTTTTGCTGCCTGCTGATTAGATTGCTTTTAGCAAGGGTAGCATGTTGTGTAACTGAAAAAGCTGGCAGATGACTTGGAAAACAGAACCTTCACTTGAATTCTTAGTGAATGTTTGGGCTCACTGTGTTTGGAAAGCCTTCCTGTTTGTCATTAGTGCTGTGGTTGCCTAAATACTGGAAGATAGTTAATTGTGCATTTCAATGCCGTTGACTACTGTCTTAGCCTTTTGTGTTTTACTTCAAGCTCAGGCTCTGAACACCCAGAGATGCTTAAGAATCTCAGTTTTCATTACGAGGAAATGTTTTTGATCCTTGTGACTGCAGAGGAAAAGCTGAAAAGAAACAAAGAGGAGCAAAGCAGAGAGAGTAAGTAAACAAAACTCCGGGTTTCCCCACTTTCTGACTCTATAGCACCAAAAAACCCCGACAAACCAAAGCCAGGGAGTTTGGTGACCAATTTTCTTGAATTCAATTGCAATTTTGCAAATTTTGCAACTTGCAATTTGCAAATTTTCCAAATTTCAGAGCAGAGGTTATGTAGCACCTGTTCAAAACACGAAGGCTATTAAAAGGCTATTAAAAGGCTAGCTCTATCCTGAAAATTTTTTTTTCCCACAGTGGACATTTGGGCAGCCTGATGGATCACTATTCAAAGTCTGCATGAGAGATCCTTGGTCTTGTACGCACTTCTAGGCTCGTTGTAATACTAACTACATGGGCAATTACCTAAAGGCTATGTACCTCAGGTATCTCAGGGACATCTCAGGTACCTCAGAGAAGTAGGACATGAACTTGACGTCGGGGCCAACACACACAGGGCTGTTTACATTTCCCTGGGACTGCAGAACATTTCTGGAGAGTCTTACCTGCTCTTTTACCCACACAACTTTACCTATGCTTTATGGTACATACAAGACCCTGCCTGCGGCAAAAAAGTCCACAAGTTAGTATAGTCACGGAATGTTGTTAAAAATGTAAGCAATCTTGATGAACATACCAAAAGTCCAGCTTGTCAGTAAAATATTTCTAAACTGCAGAGTGGAGGCCACATCATTTAGAAAAGGCTCCCAGACTGCTCAAGTGTTCCTGAATCCTAGATTGTCACACAAGGTGTTTCAAGTATTTGTAGTAATCATGGCTGAAACTTCAAAAAGGAGACCGGTCGATGTTACGCACATCAGATTGTAGGGATCTTGTGTGATCTTCATAAGTCCTCCTCGATGACCGTTTCAAGAGATGGCAATTACTGGTTGCCTGAAATACGCTAACAAAGTTAATAACACTGACGCTAGAAAGGTTTTTTTCCAAATCTTAGTACGTGCTTGTGCATGATGTTGTTTGAGACTTCAGGGTGCTGTTCTAAATACTGAAAAAATGATAAATAATGCAAAGTTATGAATCACCATGTATTGCAAATGCCAGAAAATCCTGAGGTGAAACCTGGCTACCTGAGAAGGTACACAGTGTATTGCCTGAAACGTGTGCATGTTCATCAGACTGCTCAAACCTGTGGAGGATTAGATGATGGTCTCAAATTCCATGGGACCACAAAAACAACGCAGGCAGCGAAGAAGAGCATGTTGGGCGCATCTTACAGATGCACAATACTTAGCATACATCCATAATACACATACGATACCATACGAATTAACTGTTTGTTTCCAACTTTTTGGGGATTTGCCAGGGTACAAAAACAATCTAGACAAAATTATGACTCCAAGTTTTAAAAAAAAAAAAATGTGTCAAATTGCTTCCTGAATTCGTTTTCTTTCATTTGGTTTTTGGATCCTTTTTACATTTCTAAACTTCCAACTTGTTTTTAATTGCCAGTGTCTTTTTCATTCTACTGTCACCCTGGCCACATTCTTTACTCTGGATGAACTCCTCTGCCCTGACAAACTGCACAATCTTTTTCACTCTTTACTCCCTTTTTCTTTTTTATATTGTTCTGGGCCTTTGTATTCTGGTGAACTCCAATATGGTATTTTTAAAAGTTCTCAAATTAAATGGTGGAATTGTAATTAGCTTATTAACTCCCAGTCTCTGTCTTAAAACTCATTATTAATTATAGTAATGTCTTTTATACCTCTGAAATAGCTAATCTATTATTCCCCCCCCCCCCCCAGGAAATAATATGGGCTTGCACGGGGCTGTCACTTTGCACGTGGCTATGCACGTGGCTTTTGACAGTTGCTGGAGGACTAGTGTTGCTGCTTGTGTCTCTGAAGACCTTTTTCCCATCTTTCTGGGAAGATCTGATCTACTTCTTGAGGCGCAAGAGCTTAAAAGCAAGAGCAAAGAAGTGGGCAAGCAGTGGAATTCTCTCCATAATTGACCTGTTCATGCAGAGAGTGGGAAAGATTCCCCACAAGCTGTTCCTCATCTCCGAAGGGAAGGTGAACACCTACCAGGATGCGGACAGGAGGATCAGCAGTGTAGCGCAGGTCTTCCTACACTCTGGGAATCTGAAAAAAGGCGACACAGTGGCCCTGCTGATGGGTAATGGACCTGACCTCATCTACGTCTGCTTCGGGCTGGCCAAGCTGGGCTGTGTGGTGGCTTTTCTCAGCTTCAGCATCCACCCTAGATCTCTCCTGCACTGCGTTAATACACGTGCAGCAAAAGCAGCGGTGATAGGAGAAGGTAAGTTCTGTACTGTGTTTGACTTACTACTGACTTTCTACTGCTTCATGCTTTTGCTCAAAAACAGGAAATCAGAGCCATTCCAAGCTGCAAGCACTTCCTAGAGACATACACATATGCTGGATAAAAAAGAGGGGAAAGCGATAGTCTTGTTTAAATATCAAATGCATAAGCACCAAAAATATGTGGAATTAATTAGTGTAATAAAGGACTCAGATCTGAAACTCTCCAATGTACCAGCAGAAACAATCATCCATCAGCAAGAGAACAGCCTGGGCAGATGCTTTAGCATCATCTCATTGCTGTTTCTATTTATTGGCTTAGGTAGCTACAACTCCACTGACTACAGGGAGACTCAGATTCCCTTTGTTAGTGGTGATTTCCTTCAGCTCAGTATTTTCACATACAAATTTATGGTTACTTCAGAACTCTTTTAAAGTGGTGGTCCCAAGGTAGCGCTGCTTGGAGCAGAGTACAGCATGTTGAGCTGCAATTTTGGCCCTCTTACTGGCGTATTAGGTAATACTGGGCAATTTATTCAACCTTTCTACTCCTCTTTTCCCATCTTTCATACAGGTTGGCAATACTTCCATAACTCCATATGAACCCGTGAGGGCTCATTAGTTGGTATGTGTACCAAGACATAAAACAAATGTTCTAACATACCGACTAAATGAAATCCTGTATATTAGCATCACCAAGTAGGAACAGGGAGTTCCTCAGGACACATACCAGGATGTATGACACAGGTGCAGTTTCTGCTACTAAGTAAATGGACTGAAATCTAGGACTGCTAGGAAAGACCCGTAACCATATTACGCTCTAGGATAAATGTTTTCTCTCTCTTCTGCTGATCCTGTCGTTTTTATTTCAGCTGAGACTGTTCAGTCTTCTTGACCTCACTTTGTGTGTACTTCCCAGTGTTGTCCTTGCCTTCAAGGACAGAAAAACCCACCTTTAAAATACATTCTTCACAAGGGAACAGCAACAGCAAAATCACACATCTCTACTTCCATTATTAGAAATAAACCAAACCGTTCCTCTGCCTGACCCTCCCTCCTAGCCATTAGCTTCCTGTTTTTCTTGCTCTCTGACAGGCCATTCATGCTTTCAGACAACCTACTCCATAGTCATGTGGTCTCCTTTACAGCTTCTTTAATCTTTTCCTCCAGTCAGGGTGAGAGTCCAATCCTTCCATAATGTGCCAATGTACCATACGACCGGCCCAGAATTATGTCCTCCAAACACAGCAAATGAAATGAAATATTTAGTATGTGAACGGAACAAAGTCTCTAAGCTTAATTAATATATTCTAATCAGGTGACATAATGTAATCTCTTAATTATTCAGTAAAATGAATTGTAGGGAAAAAAGTAATGGCCTACAGCTTTTCTAAAATCCGAACACCATCATTATGCCTCAGAGAACATTCATACAGTGATAGAAGATCCTTCTTATGAAAAATTAAATAGTACACAAACAGGAATGCAGCACACCCATGTGTATTTAGCAACCTTTTTCAAAAGCTGTTCAGCTTGTGATTTTGACTTTTAGAAATGAAAGGCTTAGTCCGTGTGATTTAAGTTGTTAGCCAACAGTGTATATGCCTTCCTGTATTCATGTAGTATTGCCTACTTCTTCAACCCATTAGGCAGCCAGAGGCATATAGTATAGTGTCCTTTTTCAGCATTTACAGTCTGTAACAAGACTGTCCTCCGAGGTTTGTATGACTAAGCTTAAAAAATGTGTTTGTCAGAAAATACTCTTCAACCTAATGAGGCCTTTGTACCTACTGCAGAGAACATACGACAATGTGAGAGAAATGCTATGGAAACATTTGCTGTATACTGAATGTATTGGAGTTAGGAGTACACAGCAACATCACTACACTTCTTCCATTACACTGAAACAGTCGTTTCAACAGAGTAGTCCTTTCCTTTGGTACAACGCTCTGCCTTGCTGCTTATGGTCCTTTTAAGCACATAAACTAACAGAGCGTAATTGACTGCTTTTGCTTTTAACAATTCACTCTCCATACAGTCAGCAAACACACTGCGTTCTAAGGTGCAACGTCCGATTCCCTTTCAGTCAGATGCTTGAAGATAGCTGCAAAGCTGAGGAACTACAGAACAGGAGACCTGGGACATCCAGGAGACAGAAAGGAGGCTTCAGCTGTATGTGTGGGCATGCAGTCACCAGTGAAACACTACGGGTGTGGAGCTTCAGGAGAGCATCTGCTTGGATAAACTGAGTATGTTCAGATTACCCACGCAACCTTCCTATGAGTGATGCACAGGGGCAGAAAGGATCTAACCGAATACAGGACACTAATCAAAGTACAAAATCAAAAAGTTGGTAAGAAAATATCTGTTTACTTATCATTCAGATGCTGGAAAAAGCACTGGTTATACACTTAGCTAAATTATAATGTTCTCATGTCTTTTATAGGTAATTTCTCAGTACTTACACAGAACAACGTCCACTGTATGTAGCTGAAGTCAGATTAGATTATTTCCTTTCTTTGCTTGCCTTACACTTCTCTGAAGCTGTCTTCTGTGCCTCTCTGCCTCAATCAGATAAACTTCTTAACCTATTCCTATTAACGAGACAGTAGGGTGAGCTTCAAAACGGAACTTTTGCTGCCTGCTGATTAGATTGCTTTTAGCAAGGGTAGCATGTTGTGTAACTGAAAAAGCTGGCAGATGACTTGGAAAACAGAACCTTCACTTGAATTCTTAGTGAATGTTTGGGCTCACTGTGTTTGGAAAGCCTTCCTGTTTGTCATTAGTGCTGTGGTTGCCTAAATACTGGAAGATAGTTAATTGTGCATTTCAATGCCGTTGACTACTGTCTTAGCCTTTTGTGTTTTACTTCAAGCTCAGGCTCTGAACACCCAGAGATGCTTAAGAATCTCAGTTTTCATTACGAGGAAATGTTTTTGATCCTTGTGACTGCAGAGGAAAAGCTGAAAAGAAACAAAGAGGAGCAAAGCAGAGAGAGTAAGTAAACAAAACTCCGGGTTTCCCCACTTTCTGACTCTATAGCACCAAAAAACCCCGACAAACCAAAGCCAGGGAGTTTGGTGACCAATTTTCTTGAATTCAATTGCAATTTTGCAAATTTTGCAACTTGCAATTTGCAAATTTTCCAAATTTCAGAGCAGAGGTTATGTAGCACCTGTTCAAAACACGAAGGCTATTAAAAGGCTATTAAAAGGCTAGCTCTATCCTGAAAATTTTTTTTTCCCACAGTGGACATTTGGGCAGCCTGATGGATCACTATTCAAAGTCTGCATGAGAGATCCTTGGTCTTGTACGCACTTCTAGGCTCGTTGTAATACTAACTACATGGGCAATTACCTAAAGGCTATGTACCTCAGGTATCTCAGGGACATCTCAGGTACCTCAGAGAAGTAGGACATGAACTTGACGTCGGGGCCAACACACACAGGGCTGTTTACATTTCCCTGGGACTGCAGAACATTTCTGGAGAGTCTTACCTGCTCTTTAACTGACTGAATGCTTCATGTGTTCTTTCTCTCTCCAGGACTTCCCCTGCCTCCCTGCCTTCAGGGAAAATACACCAGAGTCTACCGACTCATTGGAACAAGTAAGTTTATTTCTGACCACGCAGAGATACAAATCTGGATATACGTGCAGCAAAATGCCCCTTTGTGAAACCTGGTGAAAAGAACGCAAAGGAGAAGTAACACAGTCACATTGCAAGCAGTTACCTCTTACTTTGACAGAGGGCCTTGGCAAAAAAACCCCAAACCAAACCATGCCAAAACTTCACCGTTAGTCGATACTGTAAGAAGAATACAAAGGCTTTGCTGAGACTGCCAATTAAGCATGCACTGGGTAAGATGGGGAACAACTGAGTTGTATGCATTTACAGCTAAATCCCAAGTTATTCATCAGTGTATGAATAATTATTTTCTCCAGCGTGCCTTGAGTTTGTCTAGATTTAAGAAAATGCTTCACTGTCCTGAGCAGCTCCTTCTTATGGAGTGTGTTATAAATTCCTGGGCACGTAGCCTTTGTGAATGTTTTGGAGAATCCTGAAGTCCAGTAATCAGAAGCAAGCGAGGTGGTACCGCCAGGTTACTGCAGCCAAAAGCAGGTATCAAGCTTGTCATTCCAGGCATAGGGGAGGTCATGGCAGTATGGCTTCTGGACTGCAGCTGACTGTATGCCTGTAGTCTCACTCAGAGAGACACATACTCTTTCTTAGGAGTCACTCTTTCCTAATATTCCCTCCTTTTCTTCTCCATCTATATATCCTACGTTTTTCCTTTCATCTCCTCTCTTTAGCTTGTATTTAATGTTTCTGCCCCATAGACAGTACCTCGCTCAAACAATTCTGAAACAAGGAATTGGTGGGCCTTCCTGTGCACATTCAAGTGTGAAAAGGGTGAACCTAAATTAATCCTGAAACAACTCTGAAGACCAAAACTCTTTCATGTAGCCTGCTTTAGTCTTTTGTCTGTTTTAGAACAGGGAGTTTTACTTACTACAATTAAATCCACAAGATAAATAGAGGGACATTAAACCATGATTTTTTTTTTCCACTGTCGAATAGATGGGTTAGTTCTGCTGTACGCAGGTTCACTGTACGCAGCAGTAGTGTCTATCATTCCAATGCAGCTTATCGGGTCTGTAGTTGTTCTTATTTTAATAATAAGCATATAAATTCTTTAACTTGGCAGATTGATTGGGATCAACAGAGAAAGACTTTCTTTTTCATCTCTTGGAAAATAATGTTGCTGTCTGGCTGATGAGCACTAGCTCTCCTTTCCAGCATCTTCACACTACGCCAGACAAATTAGACAAGGTGCCAGATCACCCCGTTCCATCTCACCGTAAAGTTTTCAGTAACACAAGAAACACTGCTTCATGTATCTTCACATCGGGAAGTACAGGTGAGGATGTGTGCTAACAAAGTACAACTGCAGCTCTCTGAAAATTTAGCTGGTATAAATTTAGCAACAAAACAGGCGCACAAAAAGACAGAACTTGAATTTTTAAGCCAAGATAGGGAGAAATTCATTTAGTTAAAAGCATAGTACACTTTAAACCATTTTTGTCTTGGCATAACAAGGGCGTAATTCCAGTTAGTGACCTTTCACATAGCTATTCCATGGCTGAACTTTATTTCTTAAACATAAGGCCAATAAAGTCAGTCTCTAACAGCTGCTCAGATTCCATAGTGACAGAATTTCACAGGTCTATACTAAAAAGAAATATGGGCAGTACAAGTGCTTGGGCCTTGGGAGAAAAGTGTTCCTCTGAGACTGACCTGAATAATGAAGCTTCACCTTACTTCCCTGGGAAGCAAAGGGGAATCCTTCCTCTTGTCAAGCCAATCAACTTTGTAAAAGTTTTTCCTATTGCAAATAGCAGCCGAGCAGCACAGCGGCTCTTCAGAAGCTTTCCCATTCTCGCTTTGTGGCGAGGGAACACTGTGTGCGCGGTCGGTCTGCACTCGCCTGTGAAGGGTATGGACTTTCTCCCACAGACACAGCAGATGAGAGGATTTAATAGCCTTACAGGCAGAAAGACTAAAGAAGCTGAGAGACTAAGGAGATGTACTCATGAGGTAAAGACTAAAGGACGGGACAGACAAAGACTCAGAAGAAAAGACAATTCTCCCTCTACCTTCCAAACATAATTCTGTTTGCAGCAAAATTATTAATGCAAGCAGTACATTTATAATTATTTGCTTTTCTCCCATTGACAGGTTTCCCAAAAGCCGCTATCATCACTCATCTAAGAGCTCTATCTGCCTGCTTAGCATTTACTCAGTGTGATGCAGTTTCTCAGCATATTCTGAAGCTCACTCTTCCCTTGTACCACATGAGTGCTTCTCGGCATCAGTGGATGCACTGAATTAGGCAATCTTTGCCTTCTAGTGAATTTTCATTAACTTGAGAATGCTGTAACATTCTGTTGTTTGGCAAGTATCTCCGTTTGGTGAGTAACTCAAATATTATGTCTACCAATAGACTTGTGTCATTTTCTCATTTTTATCACCTTCTACGGTCTGCAAACAATATCTAAGATACATGCCTAGTTTTTGAAGCTTAGAACAGATGCCAATCGTTACATAGATCCACCATAACATGACTTGAGGTCTGCGTATTGCTCATACCACTGCGTATGTTCTGCAGGTTTAACTTAGAATCATATTTGTATCCTGTACCAAAAGTCTAAAAGGGCATTCACATAGGCATCTCGGCAGTCAGGCTTGATTTTTAGTGTCAGAAGGGACAAATGCATTGCGGAAGCTTTAACTAACCTTCAGAAGAAGGTCAACTAAATCTGTGTTGGAGCTTTTTGAGTCACATATTTGAGTAACACCTACAGAATTGGATTCTTTATATTAAAGGGAAGGAAAGGAAGAACGACGGAGCCTCCCCTTTGGATTCTGATAAGGGGGGTTATTTGTAGAGAGCTAGCAACCAGGTGTTTTTTCAGGTATGTCCTCCTGTCCTGTCCTTAGAGTCTTGCCCAGATGCTGGTTTTTGGTATGCTAAGTATACACCTGGACTGTTTTAAAAGCCATTTCAGTGCTTTGTTTCTTAGGGAACAGCATGGGCAGGCATGCTGGGCTACAGCAACTGATCCCAAGACTGCTGCTGCCTAACCAAAACACAAAAGGGATAGGAAAAGGCACCTTAAAAGTGCAAGGAATACACCCCTCGTGTACTCCCCACAGGATGACCTTCTGCAACAGGTCAGGAGAGTATCATCTGCAGAGAGCAGGAAAGGGCCCCACATTACATCTTCTGAAAGTTTGAGCAGACTGTTTTGTGCTGTTAGGGGATGCCGAGAGGCATTCGGCAGTTTTGCCTCTCCCTAAATACTGACAAATTGCCTGAAAGGCACAAATTTGACTGCGAACAAGATGGGAACCTAACGGAGAAAGCACACAGAGAGAGTATACATTTAGAGAGAAGTGTAATTTTTAGATAGTTTAAAGAATTGAGGAAAGCTATTTTTTCACTAATAGGTTACTGTACTAAGTAAATGTATCTTCAAATGCAGTTAGCATAGGTTATCTACGGTGCCTCAGGACAGCAGTGCCCTCTTCTCGGAAAAACCTTTGGAACAGACTTGTCTTTATGGTTCCATTAGATGGAGAAAATCTATATGGAGCTCTAGGGTCTATATATGTGGAAGCGATTAAACCTGTTTGCATTTATGTGTTCTCTGACTAAAGCTTTTTTTAGCTAGCTTACTACCAAAGATACTATCAGTACTAACTGATGAACATCTACACATGTGTAAATTCTTATTAAAGCAGATAAAAACAATCTTAGAAAAAACCCTCAAAATTACAAAAAAACATATCGTTACTTTAAAAAACATCTTAGGGGAGGATAATAGGATGAATGCTGAACTCACAATTTTCTGAGTGGACAGATAATTCAGTCCCTTCTGAAAAAACCAGATGTGTCTTGAGAAAGAGTTCATCCTAATCAAGAGTGACAAACAAAAATATGAAATTCTCATGCAAAATTGGATTTAAGATCAAATCAATCTTGAAAATTTTTCAGCAGTCCATACGTAGGCTCTTTCTAATATAACTTGCAACCATGGTTGACTGATTTTGTGAAAACCAGACAGGCTGAGAGTTGTTCTTCTCAACCTCCCTGACTTGACTCTAGAAGAAGAGCAGGGGCCCAGGGACAATGATGCATAGAACCAGTGTACTCCGAGGCTCTGAGATAGTAGGTTTTTCACTTGACTTTTGCTAGCTTTATTTCTTGTTTGCAGAAGGATATTAGGAAGAGGTTTCTAAGAGCATGCAGGGAGTGATTTCAGTTTTGCATTATTTGTGCTCTGGTTTGGTTTGAGGTTTTTAGGGGTTTTTTGGTTTTGTTTTTTTTTTTTTTTTCCAAAACTCATCTTTCCTTGTAGAAAAATCTGACTTTATTAAAATAACATCAAGGGATCATTTAAACAGAAAATCTCAGCAATCTGTATTCATAACACACATTTAAAATATTTAGTACCTGTCTTTATTGAACTTTTAATCTTATCATTACAACTTTTTAAATAATTACCAAGACAAATTCATGCTAGCTATTCAGTTTGAAGCAATCCCACCTGGTAATGACTGAACATTATTACCATCTGGCAGCTATTCGGTGCCTGTGTGAAATGACTTGGTGGTCTAAGCGTGGATCCTGTCCTAAGTGCTGCCAAAAGAGAGAAGGAGCTGGCAAACTTATTAGCAGTCTCAGCTCAGAAGCCAAAGACTAAATGATCTGGGAGCTGTGGAAATGGAGTAGCAGTGTGAAGAGGAAATCAGGCATGTTACAGATCATATTACAGATCAAGACGGAAAAACAAGAACTGAAAAGTGGCCTGTTTCAGCAAGAGAAGTGAAAGAAAATGTTGGCTACATTGAAAACACCGTACAAGTAATAACAGTGCTTGAAAACAGTGTGTTTTGAGCTTTTCCCTTAATGTAAGCCACCTTTTAAATGAGATTATTTTATATACCACTTCTGCTCTCGTACACTGACTATCGTGTGTAGACCAACTTGTTCATGAATTGGCATTTGAGTCACTGCTGTACAGCAAATGCTTACACAGAAAAATAACACAGGAAGGCGTTTAGCGTATTTGTATTTAATGTCTTAAATGAAGTTTAACAGCTGGAAATGAGAGGAGAGCCAGTACCATAAAATCAGCCAGCTCTCTGCAGAGCATCGCCAAGTGTCCCATGAACTAGAGATTTTGTGATCAGCTGCACCAATGAAAGTTAAAGAACATTCTTATTTTGAAACAGAAACTTCCAAGCTCGCATGTGGCTTTGATAGAGAAATGAGTAAGAAATAAATGCTGCATTTAGACTGAGATTTCACTGTACCTGTGAATCAGATCATTCTGTCTAACTGAAGACATTCCATAGTAAAATGGTATGATTCATTTTACTCAGTAATTGCATCCAATTTTCACTGACACAGGCTGAAATGGAACATTGCATTTTACTTGAATTACTTCTTTGTTAGGATGTTATGCAAATCACTGCAACTTTCAAGCATCAGAAAATGCATCTGGTGAATGAAGGATTTAATCCAGAAATTATAGCTGAACCTCTGTACTTCATGCATCAGCCTGCACATTCCGATATTCCTTGGACAAGAGAGCTATACAAGAATGTGGTTTCCGGTGAAATACGTTTATAAAGCATATGTGTGGATGTGGCATTGTGGCATGTAGCTTGATGGACATGGTGCTGTGTGGTGTTGGGTGGGTTGGTTTTTGGTGTGTTGTGGCTTGTTGTTGTTGTGTGGTGGTTGGCTTTTTTTTTTTTTTTTTTTTTTTTTCCAGGTTGGACTTGATGATCTTACAGGTCTTTTCCAACCGTAGTGATTCTGTGATTCTGTGAAATAAAACTACAATACAGAAAGTAAATGTCAAGTATACTCCTGCAATCATTTCAACAAAAGCCAGGATGCACTATTTGTTCTAAAAACACAAGATAATTTGTTCTAAAAACACAAGATAATCAAATTAGTCTTAATGTGATAGAATTTACCTCTTCATAAGACAGAGCCACAATAGTTATGTGCATTGTGTAAGCTGCGCTGCATCTGCTCATATTACTTCCAGTGCTCACACATGCAAATTTTTATTTTACACTTCTCACCGATTCAAATTATTTTTGCCTAAGCCACCAGTATCTTACCTTAGCTGAATATTTCACTCCTTTAGATCATCATACTGATTCTGCTTTTAGAACGCATAAATGAGTAGATGAATAATGTCATAGGCAATAATAAAATATAAAATGGGCAGACAGAAACAGAAGCAAAATACTGCGCAAGCACTGCATGTAGACTTCAGTTCAATGTCTGTTAATTATATTATGTAATATTTATTGCAATATTTTATGTGATGCTCAATTTCAGATTTTTATGGAAAATAAACATTCTATGTCAAAGTACAGTTGTAGTATTTAGTGGTCGTGATTTTTCACAACTTACACCACAACTAACACAGATTAAACTCTCCCCAAAAGTTCATCCCCGCTGACACATGACCTCTTCCTTTACTTGCTGATTGTCATATTCCTGAAATAGAGTTCTCATGAAAACAGGGCAGAAATGACTATAACTTCCAGCTTTTGCTGGAAGTGAACACCCAGAACCTGTTACAAGGTGAGGTGACCCCTGAGGCCTCTCCTGCCCACGCCCCTGGGGGGTCCCTCACCCTGGAGCCAGGCCTTGGGCTGACCCATGGCCTTGTGAGGAGTGGGGCCCGGCTGTTCCCCCCGCGCTGAGTTACCGGGGTGCCTCTGCCCGCCAGTGCTTCGCTGCTTTTTGTTTGTGCAGATTAGCCTTTAATCACGTCACCTAACATTCTAGGGAGTTCCCAGGCGTGCCTACAGATTTTATAGGATGATAGAAAAGCCATAGTCATACCAGCTGTAGGAATACTATTGAGTGTGTTTGCAGGTAAGAGAACATCATTATTTCTTGGTCTAGGCTTTTTTTTTCTAGTTGTCTCAGTGATGAACGCTGAACGTATTGGTTTAAGTCTTTACATGCTCCTGTGTGTGAGTGTGCACAAAGCCCTGCCTTCTTCAAATAAACCTAGGGCTCTGTCAAATTGAAACATAGTTGAAAGGCTTTCTGTTATGATTTCTTTCTTAAACCTTTGAGAGGAAAAATGTTAAGGGTGACTCTGACATATCCGACTGCCTCTTGTTAAGCTTTAGGTCTTGTTACATCCATCTGTGCTGGATCTGAGAAGCAGAAAATGTCTTCAGGGGTTTCATCTCAGATGCCCCAATTCAAAAGCCAGTTACGGGAGGCGTCTCATGAGGCCTTGCTCCACCAGCCCAGAGGACTGCTGGAAGGGAGGTGCTCCTTAAAACGAGCCATGAAGGAAAGGTGATGGAAATCCTCCTCGTGCAAAAGGTCTGTCTTATCATGAGAAGTTGTCAGGTGAACGGTGGGGATGACTTGTTCAAGGTTGACTGAGGAGAAGACCGTCAGACAGTTACAGGATTGCCCAGCTCTGTGGCTCAGGGCTGACCCCTCAGCAGCAGGTGGCCACAGCTCTCATTGCATGGCCCTGCATGGGCCTTACGCATGCATCACTGCCCTCCTGTAGTGACATTCTTCACGCTTCTGTCACCATCTCCATCAACTACTAATGGAAGTACCTCTTGGTAAAGTTAGTGTCAAGAAGTAGAAGAATCTGGTCGTTTTTCTGCCTTTTTCAGTGTGAGATGTAGTTTGGGGTATTCCTAATGAAACCTTGGGTTGTAAATTGAACAAGCCACCTCTCATGGTCATCACAGCTTTCCTCACATAGTAGAAGTGATAGTACTCATCCTCCTTGCAGAAATACCAATGTGAACAAGATCAATGGTAATAAAAGAAGTGTATCTTGAGTTCCCTTTGGCTTCCTGTGGATAAATGCCATCCTCCTGAAGGAAATCTTTTAATATCCCTCCAAATGAGGTCACAAATGGAACGGAAAGAGGAGAAAAACTCTCCTAACTAGATTTTAATCCCAGGACATGCAAGGTCAAGCTTGGCTGCTTCTCTGAACCAATGTTGAAATAAAAGGTGGGGGTTTTTTCATGAAACACTAAGTTTATCTGAAAGGTTTTGCCGCAATAATTTTTTCAAAGGCTATTAAGCTCAAGTTGTCCACAAGAAAGGTGTGGCGGAGAGGAGCTTTAGCTTTGAAAGCTGGTTGGCTGGGTTTTTTTTCTGAGGGCTACTTCTTGGTGCCGAAGTGGTTCAAGGCTTACCTGCCATGAGTTGCACCACTATCAAGTCATGAGACTTACAGAATAAACTTGCCTAAAGGAGGGAGAATTCCCTTCTTAGCTCAACATACATGGTTCAGATTAATATGTTCTTATTTCCTTCTTTCTTTCCCTAGGAATTTTCCTCTGGCAAAATTGAATGCTTCAGTGGACACTGTTTGAAATCAATGAGAAAAAACATGCCGCCCTGTTCAGACTCTAGCTTTGACAAAAGCATGGAAATATTAAGTGAAAATGTCAATTGAAGACACTTTACGAGGTATTGTATTTCTAGATGTCCAATCCCTGTTCAATTCATAGAATTAAAAGGAAAAGTGAAAGCATGCACAATGAGTCATGTCATGATAAATCTACAGCTAAAAATCTGCGGGGCAGTATGATTATGTTAATGTCAGTGTCAGTGTCTTAGAACGAGAATCACTCTTCTTAGTCAAAGTCTTCTGCTTGTATAAAAAACGTGCATCTTTTCCCAACTCTTTTGAGATCTCTCCTCCGCTTTGGTTACTGAGATGTTATTTGCACTATTGAGACTTCAAGATTAGCCGGTTAGGAAAGTTGCGTCCTTACCGAACTGTCTGCATATGGTACGCAGCAGACTTGGGACCTGAATCCTCAGTGTGGTCCACAGGCTTTTCTTTGCATGATGTGGAGCACTGGATTACAAACTTGGTCAGGTTTCCTAGTCTTGATGGGGAACAGTACAATACAAGACTTCTATACAATATTCTAATACAATAATTCTTTTCTTCTTTCTCTCCTCTGTTCTCTTTCTTAATGTAGGCGGTTGGCAAAGCCAAAGTCAGACCAAAAAAAAATAAGAATATAAAGAAGGTAAGTAGTGGTAACTCCCTAGGATTCCTTTTTACTCTGGTTTCTGAGAAGGATTGTGTTGGGTCACTCCATCTATTTAACTTGGCCACAAAAACTGCTGAACTCATCAACCCAAAGCAGCTGAAGTTGTGAAAATAGATAGTGAAAAGATAGTGAATTTCCTATGAGTTTTACGAAAAGAGGTAGGTGAGAATAGGAGGATATGCTATTAATTCCTGTCAGGCTTGGGGAGAACACAGCTTGAATTCCAGCCTGCTCTTAGGCACTAGTGCCTGAGAATCTGTTCCTTAGCTCAGGTTTCTTTGTGACACGGATTTTCTGGAGTCTGCAGGACACAAATTAATTGAAAATCGTTCTTGCAAATAGGAGGTAATATTTGAGTTAAAAAGTAATTCAGTCATGAGGCGCACAAACCCGCTGATGTGGGGAAGGTGTCACTGAAGTTCAGTGATTCACCTTGGAACTGAATCACTGTGCTGAGTACACAAGCAGGCTTGGTGCTGTGAGGCTGCTTGCTGGCAGCTGGGAAAATGTGTTATTTCCAGGCAGCGTCCTGCCAGCCATGGATGGGCTGAACGCAGGAAGGGGCCTGAAATGCGCTTTGTGTGTAGTAATTCAAGTTCTAATTGTGCACTACTTCCTCACTGACCTCTCTTAACTGTTTTAATGATAGTGCAAGTAACAGACCCGTGGCAAAGGATGCTGTGTGGTAAATACTGGGCAGATCGTTTTTAAAGCAGGCAAGCGTTTGAGTTCTTTGCTATTTGGGAGTTTATCTTGAGACGTTTCTTATCTTCTAGAGCTTTTGTGTCAGGATGCAGAAAATGAGTGATGCATGCTTAAACAATGGACTAAAACCACGCATCTTAAGAAGAGACTTCCCACATAAATATTTTTTTAAAAAAACTATTCGATACAATTTGACATGGATGGAGTAAAAACACCTTAGAGAGAGGTATTTGTTGCTTTCACTTTTCCAGAAAGAAGTAACTGGAATGAACTTGCTTCCTGCATGGAACAAAAGCTGCGTGTTTGTTTTCATCAGATTGGCTTCCCAGTCTATTAAAAAATTGCTATACAAGTCATGCTTTTAGGTAGGTAGTTTAAACATAATTAATTTAAGTTGAATGCTGTGGTGATGACAATAACTTCCAATTCAGTATTTAAAGAAAAAATCAAGCCACTGCAGATTTTTTTACATTTTACTAGAGCAACGGTGAAATAAAGGGACTAACGTATTTTCTGTCTCAAAATATTTTATACATTAATGCATTGTAGTCACCAGAACACTGAAGACCGGAGCTGATGCAAAAGCTGCACAACAAGTCCATGAAGAAAACGGGGATTTGGAGGTCCGCTGAAGCTGCAGACTTCAACAAAGTCGTTACACCATTACAAATCAATCTGTTTTGTTCGACAAACTTATAACAAAGTAAGTGGGTTTTTTTCATGATCTTACAAAGCTACTAAAATGAGCCTTACTAGCAAGCCTTTCTGCTATGGCATAATATTGGCTAGGGACTTTCTCCTTCTTTTGACAACAGAAAAAGGTATTGTTATTCCTGGCAGCAAGAGCTAAATGTATTCAGTGGTCAGGCTGAGACTTCCCTACGTGCCCTTACGTATATGGTACATCCGTGTGACAACTGCTGGGCTGCAGGTGCCTTCCATAGTAGAGTTCCAACAGGGTGGTGCAGCTTGGAACTTCTGGGTTGTTACTGGCAACCTCTGCTAACATTCCGTGGTCGTTGATCAGGTAGGGTCTCCTCCTCGTCCTCTGCCTGCACTGGTATGTCCTGCTCGCAGGAGCAGGCAGTGCCCCTGTGCCGTAAGAAGAGCCGGCGGGGAAGACGGCCGGCCTGGCTGAACAAGGAGCTTATGCTGAGGCTCGGGGAAAAAAAGAGAACTTACCACCTCTGGAAAAAGGGGCAGGCAAGTGAAGAGGAATACAAGGACCTCGTTAGGTCATGCAGGGAGGGAATTAGGAAGGCGAAAGCCCAGCTAGAGCTCAACCTGGCCACGGTCGTGAGTGACAACAAAAAAAGCTTCTATAAATACATTAACAACAAAAAGGGGGCCAAGGAGGATCTCCATCCTCTACTGGATGCGGCGGGGAACATTGTCACGAAGGATGAGGAAAAGGCTGAGGTACTTAATGCCTTCTTCGCCTCAGTCTTTAACAGCCACACCAGGTATCCTCAGGGTATCCGTCTCCCTGAGCTGGATGACAGGGATGGAGAGCAAAATAGGCTCCCCATGATCCAGGAGGAAGCAGTTAACGACCTGCTATGCCACTGGAGACTCATAAGTCTATGGGGCCTGATGGCATCCACCCAAGGGTGCTGAGGGAGCTGGCGGAGGAGCTTGCCAAGCCGCTCTCCATCATTTATCAACAGTCCTGGTCAACGGGGGAGGTCCCGGATGACTGGAGGCTTGCCAACGTGACGCCCATCTACAAGAAGGGTCGGAAGGAGGATCCGGGGAACTACAGGCCTGTCAGCCTGACCTCGGTGCCGGGGAAGGTTATGGAGAGGCTCATCTTGAGGGCGCTCACGGGACACGTGCAGAATACCCAAGGGATCAGGCCAAGCCAGCACGGGTTCATGAAAGGCAGGTCCTGCTTGACCAACCTGATCTCCTTCTATGACCAGGTGACCCGCCTAGTGGATGAGGGGAAGGCTGTTGATGTTGTCTACCTGGACTTCAGCAAAGCCTTTGACACTGTTCCCCACAGTATTCTCCTAGAGAAGCTGGCGGCCCGTGGTTTAGACAGGTACACTCTTCGCTGGGTAAAAAACTGGCTGGATGGCCGAGCCCAGAGAGTTGTAGTGAATGGGGTGAAATCCAGCTGGCGGCCGGTCACAAGCGGAGTCCCCCAGGGCTCAGTTTTGGGACCGGTCTTGTTTAATGTCTTCATTGATGATCTGGATGAGGGGATAGAGTGCTCCCTCAGCAAGTTTGCAGACGACACCAAGTTGGGAGGGAGTGTTGATCTGCTTGAGGGTAGGAAGGCTCTGCAGAGGGATCTGGACAGGCTGGATCGATGGGCTGAGGCCAACCGGATGAAGTTCAGTAAGGCCAAGTGCTGGGTTCTACACTTGGGCCACAACAACCCCAGGCAACGCTACAGGCTTGGGGATGAGTGGCTGGAAAGCTCCCCCGCAGAAAAGGACCTGGGGGTGTTGATCGACACCCGGCTGAATATGAGCCAGCAGTGTGCCCAGGTGGCCAAGAAGGCCAACGGCATCCTGGCTTGTATCAGAAATGGTGTGGCCAGCAGGAGCAGGGAGGTGATCGTGCCTCTGTACTCGGTGCTGGTGAGGCCGCACCTCGAATACTGTGTTCAGTTTTGGGCCCCTCACTACAAGAAAGACATTGAGGTGCTGGAGCATGTCCAGAGAAGGGCGACGAAGCTGGTGAGGGGTCTGGAACACAAGTCTGATGAGGAGCGGCTGAGGGAGCTGGGGTTGTTTAGCCTGGAGAAGAGGAGGCTGAGGGGAGACCTCATCGCTCTCTACAGCTACCTGAAAGGGGGTTGCAGAGAGGTGGGTGTTGGTCTCTTCTCCCAAGTGACTAATGACAGGACTAGAGGAAATGGCCTCAAGTTGCGCCAGGGGACGTTCAGGCTAGATATTAGGAAAAAGTTCTTTACCGAGAGAGTAGTGAAACATTGGAATAGGCTGCCCAGGGAGGTGGTAGAGTCACCCTCCCTGGAGGTATTCAAGGAGCGTGTGGATGTGGCATTGTGGGATGTAGCTTGATGGACATGGTGCTGTGTGGTGTTGGGTGGGTTGGTTTTTGGTGTGTTGTGCCTTGTTGTTGTTGTGTGGTGGTTGGCTTGCGTGGGTTGTTTGTGTGTGGTTTTTTTTTTTTGGTTTTTTTTTTTTTTTCAGGTTGGACTTGATGATCTTACAGGTCTTTTCCAACCGTAGTGATTCTGTGATTCTGTGATTCTGTGAATTATTGTTAATACATTGATTTGTGTAAGGTGTGGGGCTTTGTACTTCGCAGCAAAACTGTTTAACCTGTTTTTTGGAAATAGGTGCTTGTGGCTGCTTAAGACTTCCAGGTCTGAGAGCATGTGCGGGAGGATGTATTTGGAAGGTGTTTCATGTGTAAAGAATTTGGGCACAGCCAATGTTGAAATTTGCCACTGGTGTCTCTGTTTTGGGATTGCCAGTTGCAGAGAGGTCTTCATACCAGAGCATCTTTTATGTACTTGCCCTCTAAATGAATTTTCTTAGCATCAGAACTGCCTTCACTTTTAATTAACTTTTCTTCCATGCTTATGAATGTTCTTATAATGCTTGGTTGAGTTAAGATACTGAGGAAAGTTGGATAAAGCCAAAGTGAAGTAGTCCCAGTGTTTCTGCCTGTCTGTCCATGGCTTAATTCTCTTTGTGAAGCCCAAATGGACATTGTTTTCAGAAAGGTTTGCCAAGTGTAACAGCAGTGGGATGTTTTTTCCAGCATGTATAGTCATGGAAAACCAGTACAAAACTTAGATTACAGTTAAGAGAAGAACAAGCAGCCTGTTGTCTGAGGAAGGCTGTGAACTGAAAATTACTTAATGCTGTCATGCAGAACAACTTAAGTGCTATTATAAACTGCCATAATTTCTTTCTGTTGTCTTACTATGATCTTTAGAATTCTTATTTTTCTCTTGCTTAAATGGATTTTTTTTACTGTGCTCACCGAGAGGGAAAATAAACCTGAAAACAGTGTATTTTTGCAAATCTCAAATGCTTGTTCTTAAATCTATAAAAACCTTGAACATTTGATCTAATTTTTAAGTAGTGAGAGCTTGCATTTATGTATGTGCTGTGTTGACTGGTGTGGCTATTCGTAAGTGCTAAGAGTTGTTAAAGTAAACCCAGTTTAATGCCTGCAGTGACCTTTTTCCTTTATTTACTCACAGACATTAAATAGAAAACAATTTGAACACGTATTTAACTATTTAGGAAGTTTAAGCTCATTTGTAAGGTTTTCTGCATTCACTTGCCATTGTTATAAAAGCAAAAACCTTCTAGCTGCATCCTAAGTTAGAAAGCGCTTTTCTCTTTCTCCTTAATTCAAATCAGGTGTCTTCCACTAAACTTTCGGAAAGACGATTTGAAGGGAATTCACAAGGATCGAATGAAAATTGGAGCACGTCTGGCTGACGTTGATCCAATGCAAACAGATTGTTCAGTAAGTATTTTTAGTTCATTGTGTCAGTGAGATGTTTCCAGTGTTTATGAAAGCTTTCAATAACGTGCTGTCTACAGTTACCTTGGTTTACAGTTTTCTCTCAAGCAGTTTGAAAATTGCCCAGAGCATTTCCTTTGTGCTGACATACAATTTCTGATGGAACCTTATCAAGGTTGCAGCTTTCTTTAACATATAAAATGTGTTCTTTTGAATTTCTCTTTAGGTACGGTTTGATGGTGTAGGTGGTCTTTCTGACCACATTTCAGCTTTAAAAGAGATGGTCGTTTTTCCTTTGCTTTACCCAGAAGTCTTTGAGCGATTCAAAATTCAACCTCCAAGGTAACAGACATTGTTTCATAGAATCATAGAATGGTTTGGGTTGGAAGGGACCTTAAAGATCATCCAGTTCCAACCCTCTTCCATGGGCAGGGACACCTTCCACTAGAGCAGGTTGCTCAAAGCCCCATACAACCTGGCCTTGAACACTTCCAGGGTTGGGGCGTCCACAGCTTCTCTGGGCAACCTGTTCCAGTGCCTCACCACCCACATGGTGAAGAATTTCTTCCTTATAGCTGATCTCAATCCACCCTCTTTCAGTTTTAAAGCCATTACCCCTTGTCCTGTCACTACATGCCCTTGCAAAAAGTCCCTCTCCAGCTTTCCTGTAGGCCCCTTTTGGGTACTGGAAGGCTGCTCTAAGGTCTCCCCGGAGCCTTCACTTCTCCAGGCTGAACAATGCCAACTCTCTCAGCCTGTCTTCATAGGAGAGGTGCTCCAGCCCTCTGATCATCTTTGTGGCCCTCCTCTGGACTTGCGCCAACAGGTCCCTGTCCTTACGTGGGGGGCCCCAGAGCTGAACGCAGTACTCCAGGTGGGGTCTCATGAGAGTGAAGTAGAGGGGAAGAATCACCTCCCTCGACCTGCTGGTCACCCATTTTCATGAGAATATTCAACTGAGGTATCAATATGTTTCCATGCTTCAAAATTTTCAGGAGTGTTGATGGGGTTTTTTAGCAGTAGTAAAAAGTAATTTCTTAAAAATGGATAGAATCCAGAATATATGTAGGATCAAAGATGTACTGTGTGGGGAGAATATACTTTGAAAGTGTCTCGCCTTTAAAAGGCAGGGTTGGAGTGTTTTTGTTTTGAGTTCTACGTACAAGTCAACTTCATTAGTTTATAAGCAGGAAGAAGGAATTACCTACTGGTAGTCAACTGTAATTTGTTTCTTGGAAGTCCAGTTGTCTCTCCCACCGACTCTCTTTTTTTTCAAGTGCTCAAGTATCAAGTTTACAATTGATAGGACTTGCAACTAGAACCTTGCAGCGTTTGTTGTACTTAGTTATGAAATGAAATTATTAGTTAGCTTTACATATTCTTGGTCAGCAAAACTCAATCATGGTATATTGAAATACGACTTTTAATCCTTTGCTTTCAGTAACTTTAAAAGTATTACAAAGAACGACAACAAAATCTGTGTTTTGCTTCTTTATTCATTTAAATTCTTTTTGAAACAGCAGTGTATTGGCTTTTCTAGCTGATGGCTATATTTATCTGATGGCTATATTTATCTGATGGCTATATTTATATATCCCAGCTTCAGACTTCCTCCTCATTTATCATCAGCAATGGGAGACCAAGTCCACTAACTTAAAGCTTTTTACGGGAGAATTAAATGCTTTACTATCAAATCTTGCCTTTTGTGAAAACAAGAATGAATGTGCCGTGTATCATTGAAGAATGAACTGGTGATTCATAAGTTAGCCCAGTCTTAGATTCTGTGCTGAAGTTTGTTCTTGTTTGGCTCCACTGTGCTGTAACCACCCCTGTTAGTTTGTCAGCAGTTTTGGAAGTGTTGTTCTGGGACACTACGATCATTTCTCAAGGTTCTGTACATCTGCATGATCCTCTTTATTCATGTTGTTTACTGCCTTGTTGAGTTGTGTAGGAACACAAAACTTCCATCTGGTTTGACTTTTCTCACGCTTCAGCTGTTACCGCTCTCTTACACGTGAAGTGTAAGCTAGAGAGAAGAGTTGTGTGTTGTAGGGATGAGGGTTGTAATAGGTACTTTGCCATGATGTTTTTTTCTTATGTGAATCTTTGGTATTTTTAATTGCAGAGGCTGTCTCTTCTATGGCCCTCCAGGGACTGGGAAGACACTGGTTGCTCGTGCACTTGCTAATGAATGTAGCCAAGGTGACAGGAGAATAGCCTTTTTTATGAGAAAAGGTGCCGACTGCCTGAGTAAATGGGCGGGGGAATCTGAACGACAGCTTCGTTTATTGTTTGATCAGGTAAGGTGGAAACGTGCCATGTGTTCTGTCCGAGTTGTAACTGTAGTTTTCTGTGGTCAATATTTTTAAGAACTCACTCTTTTTTGGGTTTTGTCAGTTCCTTCCACTGAAACGGGATTGTCAGTGTTTCTTTTTTCAGTGGGTTTTTTAGGGGCTTGAAATCTTGAGATGTATTGGGAAAGATTAATAAAACAAATGAGAGAACCTCGCAAAGCAACACCCCCCCCCCCCCCCCTCAAACAGCCACAAAAAAGGTTTCAAGAGGCAAGAGACGGTGGCTTTAGATCAGAGGGAAACAGATGCAGGCTGCAAGCATGGTCATTTAAATTCATAACAGAAGCTTGCTTCCAGAACCTGTAATTGAATTAAGTCCTGGCTCTGTTCTCGGTGGTTGCCAAATAGCTGTAAAAACTACTGGTATGATTTGTTTCCTGTCACCCAGTCTCAGTGGGTTGACATAGCTGCTGTCTTCTGTTACTCGTGCCACTTACTCCGTTAGCTCAATTAGTAGAGATCCCTGATGCTAGTTGGAAAAATCTAGCTCCAGTGACTTTCCAACCATGACGTTTCTCTCTTTAAAATTGTGCTGGTTTACTTACGTCAGTATTCCTGTGTTTTCATTCTAGGCCTACCAGATGCGACCTTCAATTATTTTCTTTGATGAGATAGATGGTCTTGCTCCTGTGCGGTCCTGTGAACAAGATGAAATCCATAGGTAGTACATTTTTTGTACCTACATAGAAGCTGCTAGATCTTTGTGAAAAGAAGACCACAACCTATTTAACTTCATGTGACACATTCATTTGTCCTGAAAACTAGTAATTCAATGCTACTAAACTTCAGATGGTTTTTAAACAATAATTGAAAACAATTCACTAAGCTTGATAGCAGCACAAGACCTGTGTTACCTTGTCTGTTTTTTTATGTCTTAAAACGAGTCTTTCAGGAAGGAGCATCTCATCAATAAAAGCTTGTCCTTTTTGAGTGGTCATTGGAGAAGGTCATGTAAAACGTAACAAAATTTACTAAACCAGTGAATGAAAATTACATTTTTCTGTTAGCTCTATTGTATCAACACTTCTGGCACTTATGGATGGGTTAGACAGCAGAGGAGAGATTGTGGTAATTGGAGCCACCAACAGGCTGGATTCTATAGATCCTGCTTTACGAAGACCCGGACGGTTTGATCGAGAGTTCCTCTTCAGCCTGCCAAATAAAGAGGTCAGAACTTAAACTCAACCCTAATGCTAATGTGGCAAAGTCCCTCTTTGTAACAAAATCACATAACAGTGCAGTATCACGGAGCAGTTAAAGTCGAAATCAGTGTTGTACAACTTGGACAAAAGAGGGATGTCTGGAGAGAGCTGCGTTGTGCTGTGGAGGGCAGATCTGGTACTGAATATATATGACTAAGATGATTTCAACAAGTAGGTAGTTCTAGAATTAATTTTGGTTTCACTGTGACCAGCCAAGAAAAGGGGATGCTGCTAGTCACTGAAATGTTTAAGTAAGGATCAATGTCTGAATTAGCTATAAATTACTGCTATCTCATCTGGAAAATGACAGAAATGGTGTGCACGCAAGAATGCCTTTTTGCTAACAACAACTTTTACCAAGGCTGGTGCTGGAGCAACTTAAGATTTTTCATTCCCAAAGTGGTTCATGTTTGCTTACTTATTTAATCCAATTAGGCACTTTCACCCTGAAGCACTCTTGCTCTCAGTTCTTGGTTTATGAATGGATAGTGGACGTACCTGTGTTGGACTGTTCCCAGGCTGGGTATCCTGGGCGTTACCTATAAGTATTTGGGGATCTGACATTCTTACTGGTACTCGTTAACAGCGACTTGGACAAAGATGTGAAGTACACTGCACAGGTGCAGGGCTTGGGAAGCTTCTAGTTCAATGGCAATAGCTAAGCAATGAAAAAATAGGTATATAGCAACAAAAAAATATTGGGGGGACGATAGTGTGCAAAACTGGAACCCTGTTTTTGTGGTTTTTCTCTGGCTACCGCTGATATTGCTTTTTCTTTTAGTAGCACTTTTTGGAAAAAGGATAAAATGCTTATTGGAGTGAAGGCTAATAAAAGTGCACTGAGCAGTGTAGTTAACACACACATTTGCCTCCAGTTTCTATCTGCTTTCAGGAACAGGAGAGGAGGTGCCATGAAACGGATATAATACACGGTTCCCTACTGTGGAAGAATTCTAGAAATCTGCCATAATTAATCTGTGTACCAGGAAATACTTAAATGAAAGTCTTGCTAAGATCAGACACGAAGACAGGCAACATTTGACATTTTCTGGATCAATGACAGGAGTTTGAGTCATAATTATTGTTCTTTGTAGTAACTGTAGCAATTTGAAAGGTAGTGCTAGGACTGTCTTCCTTGAATGAACTGGCAGAAAACCAAATTTGATGAACTAATGAGCCTGTCATCACGAGATTTTGCTGAATGGAGAGAAAAAGTATTTTTGTTAATGTGAGGTGGTTTTGTGTTTTGTTTTTTATTTTTAAGAGAAAACTTAGGACAAACCAAAATGCAACCATTTTGTTTCCAGGCTAGAAAAGATATTTTCAAGATTCACACACGAGACTGGACCCCTAAGCCACTGGACATGTTTCTTGAAGAGCTAGCTGAAAAATGTGTTGGTAAGTTTGAAAACAAAGTCAGTCACTGCACGTGACTGAGTCCTAAGGAATCTGAGCTTGTACCAGGCAGCACCCGAGCTCTTGTGCCTTGCTGCAGAGTGAGGCAGCTGACACGCCTTGGGAGCAAACAAAGTTAGATGCTTCTTTTCTTGTCATTTTCTTCTTGTCTCTCAGAACATTAAAGAGCTTTGGGGCATCTTCCTCAGGACTAAAGTTCTGATTAGGAGGCCGCTTCATAAGCGCAGGGTATCAGGCTGTGAGCCACGTAACAAAACTTCTCTGCAGTTCGGTAACGCTTTGGATTATCTCTTAGCCTGTTAATTTTTAGCTGCATACAAAGTCTTTCAGTGTTGCACTTTGGAAACCTTGGCCTTGACTTCTGTGTTGCTTGAGACTGACATAACATTTGATTCTTGTTTTGTTTATTAGGATACTGTGGTGCTGATATTAAATGCTTATGTGCTGAAGCTGCCCTCTGTGCTCTGCGCCGCCGCTATCCTCAAATATACAAAAGCAGTGAGAAACTGCAGTTAGATATTGCTTCTATTAAAATAACAGCGAAGGATTTTGTCATGGCTATGCAGAAGACTGTTCCAGCTTCACGGAGGGCTGTGGCTTCACCTGGGCGAGCACTATCACCTATTTCAAAACCACTGCTTGAAAACACACTAGCAAGAATTTTACAAGCCTTGCAGAGAGTATTTCCCCACGCAGAGCTTGCTCTAAAGAAGGACCAACAGCAAGGTATAACAATAGTAGCTGCTTCTTTAAACTTCTGCCAAAGCAAAAACTTCCGATTTGTGCAATCAACATACAGAAACCTCTCAGCCATAATGACAGTAGGATTTTATAATATGCACATGCACGCCTTTATTTCAGGAATATCGTGCATAGTTTTTATTCTGGATTCTAAACTGAAGTGCTGGATGGGAGCTGTGAATGACTCGCAATACATAGGAGAGAACTATGCATTCTCTCCTAGAGCACCCTGTTTCTCACAGTAGCTAATATCGTGTTTATCATTCGTAGAGATGGATTTAAGGTTTAATGTGTGAGGCACCTCTTTCAAAATAAATGTTTAAATGGGGGGAGAGGGCATTTTTACATGAATGCTTCTAATTCCTGTGAAGAATGCTGGAACCACAATACAAGTATAAGTGGTTTAAGCTAAATAGTGTTACAGCTATCGTGATTTTTAACCATCGTCTCTTAATTTGAATGTTTGTGGATCACATTGTACGCCTGCACATGAGATCAGAATGTTTCAGTAACGTATACTCTGGGGCTTGGCTTGCATATCATATGTGAGCTCACACTCCTGACTGCATCAGCCCTGACCAAGTTGTCTGTCGGTTGGTGACAGCAAATAAATTGATAAACTCGCTGCACTCCTGATTAACGGAGATCCATGAATAATTAGTTATTATCCTAATCCCTGGAGAATATCCTACCAGTATTACTCTCAGTAGAGCTGGTAGATTGTTTGCATTGGTAAAAGAGGCAGAAACCCACCAACAATATAAAAGCAGAGAGGCTAAGGGATTGGTAATTGCATCCTGTCTCCGTTGTTGGCCTTTCATGATCTCTTCCTTCGGGGATCTTTGAGGAGCCTTATTTAGAAGATGTGTTGGTCTGTATATTCTGACTCACTAGTCCTAGACAAAGGGAAGGCTATGGCCACCACGTCCGCTTAATTTCCCCACATCCAGTGGGGGAACCTGCTCCAGAAGGAAGTGGCCTTGTTGGGTTCTTCAGGTGTCTAGGAACTATAGAAGTTCCTAATCAACTTTATTCTAAGGAAGAAACCTCCTGTTGTTTTCACCAACAGAGAGAGAATACCTTATGCAAATCATGCGATGTAGGACAGCTTTGTAGAGACTTGTGCAATCTCCTTAGATCTGTGGTAGGATAAACTCTTCAGAAAATAACATTCGGCATGTGCCCTCAAATGAAGAAATACAATATAAGGGGTCTCCAGCACTGATTTAGAAGCTGTATTAATGTGAGAGCGAGATATGGACTATTCAGGAAAGTTAACAAACCTCTCTTGTCTTTCAGACAGTTTAAATCATATTTTAAGAAATTATGCGATTGACAGTGATGAGGAATCACCATCAATCTTTGAAGATAAGCCAACTCCTAAAATGCCTGGTAGACAAAAGGAAAAATTCCTCAATTTTAGCAGGTACATATTTGTCCCTTTATGTTTGCATTATTCAGATGGCCGTGTCTGTAAACAGTTTTGGTGTGAGGGGTGGTAGATGAAGAAGTAGAGGGGAGGAGTGTGGGGGGGTGATCAATATTTGCAAGAAGTAAGCGTGTAGATCCAGCTGGGTACTGAGGTTCTAATGGAGTACACTGCCATAACCCATCAAACTGAATGGCCCAGCCCTCTTTTCCTAAGTCAAAGTGGTCCACAGACTATTAGAATGTGTTGATTTAATCCATGGCATTCCTTGAAAGACTCAAGACCAAAGAAACGTGCTGCCTGTCCTTTTAGCTAAAAAAACCCTACAGATCCGTGTAGACATCTTTTGCCCTTCTAATTTCCAAGATTGTTAAACCAGCAGCGAATTATGTAGCAGAAACAGAACGGAGAAATGGTTTGTTAAAACACTGTGAGAAAAACTTAAACAATGTCTGCATTTTGTACCTTTAACCGACTAAGTTTATGTTAACTTTTTAACATTTTAATGTGGAAGTCATATAAGCTGACAGTTGAAAAAACAGATTATTGTCGTCACTGGTGGGTCAGTTATTTTTCTCACTTTCTATTGCTGCGCTGTCCAGAAAATCTTCTGACCTGCTGAGCTTGGTTAGGTCTCTAGATCTTTGACTTCAGCCAGCAAAGGTACAATAGTATTGTGGTGGAAAAAAACGAATGCTCTTCACAAATGTGTTTCATGCTAGTAAAGCAGTATTACTAGGAAATTAATAGACAATTCAAAGATGAAACATTAGAATGACTGAATAAAATAAATATACATCTTAATACATATTGAGTGTACTGCTGTAATTTAACCAGTCCATTTGTGTACTTCTTCAGATACAGCTAATATGTTTCAGTGCCCACGTTAATTTTTTTCTAGAAATGTTGTTCTACTCCTTCCTTCCCACTATCTCCAGTAACTATGGCCAAATTTCAGCTAAACTAGACAGATGTAGAGATCTCACAGCTACTTAAACTCAAGACCTACTGAAAATCAGTGTCTACGGGCAGTGAGGAGATCCAGACTGGCATGTGCTGAGAGATAGAGTAGTTATTCTCCCCCATATCGGGTTACTGATGAGTTGTCACACGTGTATTTAGCTGGACAGTCCCCCTGTATGATTTAAGAGCCGTTACTTAACCCAGCCAAGGAACAGCAGACATGCTGGGGATTGGCAGGATTTCTTAAGGGAGGTATGGTACAAGTTTTTTAAAAAGAAAATGGGCTTTGACAGTGTTCCTGATCACAGACCAGCTTATTATTTGCTGGAACATGGAGAGTATTTACCGAAAGGGAAAAAAAAAAGAAAGAAAGGTGTATAGGAAAAAAACTTATCATCTGTGTGCCTATTCATCACCTCATTTTTAAACTTGTTTTCTTCTTCATGTTCTAGAAATGCTTATTACCAGCCAACATCTTGCAGGCCACGGTTCTTACTAGTTGGAGAGCCAGGATACGGGCAAGCTTCTCATTTGGCACCTGCAGTAATACATGCCCTGGAAAAGTTTCCAGTCTATACACTAGACCTATCTGTTCTGTTTGTTAGCATGACATCATCGGAAGAAACATGTGCACAGGTACCTTTTTTTCTCTTTAATCTCATAGGATTCATGAACTGTATATAAACTAGTAAAGTAAGCAAAATTCATTGTTAATGGAGGTGGCCTGGTTTGAATGTGCTGTTAGGTTTACTTCTGTCTGAAAAGCCACTTTTCTGCTAGATCAAATGATACCAAATGAGGATGTTACATGTGGCCCTATCTTTCATTCCAAAGGAATGGAAAGTGAGGATGTTGCTAGCAGCTTGGGAAGCTGGGAGGTGCTGCTAATAAACCCCTCTTTATAGCAAGAAGTCCTCCCCATCTCGGTAGGATCCAGAAAGTTGTTTTCATTGCTGCTTAAGAATCTGTGCTCCCAGTAGATGGCTCTGCAGCAGCCTGACTGCCTGTCATGCACTTTTTGTAACCTTCATTTTCATTATATTTGTAAGGCAATCAAGCTTTTGGGGAAAAGAAGTGTTTCTTTTCTTATATATACATATACAGCTTGTACTGCTGCAGTATATGCAGTAAAAGCGTTAAAATTCATGGAACACTTACGTTTGTTTTTCTTATACTAGAAATTAAATATAAGCAGATTTAGTGCTGTTTTCCTTTTTACTTTTAGGCAGGAAATCCCTTTCATTGTTTGACATCACTGTATTAAAATATTTTCACCTTTAGTAGCAGCATTTGAGAGCTCTACAAGTAAGGATGGACATGTTACATGACTGGAGACTCATTTGTCACATAAGAGGAACAATTCCTTTTGTGTTATGTGATGGTTGCACCTGCGGTCATATAACTAGCATGTCTAGTCACTGCCCGGATATACCACGTGCACTTCCCGTCTTGTGACAGGAACTCCCTGAATATTGATAATCTGAAAGGGTGCACGGAGAAATTTGTCATGTGAAAGGACTGTTGCCGCTTCCCTCATGTGGTAGATGCATGTCCTCTTCTGTGATCGAGGTACCATCTGTAGGCAATGGCTTGTGGTCTTCCGAAGCACGTAATCTGGTCTGATTGATAATGAGAGGCTGTGAGTGATTTAGCTATTCAGGCAGCTATTCAGACTGGTCACCTCTTATAAAATGTACGTGAAGTTATGAATTGTAACCAGGCTTCTTTCACAGTGTCAGCCCTCATCTTTTCACATAGGTCTTTGCTTGTTCAAACTGTGCTTCAGAGTGACTTGGATATGTGCGCACTCTGAATTGAAAATGGTGCAGTCGGAGTCGTGTAGTGATTTACCCAGGCTAATACATCTTGCTCAAGGGTTAGTCTTGTTTTTTCAGGCACACCACCACAGCAGCTGAGTTGTAAGGCTCTTTAGGCATTACCTTACACCTAAGTAGTTTTGAAATCAGGCAGAGATTCAGGTCAGTTTCTGTCTGTGTAGCAATGTCCATATTTGAGTAAAGTGAAAATTTTACCTTATTGTTAAGGAGTTGTTCTTTTGTTGGATTGTTTTGATGTTTTGGCTGCATGTGCTCCTATTTCATAAGATAGTTTGACTGACACGTAGTTATTTATTAGCCTGTTCTACATGGTTTAGTTTTCTTATCCAAGCTTTCATTTTACCAGTTGATGCGAGAAGCACAAAGAACAGCACCAAGTATCATTTATATTCCACATATCCATTTGTGGTGGGAGGCTGCTGGAGCTACATTGAGAGCTACTTTTACAACACTACTGCAGAACATTCCAGCATTTGCTCCAGTTTTGCTGCTTGCAACATCTGATGTGTGTCATGCAGATCTCCCAGAAGAGGTATTTCTGTTGATACTTTTCTTACTTTTTTTAGTCAGTTTTTTGTTAATTTATAAATCCTTTAAACATTGGAGTACTGTGCACTCTTAAGCAAATTCATACTGTTATTACTCAGGTACCCTAACCAGGTCTCTTAAAATTTGCTTAGACAAAACAATGCTTGAAAGCATTTGCCTAAAGTGTTTTCTGAGTAAAGAGCTTGACTTTGACCCAACTTTTTCCCCCTTCTCACACACTCATGCTCATTAGACAGACATAAACATTTACTTCAGACAATAATTCCAGTGACTTCAAGATTGTTAGGTATGTACTTAGTCAAGAATATATGGTGCTTGAAATATACATGGGAAAAAGATACTTTTACTGAAAAGTGAAAGATAGTTTTACAGAGAAAGTACGATGGTCACACTCTTAATGATGGAATGTAATTTCAAATTTAAATTCTTTATTAAAAATTTCAATTTCTTTCTTCATATCGGTGAAAGCTTTACAAATCAGAAAGCTAAGTTCCAACTTCTGTTTAAGTAACTTGGAAATCTATTTTTAGTTGTATTTCTTAACAAAATTCAGTAAGAGTATGTGCTTAGCTTTCTACGTATCTGAGAGTGTGCATTAAAGGAAGGTGTTCAAAATGTGAATATGCTGCTCTGATTATTTTGTCTCATTTACTGGGGGGGAGAGAGGGGGTTGCCTAGATGTGTTTATCATCAAATGCTTTGAAAGGGCTTAACTTTCTACAGAAATTCTTCTACGGTTAATAAATTCTTTCTAAAATAAGTATTGAAATTCCTTCCATACTTTCTGGTAGTAGAGATTGAAAAATGGAGTAAAACTTGGAAGTGTGCAGCTTTAGACACCTCATTTAAATTAATTTAAAAAAAAACCACAGCACCTTACCAAAAAAGCCCACACTTGTCTCCTGAATCCTGCCTGTTCCTTCTATAGCTGCCATAAAGATTCAAACTAAAGGACAGCAAGGCAGGTAAATACATAATAAGCAGTCTAGGAGGTGCTGAATGTCAGCACTTTATCAGTGTGTCATAGGGTCCCTTCATTGAGCTTTAACTCTAGAAGTGCTCCTTAGAGAAGATACTTTAATTTGCCATGCTAACCTATGAAAATCCAGCCTTTTAAGGCCAAGAAGATACCTTTTCACAGTTTGTCTTATCAAGGTGATTATTCGGTTTAATTTGGAAAGGCACTCATCTTTTTGGAACAGAACATGAATTTGTGTGACCTTACATCTGAAATATCTTTTCTCCTCATGCTTTAGATAAAAGAATTGTTTATTAATGATGATGAAGTGTTCAAAATCCAGTTGCCTAATGAGGAAGAAAGAAGAACATTTTTTGAGGACTTAATTGTAAATCAAACTGCTAAACCTCCTGCATCAAAAACTAAGACAGGTGAGGATATTCTACATAGAAAACTTTGCTAACTGTAAGTTAACAGTTCTACAGCATTTGCTTTGGTGGTAATTTTCTATCAATAATTTTTCATAGGCTTGTATTTGAGTACCGTAAATTGACTAAAAGTTTCTGATTCTTTTAAGCTTGGCAGACATTGGAAGTACTGCCTGTAGCACCACCGCCTAAGCCTCCACAGCTGACAGAGGAAGAAATAAGAGAGCTGGAGGAGCAGGAGGAGGATATATTGCGTGAACTTAGGATTTTCTTAAGGGATGTGACTCGTAGACTTGCCGGTGACAGACGTTTCAGAGCATTTACAAAGCCTGTCGACCCAGAGGAGGTAAATTAGTGTTGATCTGTAATACCATTTTATCTGCGTGTATTCGTAATTTCTGCGTGTTTATATTTCTCAGAGTTTGTGTGCTCTTTATAGGAAGGTTTGTCTTTGTTTTTAGGACCGTACTATTCTGATTTTTCAAGAAGCAGGAAGTTTGCTTTTACTTTTGCTGACTCCTTGAGGCCCTCAAATGTCTGTTATTTGAGTTTCACTGAAAGCCCCGGGTTCCTTCTGCAATGCCTTCAGAACTTTAGAATATTTCAGTTGGAAGGGACCTATAACGACCATCTAGAGCGACTGCCAGTTAGACCGACTGCCAACACAGTTCACTCATGAAAAGGCTTTGACATGTAGGCATGTTACAGCACTGAAAAGCAGAGAGATCTCTTTCTTTATAATTATAAACAGTATCTATAGGACTGTTTTAATAAAGCCTAAAGCTCTTTAATTGACTGTCAGTAGTTTCTGTGAGAACAGGAGTAAGAACAGCAGTTTTTAAAATAAATTCTAAGATTCTATTCTCTGTTTCGTCTGGGGCTCCTCCGTATAAGATCAACCATAAGGGCTGTGTGGTTTCTTCTTCCTCCCATATGCTTTCTTTTTTTTTTTCTCATGTAATGTATTGAATAAGTCTAAGCCAGGGGCATATACTTTGAAGTCAGCTGTCGTTTTAATAGAGCTTTGCATTTCAGCAAAGTCCTGTTCCCCTAAACATCCACTGACTTGTCTTTCCCTTTACTTCTAGTTTCTGAGATGTAAATAACCTAAACAAACCTAGATGTCCTCATCTCTACTAGTCATTAGGCTCCTTTTATGGTCTGAGTAAAGAAATCGGCACCTCTTGGTCCAGTTATCTCATGCAAAAGTAGATGCCTAGGACAGATACTTCAAAGGTGCATTCCTGCACCTTTTTCTTCCCGCCAACAACAAAGAGAATCTCGGGTGACTCTACTGAGAAAGCTTTCTTTGCTGTGATTTTCTGAAGCAAAGTGAAATGAATCCCACTCTGGGTGTCTCCTCCCTTCTCTGCCCCACACGTGCTTCTGACCTCCCTGCTTCTTGTTTTTCCCTCTTCTGGTCTGTCTCTTCAAAGCCAGTTGAAATAGCCCTTCTATTTTCAAGCAACTAACTGGTTAATTTCCATATCTTTGGATGTGTCATAAATATTTGGGGTTTTGAAGAAGTCCTTTATTTTACGTTATTAAAATAATTAATGTTGGTAGATACTGTGTTAAATCTCTGAACACGCATATTTCATTTGTAGGTACCTGATTATGACGCAGTCATTAAACAGCCCATGGACCTTTCGGCAGTTCTCTCGAAGATTGACTTGCACCAGTACCTAACTGCAGGAGATTTTCTAAAAGACATCGATCTAATCTGCAGCAATGCTTTACAGTACAACCCAGATAAAGACCCTGGAGGTAAGAATGTGTTTTGATCCCTAATTTGGAAAAATTAAAAATGTATAAATTGATAAACATCATCTGTGGACAGTAGACTTGGGATTAGATCATTTTAAACATCCACAGAGAGCATTTCTTGCCAGGTTGTAAATGTTGGAGCATTAAACTACTTGGACAAGAAATTGTGATAGAAGTGTTGATCAGTAACTAGTGCTTTTGCTTTAATGATTAACTTTTATGTTGTTATGCTGAAAATATTCACTGAGATAACCCTTCAGAACCTATCTATGAAAAGAGCAAAATCTTTTGATAAGTAATCAAAAGAAAGGATTTCATCGGCTGGTAGAAAAGACTCAGTTCTGACTGTAAAATTTCAGATCGTCTCATTAGGCACAGAGCTTGTGCTTTGAGAGATACTGCATATGCCATCGTGAGAGAGGAAATGGATGAAGATTTTGAACAACGCTGTGAAGAAATTCAAGAATCTCGCAAGAAAAGAGGTATGCTTTTTGACGCTAATGATTTCAAGACTTGTCTCGGTATTTGTAACCAACAATGCAAGACACAATTCTTTGCTATCTGTTCTTTATTGCAAGGTTGTAGCTCTTCAAAGTATGCTCCACCTTACTACCGTGTAATGCCAAAGCAGAACTATGTTCCTGGCTGTGAGAAAACAGACCCAAAGTGTAACGAAAAGATGAAGATGCCAGCAGCGCCTGTAGATTCCAGTACACCGTGCTCTGAAGGCAAGTTGCATTTTATTCAGACTTTCTTGGAGAAGGTGCTAAAGTCACTGATACCTTCTCTGGTTTTGTGACATAACAGGTTTCTGTGATGCCTGGTTCTTCGTGCCGGAGGCGTTCAGTGTTTTTAATTTGCTTCAAAACGTGAGATAAATCCAGAGGTCATTCATTCGATAGAGTTATGAAGTTCAAGTACATTGGATGGTTTACATTGTAAGACACTGGACTTGATGACCCAACTGATGTTTAACGGCTCCTAAATTGCTCTCTCTTGAAGTCAAAAATGTTGTACATGGCAGTTTCTGAATACTCAACTAGCTTTTAGTTATGAGAAACAGTATTTTTCCCTTCCCTGCCCTCAAATGCTAAAATCTATGCCACCTCTTAGTGTGATTTCCAACTGAAGGGGGAAAGGGCAGAAAAATAGGGGAGCAATAATAATAGATATGTAAAGGAAAGACAATTATTTCCTCACTTTTCCTGTGAAAAGGACATGAAAGAACAAAGGGACTTGGGTCTCTTTTGGCTAAAACGCATGACATGGTGTGAACTTTCCTGGTCTCCATAACAGGACTAGGAATTTTGCCATTGACTTCACCCATACGCTTTGTGCAGTACTCCATCGATACAAAGAACGGTGGGTTTTTCTGGAAGGCAAAAATGCTAAGTTTGTTTTAAACAAGGTTAACAGAAAGCGCGTGAGGTGTAAGTCTTCACAGGCAAATTTTTCTCCAGCAAATATTCCCTTAAAATTGTCTCTTTAACTCTGCCCAACATGTGTTTAGCTTCTGAAGTTTACAGCTTTATAACCGATTTGAAGAAGGGCTCGTCTCCAAATGCTTTTCTGTTCGTCTATATTAGTTCACGTAGTAAGACAGTAAGCAACTTCACCTAATAACTTTGCTTTCTGGTAATACTTCCTATCTAAAGTAAGAATTTTCTGCTCATAAAATCTTGAATCTGATGGTTTTGTGAGTGAAATTCTGTAGCTGGCTTTTTAAAATCTAATAGCAAATTGACCTCATTAACTTGCAACTCTTTCTGTAGACTTATGTAGGGAGACAGACAATGTTACCTGAGCTCCTTTGATAATTTTCCTTGTAAGTCAAGTAAGATGAGGATGCTGGATTTTGAAGGAAGAACTGTTCTGGTAATGTTTTGGCTTACTTTTTCTGATATCTCTTTGTAGAGATGTCAAAAAGGAAACGCAGAAAGAACAAAGCGTCTTCAAGTATCGCAGCAAAGAGGAGGAAATTTTAGTTCAATAAAGAGAATAAAGTTCCAGAAGACCAAAATGAAGTAGAGAGTGCGGAAGAGTCTCCAGAAGAACATGTTTCTAACATGGATTGCACGGAAGTTGAGTCCACACAGGATTCTTCTATGGAAGAAAATGGAAGCGTACTTCAAGAACGACAGAAGAATGGGAATGAAAATAAATCTGGGTCAGAAAACGAAAGAGAGAGGGTTCTTCTTGTGGCTAAATCTGCTTCTGAAAAGAAGAGTGTCATGCTTTCTGAACATTCAGACCTAAGAGAGGACAGTGAAATGCCAGATTGCCAAATAGCAGAAAGTTCTGAAGACGGAGATTCAAATGGTAAGTGAAAGGTCAAACAGGTCCTTTAGCTCCTTTTTCTTCCTGAGGAGGATTACACTATTTATTAGGTTTTAGCCTTCTTTAATTCCATTCTGCTGTTTCTGTTGCATCTCTCTAAAATCAGCACACAGTGTTTCTTGCATAATGGTGCTGCCCCTCTAGTTATAGTAGCTAAACTCATGTTTTTCTGCAGCTGCTGTTCTTTTGATTCTGAAGTTTGTTTTTCCAAATGGTACCTAATCGAAAACAGTCATTGACTTTCTTTTATTGTATGAGTATTGTTCCACTAAGGAGCAGCGTAAGTTAAAAAGCTGTACTTCAAGCAATGTGGACCCAGAGTCACATGTGGAAAAGAAGACTTCTGTCCTAATGTTTGCAATGCAGGATGTGTTTCCTAACCTAAATTACTTTGGAGTTTTACTGTGCAGTCCTGTAATGGCAACGTGACTCTATTTTTTTTCCTGTTTTTGCCCTCCCTTTTTCTCTAGTGCTTTTCTGTGTGCCTGAATTTCTAATTTTTATGGAGCACTGGCTTTTGCCAGGAAGAAAGTAAAAGTCAAGCATTTCTCAGTGAAAAAATGGTAATGGGTCTGTCTCTGTCATTGCAGAGAGAGACTGTATTCCAGGCACAGGACACTTCACTGATACTGTATTCCCGATAAACAGGCCGGTGGCCGCCGGCGTCTCCTCGCCCTTCGGCCAGGCGAGGTGCCGGCGCGCAGCGGTTGCGCAGGTTGGGAGTTCTCGGGTGGCAGGGACGCCCTCACAGCCCGCTCCTTCGCCGCCAAACTTCGGCTCCGCGCTAGACCGTCCCGCCACGCACCCAGACGGCTTTTAAAGACAGCGTCGTCTCTAGCCCCGTGAAGGGTTTTTCTCTGACGCCAGCCCCGAGTTTCTCTCAGGCGCCCTGAGCTGTCGCTGAGGGAGGACATGGCCGCAGGGTCCAGAGCCCCAAACCAGGGGCGAGTGAGCACAAAGTGACGGCTCTGAGGGAAAAACCCCACACCACACCACACCCCCCCCTTTTTCTTTGTTTAGTTACAGAACTTGGAGAATGGGGACCTTTTCCTTTAGTACATAACCTAGCTATTGAGGCAATATTTAGTTTTGACTCCTGCTGCCTACTTGTCAAAAATGTTGCGTTTCTACATACTATTTCTTTGATCGCTGCTTGCCATTTTGGTTCAGACACTAGAATACGACTGTTTCCCTGAGGAAGAAAAATAAAGGTGTGCCTTGTGGGAACCGTTAACAGTTGGTCATGGAAGCTCAAGATACACAGAGCTACAATTTTTTTAAAAACTGTATAGGTACAGTATCCTGTCCAGACTACTGCCAGAAAAGAGTTTGGTCAAAGCTCTGAAAAGCAAAAGATTTGATCGCAGGAATGTTTCTGGTTCCTCGTTTCCACACTGTCACTCCTGTTCAGTTTTTCAAACAGTCATCTTGGGGAACGTGGTCAGCAAACCACCCCCACAGTCCCATCGAAAATGGCTGTCAGCAGTCAAGGTGGAGATCAAGTTGAGGAAAAATTACGTTAATTCCTTTATTACCTTTCCAATGTAATACATTACATTAAAATGTAAATTTTCAATATAATTTTTCATCCTCCTGTGCTTGCCTTGGCCACATAACCAATACACCTAGAGTGGGGTGTAGCTAGCTACACCTAGCTCATGTACAGTTCTTATTTTAAAGTCTTAAGGCTCATGCTGTTTTTCAAGTGTAAGATTGTTAATGATCAAAATTATTCTGTGCTTAAAATAGAGCAGACAAAACCCCCCAAAAAGGTGATTCATTTTTTATTAACACCCATCCAAACAATACAGATAAAAGAAAAATTCTGCATAGTACACAGATGTTGGCACAAACACACTAGAAAGAAACAAACAAAGGAAACTAAAACATGCGTAAGAAACTAAGCATGGAGGGATTGCACAGTTAGGCATTCAGTGTCACCAGACGTTGTGTGTGTGAGGTGACATAACAGCAATGTATCATGCCACATACTTTATCACAGCTGATATAAACTTTTATTCTCATAAACTTACACTTTGCCTATCCTCAATTTTTTAAAAAATAGCTGTCAAATTAACAGAGACATTTTCTCTGCTGGTTTGAAGAGGCATACATCTTCAAAACGGGGTACTGCTTTGCTTTTACTTAAACATACTTATCACTAACAATATATTCACTTTTATGTAATAAACAGATGTAATTCTCCCCAGGTAACTAGAACACTATTTACAGTTTAATTCAACTACAAGCCACCTGACCTGTAACTAACAATTTATATTAAAATGCAATTCTCTGGTATCAAGAAGATTGTCATTATTAGAAGCAAGACTCAACTTTACCTTAGAAAGTTACAGTAGTACATCTTGCTTTGTTTCAAGTTAGGTTTTTTTGACAGGCAAACATATGCCATAGCAAAAGTTCTTATGTTTGTGGAAAGAGCGTTTCTCCCACATACTTTCTTTAGGTTGTTAATTCTATGAAAGCCACTTGAGGTGCCATCAGGTAATTAAAAAAAATTACCTCTGAACTGCATTAAGAGGTTTCTAAAGGATTTACTTTTCATATACCAAAATGAGATTTGGTTTAAGACCTTTATGTAATATGCAATTGACTATACAGCACCACAAGCTACTTCAGAAAAATGTATTCCCACAAGCTGGAAAACGATGGTAAAAGTGTATCAAGTTTTCAATTGTTTTCTTTTAAAGAGAGGTCCTGATATTATCTGGGAGATGTTCGTATCTGCAGCATTCCAAAGGCAATCACAGCAGTATGTCACATAAAAATATGTATATAGGAGACAAATATGAAATAAAACCAGTTGAAGGACTTTATTTCAGCTTTCTTAAATTTTAAGGTATATTTGTTTCATGTATGTATAAATATATATGTAGAAGTAATCTTTATTGAATTATGCACAGGTAACAGCATGCAATGAAAAGAAAACATTAGAGTAGAAGTCGAGTACGCTGAAATCAAGTATCACTGAGCATAACTGAAGGCTGTAATTTCTTTCTTCATTTCCTAATAAGAAAAAAAGACAAACTAGCAGTCAGCATAAATATAAGTTTAAGAACCCTGTTTATTTCTTCATAAAAAGAATGAAGAATCTGTACATACATACAATTGTCAGTAATATTTAGCAAATACATGTGCTACCACCACCACAACGTCTTTCTATACCCACTAGCTTCAAACGCATCCTTATGCATCCAAAACAGAGAGTAGGCTAGAGAGACTGTATGGCTCTGTATCAAGAGACTACGGATCTGTATCAACAGTGGTTTCAACAATTAGAAAGAGGAGACAGTTCCTGAAAAGCCACAACTAAAAGCTGGAAATGTTGTTTTCTGCACTCTGAATAATGACTTGTCGAAGTCTCTCTCTTTATACAGTAGAGCTTGCTCCTGACTGACCTACACAGTCACTCTGAATAGGAGATTTTTTTTTTTGTTAAAGCTAAAGGTAGAAGTAGAAAACAAAGAAATCAAGTCCCTTTTAATTTAAGCATTAAAAGTTAAGTCACAAAAGCTCACAAGCCCTGAGATAACAAATAAATCCCTTCTCATGCTAAAACACATCGTTATCCTAGATGAGAGAAGGGCGCATTTTTCAGGAATGGCCTCCCCGAAGCCAAATAATCCTCACTGTTGCACAATGGGAACAGAGCATCTGTTCTAACTCTTCATCAGACCTGCAAGAAGAGATCGAGATGACCAGGGCTGAAAAGAAGAGGCTTCCCCTTTTTCAAGGCAGACTGAGAGGCATAAAAAATTTTATCTATTCTCAGGCACAAGCGTCTCAAAGACAAATGGATTCAAGGATATTGAATCTGAAGACTGAATATCCAACCTATCTAAATCGACTCAATACTGGGAATGCCTGACTGGGACCACAGGTGCTTCTGGAAGATGACAACTCAGAAATCTTCTCTTACAGGAAGAGATCACAGAATCTCACTCATTAGCATGAAACTGGCATCGGCAGAAATCTCCCCTATGTCAAATTAAAGATCATAGAATCGTTTAGGTTGGAAAAGACCTTTAAGACCATCAAGTCCAACCATTGACCTAACACTGCTAAGTCCACCACTAAACCATGTCCCTAAGCGCCTTGTCCACATGTCCTTTAAATACTTGCAGGGATGGTGCCTCAGCCACCTCCCTGGGCAGCCTGTTCCAGTGTCTGACAACCTTTTCAGTGAAGAAGTTTTTCCTAATATCCAATCTAAACCTCCCCTGGTGCAACTCGAGGTCATTTCCTCTTGTCCTGTCACTTGTCACTTGGGAGAAGAGACCAGCACCCACCTCCCTGCAACTACCTGAAAAGAGGTTGTAGAGAGCAATAAGGTCTCCCCTGAGCCTCCTCCAGGCTAAAAAACCCCAGCTCTCTCAGCTGCTCCTCATAAGGCTCAAGATGCTCGAGCCATGCTAGTTAAAAAGGGATTCTGGTGAGACTAGAGAAAAACCTCAATGTCTTGTTATATTTCATACTTAATTTCTTTTCAAGAATAGAATGACTACTATACCAAGTATTACCATGTCTGACTGCCTGTAAGGGGAGAAAGAGGAAGCAACAGACTGTGAAAAGCACCCTCCTTTCATAGCCCCCCACACCTAAAAAGGTTCTGGAGAAGGACTGTTTGCAGACTGAAGTTTACTGCTTTGAGAGAGCTGTGTGGATGGACCCGTTGTCTTCAAGTTCAAGCCTTTTCCTGCTGAAACTGCCAACAATTATGCCAAATACAACAATGGTTTTGCAATATGGATAAATGTCTTCCAGACTGAAATGAAAAAGTCTTGTGACACAGGCGACTAAGCAGTAAAGAGTAATGCTAAATAAGCATGATGTCCAGCGTGCACGCATACATATGCATAACACACACATGCATAACAGTGGTAGAAAGTGCTATAAGACAAAAAAATTTACCTTCACTAATTCGGTTTTGACGTAATCTTCCCGATGTTGGTAAATGCACTGACTAAGAACAGCATATAGTTTTACCAAGTGAAATATTTTGAAGTTCTTGGTTATCACAGTGACAAAATGCAACAGTTGCTGAAGAAAAAAATGGGAACTACAAGTTTAGAATAGCGCAAGATCCTTTGAATAGGCTCTTTAGGTTTTCAGAAGCTAAACAATAACAATGCAACAAAGTGCCATCTTACTTTCTTATAATTTTAAATAAAATATGAGTGACACTTCAGAGAACAGATTAAATATCTCGCAAGATTTAACTGGAGAAAATGAGTTAATTTTTCGTACTTCAGAAAAAAGGAAGGCTTACCTTTCAGACAATATTTTATTACTAATCAATCTATCACATCAACTATCATAATTGCGAATCAACTGCTTCCAGAACAGCCGGGAATGACACAATCCACTCTGTCGTAGAGTTGCTGCCGCAGCAAAGCCACTGTTGCATTTCATTAGAGAAACTGTTGCTGCAATGCAGGGCACCGTAAAATGGATCTTTGGAAGGCGGGCTACAGGTCTTCTAGATACAGCTGTCCCAGCTGGAAACAGAAGCATCCTTAGGTGCTCGCCTTTGCCCATTAGCTGAACGTGTACTGTGCCTACAACTCTGAACACACTGCTCAAGTGTCTAAAGCAGACCGGGAAGCAAAGTTAGATCACTTAGCTCCTACTTTTAAACTGAAGAGTGGATAAACTAGCAGAGTGACTCTGCCTGGAGCAGATTACTAATCTCTCACACAGTCGTTTCTGTTACCAAAGACGTAAATGTGATAATCTCTGGGAAAACAGCAGTAACAAGCTAGTGGCAGCACCTTCTTCCCCTGCTGCGCTGTTCAGTATCTGTGTTGTGTGAGGCTGTGTAGCTTAAAAGAGCAGCCACACCAAATGAAAATATTACTGCCTCACAAGTGCCCGTCATCAAACTCTGCCTCCCTCAGATCAGCTAGCACAAAATTTGAGTATTCCCCTCAACTTCACTCTATACAACGTGCAGTTAAGACGGACAAAAACCATGCAGTGTGCTTTCAGCTGCTGCAAACAGAAAAGGTAGGATGTGACAGAGGTGTATGGTCAACATCCCATGTGAAACTATTTCTCATTGCTGCCACATAGATGATGGCATGCTCTTCTGTATGTTCATAAAGTTCTAGGACTGTTACCGAGCCAAGAAATCAACAACAACAACAACAAAAAAAACCCAAACAAAACCAAGCAGCTCCATTTTGGAGGTTCACCTAGCTTATTCGCTGCTGGTGAGTTCCAAAGAGGCTCTCTGGTATGAGCGGCTACTTCCAATGGCACCCATGTTAATGAAACAAGTTTTCTAAAAGATGCATTTCATGACGGTAGCTCTCCTCATAGCTGAAACATATCTAAGCTGAAACATATATATAAGGGCTCTACAGTACCATTTCTCCAGTGGGCAATAACTTCATAGCAGCCTGACTCTATAAAAAACCTGTGTGGCTTCTCTATATACACAGGCGGACATGAACAACAACCCCCCCTGAAATCTGCTTCCTGAGGAACCCAGCTTTAAAAAGTTAGTTTCACCTCTACAAATTAGGTCACAGCTTAAAAATGTGATGGAAATTGTGTTGACAAGCCCTTTCACCAAAGGGGATTCCTATCTGGTCACATTGTCCCCACACCGGGGAAACATCCATGTAATATTCCCTTTCTCATCATGGCAGGTAAACAGTAGCCCTGCTCTGCACTGGCCAACTTCCAGGACTCCAACCTAGCAATTTTGCTAAGTTTGCTCACTGCAGTATCCCCTGAAGATCAGGTCCTTGTTCTACCCTCTCCAGTTCATGCGAAGGAACCTCTTTTACCCCCTGCAGCTGGGCCCATTTTTAACCCTTTCCCCAACTGTAGCCTGGAATAGCAACTTCTCTCCTACGAGGGACTCGAAAACCCTTATCACACTGTAACTGTATGAATGCAAAATTCTAACACTAGATTTTGAAAGAATTTCAGAAAAGTAGGTATTAGTGTTTTATCCATGATGAGCTTTATGCCAAGCTGTGAACTTCAGGTTTAAAGTCATGGCTGCCAGAAATAAAGGTCCTTTTCAGGTTCCTAATAAATGAAAACATGCAAAAGACAAAACAAAACCCCCAAATACATCATAAAAACTCTTAAGACATCAACAACCAACAGTGCTAGCAGGTTGTCAGTGGGCTGTTTTAAAATTCAAAAAGCCCTTTTAAATTAAAAATCAGGAAGAGAACCCAGTCTCCTAAAATTTAGTTCACCAAAAGCAAGAACAGCAGTCTACACCAGACATGGAAACACAACAGTCATAGTCCATTACAGGCTGAATTATTTCACAAGCTATGTATCTGTTGGAGTGGGAGACGGTCCTGCAGTAACAATGGAATCTCAATATGAGTATAGTCGTTCTCCCCTTTATTCAAGCTTACAGAGTATATATAGACAGATGCCAAGAACACACGTCCGCAACAGTTGTATGATTGGCTTACAGCCTCTGTTCAAGCGCCAAGGCGGCGAGTGAGATTGGTACAGTGCTCTTGTGCACGCACAAGAGCACTTCTCCTCTTCGCGAATACTGAGCGCGGCGGCTCGCCGGTGAACTTGGACAAAAAAAAAAAAAAAAAAAAAAAGAGCGAGAAAAAAGAGAGAAAAAAATGAGAGAGAGAGAAAAAAGATAGAGAGAAAAAAAGAGAGGAAAAAATAGAGAAAAAAAGAGAGAGAGAAAAAAGAGAAAAAATGAGAGAGAAAAAAAGAGAGATAAAAAAGATAGAAAAAAAAGAGAGGAAAAAAATAGAGAAAAAAAGAGAGAGAGAAAAAAAGAGAGACAAAAATGAGAGAGAGAGAAAAAAAGAGAGAGAAAAAAGATAGAGAGAAAAAAAGAGAGGAAAAAATAGAGAAAAAAGAGAGAGAGGAAAAAAAAAAAAAAAATGCCGCGGAAGCCCTTGCAGGACGCGGAAAAAGCGGCAGTGGGCGGTTCTAAGCCAAACCGGAGAAATAACACGCGGAAGTGCCCCCTCCTCACCCTCCACCGGAGGAGGGCCCCGCGCACCCGCTGAGCTCATCGATGGGGACACGCAGATGTCGCGCGGTCCCTCACAAAGACTTCGCACATGTTGGTGGCTCTGCTCCTGTTGTGCGTCCCACAGTAGCGCGAAAGGCTGTGTGAGGCTTCATTCGGGAAGGACAAACCCGCGCCAGCACGTGGCGCGCAGTGGGGAGCGGGGAGGGGGTGAACATCTCTCTGCCGCAGCCCGGGCCCGGCTGTGCCGCCGCCGCCGCCGCGCGTGCGCCCGTCCTGCGTGCGCCCGGCGACCCCGCCCCCCCTCCCCCCTCCTCCCGGCCCCCGCCCTCCCCCCCCCCCCCCGCCCTTCCTCCCCCGAAAAAAACCCTCAGTTCACAAGTTGCAGCATTCTCAACCCCCCCCAGTCTCTTCTGCACTCAAGTAAAGCATCACCTTAGTGCTTCTGAACACAAACAGCAGAAGCAATAGATAAAGTCAGTTATAAAGGGCTTACCGCTCAAAATTTTATTTGACAAAATAGACTTATAGAAAGCAATTTGTATTAAGAGGTCTGAAAAGCAACTGAAGTGTTTTCTCCAGGAGAAATTAAGAACAAATCTATCAGGAGCTTATGTGAAACAAAGAATGAACCAGTCTGTCAAGTACTTATCCCAAACTTCAAGTTTTCCTACATATTTCATACATCACAAATCTCGGTTTCTTCCAGCAACAGGTACGAAGGACAGGCTTGGCCTGTTTCAAGGATCCACATCCTCTAAGCTTAAGTTTAGACAGTTCCTGCTCGTGTATCATTACATGGATGATGTTTTGGTTGGGGGAAAGATTTAGATGTTAGAAAAACATTGCAAGATTTGACAGTTACGGTAGAGAGAAACGGTTTAAAAATTGCACCTGAAAAGGTTCAAAAGGGTCCTCCATGGCATTATTTGGGTTGGATCATCACACAAAGTACTGTGAGGCCACAGAAAATACAGCTGACCATGCAGTTAACAACATTAACAGATGTGCAGAAATTATTGGGGGACATTCGGAGTAATGGCTTTTGTCTTCCCAAGTAACCGCTACGCGTGATGGGGCCCTGCTTTCCTGGAGATGGCTGAACACCTGCCTGCCGACGGGAAGTGGTGAATGAATTCCTTGTTTTGCTTTGCTTGCCTGCGCGGCTTTTGCTTTAATGCCTCTGTTAGGGACTTCTGCATCTGCTGATGCATCGAGAACTTTATCGATGCAGCAACAGCAAGCTTTGCAAAAGATAACTGAGAAATTAGTCGGCAGGATGTCACAACGATTTATTACAGACCTACCTATACACTTATTTATTGTTAATTCCAGCAAAAGTAGGAACCATGTTTTAGGTCTCCTAATCCAGCAATCACCAAAAAGTGTCATACTATTAGAATGGCTTTTCTTGTCATATCAGCCTAAGACAACAGTGTGTACTAGAATAGAACTGCTTGCAAATATCATCATAAAGGGAAGGCGTCGCAGTATTGATTTAAGAGGGCAGGATCCAGAATGAATTTGTATTCTTATTAAGCAATCCTATTTAGATTGGCTTTTGTCCTCTTCTGGTATTTTACAATACGCTTTTGCTGAATATACTGGTCAGATTACTAATGCTTACCCACCTACAAGACTTGTTACAGGACCAAGCGTTTGAAGAATCTCTACAATTATCAGAAACGCCTGTCCCAGGGCTTACTGTTTTTACCGATGCAGGAAAAAAGTCAAAACGAGCCGCTATTACTTGGTGTGTTCAGGGACAATGGCATTCCCAATTGCTTACAGGTTATCCGCAAGATTCGTTGCAAACGTTGGAGCTGAAGGCCGAGGTTTGGACTTTTCAGAATTGGACAACTCAACCTGTTAACATCGTCTCTGATTCCTTGTATGTAGTGGGTACTGTTTAAACGGATTGAGCGATCTATGGTACGTGAGGTGAAAAACCCAATATTATATCAGTTGTTGTTACAGATGTTGCATTTGTTAAATCAGCAAACCAATCCTTATTTTATTACGCATATTCGCAGCCATCAGTTTGACTTTGGTCTGGCCATTGGCAATAACAGAGCAGATAACTTAGTTGCCACCACTTGGGAAATCGCCAAACTAACCTGTTTGAGCAAGCCCGGAGTTCCCATGAATTTTTTCACCAATCGGCTGAAGTTTTAGCGAGACAATTTAATCTTTCTGTTTCTGATGCCCGTGGCATTGTACAATCATGTCCGGACTGCTAAATTACAGGTCTGGGATTGGGTTTAGGAGTCAATCCTCGTGGATTGCATGCTTTACAATTGTGGCACATGGACGTCACTCATATTCCTGAATTTGGGCGTCAAAACTATGTTCATGTAAGCATTGACACATATTTTCTAGCTATGTGGGCAACGGCTCACACAGGTGAAATGGCAAGACATGTGATTAGACATATGTGCACATCCGTCGCTGTGTTAGGTGTACCTAATGAAATTAAAACCGGTAATGGTCCTGCTTATGTTTTGCAACGCTTCGCACATTTTTGTACCCAGTGGGGTATCCGTAGGTCTACGGGTATTCCACATTCCCTGACGGAACAGACCATAGTAGAACGTGCTCATGCTACGCTGAAATCGCTTTTGCAAAAACAAAAAGGGGGAGACTCATCCCTGTGTCCAGCTGAACGGCTTGCAAAAGCGCTGTATGTGTTAAATTTTTTATGCTTAACGGGCGACCGCGAGTCCCCCCCAATAGTGATACATCATTTATCGCTGTACTCTGGCCTGCAGCCCTCGACACCTGTGTGGGTACAGTTCAAGGACCCAATATCCGAGGAATGGAAAGGTCCTGCTGAAGTTAAAATGACTGGGAGAGGTTATGCTTGTATCTTAACAGGTCAGGGTCCACAGTGGGTCCCAGCGTGGTGGATTAGACCATGGAGAGAACCTCCTCCTTCGATTGACCCCGTCCAGTTGAATGACAACTGAATACGTGCACTGTGCCACCTGCGGACAACAAGAATTTCGTTGTCGAGGATTAGCGGGACATTGGTGTCATGACTGTTTAGAAGGACAATACCAAATCGGTTCGCAATGCTTCTCGCATCGTGGTAGCAACAGGTCACGAGCCTGAGGCCAACTCTGACAGACTGCTCCAACAGACTCAGTTATGGTATACACGGATATGGCAGCAAATGAGTTCCGGGAACTCATGCCCATAAGACTGCCCTTTTTAGAATTCTGATGAATATGTATGATTTTTCTGTATATGAACTGAGGTGTTTTGCTAACCCGTTGGAGCACTCATGGTGGACAAATCCCCAGTGCTGCCCAGCGCTGTATTAAAGAATGCCTGCTTAATAACAAACTAGTTGTTATTAAGTTATTAATCTCGGAAAACCGTCCTGATCGCAGGCTCGGTACCAACTTTGTTGTTTCAGTTTTAGATGGGACAATCTCTGTCTGGCTGCAGGAACCTCTGAATCGGCGACTCTCTAGGCCGGCCCCGGAGATTTCTCTGGAGGGACTCACCGATTCAGCGGATCCTCGCGGGGACAGACAAGGACCTCTGGTAAGAATAAGGCATTCTTTTTGTTAGGGACCGGTTATTTGAAGCTGCTCATAACTTGTGGTTCGTGAGAACCCTGCCTGGTGACATACAATTGCATGTATGATTTGTATAAATCACTTGGTTACTACGTTGCATGATTTGTATTGATCATTTGGTTAGTACGGTCATTTAGTTGTGCATGAATGGGAACAAACTAAATCAAAGTGTGCTGATTTGTTTAAATATAATCTCTTAATTATAATAGTTATAATTACTGTTTTAGTATGCTTAAGCTGTGCTATATCTTGTATAAAAAGGTTAATTTTGCAGCTCGCTCACCAAGCCTGGATTGCTCAAAAACAAGAAGGGGGAATTGTGGAGGAATGGCTTAGTAACAAGGGACACGATCTGATTCCCATGAGCAACCCAGTCTCTGATGGGAGGGAAGGCTCGGAGGAAACCGTTCACTGTCCTTGAAAGCCTGTTGTGATAAGAGACAGTGGAATGGTAAACAAGAAGAAGGAGCTACATCCGCGAAGAGGAGAAGTGCTCCTGTGCGTGCAACTGTACCAATCTCACTCGCCGCCTTGACGCGTGAACAGAGGCTGTAAGCCAATCATACAACTGTTGCGGACGCATGTTCTTGGCATCTGTCTATATATACTCTGTAAGCTTGAATAAAGGGGAGAACGACTATACTCATGTTGAGATTTCATCGTAACTCCGGGTGGTTCTCCCTCCCCAACAGTATAGAATGGAGGACGAAGCTTGGAGGATACAGTAGGAGAAGATTTTATTAAAATAACATGCACTTGGAGAAGGAGACAAGAAGCTCACTACAGAACACTTTTTTCATATCTATTTGTTTTTATTTTTTAAGAAAACCAAGAAAGCAAAATGGAAAAAAATTAAGCTTTTAAATGTCATGGCTGTTTAACAGAGTGGTTGGGACATTATGTTAAGAAAATACCATGACCTTGTAAGGATATTTTGACAAGTCACAGAGGGACTTATATTGTATAGGACAGTAGCTTGACAGTCCTCATGGAGGAGGAAAAAACCTCTTCATTTTTAAATATGGAATTTAAAAATGAGAAGCTGGCCCAGATTTCTAAGTGTACCTCCACACTGCAATGTAGTACCTACTTTAAGAAGAGCTGAAAAGGTTTATTCAAGGGTTATGAAAATTATGTTCCCTTTAAAGTTATTTATATTTAAATACTCAAAAATCATTAGTCACTTTAAAAAATCTTGGCTACTTTTTGTATACTACATTTTTCTTTGAGTACTTGTGTATTATGCCAAATGTAGTGTTTCTCAGCCAAAGGCTGTTGGTATAAATTGCGTGGATTCTAAACTGAAGCAGAATTATAAATAAATGTAATTTATGGCACATCTTATGCTTTCTCTCTTCCCTTCCAACCCTTAGTCAAAAAAATCTAAAACACTGACGATTGTGTGCTCCAGATTTTGACAGAAGAGGACTCACAACTCCTGTGTGAAAAGACTTCTTGCATTTCCACAATTCCCAGTTTGTATTTGCAGGCAATGGTACTGGGCATCTGGATCTTTGATCTTCATGGAGCCAGAAACTTTGAAGGCAGTGAATGACTTCCTATCTGCTGGAAAATCATGCCCATTCTCACTTCATGAATCTACAACAGACAGTGAGTTCCTTCATGATGTTTCTGTTTATTCCATATATAATAAGGCTCTGTTGATTTTTGAAGCTCCCGTTTATGAAGCCAGAGCATAACAAGATCTTTCTTGTAGCTTAGGTCCTCCCTCTCAAAAGAGCATGTCATTCGCACAGGAAACTCTGCAAAAGGAACATAAGTGTCTCCCAAATTAGTACCTGTCGAGGGAGAAATGTTAATCCTCTCCATTAGTTCTGCAACCTCCAGCCAAACTCTAAGTGCGTGTGATGTGGACACAAGGGTGGTTTGGGCTGATGGGTTTTTTTGTGGTTTGGGGATTTTTTTCTTTTTCTGTCAGCTGAACTATCCTTCCATTTCACAGGCTATGAAGTGGCACAGAGTAAATATTATCCAGTAGTACTAGACAAGAAATAAAACAAGAAGAAAAATCAAGAAACACACCTGTTTATAAAACACACCATGGTGAGCACGTGCTTGTAGCACTACTGGATGGTGGATCTGTACCTTTAGACCTTGTCAGCCATTAAAAACACACTCTTTCTCCTCATAATGGAGGTTCAGTTTTGAGAGTTAATGTACAGCTCATGCATACACCCCGATGGAAATGCAATACATTTTGATAACCATATGGTGCAACATGAAAGATAGTCAAGGATAAAGATTATAACGACCCAGAAATTAATTTAGTCTGGAGCTTGATCTAGATCCCACTAAAACCCAATGTAAGATTTTTCAGTGGCATTTGGGTCAGGTCTCTCAGGTCTTTCTGTGCTCTTTCTGTGTGACCTAAGATTATTTTTCAAAGGTCAGCATAGCTGAGCATAAGTAATAGATAGCCTTGAAGCATTGTCTCCTTTTAAATCTGCCTCCAAATCACCTTTTGGGATTTCAAGGGGTTTTTTTTACTGGTTTGCTCTCCCCAAAACGATAATTAGATAATGCTCCACTTGTAATTGTAATTTGTACTGGCAGATAATGAATGGTGAAGTGTTCCTCTGTGACAGACCAGGTGAGGCTGATGATATATCTGCTGAAGATAAATATATATAAGATAAAGTACAGCAGATTATAGACTGGCTATGATCCTAGGACAGTCTGTATTCTTTGCAACCAGGAAAACAGCATTGGTTATCTAGAAAGCAGGTAATTTTTCCCTAGGTTTTGGAATATCAGTCATTTTCAGGTGACTTTGGAACCTTCCTATGAGCAAGGTGTGGTGATAAAAACACAGGCCTCTAAAAGCAAAAGACAGGAACATTGCACAAGGGAAAGCAATTGCCAATAAAGAGGCATTAGCTGAGTAAATATTACCACCCAGCTCTGCTTAATTGAATGCTTTGCTAAACACATGCAAGTACTTTTATAGACACTAAATATGCAGGGGAATGCCAACAGACTTAACTGGATTTTTATTTAGTATTTCCTGTTTTCTGGGCTGAAGTGTCTTAACAGAGCTGCTTTGTTGCACTTCCTTGAGATCTGTTGAATGTTAATGATCATGGACCATAGTGTTGTTACCAAGCAGGCACATGAAAAGCGTAGCAAGGGTTGAGCGAAATGTGGTTTTGCACTCCGCGAGGCCCTCAGCAACACCTTCTACAGACGTTTACAGATGGAATCACACTTTCTATGCTTCTGCATTAGTCTGGGGTCAAACCTACGGATGTCTGCCAATTCCTCTGTCTCTAACGCAACAGCTTCTGTTAATAGTCTTTATCCCTCTACCTACCATTTCATCCTCTCTGAGTATTGCAGAGCAGCAACCTTTTACTTGGAGAGGAATCATTCCCAGTCAAAACTGGATAACCTGGCCCGCTCCCAGGACAGACTGGGATCATTCCCAGTCCAAACTGGACCCCTTGGCCCCCGCCCAGGATAGACTGCAATCATTCCCAGTTCCAACTGGATCCCCTGGCCCCCTCCCAGGACAGACTGGGCCCTGTCCCAGTCCAAACTGGATCCCCTGGCCCCCTCCCAGGGCAGACTGGGATCATTCCCAGTCCAAACTGGATCCCTTGGCCCCCTCCCAGGACAGACTGGGATCATTCCCAGTCCAAACTGGATCCCTTGGCCCCCTCCCAGGACAGACTGGGACCATGCCCAGTCCAAACTGGATCCCTTGGCCCCCACCCTGGACAGACTGGTCCCTGTCCCAGTCCAGACTGGATGCCCTAGCACCCTCCCAGGACAGAATGAGACCATTCCCAGTCCGAACTGAATTCCCTAGCCCCCTCCCAGGACAGACTGGGAATATTCCCAATCCAAACTGTATCCTTCGGCCCCCTCCCAGGACAGACTGGGATCATTACCAGTCCAAACTGGATCCCTTGGCCCCCTCACAGGACAGACTGGTCCCTGTCCCAATCCAAAATGGATGCCCTGGCCGCGTCCCAGGGCAGACTGGGCCCTGTCCCAGTCCAAACTGGATCCCCTGGCCCCCTCCCAGGACAGACTGGGCACTGTCCCAGTCCAAACTGGAGCCCCTGGCCCCCTCCCAGGACAGACTGGGATCATTCCCAGTCCAACCTGGATCCCCTGGCCCCCTCCCAGTACAGACTGCAGTCATTCCCAGTTCCAGCTGCAGCCCCTGGCCCCCTCCCAGGACAGATTTAGGCCCTGTCCCAGTCCAAACTACATCCCCTGGCCCCCTCTCAGGACAGACTGGGCCCTGTGCCATTCCAAACTGGATCCCCTGGCACCCTCCCAGGACAGATTGGGATCATTCCCAGTCCGAACTGGATAACCTGGCCGCCTCCCAGTACAGACTGGGATCATTGACATTCCAAATTGGATCCCCTGGCCCCCTCCGAGGACAGACTGGGATCATTCCCAGTCCCAACTGGATCACCTGGCCCCCTCCCAGGACCGACTGGGCCCTGTCCCAGTCCAAACTGGAGCCCCTGGCCCGCTCCCAGGGCAGACTGGGATCATTCCCAGTGCGAACTGGATTCCCTGGCCCCTTCCCAGGACAGACTGGGCCCTGTCCCAGTCCAAACTGGATCCCATGACCCCCTCCCAGTACAGACTGCAATCATTCCCAGTTCCAAATGGAGCCCCTGGCCCCCTCCCAGGACAGACTGGGCACTGTCCCAGTCCAAACTGGGTCCCCTGGCCGTCTCCCAGGACAGACTGGGATCATTCCCAGTCCAAGCTGGATCCCCTGGCCCCCTTCCAGTACACACTGGGATCATTCCCAGTCCGACCTGGATCCCCTGGCCCGCTCCCAGGACAGAGTGAGATCATTCCCAGTCCAAACTGGATCCCCTGGCCCCCTCCCAGGACAGACTGGGATCATTCCCAGTCCAAACTGGATCCCCTGGCACCCTCCCAGTACAGAGTGGGATCATTGACATTCCAAATTGGATCCCCTGGCCCCCTCCGAGGACAGACTGCCATCATTCCCAGTGCAAACTGGATTCCCTTCCCCCCTCCCAGGGGTGTTGATTGACAGCCGACTGAATATGAGCCAGCAGTGTGCCCAGGTGGCCAAGAAGGCCAACGGCATCCTGGCCTGTATCAGAAATGGTGTGGCCAGCAGGAGCAGGGAGGTGATCATGCCTCTGTACTCGGCTCTGGTGAGGCCGCACCTCGAATGCTGTGTTCGGTTTTGGGCCCCTCACTACAAGAAGGACATGGAGGTGCTGGAGCGTGTCCAGAGAAGGGCGACGAAGCTGGTGAGGGGTCTGGAACACAAGTCTTATGAGGAGCGGCTGAGGGAGCTGGGGTTGTTTAGCCTGGAGAAGAGGAGGCTGAGGGGAGACCTTATCGCTCTCTACAACTACCTGAAGGGGGGTTGCAGAGAGGTGGGTGTTGGTCTCTTCTCCCAAGTGACTAGTGACAGGACTAGAGGAAATGGCCTCAAGTTGCGCCAGGGGAGGTTCAGGCTGGATATTAGGAAAAAGTTCTTTACCGAGAGAGTAGTGAAACATTGGAATAGGCTGCCCAGGGAGGTGGCAGAGTCACCCTCCCTGGAGGTATTCAAGGAGCGTGTGGATGTGGCATTGTGGGATGTGGCTTGATGGGCATGGGCATGGTGCTGTGTGGTGTTGGGTGGGTGGTTTTTGGTGTGTTGTGGTTTGTATTTTGTGTTGTTGGGTTTTTTTTGGTTTTTTGGGGGTTTTTTTTGTGGGTGTGTGGGTTTTTTTTTTTTTTTTTTTTTGTTTTGTTTTGTTTTTGTTTTTTGTTTTTTTTGGTTTTTTTAAGGTTGGACTTGATGATCTTACAGGTCTTTTACAACCTTAGTGATTCTGTGATTCTGTGATTCTGTGACAGACTGGGCCCTGTCCCAGTCCAAACTGGAGCCCCTGGCCCCCTCCCAGGACAGACTGGGATCATTCCCAGTCCAAACTGGATTCCCTGGCCCCCTCCCAGTACAGACTGGGCCCTGTCCCAGTCCAAACTGCAGCCCCTGGCACCCTCCCAGTACAAAGAGAGATCATTCCCAGTCTGAACTGGATTCTCTGGCCCCCTCCAAGGGCAGACTGGGCACTGTCCTAGTCCAAACTCGAGCCCCTGGCCCGCTCCCAGGACAGAGTGAGATCATTCCCAGTCCAAACTGGATCCCCTGGCCCCCTCCCAGGACAGACTGGGATCATTTCCAGTCCAAACTGGATCCCCTGGCCCCCTTCCAGGACAGACTGGGATCATTCCCAGTCCAAACTGGATCCCCTGGCCCCCTCACAGGACAGACTGGGCCCTGTCCCAGTCCAAACTGGAGCCCCTGGCCCCCTCCCAGGACAGACTGGGATCAAAACCAAATCAAACCAAACCAGGCTGTGATTGCTGGTAACAGTACAGGAGAGGGCATCAGATGCTTCCACCCGAGGAGCAAAGTGGCCGTGAGACCTTTTCGCTTGTGAAGTTCCAGAGCTACATGGGATATTTCTGAACAGGGAAAAGAACAAAAGAAGGTGGGGGGGAGAAAAAGAAAAAAAAAAGAAGAGTAATTTTTGACAGGAAATCTTGCTGTTTACTGGGATTATTTGGGTAGCAGCTTCTGTTTTGTCTTTTATGTATTTTCATATTTAAAAGGACAAAACAGATGAGGAAGAAAGCAGTGTAAATGCAAGTCCCGGGGAGAAGCTTATAAGAGACCTGAAGGCTGAAAATAACAAAGTGTTGTCCAGTCTGGCTGGGCTCGGGAGCACAGGGCCACCAACAGCCAACGAAACACGTACCTATTTCTGCATAAATAGAGCTACAAATAGCAAGTAGATTTTGACTTCCCCAAGTGTTATCAGGAGGCATCTTTGGTAATCTGTAAGATCGAGGAAGTGTGGTGGGAATGCAGCTGAGGTAGGTCCACCGGTGGATTTCTTACAAAGTGGGTGGCAGAGAACATTTTGAACAACTGTGAACACGCTGCGTGGCTGCCACGGTGCTGGTCCTCGTCCCTCACGGGGTTTGCTATCTTACACGTAGATACCCTGGTTAAAGCTGTTCAGAAGAGGTGTGGTTTTTGCTGGCTGAGCATGAGTGGCAGATCCGGAGCACACGGGCAACGAGGGAGTCCCCGCTGGAGGAAGCCCGGAAGGAGTGGGAGCACCAGTATGCCGCCGTGGCTCAGGCGAGTTTCCCAGTAACAGGCATCGCGGCCAGATACCTTAACCTGTGGTCTGATGTTTTCCCCTTCTTGTCATCTTTCAGATTTGTTACTCACACACCTCTCTGCCAGCAATGCCCCGACAAGACCTTCCAGGGGCTTTTAAGCCTGGGTAAACTGGCAATAACGTAGCCCTTGGTTAGGGGTCCACAATGTAATATCAAATCTCTCATGAGTTCAGCTGACAGAATATGCTGTCTACTTCTAACTACATTGTAGTTTCTTGTCTTCATTTTGTAGTTATAAGAAATTATTACGGAAATAAGAGGTGCCAGTGAATGCACCGAGCCATGTCGAAGCAGCTCAGGCTTGTGTCGTTCCAAAGTCCTTGACAGGGAGAACCAAAGATATTCCCTGTAAAACCAGTCATGAGATAAACACCCTGGAACGTGGGGCAGACGTGTGCTTTGTTCTTTTTCTTAAAAAAGGTTAATACTGCTTTTAATTTGGGGCATGTTTCTGAAAGCAACCGATCTCAACGTGACTTATTCAGCCAGACAGAAGCATTTCAGTAGGAGGCTGTGGCGTGTAAGAGCCAAGGAGTGCGTGACAGGCTGCTCTGGGAAAGACGGGGTCTGATGGTGACTTGCTTAATAAATCGTTCAAGGCACACCTTCACTGAAAGGCCATATGCTGCTCCCCTCCCAGTTGCTCTTCGCGAAGCGTTTCTTTGCTTCAACATGGGTAACTGCCAAAGGGAGGCGTCAGGAAATTCGCTATCTGCGTAGAGCGGCGATCGCGGCAAGAGGGCTGGGTTTAATGGGGAGAGCACAGCTTTACAGGAATCCAGCGCGTTTTGTGCGGGTCTCTTGATTTTTGCACGAAGCACGCATCACGCAGCAAAGTTGCTGCCTTAAACAAAAGTGCTTGACTTCTTCCTTAATGAAGGAAGGTGACTCCAGGTCTGGAGCTTCTGCCAATGGAAAGAAGCGTGGTGTCAGCCTTTCAGGTCTAATAATTGCTTCCTGATCATGCTTGGTAAACTTATGGGAAATTTAGGGACTTAATTCTGTGGGGAATGCTGAACCCCACGTGGTGTGTATGGCTAAACGTGGTAGTTCAAGTGCCTTCTTAGTCTGGACGGTTGTATCAGTCTTGGCTGGCAGCTGCCACAGGCGTTTGGGCACACAGGACTGTATCCTGTTCTGCTGAGGACAGCTCCTCATTCACTGACTGCATCAACTCGTTTTCCTGCATTGATTTGCCTGGGGTTTGCTTTTTTAGGACAGTGAAATGAACTTAATCAGGCATCTATTAATTTTGTTTCTTCTACCTAGTAAGCTGTCAGGTACGGTTTTAGAGAAATAACGGTGACAAGGCTTTGCTGGTGTGGTAGTGTTTTCCTTATGTGGTGGAGAGAATGCTTAAATTGGTAGGAGAGAGTCACCAAAAACCAGGGCCTGTTGCACGTGTTGCAAATGCTTTTGCAGTTCAGCTTGTCAGGTTGCTGCTCGTAAAAGTACGTTTCAGAATGAGCTATTCAAAAGCCGTGTGGGCACGGTGCTGGGCAGCCTGCTCTAGGTGACCCTGCTTGAGCGGGGGGGTTGGGCCACGTGGGTTCCAGGGATTGGAATCCTCTTTGTTGTGATTCTGTGATTCCGGAACTTGTGCTGAGAGGGGCAAGCGGTGTGGTACGCTGGAAATGCCTTATTAACTACTGTCTCCCTGTGCTGGAAGGCTGCGTGTGTGTTCAGTACTGAGACACTTGGCACCTCCATCCATCTGTCCAGGTAGAACAAGCAATGTAAAAAAGAGCGCAATTTCAGAACTGGCTTTAGGAACTTTTGCTAGCTTAGCCACGTTAGGCAGGGACTGCAACTCTTGAATGGAAGTATAGTTTTGTTAGAGAATAACCATATGAGGTAGCTGGGTAAACTGGCTCTAGTGTCAAATTCCGATCTGTGTTGGTTTTGTTTGTTTTCTCATTTAAAGGGAAATCAAGGCTATGGTCTGCATCAGACACAGGATCTTAGCTGTTGGGGGCTGTTGGGCTAGAGAGCTAAAATTCTTTCTTCTTCTCACCTTCTGCTGTAGATCTGTGCTTCTTGGAGAACTTGTGGAGCATCCGCACAACCTCTGCAAGACAATGTGTAGGGTGCACTTGTGTGAAGTAAGCCTGACTCCAGAATTCTGATACAGACAGTCTCTGTTGTGCTAGTGGCTTTTAAGACTAAAACTTTGGTTTTGGATTAAATGTAGGGGTTTTGCCTAAAACATTTGGGGGAGGTTTTCTGCCTAAGTGGGAAAGAAATGACCCAGTGGTACTCACTAAATCACCGGCTAACTCGCTCACAAAATCCTCTTTCTGCAGGAGTAAATTATGGCAAACTTCTGTCAAGCTCAAAACTATTTATGGCTGACATGAGTCTATTTTTGCATTGTTTTCTTTATTTACAGTGAAGAATGGGAGAGCTAACGGCTCGGGCAACGAGCAGTCTGCTGCAGTTTCCAGAGGTGACTCTTCAGGCACTTGGGGAAGATGGCATACCCCTAGATTCTGTGCTGTGCGGGAAGCTTTCTAGAGGTGAGCATTTTCCCTTAAATTTGGTGGTGGTATAAAGCTGTTACGGCCTGGAGGTTACCTGAAGCATAGGGTCATAGTATCAACTGTGTCAGGTTGGCGCTGTTAAGATGCATCAAGTTTGGAGAGAACAAAAAGGATGTTGTAACGATTGAAAATGCTAATATTAAAACACTAGTATAGTTAAACTTTGAAATTACAACCACGTGCACCGATCCTGTGCTATTAGAATAATTTACTTAAACCTGCTGAGTCAGTGAGCTCTCCTCAATTTCTGCTTAAATACAAGGCAGTTTTGCAAAAAGTAGTAGTGTTGGTTTGGGCCGTATTTATTTGCACCAGCTCAAGCTCTATGACCGTCATAACATCACACGCAGAAATAGTTCTCCCACACTGTTACAGCGGCAAAAGCCCCTGCTTTTTCTTTTCTAGTCTGAATAAAAACAGAAGGAAGAGGGCAGCACTGTTAAGCGCTGCAGCTGTATTTCCAAAGTATTTAATAGGATGCAGATGAGTAGGCAGCGAGAGCTGCTGGAAGTGGCTAAGCAGATTAGGTAGGTGACTTTCCAGGTGATCTGAAAGCAGAGCTGGGTGCCGAGCTGGATGTCGAGGCTTCTGTCAAGACCAGGTAGAATCTATCTGCCTAACTGTCAATGCAGTAATGGAGTTAATACTTCCTTCGAGTTTGAAGCAGTTCAGTGGAGCAAATGTCTTAAATTCTTTCTGTGATCGGCACGTGTAAAAGTTTAGATATACTAACGCAGTGCCCGTTTTAAGACAATCTCTTGCTGAAGTCCAAATCCCTGCCCAAAGTAGGCACGCGTCAAGTGAAATTTATAAACTAAAAATGAATTGGCTTAGATTTGTTATGTTTGAAGTATGCTTCAAGACTTGTATTCCCGTCTGTATGTAGATGATTTCTAGCAAAACCAAGCCGACTATGGTATAAAGACTATAGATCAATATATTGCAATCTTTATCCCAAACGATCAAAATTCTTCAGTGCAGGAATGACAAGTACAAATGCAAAATAAAAAGGTGGTTGATGTTAAGATGTGTTGCTTGAGGATTTCAATGGGTGATTTTAGAGAACTGACCAGAATTAGGGAAGTCGGTCTTCCTCCGTTAGGGCCTTTTATTGAAGGAAAGGGTCAGTGACTGTGACTTTTTTCAGTTGTTTTGAGTCTTGTGTTGGAAAGTTGCTTTAGTCGGCTTTCTTTTCTCTTACAGGGAGAAATGGCCTAGCATGGTTGGCGTGTGGTCCTCAACTGGAGGTGGTGAACTCTGTGACAGGAGAGCGGCGCTCTGCATATCGTTTCAGTGGAGTAAATAAACGGCGTCCCACTGTTCGTGTGGTAAAGGAGTTTTCCTGGCAGAAGAGACCTGGACTACTGGTTGGGTTGGAAGAAGCAGCGGGAAGTGTTCTCTGTCTGTACGACCTTGGAATATCGAGAGTGGTTAAAGCAGTTGTTCTTCCAGGAAGGGTACGTACTTTTTAAGCGGTGAAAGGAAGTTTTATGTTGTTAGGTGCTGCATAATCCTGCTTCAGGAAAAGCTTTGGAGCGCCTCTTTGTAGGAGGTGTTTTGTTCTGTACTGCATTAACGTACTGTCACTTCAGAGAATCCAGTCGAGAGAGCCTTGATGTAAAATCTTGGGCTTAATGGTACCATTATCTTCTGAGTCTACTGAGAGTAAACCAAATTTCCTGCTTTTATTGTAGAGCACATAGTTACCTAATTCTCCGCTTCCACAAAAAGGCATTGCAAAATACCTTTTCCTGGCCAGAGTCAGAAAGGAAAAAACCCCACTCTTTCAAGCGTCCATAGCATGCATTTCCTAAACGGTTAATTTCTGTCAGAAATAATGTCTTTAAAATACCTCAAACTTCCACAGTTGTGCTGTAAATGACTGAGACACATTCCCATGAATCTCAGGCTAGCAAGCAGGTCTGACTTCAGAGCAGAACACATTTTTGTGTTGACCTAAGTAGGAAAAACGAGCCTTGAGTGAGGTATCTGACAGACTGTTGAAAGATTGACTTTCAGTCTGAAGTCCTTGAATCTCTGCTCATTGAATATTGTGTTTGTGTAGATGGGATGCACTGGTGTGATGTTACTCATTTTTTTCTGTCTTCTGTAACCCATAAACTCAAGTGTCGTAATGTCCCCTAGTCTCATTGTCTTAATGTAAACAAGAATCAGCGTCAGTTAATAGAAAACCCAGATTCCCTGTATTTTTCTCACCTTAGAATCTGCCACAAATAAATACTTTTCTGTTACTCAGCTTTCCATAATGTGATTTGGTTTAACTTGCTAGAATACAGCTGGAGGGAGTTTTGTTTGTTTGTAGTGCTACAGCACGATTACTAGCAGTAAGCATTTGTATTGTGGTAATTTCTAAAGATATGAGTTGGGTTGGTGCTCCACTGTGTTAGTTTGCCTATCATCTTGATAAATCTTAGAGTTTGAGGTGGAAGGACAAGCTGTGTGCTGACATCAGCGTATAATCAGTAAGTAAACTATGTTTGTGAAAAAGGTCATAGCTTTGTTAAGTTTTATTTCTTTGATCTACGTAAGCAGGGAATAGGAAAAGGAAAGGTTAAGAAGGATCACGTCACATACCGAATCTGCGTCTACCAAAGTGATTTGAAATAGAACGTAGTTAGACCTGCCCGTTGTATTGGGGAGTTCTTCTATACCGCAAGGCAATGGTTCAGGAGAAAATACGAAGAAGCCTTGGGGGGAAAAGTTGGCTGTTGTGTGATAAAGGTTATGGATTTTGGAATAAAGCCAAAGCTTACCTGAAGTTCTGCTCTTATGCCCTCAACGCTCTTGATGACAAGCATGTTTGGCCTGTTGCTTTCATTTTGCTTCCTATCTTTTTGCTATTAGCTTAGTTAGATCAGCATAGCCAGGCCACAGGTATTGCTAGTCGGACTGTTAACTTCTAAGTTGTGAGTGGGAGTAAGGGTTAGCAAGAACAAGTAGATAAAACTTGCCCTTGGCCACTGTCCCTATGCTTTGAATTTATTCTGTAACTCATACTTCCAAATTATACATTACGTAACATGCGTTTTTAATCTGCTTGAACGTTTCTCTGATTTCCGTAATGATTATTTTTAAAACTAAACTGCAGACCTAGTCTTAACATCACGTTCTGCAGTTTTTGTTGTTACTGTTTTAAGGCTTTGATGAGCACCTTAATTTCTGGACTGTTTTCCGTGTGGGTATATCTTCAGTGGATAACTAAGTTCTACAGGTTAACCCTAACTTTGAGCAGCTCTGGTCCAAGGTGTCAAGCCATTAGTGTATTAATACAGGGTATTTAGTATTTATAGTGACTGTATGACTGCCTTTTAGTGTAAGAGCAGATGTGTAGTCATTCAGAGAGCAAAGAATGAGTTAAAAAACCCAAACTCACAAGCTGAGAAAGAATTTAGGCATAATTTTTTTTTCTTTTTTTTTCCTTTTTTTTTCTTGGTCTCTTCTCCCATGTATCTAGCAATAGAACGAGAGGAAATGGCCTCAAGTTGCGCCAGGGGAGGTTTAGACTGGATATTAGGAAAAATTTTGTTACTGAGAGAGTGGTCAAACATTGGAAGAGGCTATGCAGGGAGGTGGTGGAGTGACCATCACTGGAGGTGTTCAAAAAACGTGTAGACGTGGCACTTTGGGACATGGTTTAGTGGGCATGGTGGTGTTGGGTTGATGGTTGGACTTGATGATCTCACAGGTCTTTTCCAACCTTAATGGTTCTGTGATTCTGTGCTCTCTAACTGCCCTCTGGATATACAGGTGAAATGCCGCAGACAACTGAAAGAGTTAATGGAGTATTATTTGAACTGGATTCTAGTAAAAGCAAATCTGAATTTAAAACATTCATTATATTGAATTGGTTTCTAATGGTTGTATGTTTCAGAACTATGGAAGGGTTCAAATTTTGCTGGTTTGTATGAGGCAGAAGGGTAGCATTCAGATTCAGTGAGGTGAGAAAAGCGTCCTTTCTTCATTCCCAGAATGAGTTGGCAGTAGTCTGGGAGAATATGAAAAGCCAGTGCATAGCGCAGTGGAAAAATATGCAGTTTCAGGAGCTTCTACGTGGAAAACTGAAGTGTTAAAACCAGGCAACATTTTTGGAAGACCGTATGCAAAAATGGAAGAGATTCCTTTGGGGCCAGTTGTACAAGGAAAGAAATCTTAAAAGAAAAAGAAGTTAGAAGGAACACTTGACCTTTGGCTAATTCTGCAGCAAGATATGTACAGTATTTTGAAGATTGGAAATTTCATTAGCTTTCCTATAAATCTGACAGAAACCCAAGTTGTCCAAATTACTGTAGGTACTTCTAAGATTAGAATTCTTGTGACCAAGATGAAAGGTAAATTCTGTGGTAGATTTCCAGGCAGTGTAGTCCCAGCAAGTGCTTGATATGGGAGAGGAGAAAACTTTGGGGCTTAGGGGTTTGGTTATTTTTCCCCACCTCTTGGCGGGTGGAGGGGGGCGGGGGAAATGTATTAAAAAATGGACTGCCTTGTGATGCTCACTTCTTTGTTTTACTTTCCTGTCAAACTGTGCTGTTGATGTAAAGGTTCCTGGTTTTGTCGTGCTGCTTTTTGTAAGAAGGCTAAACCATAGCCTCTGTTCTTTTGTTGTATAGCTTTAGTGCCGGAGTCTTTGTGCGCTTGTATCTCTGCTAGAGCAGTCCGTATAGTCCTGGGACGTGTTGCAGGTGCTGAAAGGTCTGTCTTCCCCTTGTAATAAAGCTGCGTGCAGACTGCTCCGCATGTTCAAGAGCAGTGTGCGCTTCTTCCTTAGCTGGAGTTAGCTCTTTCTCTAACAAGCTGCTGTTCTTTTTGCCGTTGTTTTAGGCTGGCTTTTAACATTTCTGTTAACATTCCTAAAAGTGCTGATGTGCATTTACTCCTTTTCTGACTTTATCTGGTGGTTATTTTTATTCTAAATGAGGACTCATGTAAATTTTGCTAAGCTACTATCTCCCTTCAACACTTTCCAAAAATGTTTCATTCCCATGGAAAATGGTGTGTCTACCATGCAGCTTGACTGCTGCCTCATCTGACTTACAGCCATGATCTCTCCGAATACCTGTTTGGCAAAGAAGGCGTAGACTGTATCGCAGTGCTGATGGGCTGTGAGCAGTGGGAGAACTAGGTGTAGCTTTGTCTTTCTAACTTAAGTCCCTTAAATAGGATGAAGTTTCTTGCATATAACTGGTTTTCTGTGTTTAATTCTTAGAGTTAATTATTTCTAAGTAGGGAATGGCAATTGGTAAGCTGTAATAATAGAATGGACCTTTTCAGCTGAAGTTAATTCAGTTCAATATTAACTTGTCGCTTTCCTGCAGGTAACTGCCATAGAACCCATAACTAATCACGGAGGACCCAGTACGAGCACTCGGCACCTACATCAGAGTCTGCGATGGTTCTTCGGAGTGGCAGCCGTGGCTACAGATGTTGGTCATCTACTTCTGGTTGACCTTTGTTTGGATGATTGTTCTTGCACTCAGAATGAAAGAGAAGCATCGGGTAAGCTTGCCGGTTTTAAGCTTGAATTTAAAAGTCAGAAATCTTGTGTCTTTTAAAGAAACTATATGCATCCCGCTTTGAAGATACTCGTGTGCAGACATTCATGGCTACTGGTTACAGGCGGCGGTTTGACATCGTGTAGTGCTGAAGTGATTAAAAATGGGAGTGGCTTAATACGCCTTCTAATGTTATAAATGCCCCCCTCCCACCAAGATCCCCGTGTCACTATGATTATTGCCAGTGAGGTGTAGGAATTTTGCCATCTGAGTCAGTGCAGCTGCCTGATAGGAAGTTGTGTCAGAGGTGCCCTATTTCTTGGGAATGTTCTTCTGCTTCTGTTAATTGACTTGGGGCAAATTTTAGGCTTGTTTTTTAAAATCAACCCGACTTATCAAAAGTCATGCGTTTGGATGAACGAAATCTCTGATTTGTGTATTCAGATTGCATAGACTGTTTTGGCTATTACAACAGTGGCTTCAGGAGCTGATGTCACTTCAAATAGCTTCGTCATGAGGCCCAAACTCCTGATTACAGAGTCCAAGAAGAATTTGTCTATGAAGGCTACACTTTTACCTGGTTTTGAATGACGAGTGAGAACAACTTTCCGATCAGAGAGTTGTTGCGTTCTTTGAAAACGTACAAAATGGAAATAGCAGAACCAGTGTTGCATAAAGGGGTATTTTGCCTGGGACGGTAGAATTAGGTTATACACCTTGTCACGTCAGTGTTTAAAATGCAACCTAAGTGGCATAACGCATTCATTTATTGCGTCGTGTTGGGTGTCTAGGTCTGGAAGCTGTCACTGGAATTCCTGCTGAAGTTGCACAAAGAAGAGAAACTGTGGCCGGAGAAGGGAGACATCTCTGTTTGCAATTACAAAATCCTTCAGGAACAGCAATATCAACCCTGTGCTACATAAGCAGAAGCAATCAGCTCGCTGTGGGTTTTTCAGACGGCTACCTGTCACTATGGAATATGAAAACTTTGCAGAGGGAGTAAGTAGGCCTTTACACTTGGCCATGCCTGGAGGTGCAGGGCTCTCAATGTTTTGCTTAAGGAAGTATGTTAATTTAAAGAGAACTTTTTCGGGGACTGAAATTCTGAGTATAGTCTTGGAAGGTTTAGAAATCCTCTTCTGAAATAACTGTTAAGTCATACATGGACTAAATGGGACCGCCTTCTCCCCAATGGACTAGGATTGTTTTCCGTATTGTGCCTGTGGATTGAGGAATTGTGGAAAGCATGCTTCTTTGGGTTATGCCAAGCAGTTAGGATGTGATAGAGCTGGTTTCCATAAGACGGTTTGTTCTATCAGTAGTATTCAGTGAAAGCAGGAAATGTGTGTATTTTGACAAAACAGATTTTAAAAATTATTTTTCAGGAGAAGTTCCTGCAATTAGGGCATATGTTGAAAGGCTTAAGTATGTTAATAATGTGATTTAACCTGTAGGCACCACTCTCAGCTTGAAGGAGGAAGGATTCCTGTCTATGCTGTTACTTTTCAAGAGCCTGAGAATGATCCTCGCAATTGTTGCTACTTGTGGGCTGTTCAGTCTACACAAGAAAGGTGAAGAAAAACTTACTATTAGCCACTGAATTAATTTTTATATATATAGATATATTTGTTCACGTACAGTTAATACCTGTATATTTGTTTTGTTTGTTTAGCTGTGCGGGAGATTCTCTCAGGTAGGGAAGCTGTTAAGCTTACAATGCAATTTTGACAGGATTCAACGGACGTGAAGGAGGGACCTAGGAGTTCCTCTCTTCTGAAAGAAGGCAAAGCAACAGTGGCTGTATTTTTGTGCTTGCATTCTTAAGTGATTTCCTTTGTTGCTTGATGACTTCTTCATGCTTTGTCTGATATTCACACCATGGTATTAACACAGTAGTTGAGGCTGCAGACCTAGAACACTAACCGTGCCGACATAACAGCCTGCTGCCCCTAAAGGAGGGAGGTGACGGTACTGCCCATTACCTTGTGCCAACTTTAGCAGTCTCTGGAGCCTTCATGAGCCAGTTCAGCTCACCTGGCAGAGAACGATCACTGTTCAGCAGAAAAGTCAATGGCTTCCTGCTGGGCTAATGGATGAAATCGATATGTGGAAGGGTGCAGCATATGCAAGAGAGGGACTGGAACTCTGGTGGTGAGGGAAGGAGAGAAAGGTATCTCTCTCTCTCTCTCTCAGCATCAGCAAGCTATTTAATCAGCTCAGCTGTTCATAGGGTGGCAATCTTTTTAAGGTTGACTTTAAAGCAGTTTTGATTGAGAACTCTTCCCTGTGAAGAACTATTTCCGACAATTTTTAGCCCATACAACACAGTAAAGCTTTCAAAGGGTATGGTTAGCATTTGCCCCTGAAGCGGTTAGTGTCAAAATTTCCTCCTTTCTGTTTCAGCGGCCTAATGTGACCAATTGTCATGTCTTGGGAAGTGCTGTTTGTCTCTTCAGCAAGAGAGCGCTATTAAGAAAACTTCAGTCTAGATCTAATAAAATGATAATGAGGACTATAAAGCAGCTTTGTAATCAAATTTCATAATGTACACCTCTTTCAGTGAAGGTGATGTTGTGAGTTTACGTCTGTTGCAGTTAGCATTTGGTGACCGAAAACGCTTGGCATCAGGACAGGTCATGTATGAGGTAAGACGTGCACGTATGTGAAAGGATGAAAATCGTAGTTTTCTCTAAGCGAGTATCAGTTAAGTTGGCAGGGGTAATATTTACCATCAAAATTCAGAGGTGACTAAAAAACCGTAATCTTTGGCTGCGTCTTCTTGGGCATGGCCTTTGTCCATACTTTTTGACAACAACTCACGCCATTTCATACTGCGGCGTCGTGTGTTCCAACTAGATTCATCTGCAGAGAGCCCGTATAAATTCAGTTGCTGAGGAGGAAGCAGCTTTTACAAATAAAAGTATTCTTCATTTAAACACCAGATTAATGGCATGTCAGAAGAGAAGATAGGGCTTTGAATAGCTTTGTTTAACCAAACTGCAAGCTTCTGTCTGTCTCCCTTTCTTAAAGTAAGGTCATGCAGCTTTATTCTTTTCTGATCTTTGGGGTTATATATTCTTGTTTCTCTCTTGAGCTCTGTCAGCAGGACTTCAAATGAAACGTGTCTACAGTGTCTCTCTTAAGTGTTGGTCCTGAAATGTAGGAGCTCTAAAGATATCTCCTTCTACTTTTTGGCTGGGTTACCTATGAAATCTACTCTTAAAGCCAGCAAAATACGTCAATACAGGAACCGGTGGTATGATTTGGTCAAAAGAGTAGACGTAAATTGTTAGAACTGGCTCCAATGATGATGTTGTGTTTAAAATAGAGGTGAGGTATCATTATATCTCAGAGATGTAACAGATAGCAGACGCATCTGTATAATGTATAATTCTCTTCGGTAGTATGCTTGAAACTCTTCCAAAATCTTTTTGAGGGGGAAGCGATCTTAATTCCGAGCAATTCTTTCCTCCTCTTTTGATACTTTCTCTTGCATGTTCTCAATAGGTATGCAATGAAATAGGGGTGATTCTTGCATCGTGGTACTCCGTTTCAATAGGGACGGGGCGTTTTGATTTTTTTGAATAAGTTTAAATGTTGACCTTTTTCCTTATATATGGGAAAGCTCCTTCCTCATCTGTAAATGTTGCTGTTGAATAGATGAAGGTTAGGCGTTTGGAAAAGGTGGTGTTTCTTTAAAATGCATTACCTATCCTGGTGACAAGGTATAAATATCTTCAAGTCATTCAGCGTGGTCTAAATATGGATGTCATCTCCTTATCTTTATGTGCATTTTTTTATGACACAAACGTACGATGCTCTAGAGGAACAGAGCACCCTGATTAGTTTTTTTCCGAATTTTAAATTAAAATTTAATTTGGTGGGGTTTTGTTGTTGTTGTTGTTGGTTTTTTGTTTGGTGGTTTGTTTGGGTTTTTTCTTAATCGTAGAGCGGCTATTTGTCCACAATACACACATTCATGTGTTGCATTGTAGACAGTTTGAAGGAATGCTGTATTTGGAGAGGCAGTATTTCAGTTAATGCTTGCTTAGAAAATGGTGGTATCAGAGGTTCAACACAATCCTGCTGGAGTTTCTGTATATCCCAACGTAGTTTGCTGACTCCGTAGGAATTCGTGATCCTAAACGTATTGCCCATGTGCATCCCACGTGCTCTCTGTTTTCCCCTTTTGCTGTTGGGTGTGCTCGGTGAAGGAACTGAGGGATATTTCACCCATTAGTCTCTGACCAGATTAGAGGAGGAGCTGGTAAGAGCTTACGTGGTTTGAAAGGAGATTGCTAAGCAGTAAGAAGTTCTCATAGCTACTAGAGAGAGAGATGCGTTTTCACTCTAGTGGTGAGCTTATAGAGAACACCTCTCAAAAGAGCTTTAGCTGCTGTAATGCCATGACTTCTCTACCTACCTCAGTTCTGTTCTCAAGACATGGAGCAAAGAGCTTTGCATGCATATGACGTGTTGCATTATTTCGGATATCTCTTTGTAGATATATATTTAGGTTTGTAAAGAAACCTTGATGTTGCAAGGCATTCTGCAGAACATGTTTAGAAATTAATAATGTTAGGGAAATGCTAACTTTTGAAAGCGTGCAAAGCCTTTGCAGCCAAGCTTACCTGTTACGATTTGGCATTTAATTCTCTTGCATGTCAGCTGTAGTTTCTATTTGCCATCAGAAATAAGCGCGTGGGAAACATACACTAGAATATGCATATTATATTAGAGATATACGTTCTTTCGTATTTAGGTATAATGTATGTTTTCATCTCCAAATGACCTTTTCTCTCTCCTTTCATTTTTTCCCCAGGGTTTGGAATACTGTGACGAAAAGTGCAGTTTAGATCTCACGAATGGAGCCATTCCCCTGAGAGGGGAGGCCAGCAATACCAAATTACTCAGCTGTCAGACTGTAGAAAAATTTCCCAACCATGCTGATGGAGAGGATAGCATTAACAAAGGTTTGTTCTGATGTCCGCGTTTGGCTATTCTAAAATAAATGGGTTCGGAATCTAAGCGATGAATGCTGCTCTGTACCCACAGTCTGCAAGTCTTAAATATCTGTATAGACTAGCTTGTTGGGCTTATTTAAAAAGAAAAATTGGGTGCTTAAGTTATGTGGGACTCCTTTAAAGGAAAAAATAGCCTTTATTTTATGCTTGCTGACATGCCATAGCGATGTATGGTGGGGTCATGTCAGTGTTCTATTCCTCCAGCTGTTGTCTTGGAACAGTAAGATCATTCTCTCCCTTGCTTAGGAATGTTACCTTTCTGTCTCCTTTTTATGAAGTTTGAGGCATGGAGAAATACCTGTAATTTTTCTGATGGTTTCTAATGAGCTTTTTTTCAGAATCTGTCCAAGTTAAGTTCTAGGCACACATGAGCTTCTGCTGGATGTGGGTTGAGGCTAGCAATGAAGCTGTCTTCTGAATGATGAAAATAATTGCTATCTTCAAAGGCAGTTTCAGGGGCTAACAAAACTGAAAAGGCACAGAAGTTCACAATGCAACATAGTAAAGTGTGTGAGGATCCCTAAACGGTCATGATGAATTCAAGAGAGAATCATTTTGCCAAACAAAGTGTCGTCTTGTTCCTTGCCCCATTAGGGTGAACGATAGACCACATACTTTGCTTCTTACATCTGGAGAATGCATTCTCCCCAGAGAAGAAAGACCATTCCACTTACTGAGAGAACTGGAGTGCAGCATTGTGAATGTTTTATGTTACAGTCTTTATTCCGCTTTCCTGTTTGTTGGGTTTGGGTTCTTTTTGTATTTATTTTTGTGTGCTAGTTGTGTTCTTTCATTCTGAATATGCTGGGGAGGAGCTATTCTTAAAATTTGTAATTGACTCAAATCTGGAAATTAATAATGCCAGCTGAGCAATACAAGTGTATACAATAAGTATTTGTCTGCTTTCTGAAAGTAGCAATGTATGTGTTGCTAGCACATCTTTTTTTGCTAAACTGTTCATCTAGCTAAATGTCTTGGTCAACTCTTCATGTATGGAAAACCGAATTAGCTAGTAAGCGTGTATTTGATTTGGCTTAGAACTGATACAGTTTGAATGAGAAAAAGGGGCAGTATGACTGAAACCTACCACAGGGATGTTTGCTACTCCGTACATCATTTTTTTTATTATTCTTAGCAAGTGGTGTGTTTCAGGAGTGATAGAACAGGATTAAGCCAAAGCAGAAAGTGGTGTTTTAAAAATAGCAGCTGTATCATATTTTCTACAAATAAGAAACAATGTCTTGTCTTTTCCAGTAATATCCCCTGACACCAGCGTATCAATCTTCAGTTGGCAAGTGACTACATGTAGTCAGAGAAAACCATCTACTTATTTGGGTGTATTTGACATTAATCGCTGGTATCATGCTCAAATGCCAGATTCGCTAAGGTAGATTTTCATTAAGTTGTTCTCAACATCCCTGCAAATAATTCATTTGAAAGTCAGCGTTCAGCTTATGCACTTGTTTTCTTTAAGGCCAGAAGAGTTCCTTCATGATTGCCCCTATTTTGCACTGTGGTCACTGGATACTGTAATAAGTATGACTTCGCCAAACCTCATTTTGGATATTCTGGTCCGTGAGCGGAGTCTAAGTCGGGGACTTCCTCCTTCTTATCCACCACCGGAGCAGTTTTTTCATCCAAGCACCTATAATTTTGGTAGGTATTTCACCGCTTTTAACAGCGAGAAGCGTAAATTGAGGTCCAACGCCATTTACTGGTTCTCTTGATCGTTGTTTTTCACTCAACAACCAAACCAAACCAAAAAACCCCAACCCCCCACAAACCCAGCTCTGATTACATTGTACCAGCAAGGTATGTAATGTTGTGAAATGCATCTGACATTCTGCTGAGTTTTGGGGTTTGGTGCTTTTGTCACGTAGCCGGTGAAGTGGTGATGGTTACAAAATGAAATGACTTTGAACTGAAGCTCAAAGCACAGCACCTCGATAGCACTAGAGATGAAATTTCTACACGCAGTAATAATTTTTTAAAAAAGGTTTGCCTGCGATCTGACGAAGAAAATGGGTACTCAGTTATAGCTTTCCAGATATTGCTGTTTAAAAAAAGTAAAGTGGTCCTAACATAACTGTGAGAGCATGGAATGTTGTCAAACGTTCCTTGTTTCTGCAGATGGTTCGTGCTTGCTGAACTCCGGAGTCGTTCATATGACTTGCACCGGCTTGCAGAAGGAGGTGATCTTTTACTGTATCTTTATTGAGACTGTCAAGAGATGTAGCTTTTCTAAGTTTTCTGTTGCACTGCTTTCAGTGTCAGAGACCATTCTATGCTCATCCTGCCCATCCACACGCAGAATCGCAATTGTACCCTGCCAGTTTTATGCCAATGGCAACGTTTTCGGTCCACTCTTGGGACTTTAGAACTACCATTGTCTATTGTTGAAGCACGATCAGGGATTGAGTGTCTAGAACGGAATACAACGTTGCTGTAGGAGCAAGAACAAAAATGTCGTGGAAGGCGGCGAAAGCTGTTACTTCTATATTACCCATCAGTCCAAATGCCTGCTTAGGCTTGAGTTAGGGTTTGGATCCCTGATTAACCTGAAAAAGGAGGACAGAATGGAGAAAATGAAAAATTATTTGACTGTTTAAGAAGCAATGAATTCTTTGTTCTCCCAGACTTGGCCAAATCATAACTTCTGAGCCACTGCACAGATTGTAACAAATAATTTTGAATTAAGTTTGAGCTCACTAAACATTTCCAACGTCAACCAGCTTCTGCACAAACAAGCATAGAAAGGGTCTTCCACAGTGTGATTTGAAGTTGTGCTGTTGCTGGTTCAGCTATTGAAAGTATGTAAGATTCTCATTTTACTTTGTCTGTTATGTTTAGAAGGAGCAGTTAGAAGCGGTATTGTCAGCTGCTGTCCGGACAGGTTCTTTAGAACTTCTGACTGGGTGCATTAAACAGTGGGCATCTGAAGGTAATACTTCTTTACATTGTTTTTATGTTATATATTGGTTAGTTTGAAGTTGTTGATTTGTTTCTTTTTTGTTGTCTCTTTTTAAAGAGCAGCCAAGTTCTGCTGCTAATTTACGGCTTGTTCTTGAGTGGACATGGAACAAAGTGATCTCTACAAAAGAAGAATTGGACCAAATATGTGAGTACTAGTGTAGTCATTCCACAAACATAAAATCATTCCTTCTAATTGAGCTTATCCAGTAATCTGCTGGTATATGGCATTGCACGCGGTTCTTTAAGTGTGCTTTGAAACTCTGAAATTGCTCTGTAGGCTAATGCTTTAATGTTTGTTCTTGAAAAGGTGTTCCGCTCTTTGATGGCTCTTGCAACTTCGTTGACCCACAGACGTTACAGTCTCTTCAGCACTGCCAGTTGCTTTTGAGCAACCTTAGGACAATCTTAAACTGTTCTCTAACAGAAGCACAAGAGCTGACTGAAAAAGGTTTGTCATAGTATTATTAAATCTTTGGTATGCTTTCTTAAGGTTTGGAATTATGCTTGGGTTGTAATTGTGGGAACGTGAGCTTTTGTTGGGTTTGGTGATTGGAAGACGGTTAAATTTAGCTGGGCGAAGGGGCTTAAATCTGAGAAGCTGGGACGACCACTCAATATGCGTTGAGTTCAGGGAAGCAGTTTCTTGTGGAGTTCACGCAAGCGGCTAGGGGAGACTACACTCAGCAAGAAGCTATGTAAGCAACTGGGTTGAAATTGCAGCACCTGAGTGTGGTAATGCTCAACATGTTTCTTTTTAATTCTTAGCCAGCAATTTATAATTGCATGCAAATATTGAATTGCAAATTACTAAAAAAGATAAAGGAAGCGCAAATGAGTGACTTGTAAAGTAAGTTACTTGAGTTTCTATAGCTTTTTAGATCATAAGTTGTTCTTGGCATATTGAGAAAAAGAAAGACTGTCCCTTTGCTCTAGTAAAAATCTCTGCTACTTGAAAACCAGGTGTCGTCTTCCTGCGTGTATTTAATAGTTCAGGCTTAATTTTGTTTTATGTTAACCTTTAGTGAATCTGGTTCTTTGGAGGGGTTGCTTTCTCTTTTGGTGGTGATTGTGGGTTTTTTCTTCAAATAAGAAAGCGATACAGAGTAGAAAATGCAAAGATGAGAGATTTCTATCGTGTCATTTTTGTATTTTCTATGTAGTATGATGAAGGGAGTTTTGTAAAAAGGAAAGGAATTGCATAACAAAAATCATCCTATGCCTTTTTTCAGGTTTTGCAGACTTGACAAACAAGAAGGTGGTAACTAGCCTCATTTCTTTGTATGCACGAGTGGTCATCTGGTTCTGTCGAGCCAGTCTCCTTCCAGAGGGTTTAGGTAAGCATTAACCGTAAGACATTTGTACCAAGGAGACTGTCCAGTAAGTGATTCCTAGGAACACGTGCTTAGCCACGCTTTTGTAAATGTTTTGTCAGCAGCAAGTCGTGTTGGTTCAGTGACAACGTATGCCGAGAAGCTCTGGTGGTGAAATTGAGATTCTACAGGTTTTTCAAATACATAGCGTAGAATAATGCAAGCAGTTTCTTTCCTGGATGTTTTTTAGAAATAGCAATAAGGCTCTGATTCAAGGAGCTGCTTGTGTCCACAGCTTGAAATACTTGGGATTTTAGACAAATTACTATTAGGCAACAAACGCCTGTTGGAATGCTTGTTTGGACAGTAAAAGCACTACCTGCATGTTTTGAACTTTTTATGTATTGCTTGAGGAAACAATACGCCTTGGAAATGCTTCTTTATTTGGATGGATTAGAAGCCCTAATTGTCTTTACATATGCTCACATGACATGTTTAAAAAGCCATTCCCTTTGAGAACTGGTGTTTTTTATAGTGAACTTCAGCTAACGCTACATGTTCTGAATGCTACATCAACTGCAAGCTTGAAATGGCGCTTGAGACAAGAAGGAATTGAGTTTTGTCTCTTACATCTCTTCTGGCAAAGGCAGAAATGGGCTTGGCTTCTTTCAGAGTTGGAGGCTTCTTGATGCTTACCTTGTGTCTGTCTTTTTAGTCAAAAATTTTAGTCGAAAAACGTGCTATTGTTTCTTTAACTTGCTTTTACGTTATTGCCTGTAGATGATGATATGCATTTGTCTCGACCTTTCTACAACTATCCTCTGATTCAGAGCTACTATGCTGGTCAGCGACAGAAACTTGAGCGTTTGTCAAGGTAAGCCTTACTGGAAAACTCTGGAACACTTCCACTGCAAATTTAGAAGTGGAAGGGAACGGCTTTTATCTCAGCCGTTGTATTTGCTGTGCTTAATGCATTTGCCGGCCATACTCGTGACGTCAGTGATGCATGTGTTCTCTTGAGCCCAGGGGTTACTTGCCCATGGTAAAATGCTGATATATCCCTCGGCTTAGTACCACTTGTTGGTATCATCGTTTTTTGTAGGGTACTTAATTCATTGGCTCATCTGTATAATTTGTCACTACTGGAAAAGATCACGTGACTAGGCTAGGATCAGTCGTGTCTGGTTCAGGAAAGCACAGCGTTCACAGAACAATTGTTTTGGACACAGAAGAAAGCATGTTTAAAAAGAAAACAAATCATCTCTTTTATGGGCTAGTAATAGATGGTAAGAATTGTATTGGCCTAAAGGTCCTACTCGCAAGTACCTTTGTGTAATTTCGTAAGACAGTCAGAGTTACGTGTAGTTGGCACACCTAGCACTCTATTGGCTAGTGCATAGAAGTCCCTTCCTAACGTAAACTCTCTTTCCTGGACTAGCTTACTAGCATATAGGTGATAGGCCCTGGATTAGACGATAATAGATTTTTCTTTGGAAATGGTACTGGAAACTAAGGAAAGACCTAAACAAGCTTAGGCTATGGCACTGTGAAGAAGAGGCTGCAAGATGAGTTAAGGTGGAAGCTGCAGCGTATGAGGTATTGACTGTAAAGTTCATCTTTCTGAGCTTAATTCTCAAGTAACTTGCACACAGGCTCATGTGATCCTTAGAAGCACACAAGCTCTGGTGTGCTTTTGGCGCTTGCTGTCGTCGGGAAATTAAAGGGTAGCGTCGCAGTCAGCAGAAGGCTGTGATGGACTTGTGACGAATGTAATTGTTAAAAGTTCAGCCATCCGTAATTGTAATTCTATTTTGACCTCCGTTAATAACTGAACATGATCTAACGAACATCTTTCACCTGACTCAGAAATGTCTTTCACGTGCATTTCAAGTCCTAATCGTGCCTTTGTATGTCTGTTACTTTCTTTGACTCCTGGGAGCTTTTTTGTTTGCTTTTGACTGGAGGAAATCTGTTACACTGCGAGGCTGGAATTCGTGGTTTACTCTGTCTGAATCCTTGCTACCTTCTGTTCCAGAGGAAAATGGGATTCTGACTGCTTGATGATTGATGGAATGGTTTCCCAGTTAGGAGACCAAGTTGAGAAGTTGTGGCGGAGAGATGAAGGAGGAACTGGGAAATATCCACCTGCAAGTTTACATGTGAGTGTTATGTTCACAGAAAACAAGAATGACAACAGCAACAACAACAAACCCTCACCCCCCCAAAAAAAACCCCCATCCAAAAGGCATTGATTTATGACAGACAGGAGTTTTTAAAAAACTTTTAATGTTTCATTTCAGGCACTGCTGGATCTCTATTTACTAGAAAGCCTTGAAGAAAGCTACAAGCATGCAATTGTATCCTTTCTAGTTATTTTTATTACACCTTCAGTATATGCACGTAAATGTTCTTAAATGCTTGTCACCTACGTGTTTCATAACATTTTTTAATTTATCCTTCAAACACAATGCAAGTGAAAACATTTAGTTTAGAATTAAATCCTAGACAGAAGCATTGTTTTATTTCTTTGTACTGTGCATTTCTTTTTTCTTTTTTTTTTAATGTTTTGTTGCAAAGCTTTTGTTCTGTTAAAAGTGCATGCACACAGAATAGTAAACAGAGGAAAAAATCATTGGGCAGAAACTTAATTTCTAAGCTGCGGAAATATCCAGAATTGTTTTTGTTGTTTGTTGCCTAAGCTGAGAGGAGAGCCTAGAGAGCAAGGGGTTTAAAAACTGTTGTACCCCAGAGCTGTCTTATTAGAGTACGTCCCTAAAAACGGATGTCAGAAAGCGAAGATGACACTGCCAGTGAGTGATCCACATACTGGTGTAAATCCCATTTTAATCATTCCAAGCTGAGTTGTTGTAAGGACACCATAGTTTACATTGGTTCAACTGTAGAATTTGTTTGCTTTAATAACTAAGCGTGGGATGTTCCAATGTTTTGAATGTCCAACTGGTAGCTCCACTGACTAAAGAGGGAGCCTGAGTTTCTAACTGAAGTAGTTAAATACCCGAAGTTAACCTTTTTGAATGCCTTACAGAAACCAAAGAGCCTTTCTTTCTGGTTATTTATTCAGAATGCAGTTTTGCGGTTAGGACCCGAATGCCGTCAGGTTAGAATAGCTTAAAACGGCAAGACGAAGCCATTAATATTTTCTGCTTCCTACCACTTGCATATCCTTACTTCCTGATGTTTTTCTAAATGTTACGTGATAAATTTTGGTCTTACAAATTTATTATCCTTAATTAGATACGTGATACCAGACAATTTACTTGCTGCTAGATGTCATGCATTCCTTTCCGAACAAAACAGAAACTTTAATCGACTCCTTCCCAACTGCCTTTGCTATCCCTTGGGGTCTTGTTAAGCTTGTTCAAGGTTTCTGGCTTCTAGATCACAATGATTATGAAGTAAGTATGTAACAGTTTAGCAAGACATACATTGCAGTACAAAGCGATAATCTAGAAAGCAATTTTAATAAATTGGTGCTTAGCTAGTAACAGGTGATAAAACATCAGAAGCTTTTTTGTAATACTGCCACGACATCTTCAGCAATAAATTATGCTTTGAAATGTTTGTTTCAATGACTTTGACAGGCAGTTGGTGAAAAGGAAGACAAAGTCCACTTTAATAATGCTTGATATTTGACTTTTCAAAGCCATCCGTTTAGGCTGTTTTCAGCAGACCAGTTGAGCACTTTCTCCAAAACAGTGGTTTAGGTACTTTAAATACTAAAGCTAAGATCATGGCAGCCAGAGTTGAGACAGAAGACTGCAAAAGTGACTTTTCAACCTAGCCATGTTCTTTCTGATGCTGAAGGTTTCACAGAATCACAGAATCACTACGGTTGGAAAAGACCTGTAAGATCATCAAGTCCAACCTGAAAAAAAAAAAACAAAAAAACCAACCAAACAAACAACCAAACA